>NC_138770.1:287167472-287767472 GCF_965119305.1 Pelophylax lessonae
GGCAAATCTCTGCTAACTTCCATCATCCAATCATGTGCAAGCACAAATTCAGTTTTTTTGTCCTTCCATGTGATTAGATATGTATTATAAAGTAAAGTACACAGTCTACTTGCCTTTAGTTAATCAACTCCTTAGTAAATGGGAGACCAAGAACCTGCTACTTCCAGTCAAACCCTGTGAGGATGGGGAAAGGCTGAGCCATGCTGTGCTTATCAATAGGCAGCCTGGCTTGGGATCAAGCCCACATGAGTGCCCCCATAGCAATTGGCTTGCTATGGTGGCACCTGAAAGGGGGGAGGAGCTGAGTGCCGGCAGGGGACCCCAGAGGAGGTTCGGGTCCGCTCTGTGCAAAACCGTTGCACAGGGCAGGTAAGTACTGTATACTGTCTTTATTATTTTATAAAAAAAACTTTAACTATGACTTTAATCTGTTCCTTGAGTAATTCATGTGATTCAAATATATATTTTGTACTAGTCCTACATTTTGCATTCTAGATTTACTTTTATAGTTCACACACAAAAATATACTCCCCATGCCATCTCAGGGAATTCGTAATACTAGTCCAGTTTCTAACAACTTCTTGTTTGTGATTGATTTTGATTTCCTCTTTTTTCCTGTGTCAGTATTTCCCTGTGTTCCTCCCATTCAGCTTATGATTCCTATTCTTTTCCGCAGCTTCATAACTTTCCATTTCCCCTATTAGGCTTCAGTGTTTCCTCTTTTAATGTGAATGCACAACACATGATAGGAAAACAGCCTGAAGTTATGTTCTGCTGTTTAACTTTTATGTTTAGGCTTTTGTTTTAAATGTTTATATTGTGAACAAAGGCATGAAATTATTCTGTTATCCTGAGATTCTAGCATGTAAAAACATTCCCAATCATTTACAAATCTGTTTTTTAACTGCATTTTCTCCAATTTAAACATTTGAACAAGGTGGCAGCAACTGTAACAGAGGATACCAAAGCACACAATTTCCTTATAAAGACAGGAGAGATGTTGTCATTTCGGCCCCTATAATCCAAATTACAAGATCTCCTTATTCTTTTATTTATTTTGTGTACCACCATGAGAACCTTTGCTGCCATTTATACCACCAAGTTACGAAATAGCAGTTAGGTGTAATTGTGTTATGTGCACAAACTCTCCTACCTACTAACCTTATTGCTTCGCTTTCAATACCATTGTGACATTAATAGATTTACCTAGTAAAACAGTGCAAAATACTGTGATTTGCAATGCAATAGTTTGTTTTAACAGATTTCTACCTGATCCATAAAACAATTTATAATTGCTTACTATAGTTCGTACATTTTCTTTGCCTTGTTAAATGAGACAGTTGACCCTTAAAGAGATTCAGTGTCCCAAGTACATTTTTCTTTAAATGACAACCCCCCAAAGCCTATTGAGTCAGTGTCCTCCTTCCTACTGCTTAGTGCCTGTCATTGGAAGCTAACACTAGGGTGAGTACCTTTCCTCACATGGCTGTCCCAACACATTGATGTATACCTTACAATAATATAACACACCAGTAATACTACACACTTGATAAAGGCCTATAATGAGCGAAGGGCAAGGACTTCCAAGCCTGGCCTTGTGAATATTTTAGTTAATTTGCTTGTCATTTAGCTTAATTACTTTCTGTACTTCACATAACTAGAACAAGCATTCAGCAGTTAAAGTAGGAACTTGTCTTTTGTCCCTGATCAGTGACTAGGAAAGTTAAAGCCATTGCATCAGCATGACAGCAAGGCAGTTAGCATTTTGGAAGGATAGGTCACCAATGTTTGCATATTGATCTCAGCACAGGTTTCTCTAAGCCAGGCCTGACTACCATGAAAAAATATAAGTCCTTTCGGATTGGAGTTGGACTTTACTTTCCTAATAATTTAGGAATATATTTGCTTTGATGAAGCCTGTCGTCAAGAAGTATGCTTCTTTCGTGAAATATGTTAAATATCTTCTGGCTAGTAAGATAAGTTTTAAGTGTTATGGTCCTTAAAAGACTCATTGAGATGCTTTGCTGTACTCTGTCATTAAATTAGGCCAGTGGTGTGCAGCAACCCATAACAACTAATCAACATTAATCATTCGAAAGTTAACAGTAGAAGGTCCGATTTCCTCCACACTCTTGCTCTTATTAGTCTTTTATTAAAGTCTAATGAACGTAAGTTTACTTATTTACAGCCATATGCAGATTTTTCATCCTTTTTATGAAGGGTAAACCGATATATAGGTAATCCTTATCTGAGTATTTGCCGAGTGAAGAAAACTCGAGCGGTTTGAAATCAAATAGGAGAATAACATATACACCTGTCTGGTTGCTGTGCACAATATTCTTAGTTTATTGGTTCCACATTTTATAACACAGATATTATGTATATTGTATTCTGACAGCTTTCTAGATTTACGTATGTAATACTTCCAGTAAAATGGCCTTCTCTATATGGGTCCTTTCGGCTTCCTTCTGTGCAACTTCCCAAGCTATTCTGCTGGTGGTTAACCCTGTATTATTATGTTATACTAATTGTTTGCATTAACTTCTAGTAATAGCACTTATAAAATGTAAATCCTAATAATACAGCTTGATATTGTGTTCTTTCTTTAATTTAGGCGTTGGTTTTCAATACAAAATAACCAACTAGTATATCAAAAGAAATTTAAGGTGAGTTATAGAACATTTTTTGGTCATTATTACTTTTAAATCCATACGTTTTTTTTCTTTAGGCATACTGAGGTCAGTGGGGTTAATTCTCTAATTGTTATTGCATGCAATATTTAAAATACCAGTTTACTAAAAAAAAAAAAACATTTGTTAATTATCTCATGGTCTAGCCACTTGGTATTTACCAAATGTAAAAAATTAGATTTTAAAAATTTAGCAACTCTATTACTACCGCTGCAAAATATGACCGCCCTCTTGGGAATACTGGTTGTTAGGACAACTATGACTCATCCCTACCAGCCCATTCAGCTGTCAGCCAGGGATTCTCAAGTGACAGCAGAACCCAAAAAAAAGGGGTGATAAATGTAACAAAAAAAAAATTGCATCGGGTTCCCCCTAAGAGTCAAACGCACAAGGTCTGTTAAGGATTTTAGGGATGCATAAGGTCTGTTATGGATTTTAGGGGGACCCCATAAAAAAAACATAGGCTTTCCACACTTCTCCAGGTTTGTATGGAATTTAAACCAGAAACCCCCCCCCCCCCATGTGTGCCAACCACTCCCCTTCCTTTTGAACCTTAGCAGGCCAGATGACTTCCCTGGTAAAGCACCTTGCCCCTATGGTAATGACAAGGGCCTGTTCCCACTGCACCAGCTCAATGGTTGTGGGAATCTGCATGCAGGGGGCTTATTGGAATTTCGAAGCCCTCTGTTTAGGTAAGGGGGCCCCTAGATACTGGGAACACAACCACCCCCTCCCCCCCACCCCTATGAATGAGTAAGGGCTTTTAGTACCCCTACCCATTCACAAAAATTATATGTAAATAAACACACTCCCATTCAGAGAATTCCTTCAGCAACCCCCCCCCCCCCCACCCTCCCCCATTGTCCAGTGATGCAGATTCACACCAATCTTGATGATTGACGCCCACTGAAAAAAACTTCATCTGCTGCTGATGCAGTTCTCTCCTTGTTGATTCCTAACTTTTCCCAACCTTTGCTGCAAAGTTAGTTGCAGGGTCTCGTGGGTTACATCGTTGACTGAATATGGAGTTTTAATAAAGGACTTGGCAAAAAGTGTGTGTTAATTTACATTTACCATTTTTTTTTTATTTGAACCTCTATGTACCCCTATACATTCACATGAGGGGGAGGGGCTGGTATATAGGGGCCCCCTTATTTTTAAAGGGGGCTTACAGATCCCAATAAGCCCCCCAACCCCCTGCCCTCAGACCCCCACAACCAATGGGCCAGGGTTGTAGAGTAGGCTCTTGTTCCCATCAATATTGGACACAAGGTTCTTTTTAAGGGCATGTGTTGTTTGTAGTTGTCTGGTATTGTTTGGTAGGGAGGGCTCGCTTTCGCATTCTACCCTCTCCTACCCAGCCAGGCTGCATGCTTGAATAAGGGTCTAGTATGGTTTTGTGAGGAGGAGGAGTGGCCTGGTTTTTTTTCCCTCCTTTTTTAGTTTTTGATATTTATGGTTCCCCCTTTAAATCCATGCCTGATGCGCAGTTGTGCGTATATTTTTTTTTTTCTTGTTTACACATTTACTGCCCCCTTTTTTTACATTCACCATACAACTGAATGGTCTAGGCAGTCCTAAATCATGGTTGTTAGTATACCGACTATCGCTGTCTCATTTAGCATAGGTAAGGGCATCACTTCCTGCTGCAGCCAGAGGTCTGTTCTGCAATGAAATTCGTTAAAAAAGACAAACATATGTTAAATATTGCAAGAAAAAAAAAAAAAGAAATGCAATGCGTATGTTAATTTACTCTTTTTTTTTTTTTTTTTTTTTTTATCTGATTTCTGACATAAATACTGCTTGAGTTACTTTATCTTAAAACATCTTGCAGTATTTATTGCTCAGTGATTTGACTCTTTGATTTGTATGATTGATTCTCTAGCATCTTTCTTTTTCCAGATAGAATGCAGCAGTTTAATTTGAACATATAAAGCACTGTGCAAAAGTTTTTGGCAGGTGTGAAGAAATACTGTAAAGTAAATTAAGAATGCTTTCACAAATATATTTTTCTCTTTCGTTCATTGATGGACACAACTCCTGATATTAACCATTGGGTTATACTGCCCCCTACAGGAGCAGGACGCTAGGCATAAAAAAAATGTCTGGCATAAAGCGCCGCCCACCTTCCCCTTCCTCATCTGTCTCCAAAGATCCTGAATCTGATTTGGCTGCCGATGTGGATCCTCTGCTGGGTCTGCGACCAGGCGCCCTGAATCTTCAGATAGTGACAATGATTCCTCCTCTTCTGCAACCCCGCACTGATTGTATCTGTGCTTGAGACTTAAAGTTTAAGGACGCAGCTGCTGCTGAGATGTAGGTGCAGGTTTTCTTTGGCACTCACAAGCCATCCAGAGTAGCGAAGGTGTTCCCTTTTCCCTCCTATTTTGTCAAAGTTGCCACTAAGAGTGGAGATGACCAAAATGTCTCCTTGGGCTCCCTAAGCGAGTTGCTAGGTGATACCCCTATGAGGCGTCCCTTCTTAAGAAGTGAACTGTTTCACCGGTGGTGGACCCTCTGGTTTCCAGATTAGACAAGGCAACCATGATTCCATTTGAAGAGTCCCTGTCCTTTAAGGACCCAGCTGACAGGAAGGCGGAGGCTGTGGCCTGCAATTTGTACACCCTGCTGGTTCAGCACTAAGGCCAATATTCACCATTGCCCTTGTGTCGCAGACTCTGACCGAATGGGCTAAGCTTTTGCGCTGTGGCCTGGAGGGGGCTAGCTCCCCTCTGCCTTTGCAGTTTATCTGTGATGCCTCTTTGGATGCAGGTCTCTCTTTTGGCAGTGGTCCTTCGGCGTGTTTTGTGGCTCAAATGCTGGTCAGACTTCTAAAAAAAAATCTGACTGATCTTCCTTTTCAAGGAGATCGCCTATTTGGTGCTGCCGTGGGTGACATCATTAAGGGTCTCACAGGGGGAAAGAGTACCTTTCTTCCTCAGGCTACTAAGGGCAAGGACCCTCGTTGTAGACGTGGGCCCTCCTTCTCAGCTCAGAAGAAGTTTTTTTGTCCCTCCGGGTCAACTGACAATGGCTCATAGCCCTTCGGGCCTCCTTTGGAGGATTCAAGCGAACTTGGTCTGGCAAGTTAAGAGCGGGTTTCTCAAGGCCCCTTCAGCATGAAGGTGCGCCCTCACCCGTACCTGGGGTGGGGGAAGGGATGTCTTCGCTGGTTCCCGGACCTGTGGACCCCTGGTACAAGACAAGTGGGTCCACGAGATCATATGGTCTGGCTACAAGATAGAGTTTCGTTCTTTCCCTCCGGTAAGGTTCTTCCTTCCAACGCGTGACTGTCCCCGGTCTGCTTACAGGCTGTTTTTGGGGCGGTGCAAGACCTTTTACTTTAAAGGGTGATTGTTCCGACATCGGAACAATTTCAAGTTTTTACTCAAACCTGTTTACAGTCCCCAGGAAGGAAGGCAAGGTGTGTCTAATTCAGGACCTCAAGGCGCTGAATGGCTTTGTGCGGGTGCAGAAGCTCCTCCATCAACATCAAGAATGCTTACTCTCACATTCCAATATGTGTTGGTCATCACTCATCAGTGCTTCCTCTGCTTTGCCATGGTAGAGGAGCATTTTCAGTTGTGTTGTTACCCTTTGGTCTTGCCTCTGCTCCTTGGGTCTTCACGAAAGTGTTGGCCCCGGTGCTAGCATTGTTATGCCAATGGGGGATCGCGGTACTGGGCTACTTGGCCGACCTCCTTCTGCGAGAAGAGTCTCTACCTCCTTTGAGGGAGTTTGGCTGGATTCAGAATTTTCAGAAGTCTGCTCAGGTTCCATCCATAAAGCTGGACTATGTGGGTCTGACTCTGGACTAGGCCTTAGCCAGAGTGCTCTTTCCTCTGGACAAATTCCAGAAACTTCAGGCTGCAATTCCTCTCCTGCTTTCCAGCAGATGGTCATCCCTCCGGACTTGTATATGGGTGCTGGGCCTGATTGTGTCTACCTTTTTGAGGCGGTTCCATTTGCACAGTTCCATAAGAGGTTTGCTGCAAGGGAGATTCTGGCCAAATGGGACACGAATCCACAGTCTCTGGACAACTAGATCCGGCTGAGCTGGGCAACGAAAGAGTCCCTGATATGGTTGCATTCTTTCTCCGGCACTTCGGCTGGACAAAATCCTTCCTCCCCTTGTATTGGACAGTGGTCACCATGGATGCCAGCCTGTCTGGCTGGGGAGGCGTCCTTGGCAGAAATTCTGCTCAGGGGATCTTGACACTGGAAGAGTCCAGACTACCAATCAATGTCTTGGATTTCCGAGCGATCAGACTGTGCCTGGCCATATCGTCTTCAGGGATGTCCTGTGCGCATTCAATCAGGCAATGCCACCAGGGGGGCACAAGAAGTGTCCTGGCCGCTCTGGAGGTAGCCGGCATTCTAAGGTGGGCAGAAGGGTTCGTTCCAGCCCTCTCCGCCGCACACATTCCAAGGGTGGAAAACTGGCATGCAGATTACCTGAGTCGGCAGGCCTTGGACCAAGGGGAGTGGTCCCCTCATCCAAAGTTGTTTCATCAGTTGTGCCTTCGGTGTGGCATCCCTGAGGTGGATCTGTTGAGTTTTCCGCTCAACAGAAAGAGGCAGAGGTTTGTGGCTATATCACGGAATCCTCTGGCGGACGCCACAGATGCCCTGCTGGCCTCGTTGGGTCAGTATCGTCTGATTTACGCCTTCCCTCCTCTCAAGCTTCTGCCAAGACTTCTACACAGGATCGAGGCAGAAGGGATTCCGATCATCTTAGTGGCCCCGGACTGGCCTCGCTGGGCTTGGTATGCTGATCTGGTGCGGCTGGTCGCCGATGTTCCTTGGAAGCTTCCTCTCAGGCAGGATCTGCTGTCCCAAGGGCCAGTCTTCCATCCTGATTTACAGTACATGGGTTTGACAGCTTGGCTGTTAAACGCCAGGTATTAATTGATAGAGGGCATGTCTTAGTGATTCCAGCGCTGCAAAAAGCTAGAAAATCTACTTCTAGGGAGTCTCTTGGGGTTCAACCCCGCTCTTGTTCGGTGGATCGGATCTTGACCTTCCTTCATTGGGGGGTTGAGCAGAAACTGGCCTTGAGTACTATCACGGGTCGGCCTTAGCGGTCTTCTTTCAATGACCCTTGGCAACATACTCCCTGGTACATACTTTTCTTCAGGGAGTTAGGCACTTGACCCCTCCAGTGTTGCCTCTGTTGCCACCTTGGAACCTCAATTTGGTGCTCTATCTTCTAGGAGCCTCCTTTGAGCATCTTCGGGGGATTCCCCTGCCTACACTGTCCCAGAAGGTGCCCTTTTCGGTGGCTTTCACCTCTGGGCGCAGAGTGTCGAAACTGGTGGCGTTATCCTGTCGTTCACCTTACTTGGTGGTTCACAGAGATGAGTTGGGTTTTTCACCTCTGTCTGTCTTCCTCAGGTTGTCTCTGATTTTAATTTTATTGAAGACCTGTTGCCTTCCCTGTGTCCCAGGCCAAAACATCCAAAGGAAATTGCTTTGTATGCCTTGGATGTGGTCTGGGCAATTAGGGTGTACCTGGCAGCTACAGAGTTTTTTAGGAAGTCAGACTCAGTATTTGTGCTCACGGATGGGCCTTGGAAAGGGTTGACTGCTTCCTCTGCGACCATTTCCAGATGGATCAGACAGACAGTGGTTAAGGTCTATTCCATCAAGGGTCAGGTTCCTCCTTTCTATGTCAAGGCGCATTCTGCTCGGGCGCTCAGTGCCTCCTGGGCCTCCGTCATCAGGCATCAGTGACTCAGGTTTGCAAGGCAGCATCCTGGTTTCGGTGCACCCTTTTACAAAGTTCGATAAAGTGGATGTGTTGGCATCTGCGGATGCTTCCCTTGGCCACAAGGTTTTTGCAGGCTGCTGTTTAGAGGACCTGGTCTTCTTTGAAGGTGTATTGTTGTTTTCAGGTGAGCTTCAGTTGTTTTGGATTAGCTCCTGTTTACCTGATTGGCTATAGTTAGCCTTGGGAGTTTCTTTTTTGCTGTTCCCACCCCTCATGTTTAACACTGCTTTGGGACATCCCAATGGTAAAGAAGATCAGGAACTGTGTCCGTCAGTGAATGAAAGGGAAAATGTGATTTTTGACTTCATGTAAAATCCATTTCTCTGATGTTCATTGACGAACACAGCAACCCACCACTCTGTGGAGTTGTAATTCTTCTGACACTGCTTGTGACAAAACTATAGCAGAGAGAGGGAGTATAGCCCTTGGGACTGCCCATAGGTGTAGCCAAACTTTTTTTTTTTTTTTCTGCCTAGTGTCCTACTCCTGTAGGGGGCAGTATAACCTCATGGTTAAGAAGATCAGGAGCTGTGTCCATCAATGAACATCAGAGAAATGGATTTAATGGTAAGTCAAAAATCCCATTTTTTTTTAATTGTTTATATTTTTCAGTTTACAAAATGCAAAGTGAGCCAACAAAAGAAAAATCTAAACCAAATCAATATTTGGTGTGACTACCCTTTGGCTTTAGCATCAGTTCTTACACTTGCACACTTGGTACACTTACACATAGTCAGAGATTTTGTAGGACTAGAGTCAGGTGTATGATTAAGACAGTGAATAATGGCTCCTACTTCAACGTACCCTTTTCTAAAGATGAGCTTCGAACATACCATACCTGCCAACACTCGCCGGGATCCCCAAGCCACATCTCTGCTTTTAAAGCTTCTCTAAATATTCAAGCACACTCAGCACCCCTCATATATGTGACACGGTGAGAACGTGACCTGATAACTGATTTGACTTGGAGGACTGGAGTAGGGCCTGACCAATTGTAGCAAAATGTTCTTTTATTATGAATCCGCCTTTGAGGTGGTATTCTGTCCCTGCTCAGTTAGCCCACACAAATCCTGGGTGCAGCGATGGATGCCCCAGGAATTGTGACCCGCAAGGGGATGTATTGCATTTTTGGCGGGCCTGTCCACGGGTGACTGGTTTCGGATCCAGGCCTGGAAGAAATCATCAGTCCCGTTTTAGGAAGTAAAAGATTGTATGACTGCCTTAAGGTAAATGAAAAAAATGTTCAGTATCAAAAAACTCCCATTCCAAATTTCTTAAAATCTGGGAACCTTGAATAAATTGCTCCCTACCTTCCCTACATCCAGCCAGTCTTGGTCACTTATAGCGCGATACCTGAGGTGGCTCTGAATACACAGGGGGCGCCTGCTCTTTCTCCCTTATTTTTACCCTTCCTTTTTTATGAAGTGGTCTTCATGGAAGAATTGCGGCCAAAAAAAAAACATACATTTGATGTGGCAACAAGGCTAAGCAATATAACTATGCAGGAAAACTGGGTTGCTGAAAAATATCAGCGTGAGCCCTGGACTGAGAAGTCAAAATTTTAAATATTTGGCTGTGGCACGAGGCAATTTGTTCGTGAAGGACTGGAGAGCGGTACAATAATGAGTGTCTGCAGGCAACAGTGAAGCAGGGTGGTGGTTCCTTGCAAGTTTGGGGCTGCATTTCTACAAATTGAGTTGGAGATTAGGTCAGGATCACTGGTGTTCTCAATGCTCAGAAATACAGGCAGATAGTTATCTTTTATGCTGGCTTATTATTGGCCCCAAATTTATTCTGTAGCAGGACAACGACCCCAAACATGCAGCCGATATCCTTAAGAACTATCTTCAACATAAAGAAAAACAAGGAGTCCTGGAAGTGATGGTTTGCCCCCCACAGAGTCCTGATTTCAACATTATAGAGTCTGTCTGGGACTACATGAAAAGACCGAAGGATTGAAGGCAGCCTACATCCACAGGAGAGCTGTGTTTAGTTCTCCAAGATAAAAGTAAAACGGTACCCCTGCGCGATCACTGTGTGATGGTACATGTGACCGACTGCTGCAGGCACCAATCGGCCATTCCAACACCCAAAGTGAAATAATATAAAATGGTGGTGCTGCGGTGTCGAATACCAGCAGATGTGTGATTTAAAGTCTACAAATGGCAAATATTGAAGTGCATGTGCTAAAGGTAAATACGTGTTAGTGAATACTACAAAAGCACAAATCATCCGCTGATGAAGTCACGTGGGCGTGACGCTACGTGTCGGGACCAATGTTCTGCGAAAGATGAGCTCGCGGCTGGTGGATGATGTACTCTATGCTATTATTTTAAATGTGAGTGTTTCAGCTGTTTTTTTTCCCCCAATAAAATTGTGTAATAGTTCTACACTATTGGGAGCTTTTCTTTCTTATCTATTACCCTACAGAGGATATATTGGGAAACCCCGTCAGCCCATCTTAAATGGGATACCCATCCCCGTATCACAGTCTACCTTCAGCTGGGTTCACAACAAGGACTACCCCGGCAAGCAGTGGGAAGTATTTAAAGTGAAAGTTATTCATTTACACAGTAACCTTAAAGCTGTAAGGTGAGAGGCCAGTACACATAAAGGTGTAACACTTTGGATCAGACACCAGTCACATTCTTCTTTGGGAGAAGGGATTCACATGCACCTATTGGAGGTGCATCAGACTGTTTATATTTCTTTCACAATTTTATATGGACTCACTTTAATGTATGATACATTCAGCCACTTTTTTACTTGAGTTTTTTATGCTTATTTAATTTGTTTCAGCTTTATTTCTGTATCTTTGTATACATTGCATCTGGTATATCAACTGTTTATATTGTGCGTTTGTAGTATTCACTTACACATATCCACCTTTAACACATGCACTTCAACATTTGTTATTTGTACACTTTAAATCACACATCTGCTGATATTCAACAGCGCAGCACTACCATTTTTTATTAGTTCTCCAAGATTTTTGGAACGACCTACTGTACCTGCCGAGTTCCTTCAAAAACTGTATGCAAGTGTACTTAGAAGAATTTTTGTTTTTTGTTTTGAAGGCAAAGGGTGGTCACCAAATTTTGATTTGGATTTGTCTTCTTTTCGTTTACTTTCAATTTTATTAATTCATAAAAATAAACTATTAAGTCCCCGTTCACACTGGGGCGACCTGTGAGGCGACCTGGTCGCCGTAGGTCGCCTTCCATAGGGAAGCTGCGGACCCGTTCTAATAGGAGCGACACAAGTCACTCCTACTTAGAAAAAGGGTCCGGAGCTTCTTTGGGGTGACCCGGAGCGACCGTCATAGACTTCAATGTTATGAAGTCCGTGCCAGCCGCTCCGAGGTCGCGGCGCGCTGCTCGCACCGCGACCTCGGAGGTCCCCCCGGGAAGTCGGATCGCCCCAGTGTGAACGGGGCCTAACACTTCTGTTTCTGAAAGCATTCTTAATTTACTGCATTTTTTTCACTCCTGCCTTAAACTTTTTCACAGTAGTGTACATCACTTAAACTGTAACAATAAATTAACTATAGTGCAACTGTGTGAGAATTTGAGCGACATATGAGACAAGCTTTTACAATTACACAGTAAGCATGGAGATTTGTATTAAATATGCAATATTGTATATGTTGCTAAACCAGCAGTTGATGACACTTCTATATCTTTAAGTCTGTTTATAGGGGAAAATCCTGTGCACAAAGTACTAGCGGATTCTAAGCTAAATCCACTATGTTTGGATGTAAACAGAGTAGATCCATAATTAGCATGGGCATGAGAGCATGAGGTGGGACATACAAACAAAAAAATCTACAATTTTCTGTACATAATTGATATTTACCCATAGATCACTGTTCTACTTATACAAAAAAAAAAAAATAGACGGTGTTACTAAAAACCAACAAGAAATGGCCAATAAGACTATATGAAAGGCATTGAAAGAAATAGTGTTGACTTTGTTAAATTGAAAGTAAAATGCATGGATTCTAGGTTAGTAAGCGCACACAAACAAATTTAACGCACCATTTGAATTCTTGATAATTTAGGAGCCCTGACACTGACAATGTAAATGGCCCGCAATAACATTTTTATTAGCATGCGTTTTTAATTGCTTGAGAGTCTGGCATCGTTAGGATAAGTGAACAGCAGTCAGTGTGCTGTCCTTCTATTTAAATTTCTAGTTGCTTGGCTTGTCTTGATTCAATACTGATTCAGCCTTTATATAACCGGCATCCTTACCTGTCACAAAGGCATTTCCTTAACACCAAAAGTAATATGCACAGGTCCCAAAGAACAGTAAAAGTATTTCATATATTTATATCTAAAGCCTACATGAAGTGAGAGGATATTTCTCCAAAATGAGGGACAATTCCTTAATTGAGAGTGGTCACTGGAACCCAGTGTTCCCAATGGGAGATTTTTTCTCAACTTTTGTTAAAGAAAAAGACAACAATAAAAATCTAAAAGATGTAATCCTTCCCTACATTATTGAGAAGAAAAAAAAAAAAGTGCTTTTGTCTTAAGATGCACTTTAAGCATAGCGTGTTAGAGACCAGTCCTGTTTCAGTTTTGGTGAAATCCAATGGGTTTATTCATCCACTGGCTTCTTATCTCTTGAGAATTCTACAGTCGAAATTTTAGGTCTGCAAAACCATACATTATGCGCACATTATTAAAACGCATTGGGGTGACTTTACTAAAGGCAAAAAGACCCTACATTGCTGCAGATCTTAGTAAATAAGCAGAAGCTCTGCTGACTTACGTCATCCAATCATGTGCAAGCAAAAATACAGTTTTATTTTCCTTGCACGTGATTGGCTACTCTTTGCAAAGTGAAGCCTTACCTAACTAAGCTCTGGAGCAACTGCACTTTGCAAAGTGCAAAGTCTGTTTGCATTTAGTAAATCAACCCCATTGACTTGGTAGAGGAAAACATTCCTAAACAACTTCTAAAAATGCTACATGAATGACTAAAGTGCGTTTTGATTTTCTGGCCCAAAGCAGATTTACAGATCAGGCGTTTTTAGAAATCCTCTAGCTTTACTTGTTGCATGCTTGTTCCAGGCTAGGCGCTCATAATTAAAGCCAGTGACATTTAGGCTACTAGAATTCTCAGGTGTCCAGCAATGATAACCTATACATTTCTATCAGTACACACATTCTCTAATCCTTACAGTACTGTAAACAGAACACTAAAGTAAAGCTATGGCCTCCCTTACAATTACACTTACAACTTCCTCCTAGTCCCCCAGGCAAAGGCCCACAAATCCCTGTTTGTTCTGTCAGTGAAGTCGTCCTAATGTAGCTTTCTGTGATAATGTTGCAACCATGCTGCACTGCTCCTGAACTTAGAGCAGAGTTTCCATTCTCAAGAAGGCTGTTCCTTCTTGCACTAAATTGGGATGCAAAAATCTTGCAGGGAGCGTGGCTTTCAGAACTGTGACTGCTGATTCACAAATCTGAAGCTTTTCCACCAGTGCCTGGCCACATCCAGTCATACCCACTGTTTTCTGGATTGTCAGCACTACCTTTTTTTTTTTTTTTTAACACCCTCCAACTATGAGCTGCAGTGTCTTGACAGGGGAACATGCGAGACACAGATAAAGTATTTGGCTCAGTCAGGAGAGCTGAAGGAAGTTTTTTTATTTGCTTTAAAAGACTTTTGCATTACATAGTAACTGGATTTGGTACTTGTTTAGACTGTCATACAGGAACCTTTATATCTATTATATTGTGTGTATCACTATAGCCAACCATAACTATATTTTAGAACATAGAGCCTACACTTTATGCAGCATATACTGTACATTCACAGTCCCTGGCCTAAAGGCACTGCAGTCCCCGTATCACTGACATACACCGACCAGCCAAAACATTATGGTGACCCACCTAATATTGAGTAACTCGTCCAGTATTTTCAAGGTGTGGCCTCCATGTATCAGACTTGTTTCTCCAGCACATTTCACAGATGCTCTGATAAAATTGAGATGTGGAGAATTTGGAGGCCATGTCTACAACTGAAACTCGTTGATGTGTTCCTCAAAACATTCTTGAACCATTTTTAAACCATTTTGCAGTGTGGCAGGGCACATTATCCTGCTGAAAGAGGCCGCTGCCATCAGGAAAAAAATGGTTCGATGAAAGGTTGTACTTGTTTACCAACAATTTTTAAGTAGGTAGTATGTGCCAAAGTAACATCCACATGAATTGCAGGACCTAAGTTTCCCTGCAGAACGTTGCCCAAAGCATCACACTGCCTCAGCCAGCTTGCCTTCTTCCCATACTGCATCCTGGTGCAGTCTCTTCGCCAGGTAAGCGAGGTATTCATCAAACCAGTCCACCTTCTATTGCTCCATTGTCCAGTTCTGATGCTCATGCTTTTGGCTGTGGACACGGGTCAGCATGGGCCGATAATAACCGATCTGCGCTATGCAGCTCCATACACAACAAACTGCGATGCCCATTATTTGTACTTTCAACACATCAACTTCACAAACATGTTTATTTGCTGCCTAATATATTCCACTGACTGTCAGTTGCCATTGTAAATTACATAATTAATGTTATTCACCTAACCTGACAGTGATTTTAGGGCCTGTTCACGGATAAACATGCATTAAAATAAATAACAAAGCTCAAAAATGGAAGTGCATTGTCTTCCATTGGCTTGAATTTTTATGTGCGTTGATGTGTGTTTTATGCAGGTTAACTTGCTATGGGTAGGGGACAAAAAATGTAAAAAGCTTTTTTTTTTTTTTTTTTTTTTCCCTTAAAAGACTTGCGTTACGTTGATGTGCATTTACTTGTATTGTGCTGCGTTAAAATGCATACATGTAGCGCTTTCAAACAATGCACCACACTGCACATGACACCAGTTTTGTGTTCTGAACAAAACATACTAAAGAGTTGTTTTCTTTGTGTCATTGCAGTGACCTGCAATCTTCCTGTGCAATAAACTGCAGGTCACTGCAGTAGGGCCTTAATGTTATGGCTGATCTGTGTACATAACACATAAGGACGATTGACATGAGTCAGTTAACCTACCAGCACGTATTTGGTGTGTAGGAGAAAGCCACAGCTCCCCGGATGAAATGCACACCAGCACAGGGAGGACATGCAAACTCCATGCAGATAGGATCCTGAACCAGACTCAGGAC
Source organism: Pelophylax lessonae (assembly GCF_965119305.1). NCBI lineage: Eukaryota > Metazoa > Chordata > Amphibia > Anura > Ranidae > Pelophylax > Pelophylax lessonae. The sequence continues at coordinate 287,183,104 of NC_138770.1, forward strand.
TGAAGTGCTGGAAGGCATAAGTGCTGACAGCTAAGCCACTGTGGTGTTGTAATATCATTTCTTGGCACATGAAATAATGCTTGAGGTTCAACCAGGGGCTTATTTTATTTAAAAATAAATTGGACATCATATGATTTTTTTTTTTCCCCGCTGTTAACATTTTGATTTTTTTTACAAGTTCACTGTGATTCCATGTCCCTCCCGTCTTTTTGTCCACACAGGATAACCCTACAGTAGTTGTTGAAGATTTACGTTTGTGCACAGTAAAACACTGTGAAGACATTGAGAGACGCTTCTGCTTTGAGGTGGTTTCACCTACTAAGTAAGTATATCTTTCAGGTAGGCTTTTTTTTCTTTTAACAAATGCCAACAATACCAGCAGTTTTACACACTGGCTGCCTTGAATAGTCTTCACCAAAAAGCTAGATTCATCTTTTTGGGTCAACATTTTATGAGTGAGATATATTGTATTACTTTTTAGAATTTTACAGAGTGCTGCAAAGATGTTAGAAATCCAAGAAAAAGAATACCTTTGCATATTTTTACAAACTGGTCTTAATGAGTTTCACCTTGTGCCGTATTATTAATGAGCTGCATATAAAAACAGCTACTATGCAATAAAAAAAACACAGTTGATGGTATGTTACTGTTCCTGTCTCAGATATTTTTCTGTGTTCACTTTGCCCCTTCTTTGAAAGAACTTTTAAAGCCGCATGTTTTTATTAATCTTGTATTTTTTCTTCCTGTCTAGAAGCTGCATGTTACAGGCTGACTCTGAGAAGCTGCGACAGGCTTGGATAAAAGCTGTGCAAACAAGTATAGCTACAGCCTACAGAGAGAAAAGTGATGAAGCAGAGGTTAGCAAAAATGAGTAGCATAACCTATCTGTCTGTAGGTCCTTAGGTCTTTAAAGGATAACTAATGTCAAACCTTTTTTTTTTTTTTTTCTTTTTTACAGAGATGAAACCTGTTTGTATTTTTGAATAGAGTAGGGCATGATTAACACTATGGCTTTTTCTATTTCTTGGGATACCATTTGGGGCAATTCCCTCACAGCCTGTCCTGGAGACACAGAAGGTCAGAGGAAATATTTCCAAAGTCAATGGAACTTACTTAACCTCTTCCTGCCCACTCCAGCAGGCCTTTGACAATCATGTGACCCTGGTCCTGGCGCCTACTGTTATTTAGCCTGAACTGAGAGCTCGCTTTGATAGCCCAGTCTTTTGTGCTGGAAGCATCCTCTCAGAACATAAATATTGGCCATCTAGCGATGTGTGGGCATTAAAGCCTACCCTTTTTGAAGCTGCACATATGTGTCGGGCGATTTGTAACAGTTAGAAGATAAGCTCATTTTTTGGAACATGTTACATGTTCCAGCAGGCAGCTGCAGCATCCCCCCACCTAGTGACAGCAAGCGGGCATCTTCTCCGGGTGCCCGCTCTCACTGTTTGAAAGTAATGTGGCTGTGTGGGGCTCTCCGCCTGCCTGGCAATGTTATTTATTCACAGAGTTCTGTGAATGTGAAACTACAAGTACCAACAGCCTTTGTGGCTGTCAGCTTGTAGCTCTCGATGAACTACCATGGCGCTGTTGAGCGCTCTGGTAGTTCATGGTCTCTTATTGTCAGTGTTTAACTACCTGCCCGTATGAGGTATGAGCACACAGATACACTGAGAAGTTTTCCATGAGCCCCACATGGCACCCATGATCTGCTGATCGCTCGTGCAATGCTTTCCAGGCTCTTAGTAAAACAAAATAAATAAATGCACATTTTCTACCTGCAAAAAGATATGCATTTTTTTTTTTTTAAAAAGGTGAAATTATCCTTTAAACAGTTGTCATTGGAACAAGTGTCCTCATTGGAAAAAACACACACACAGTTGAGCTGCATTTTTAGCTCCCTTCCAAGTTGCAAAGGATGGGAGTGTTCACATACTGGGGGCGTAAAATGAAAATTCTTTTCTAAGTAGTGGTAACATAAAAAGTATTTTTAGGATGAGGCAAAGCATGCCTAAGCTTCATACCGTGCTTAGATGACTTCTTGAACAGTCCATCCTAAAGGCAATTCTTAGAGGCTGCTAAACCAATATTCTGCATTCTCAGAGTCTAACGAACATTCCTCCAATACGAATACGCTGAATATTCCCACGATATCTGGTAGCTGTATATATTTTTTTTTTTTTACCAAAAATTTAAGAGCTAGTTGCTGACTGCCTAATTATCCAACAAAATATAGGTATAAGCATAAAGTGCAAATGGATAACTACCCGGTAGTTGCTCCCCTTTATTATGAAGGCAAAAGCCATTCGCATAAATAGTAATGAGTAGACAATGTGTGTAAGGAGTTATACTACCAGGGTATAGATGTAAACTATTCTCATTTAGACCAAAAAAATCCAGGAATAGTATCTAAGTAACAGTCCTATTACTCAACTACATGATATTCACCCCTCTCTGATATTAACCACTTGCCTTCTGTGCACTTAAACACCCTTCCCATCCAGGCCAATTTTCAGCTTTCAGCGCTGTCACACTTTAAATGACAATTGCGCGGTCATGCTACACTGTACCCATATGAAATTTTTATCATTTTTTTCACACAAATAGAGCTTTCTTTTGGTGGTATGTAATCATCTCTGGGTTTTTTATTTTTTACAAAAAAAAAGAAAAAAGACAGAAAATTGAAAAAAAAAAAAAAAGTTTTTCTTATTTTCTGCGAGTAAATTTTGAAAATAAATTTTTCTCCTTCACTGATGTGCGCTGATGAGGCGGCACTGATGGGCACTGATAGGCTGCACTGATGGGCACTGATGAGGTGGCACTTATGGGCACTGATGAGGAGGTACTAATATGCCGCACTGATGAGCACTGAGAGGCGGCACTGAGAGGCGGCACTGAGGCGGCACTGATGAGCACTGATAGGCGGCACTGATGAGCACTGATAGGCGGCACTGCTGGGCACTGAGAGGCGGCACTGAGAGGTGGCACTGCTGGGCACTGAGAGGTGGCACTGCTGGGCACTGAGAGGTGGCACTGCTGGGCACTGAGAGGCGGCACTGACGGGCACTGATAGGCGGCACTGATGGGCACTGGCGGATGGCACTGGACACTGACGGGTGGCACTGATGAGCGGCACTGATGGGCAGCACCATCAGTGCCCACACTCAGTGCCCATAGTGCTGCCAGTCAGTGCTCATCAGTGCTTAGATGAGCAGGCACTGATGGGCACTGACTAGCAGCACTATGGGCAATGATTGTGGGCATTGATGGGGGCACTGATGGCGGGCACTGATGGGGGGGGCACTGTGTGTGTGTTTTTACCTCTAGTAATCAGGGCACTGGTGATCAGTGCCCTGATTACATTCTCCTGTGTCCCCGGCGCTGTGAGGCTCCCCCTCCTTCCTCACACTGCAGGCTCCGTGTGAGGAAGGAGCGCCGGCGATGAGAGATGATCTCATATGTTTACATATGAGATCATCGCTCATTGGACGGCCCGATCACGTGGTGAATGGCCGCTGTGATTGACACAGATTTCCCCCGCAGCGCGCTCGCGGGAGCGCGCGGGGGGCGTGTCACTGGGAGGCCGTTTAAAAACGGCCTCCCGAAAATTCGAGTCCGCGCTGCAGCCGTATATAGGCTGTAGCGCGGATGGGGAAAGGTTAACATAAGCTCCTGCTGAGAAAGAAAGCCTACTCAATGTGTAGACAAAGTACACCGGCAGCAATTGCATGTCCACAGAGAGCTGTATTTTATTCCTTGTATTTGGAGACTTTGCAAGATAAAGTTCTGCAGTTCTTAAATTAAATTCTTAAAAAATAATAAACACAGTGCCCTTTGCATAAATGTTTGCTCACAAAGGCTCATTGATAATAATTCTGGTTATCAATATTTTTCTAACAAGTCGCCAAAAAAATGTTTGCAATCATACATAGCAAAGTTGACAGTATAATATTACGAACAGCTATAATCAAAGTAGAATCCTCTGTTTTGCGTGGAGTGTTTGGAGTCTATTTTTTTCACTACTGCTGTGTTAATTTATTGTACAGAGTTCTACCCCCATATCAATACTCTGCTGACATTACTTTCAAAGAAAATTGTTGGAATCAAACAAAACAAATTTACATATTCACCTAGATGGCTGCAGCATGGATATGATGCTGCATCTGTCCCCAGCTGGCACTACACTGAGAACTGAGCGATTAAAGACTGCTCTGCCCCTCTAATGCTCACTGGAGCGACAGGCTGTGGAGGGGTGGGAGAGGCTGACTCAAGCTCTCAGCAGCGCATTGAGATGTTGAGCCAGCTGCTGGTAAGGCATCTGAGTGGATCCCAACATTCCTGTCAGGATCCCTGCAGAGCCTGGAGTGGCTCTGTGATGTCAGCCACTGTCGGCTGAATCTGGGTTACAGAAGTGAAGAACTAAGTGCACTTCTGTGACCCAAAGGAGAAATATGGCCAAGAGAACTTTGGCCATACTTCTCCTTTAAGACAATCAACTGTTGTCACCACCTTAAGTAAGTTATCCATTAATTCCTACGGAGTTACCATAGGGCTCCAGTACAGAAATGTTAAATTTTCTTCCCTATAGTGAATTGTATATTTGGTTACACAGGGGAAACCAAAACGGTTTGGCTGAAAAGCAAGAGAAAAACATGCAGGTGGACTTTGTTGACCTCTCCTTTTAAAAATACTACTTACCTGGTCGTCACTGTGGTTTCAGTACTTTGTCACTAACTTGGAACAACTATGCAGATATTGACTTATGACATTTTGATCTGCATACTTGTAAGTAATGGGGCAAAGTGTCAGCTTAACAGCCAGGCAAGTAGAAATTTCAGGTGGCTTTATAGGTTTAATTTAATTTTCAGAGCTTAGAAACTCCACAATGTGTGCATATTGTAAAAAAAATATGAACTTTTTATCGTTCCAGAAAGCAGACAAGAAACCTTCCATATCTAACACTAGCCCTGTAACTGAGACAAAACTTGTTAAAGGGGAGAGTGCTCTGCAGAAGGTGCAGTGTTTACCTGGCAATACAAATTGTTGTGACTGTGGCCTACCAGATCCTCGCTGGGCTAGTATTAACCTAGGCATTACCTTATGCATCGAATGTTCAGGAATTCACAGGTAAGCAGACTTTTATTTAAAGTGAATTCTATTTCAATGAGGTTTTTGATTTGTCTGTTTAAGGTTATGTAGGCTGCATATTATTTGAATAATTTGTGCCATCAATAAATTATTAAGTTTATTTTTTCAGTGATTAACATGCCATCCTAAAAATGGTTAAAGATGTCAAGACAAATTTATTGTAAAATGTGAAGCATGAAAAAGAATTCATCCTTCTGAACTCAGGCAGCAAATAGCACCATTCTGTGATATTTGGTACACTGTATTTGTTTAGCAAACAGTACGTCATGCTCTAGTTTTCTTTTATCTTCACCACATGGATTGTATCCATTTAATCTGTCCTGTAACTGTTTTTCTCCAACCAGGAACGGCATAATACACAAGGTCATAGTCCAGGACATCTAGTCTGTAAAACAGCTACATAGCTCAGATTTCTTAAAGTGACTTTTTCTTCAGTTCCTGTTTATATAATGTGGCAAAGAATGAAGTAGCAGTGCAGTTCTGTGAATCTCATTCTGTGAAAGTATTCAAACAGTGAAGGCCCATACGCACCACGCCGTTTTTGTGTATTCAGCGCATTCAAAATAAATGGGCTGCATTACACCTCAGCGCACAAATATGTTGTGTTTGCTGCATTTTTTGCAGCGTAGTGCAGGGTGCAATTCAAAATAAATGGCACTCCTTGGAATCAATCCATGTTCAGTGCCTTTCAGCACATTGCAGTAACACAAAGAATGTGTTAACAGTAAAGGGTGCAAATGGCTTGATGACATTATCCAGTAGTAGCCTTGTACTAGCTAAGTAAACTTGTACTGATTTGCATTAAAAAGGCATCGCCTAGTATGATCCATCTAAAGCAAATGTCTACTATTTCAAGAAGTATGTATACTGCTATCATATACCTTCTTAAAACCTGGTTTCTCGGGCTTTAACCTCTTTGAGCCACTGACCTGGAACAAGTATTCGTTGAAATCATGAATCCTGATGTGTATATTTTATTTTGGGTCAATGAATTAGAAAGTCCTGTAGTTTTGGCTCAGCAGGACCACTAGACATCTTGCATCTTCAGATGGTCAGCAGTGACAGACTGCGTAAATTAAAAGTGGTTGTAAAAATAAAAAAATGGTGCCACGCCCCCTCACCTTTGATTGGCTGACATTAGGAGGAAGCTCATGCTAAGCCGAGCGAGTGTGAATGCACTGATGGAGAAATCCAATGACATTGGGACTCCACCTCCAGTCTGTGGGCTCATAGATGCACCCACAGACTGGAGTTTTTCGAGGGCTGTGACAGGCGTAGGGATGAGAAAACTGAGGTAAAACGAATGCACTTTGGATTTGTATTACAAAAGCTAAAACATGGTGCATGTCTTTGCTAATTGCTGCACATTAGGTTTACAACTGCTTTAACTATTTTATTGTATGGTGCAGTATGTACTTCTCAGAAAAGTTTTAGGTTAGTAATGGAATAAATCCTTTCTTTGTTTTTAGATATACTGTAAATAGGAATATTTAGTGATAAGTTACCCTAAGTTATTGCTGTTATGTAGTGTCTACTGTTTGAACCTCATTTACTTTTTATATGTTTTTTTTTTTTTTTTTTGTGTGTGAAAGGAGTCTTGGAGTTCATTTTTCAAAAGTGAGATCTTTAACTCTGGACACCTGGGAGCCTGAGCTTCTAAAGGTAATAAACATTGTTGCCATAGATACTAATTTATATACTGTAGCTTATGAGGTTGGAACCTTGACTTTGTATGGGATACACTGCACATACAACTACCACACAAACACGTGCCTGGTACACATGCCAAGTTTTTTTCCGCTCAACCTAGCAGGCTGAATGAAAAAAAAAATCTGAGGAGCTTGCTGTACTAACAATGTAATGTTAGTAAAGCGATCTCCCCTCTGAGCTATTGTGCTGTGATTGGGGGGGACCCCCCACCCGTCGGAACACACCGGTCAGCGCTCACAGCCATTGGCTGAGAGCGCTGATCATATCCTAATTGGCTGCTGGTTTTCCAGCATGCTGGTGCGACAGAAGCCGGTCGTGAGCTTCTGTCAGACAAGGACCTGTACACACGGGCTGAATATCGGCGCCGGTTTCTACTGTACCGGATGATTTTAGCAGATATTCGGCCTGTGTGTTCGGGGCATAACTCTCTCTAAGGTCAGTATGAAAACGAATTAACATACTGCTTTGACGCCATTCTGGAAATTTCCCCACGCTGCTGTCTGCCTGTCGTTTGGCAGAAAAGGAGATGATTTCTCTCTAATGATGACACAAACCACAATAAATACACCACCTATGTATAGCGGAGAAGGGCTTGAACGTCTGCCTCTGGTTCCCCATCTTTCTACCCACTGGAATGATTCTTTCTCACTTCCTGTCACTCTGCAGTAAGGGGAAAATGGCAACAATAGAAGACACACACCACTCCAGGACCACAGTGGACCTTGCAGTAAAATTCCCCTCCCCTTTAAAATTCCCTTTAATTAGTAGGTGTAAAATCTATCTATAAAAAAAAAAAAAAATGAATACATTTGATGTATTACACTTTTAGCTCCAGCAGACTGAGAGTGATTGTTGTTGGGCTGGTTATCACTGCACTTAACCCTATACACACGAAGGTAGCTGCCACCACATATGTTAATGGAAACAAGAACTGTCCACAACATCTGATGTTGCAATTCTGTGAGACGCACTGCCATGGCTAGACAGAATTGTAACAGATTTTTAAAGACGGTAGCCCTCACAACTAACTAACCTTTTCGCTGCCACCAACGTAGTACTTATGTCTGCAGCAGCCCACTCTGTGTAAATGCATGTAAATGTCACAAGCTAACGGTCGGCTTTCAGTTGTAAGCGGTCCGGTGGATCATTTCTTTGGACCCCTGGAACGGGCACTTATCCATGTCCTTCCAGCCTCCCTTGTTTCTGAGCTCCACCCCCATGTAGTACATTAACATTCAAACATAAACACATGATTGAGCTCCACATGTTACTGTGCATACAGAAGCGCCATCATTTCAGCTAACTCTAAACTAATGATCTATAAAAAGGCTTTTAAAGCATTGCCTATGAAAAATTTTGTGCACTCAAGTTTGTTACTACTTCTCAGGCGCACACAGTTTTAAGACTTGACATGTTTGGTATCTATTTACTCGTTCAACCTCATCTTTTTGGTTTTACCAAAATTATAATTTATTGCGTTTGTGTGCACTCAAATTAACTTTAGTGTTTTCTTTTTTTTTTTCTGGAAATGTGCGTTTGATACAGCATTTCACTAATATTTAGTGACCTAAAAAATTGCAACTATCACCATTTTATTCTTTGGGTTGTTGTTTGGGGGGCTTTAACTAATCTTCAAACCTATTATCTGCATTTTTACAGGTGTGCAACAAAATATCTAACCACTTGCTTCCCAAGCCTATTCTGACACTTCTCTCTTACATGTAAATATTATTATTTTATTGCTATAAAATTACTTGGAACCCTAAAAAATTTTGTTTTTAAGCAGGGGCCCTAGAGAATAAAATGGCGAGTGTTGAAGTTTTTTATGTCGCATGGTATTTGTGCAGCGTTTTTTCAATGCAAATGTTTTGGACAAATTTTACTTTATTATACCCATTTGTTTGGTAAAATATAAAAGATGAAGTCACGCTGAGTAAACAGATACCTAGCATGTCATGCTTTAAAATTGTGTACAGCCCCAGACTACAGTACCTAAAAATCTCTATAGATGACGCTTTAAATGCTTTTACAGGTTACCAGTTTAGAGTTACACAGGAGGCATGGGGCTAGAATTAATGCGCTTGCTCGGACGTTTCCCATGATACCTCACGTGTGGTGTGATCGCCGTTAATGTATGCATGTGGGACCGACGCATACGTTTCTTGTTATTCATAAGCATGGGAGGATGGCAACATTATTATTTGATTTGATTTTATTATTTTTTTTTGTACACGGTCTCTTTAAAAATGTATTTTACTGATCACTTTTATTGCTGTCACAAGAAATGTAAACATCCCTTGTGACAACAATCAGCTGTGACAGGTCCTCTTTAGTGAGACATCTGGGGTCCACCAGATCAGACCAAGATCAGTCTTGGGGGAGGGGGGGGGGGGCGACCCCATCCATTAACTGTAAGACCAATCCAGCAGCTAATTAGCAGCTAGGATGGCTTTTACATATAAGGGAATCGCCATTTGGAGAAAAAAAAAAAATGGGATGATGCCTGCTAGCTGCAGGTATCATTCCGGTACAACCACTTCTACCAGATGACGTCCTCTTGGAAGGAAGCAGTTAAAGGATCTGAGGGGGGTGTTGAAGAGTCCTTTTTGACTCCCACATAAACATCACATTTAAATCTGACTGTTTTGTTACTAGCTTAAATTGGTTGTGTCCCCCCTCACCCCCCTTATACTTGCGTGAACCCAATCCTGATTCAGCACTTTGCAAGAGAGCAGCGGATCTCCTGGCTCTGTCCCTTCTCGCTGCACAGATTGATAGCAGCGGAGCCATCTGAACGAAGGAGGAGGTGGCAGGGCCGAACCAACCTGTCTGTGTCAATAGACGCAGACAATGTGGCTCAGGAGCGAGCTCGCACAAGTTCCTCTATAGGAAGCAGCTTCCTTTTGGGGGCACTCCCAGAAGAGGAGGAGCCCAGAGCACCGGGGGGGGGGGACCCGAGAAGAGGAGGACCTGGACTGCTCTGTGCAATACTTATTTTTTTCCCCTTTGTTTGCCATTATTCAAATGTTTCTCTTGCTCTCTGTAGGATACGAAGGCTGAGATCTTTTACATTTCATTTTTATCAAGTTAGACTTGATAAGGATGCTGATGATTTTGGTTGGATAAGAATCAGCATCTTGAGTAAGCAAAGGAGCAATAATGCAGTTAATGAAACTGCTGCATGGTCCCCAACATATGTCTTATAGTTATTTGTTTCTGTATTTTTCAAATAGCTGATGTGTGAACTTGGGAACGATGTTATCAATAGTATATATGAAGCACAAGTGGACAAAATAGGTGTCAAAAAGCCTCAGAATGGATGTACGAGGTATGTGTCTTTGTGTGTTTTTATGCTTTCTTATTAATATAGTGTGAAGATGTTCCCAATTAAATTTGTTTTGAAAAAAATGCATAAAACTACTATATAATTTATTTTTAATTAGTCTGGAAATAATGAAATAATGCATATTAATGATCCTTTTTTAAATGACTTTTACCAGCCAGCAGGTGACACTATAGGTTTATTCCCACTTTTGTGCCAAGTATTTACTGCTTTGTTGTAAATAGTCCATGTTAGGCTTCACACTAGTGTGCAATGGTTTAGAGACAGTGCAGGTGTAGTATTTTACCGGCAGTTTTTACCACGGTCCCATTACCTTTAGGATGCACGTTAGGTTGCATTTTCTTAAAGCACACCTAAAGTCTTGCATACTGCATTGTCTGTCTTTGCATATTTGCGCAGCAGTGTGAAGCCGTTCTTAAGGAATAGATTGTGGTAACAAGAGCCCAGCTGAAAGAACCATTTCACTGGTAAATAAACTTCGGTCCAGCATTTTACCTATTTTCTGCTCCTGTTAAATACAGATCATGTAAAAAGCAGAATTGTTTTTTTTTTTTTATCCCCCTGTGCTATTTCTTATTGTTTGTTTACGATGTACTCCACGTTTCCTTTCGGTGATAGCCATGTGATTTAGCTGATTATGGTCAAATTAGGGGATATTAGTTTAAGTAATATGTTTAGCAAATTATCATAGACAATTTGTTTAATTTTTGAAATAACCTGATGGGATCGTAGTGAGAAAACTGTTCTCTGACAGCACACATTTACAAAAGCATTATTTTTGTACTGAAAGACAGGAGAAAGAAGCATACATCAAAGCCAAGTATGTTGAAAAGCGGTTTGTGGATCATAGTCGCGAATCAGCATTAGTAGCAAGAAAGAAAAACTTATCAGAGAAAAGGAATGACAACCGCCTTAGTTCAACTGACAAAAGTCTAGGAGCAGAAGAAAACACTAGAACATCCACCAAACTATTAGGTAACTACAAATACCCCATGGTACTTCAGGTACACCTAATTTGATAGTGAAACTGAATATCCATCATTATGAATTCTTTGTATGCAAATTTTTGTAAATGCTTACGCTTATGCTTTATGAACACCTCAGTATTCAGTAAATACACCTATTACTGCCTGAACAACATGGTTCTACTACCATGCATGGTAGCCTTCTAATGATATGAAGAGCATTTTGTGTCTGTCTTTTATATCTGAATAAAAAAGTCAGCACAGATGTCACTGTCATTGACTGGCAGGATTTTTGACACCGGTCTAGGTCCTCTGATCCTCTGTATAAAACCTGAAGGTCCTCAAAACTCAAAAATGCTCTGCAATGCAAATGGCAAACCAGTTTCATGGTTTGCTGGCCTCAGACTGTCCTTTAGCACTTCATACACCTTCCTGTTGTCTTATAAGACCAACTTTAACAGTGATGAGTGAACAGCAAGGAGCACAGTATGGGGAGGTTTGCTTTATTTTTAACTGATTTTCTGGAGTGATCAGCTAGCCCTGTGTCTAAAATGCCAGGAGTTATATACAGTATGTGTATGCTTTCTGCACAGTACTGCATTCACGTGATCACGAGAGCACAAACTGCTAAAATTAGGCGCTACCTGCATGGATTCAGTTAGGCTCCACCAATTCCTTCATCTTATGTCACGCTAAACATGTAATTGTAAAAAGCAGAATACACGTCTGCCTTCTTTTCAGCCCTAGTTTGCAGATGTGAATTCTGTATTGTAGCTAAACTTATGCAGGGGCTCCTTCTTTCTAGCGTTTTGTGTTCTCCGGTGAATTGAGCAAAACAAATGGTTTTCTAGTTCAGAGTCCCTGTCTTCTGTAGTTATAGTGCAAATACAAACATAAACCATGCAGTCTTTACGCTGGCCTGGCTCTGATGACACCTGTTTGGGAAAATGTAGGGTAGAAAAATGCAAAGGTGGGAGATAATATTTGCAAAGTTGCTTGTTGTCTCTGGATATATTCAAGAAACACTGTGCTTTGGGGGGGGGGGGGGGGGGGGGTTGGGGGACTGCCATAATTGAAAGGATTGTGGTTAGTAACTCAAAAAGTACTGAAGACATTGGATCAGCTGACACTAAATGAATAATTATGTTTGTAGCTTGCTTACTTTCTCAATAAAGTCCAAAAAAAAAAAAAGGAAAGGTTTTCCTTTAATTATGTGTTCACAGGTTGCTGTATATCCCAAGGCAGCTTTCCAAGAGAACGTTTATAGATGCTGATACCTAAATTATTTAATATAAATTATTTATTCTTTGAGTCTACACATATATACAGATGTACATATAACTAACAGCGCCTTAACTTTTGTTCATTTCAGCTTTCCAAGAGAGCATTGTGTTGTGTTCACTATGCATTGTCCATTAGACTTGTGTAGAATTTGAGTATGGCCAGCGCATTGGTTGCCTGTAGTCACACAGCCTCTAAGTACTGAATAGAATCGAATATAAAGGCCATGGTCAGCCATTGGCTGTCTAAAAGTGATTGGTTTTTCATGTTTGTACATGTGCTTATGCTTGCCTGCCATTTTATTGCATACTGTACATACAGTATATACTGACAGTGTTGCTTGCAAACCTAAATCAAACCATTCTTATGTTTGCTCTTCTTTGTAAATGCAGAAGATTCCCTCAGTGTCATGGACATGTACATGTATTCTCACAGATTTGTTTGGTAAAACTGCCTGGAAACCCCTTGTACATCTTCTAGATTTTATTCTGCTAGCATTGTAGATGACTGTCCAGAGCCTGTATCTGTATATGGAGTGTCATTTTCCTTCAGACTGAATGCAGTGTTTTGCCAGCTGTCTCAACCTTAAAGGTGATAATTTTATAATTCACAAAAGATTTTAGGTTTTTCCAAAACGATACAAATGAGTCATGAACTGGAAGCAATAGTACAATTATAGGGGTACAAATGAAAAATCAAAGTAAGGCATGCTTTGTGTAAAACACAATACACAAGCCATTAATATCAGGATGAAATATGTAGAGCAGGGACATGGCTGGAATGAGAAACATGTGCTGGTCTAGCACAGTGAACCATCCAGAAACGGGAATAAAAAGAAAAAAAGGGAAGGTCCCTCAGCTCTTGCAACTACCAAGGCAAGAGGGGTGGGACGGGGTATGGAGCGATAGCTATGCTTATTAACTTGCACAGGGCTATAAGAAGATTAGGAACAGGTAAGAAAGAAAAAAAAATAAAGGAAAACTGGCCTGGGAGGAGAGAAAGGGAATAGAACGGGGAGGGAGAGGGGACCCTCCTGGGCCGACCAGGGGGGGCCTCATCACTTGTCATAGAATAAAATTCACAAAGAGAACAATCTAAATTCATCTGAGTGTTACAATCAATCCAGGGGCTCCAGATCTTTAGGTACTGGGCGTGTGTTTCTTCAAGGATAGATGTGAGCTTCTCATGTACCATAATGCCCACGAGTCTCTGTTTTTACTTCGGCAAGATTAAGAAAAGGTTGTCTCCACACTCAAGCGAGGGTTTGCCGAGCTGCTAGGAACACAAATCCCACTAGTTAACACTGGTTACTTGATAAGGACAAGATTGGTTCATGTAGCAGGGCTTCCCAAGGGTTACAGGCCAGAGAGATGTTGAGCATTAAACGTATCATGGGGTAGACTCGTGTCCAAAGCCGTAACTCCTTTGGGCAAGTCCACCAAATGTGGAGAAGTGTGGCCCATTCCCTACAGCCCCGAAAGCACATCGGGGACACTGAGGGGCTAAACAAGGTGATAATTTTTTGAAATGGTACACAACTAACAAACAATATTTCCAATGTAGCTCCATGTCGCTGCCTAATAAAAACCAGTATTGTACAATTGCTTGAGTGTTTATACTATTAATGCGATCCTTTAAGCCTAAGATACCCTAACAAAATATTGTATGATACAGTATCATTTTATTCATTTAAAAAAAAAAAATATGTTGGATATATAAACTTATTGTGATCACCTTGTGTAGGGCACACAAAATGTGTTTTTCACAGCAACCATAATATTCAAAGTAAGGGATGAAAAAAAGCTAGATAAGTAAGAGTAAAGATTCTTCTACAGAAGTCTTCTTGGGTGACTATTATGAGACTTAATTTAAGAAGTCCACCGTACAGTACTGTGGAGGAAGTAGTTCAAGACTAAGGCCGGTCAATGAATGAATCATGAATGGGCAGGCTGAATGTGCCAAGTTGATTGATCAATCAACTTTGGTACAACAAGCCTGCTGGATTTACTTGCAATTATTGCTAGTGGCTGCTATAGCCGCTAGCAGTAATCACTATCTTGTCCCGGCGGGGATGGCTATCGCCGCCCTCCTGGGAGAAAACAATGTCTCGGCCATCTGTGTTGATGGTGGAATCATGCAAATTTCTTTCCCGCAACCGTAGGTAGGTTGCACTGTTTATGGGCCTGCCTGACTAAAAAAAAAAGCTTGAACTTGTTATTGTAATTGCTGCAATTGGAATTCCCTTGTGGGAAAGGTCAGGCTTTGTAATGTCTGCAGAACAAAGTGGGCCTAGCATCAGATATATATTTTATGTTACAAGCATGCATTTTTTAACACTTGTAGGTATTACCTCACAGTGAGATCACAGTATTCCGGAGGACACTCATCTATTCTCCACTGGAGGCTGATGGCATCTTTGTTCAGAGATGGCACAATTACAGTATGTCAATCTCATGTGTTGGTGCACTCCTAGAGGATAGGAGTGTGCAGTAGTATGGTATGCCTCTTTTCTCCTCCTCTAGCAGCTATATAAAAGTTATGTAGGGACATGATGGAAGAGGTAGAGGAGCTGCCAGCACAGACAAGAATGAGATACTTACAGAGTGGATGGAGCTGTGCTAGGGAATTTGCTCCTTCTGGGGAAGTGAAATGTGTACTAGCCTTTGTGTTCTAAGCTGTGTGTGCACATAAATCACAGGAATCCTCAGAGTTGCCACAAAGTTAAAATATACAGTTTGGGTAATCACGGAGGATGGCGATTGAAGAAAAGATGCTTACTCCTGCTTGTAGCAGACTAGTTACTAATTGTCTTAGGTTTGCCCTCACTGGAAGACTTTAAGAGACTGTGATATTTTCAAAAAAGGAGCCACAATTCTTGAAAAACTAAATTGTTGTATTTTAGTAACTTGCTAGGTATTATTTTTCTGGCTTGTAGAGTTACAGATCATTATATGTTAGGAAAATTCTGAATGCTAAGTGAACCAAAAATGTATCCAGACATATTTTTTTTGATTTAGCATTGCTTTATTATGTAATCATCATGAGCATTGAAAAGAATACACTGACAGGTGCAAACCTGAACTTGTAAACAGGGTGTGGAGTACTGAAATGTGAACTTTATAATTGTATGGGAGTTAATACTCTCTCTTACAAAAGTTTGTTTTATGGAATAAAGCAAATGCAGTCAATGCTGTATGTGCAAACCTGC
This sequence comes from Pelophylax lessonae, assembly GCF_965119305.1. Lineage (NCBI taxonomy): Eukaryota > Metazoa > Chordata > Amphibia > Anura > Ranidae > Pelophylax > Pelophylax lessonae. The sequence continues at coordinate 287,198,759 of NC_138770.1, forward strand.
CCAACTAAGTTAATGCTCTGAAAAACCTATTGTGTGCATGCCTTCAAAGTTAGATCTATCAAAATCATTCATATGGCCTAAACAGACACTGTCACTGGACTGTTCTTTTCAACAAACATTTTCCCAGAAGCTTATATGTACAAGGAACGCATTTATGATATTTCAGATTTCATATATCCAAAAGCCCTGAGACTGGGAGCTGCCATGTTAAGCTCCGTACACACGCAACGATTATCGGCCGACCGATCGTCCTTCTTTTGTCCAGAGTTGTGTTTTGTTGGTTGGAATGTGCCTAGACTGCACACGAATTTTCTCGCCCAACAAAAATCTGCTTCTGAAGTGATGTCATGTGTTGGTTTGCTTTCTTTGTGTTCTTTCTTATCTGAGCATGCCCCGTCTTGCTCATAAGATTTTCCTTGTCAAAATCTGTACTGACTGCACGAAAATCGGCCGTGTTTTGACGGCGGAAATTTTTTTTATAGCCTGCACACCAGATTTTTTTCGGCCGAAAAGTTGGAGTCGGTTGTTGGAAGCATCATACTAACAAGCCGAAAATCGGCAGATCGGACGTTGGACGAAAATTTCCTGGCAGTTTTCGGTGCGCGTGTACGGGGCTTTAGATGTGATATCAGCAGACTCCGCTATCTCTCAAGTGACACTCTATCTATAGTATTCCTTTTCTCTGCTCCCCTAGCAGTTATATAAGAGGTTCTACAGGGAGAAGAGGGGAGAGACTAATGAAGACTCTGGGCCAGCACAGACAGTAATTAGATGCTCTCAGAAGAAGGAAGGGGCAATGAACTCTTTCTGAAGAAGTAACATTTGCTATCAATTTCAGAGTTACGAAAAAAGTTGATTATGGAAAGGAATTACTCAGCCTATACACATTTGAAATACCTGTTTTTTTGTGCTCTAAATTGGTGACAGGGTCTAGTTAAGGTTTACACATTTGTTATGGAGCAATACATTTCCTTGGTTGGTGTGTACATATCTGAGCATACAGGTACATTATATATATATATATATATATATATATATATATATATATATATATATATATATATATATATATATATATATTGGTTCTTGGTGAATACAACTGCTATAGCTGTAAAAAGATCAATACCAAACTAAGACCTTCCAACCCTCCCAACTTCACTGCTTTCTGTGGATTAATGCCCAGTGTAGGCTTAGATCTGTGATCTTTGATTATTAAAACTGACACTTTCTCTTTCACCTCAGAGCTGTCTGTTTTCACTTGACCCTCTTCCTTCTTTCACTGCCTGCTCTACGCTTTGCTAACTTGCATGTTCCCAGCGGTCGCTGTTACAAGCGATGAAGCCAGACGGGAGTCTCTGTTCTGTCCTGATGAGCTAGACTCGCTCTTCTCCTACTTTGATACCTCCTCAAAGCTGCGTAGTAGTAAGTAACAAATCTTGTATGGTGTGGACTGTTTGCTGTGTTAGCTGACCATGTCCAGACTTTACCATTTGCTTCTTGCGAACCATTCTTAATGCTGAAATTACTCTTCCACTAATCAGTATGCTGGAATGTATATCTCTTAAAGCAGAGCTCCAGGCAAAAATTCTGATCTCAAGATCTCCATTATGTACCCCAATTTTACTGCATAGAAAAGTACCCCCCCCCCCCCCCCCCCCGGATCCCTAAACTCTGGTAATGACACTCACTGCTCTGATTATATTGGCTGAATACATTCACTGCAAAAATAATATGGCAGTTAAAGTTCCACTTCTCTAATCACCTCCCCTTTCCCATCTTACTGGTTGGCCAATGCGGTAGATATTAATGGAATACAAAGCTCATCTCTGTTATGTTTTTACATGTTCACAGGGTTGGAGCTATAATTGGCGTACAATACTGACTTTCCTTCTTCCAGCCTGGGTGCTGTTGTATAGAAAATTGCTTTTAATTAGGTCTATCTTTAAATGGAATGTAGGGTGGTTTTGTGTTGTCTTTCTCTACTATGGCCAAGACTAAAAAAAATAGCTGGTTAGGTAAATATTTAATGCATTGTTCCATTTTGCCTGCTTTTCGGGCTCCCCTTATCCATGTTGAAAAAAAAAAAAGTTTTTACTGACATTATTGGCTTAATCTCAAATTTTATCTCAGGGCAAGATAAAATAAAAAATGAAAAGTGCAGAAAATCTGCTGAAATGCTAAAAAGTTAGTGTGTTTTAACTTCCCATCTAGGCTGACAGATGAAATTGGGCTGCACTGAAATCCCAACCAGTGTTGTCAGACCTGCCTGCTGGATTGGATAACTTTACATTTCCCCACTTCTCTCTGTCACTCTCCACATGCATACATTTACTTTTTTTCCCCAGCAAAACAATGCTGCTTCCTTTATTCTCAAGAGCCTACTGTATGTAGAAAATGGCTCTTGGAGGATATAGTTGTGGAGTTGTGGGGTTGTACCTATGTCTAATGAGCTAACTTCCCAACAGCTGCCTCTACAGGAATTTTCCAAGGCCAGCGTTTGTCACAGGGATTATTTAAAACCTGCCTGTAGGTAGAGAATCAAGGTAAAAGAAAAAATAATGCTGGGACATTGGGGAAGTGGGGGAGGGGTGGCTGTTTATAATGGATAATGCTTGAACATACAAAAAACTCATCCCCTTCACTTCATCTAAAATGAAAACTGACACAAAACCATTTTAATTTTTATAATGTTTTAAATGAAAACATCACTGGACTGAAATTAGCCTGGGGTTCTGCTTTAATTTTTGTTCATTCTTATCTGCTCTTTTTTATATATTAAAGTGGGCTTGCTAGACACAAGGTCTTATTTTGTGAGACAAAAAGTAATGTGGAGATTTTAGTTAACTGAATCGGGTAACCAAAAAACTTGGAATCGTTCTTATTGTGCTGTAGGTTACAGGCAGTTTGCTTGTAAATTCACGTAATCATTTAATTTCATATACAAAAGGGGAATTTGCAGGTATAAGCATACATTTTGTTAATGTAAGCTATGTACTGTATGCTTTTGTAACTTGTACAGTATGATGTATATACAATGATGTGGAAAAAATAGCATTAGAAAACTTTTCCCCCCCTATATTTCACCACCTTGTATATTATGTATGTAATATTTTCCCTGAAAATTAGAAATGACAGAATTATACTGTAAAATGATAAAATAAGGGCAGTAAAATATGTCTCCCTTCCACACTGTATATTTAAAGTGCACTAGATCATTAAATATTTAAGTCATGCCTAAAAGTGGGCACTGTTGCCTTTATTGGCCAGAAAAGGCTGTCAAAATACATGTACCACTTCAACACATGCATTTTTTGCATGATCCAAGCCTTACGGACTGCAGAAGAAACATGGTGGAGAATCTTTCTGCATTTTTTTTAACAGATTAAACTGCCAGCTGAAAACATGAATTTTTTCAGGTAAAAGGAAATAAAAGTAGAAAGGGTAAAGAACATTTTTTTCACCTGGTGATCCAGCCAGTAATCTATGATTTTTAACAAACTAAGCTCTCACCTAAAAATAGGCATGCAGCAGCTCAAATCTGTACACCTGCCTTTGCTTGATGCTTTGTTGCAATGAAAATTAAAAGCCGTCTCCCGTTCGAAAATTACCCATTGAAGTGTATAGTCCTGTGCCAATTCGCCCTGCAATCATTGCATGCAGTTTCAGCACAGTGGTTTAGCCTTTTGATACTAAAACATGCAGTGAGGAGGCAAAATATTGCCTCCTCAATGGTTTTCAAACGCCCTCTGAAAAGCGTTCCATGAATCACATTTTAGAGGGCCACCAATTATAGCCACCCATGTGAATGAGCCCTTAGAGGGTGGTGCTTACAATGGTCAGGTTTTATTTATTTATGCAAAGCCCTTACCCCAATGGGGGGGAAAAAAAAACAACATGCTCTACTTGCTTAAAATGTGTTAGATGGACTTCAGCTTTAATTTGTTAGTCAAGTCCATCTAAATCTGTTGGTGCATCTAACCCTACCCTCTCTGTAGATTACCAATGCTGCTGTCCCAGGTGTCTCAGCTGCTCTTCTGTCCCGAGTGGAGACATATACAGGAATTTTGTTGCTGGCATGTAAAAATAAAAGGAAAAAAAACCCTAAAGAAAACCTATGTAAGTAAATCCTCACCTTTTTAAAATGACCCAGTCAGTTTAAAATAGAAATAGCAAAACATTTGTGTGTGTATATACAGTGAGGAAAAAATTTATTTTTATAGTTTGCCCACTTACAAAGAAATGAAGGGTCTATAATTTTTATCGTAGGTGTATTTTAAATGATAGAGACAGAAAACCAAAAATCCAGAAAAAAACACATGGTACAAATGTTTTTAAATTGAGCTGCAGTCCAGTGAGTGAAAGAATTATTTGACCCCCAAACAAAACACGACTTGGTACTTGGTGGAGAAACCCTTTTTGGCAAGCACAGAGGTCTTGTAGTTGGTGTTAAGGTTTGCACACATTTCAAGAGGTATTTTGGTCCACCCTTCTTTACAGATCTTGTCTAAATCCTTAAGGTTTCTTGCCTGTCGCCTGGCAACTCGAAGTTTCAGCTCCCTCCATAAATTTTCTATAGGATTAATGTCTAGAAACTGGCTAGGCCACTCCATGTCCTTAACGTGCTTCTTCTTGAGGCACTCCTTTGTTGCCTTGGTGGTATATTTTGGGTCATGGTCATGCTTGAAGACCCATCCATGGCCCATCTTCAGTGTTCTGGCTGAGGGAAGAAAATTCTTATCCAAGATTTTACAATACAGGGCCCTGGCCCCTCAATGCGGCAAAGTCGGCCGGTACCTTTAGCACAGAAACAGCCCCAAAGCATGATGTTTCCATCTCCGTGCTTCACTGTAGGGATGATGTTCTTAGGGTCATAGTCAGCATATTTCTTCCTCCAAACATGGCGAGTCCCCCATCCTCAATAAGGCACATGTACAGTCATGCCAATGAACATATAAATTATTAAGAGAAGGATTGGGAGTAAATGCCTTGGTCAGATGAGACCAAAATTGGGCTCTTTGGCATTATCTCGACTCACCATGATTGGAGGAAGAAAAATGCTTATTGTGACCCTAAGAGCACTATTACTACAGTCAAGCACGCAGTTGGAAACATGATGCTTTGGGGCTGTTTCTGTGCTAAAGGTACAGGCCGATTTGATCGCATTAAGGGTCCAATGGAGGGGGTAATATATTGTAAAATCGTGGATGAGAATTTTCTTCCCTCAGCTAGAACACTGAAGATGGGTCGTGAATGGGTCTTCCAGCATGACAATGATCAAAAACATACCGCCAAGTCAACAAAGGAGTGGCTCAAGAAGAAGCACATTAAGGTCATGGAGTGGCCTATTCACTCTCCAGACCTTAATCCTGTAGAAAATTTAGGAGGGAGCTGTAACTTCGAGACAGCCAAGAAACCTTAAGAATTTAGAGAGAATCTGTAAAGAAGAGTGGACCAAAATCCCTTCTGAGATGTGTGCAAACCTGGTCACCAACTACAAGAAATGTATTACCTTTGTGCTTGCCAACAAGGGTTTCTCCACCAAGTCCTAAGTCATGTTTTGCTTGGGGATCAAATACTTTTTATTACTGTACTGCAACATAATTTCTAGCATTTGTATCATGTGTTCCCCGCTGTGTGTGTGTGTGTGTGTGTGTGTGTATGTATGTGTGTGTGTGTGTGTGTATATGTATATATATATATATATATATATGTATGTATGTGTGTGTGTGTGTGTGTGTGTGTGTGTGTGTGTGTGTGTGTGTGTGTGTGTGTGTGTGTATGTATTAGTGATTTTTATTTAAGTGGTTTATAAGTGATCACATACCCTCTGTTCACAGCTGCATATGGTGCTTAGGGAGGTGGGGTAGGGGAAACCGCAGCATACTGGCCTTCCTAGTGAATGACTGTGAGGGGGGGGGGGGTTGTGTCAGGAGAAGTGTGATCATTGTAGGAGAGTAGGCTGAGTGCTCAGAAAAGTTAGAGAACTGACCGTGCTGTGCTCTCATGCCTACTGTGATCAGTTTTCCATAGGAAAGCAGAAGGACTAGCAGGAACACCAGGGATTCCACACAAAGAAAGCAATACAAAGAGAAGAGGATATTTTTTTTCATATAAGTACATGGTAGCAGGAATAAAGGTTTTAAATAAATAAAAGCTGACAATTGTTAGCACCCCTGTTAGTGTTTAATGCTTTGTCACAGCCCTCTAGCTGGTCTGGTAAAAAAATAACACTTACTTGCCAGATCACTTGGTGAAAATAAAGAAAACAATGCCTAAAAGTAAGAAAACGAATAAAACCACCATGATTAAGAATTGGCAAGCTGCAGTATATAAAATGTTTGTGTTTTGGATTTATTTTTATAAATGATTTGTACGTTTAATCGTTTATTATATGTACATTGTAGCACGAGTCCCTTAGTACAATCTGTATTTGATTTTACTAGTGAAGAGCAATGACAGCGGAATTCAGTTCAGCTCAGAGGGTAGCCGAGAGCTTCTGGCATCCACTGTGTCTTCCAACAGTTTGTATGATGCAGGTGGGTGTCTTTTACTAACAGAGAAGGTATGAAGGGATACAATCCCTTACTTTTGGTGCCTGCTGAACTAGTATTATGTGTCCATTTCCTATATTGGCTGTGTGACTAGAGTGTAGCTCATTGCTATGGCTGCCCTAACTCAGGGCTAGGTAAATGCACGGAGCCAGGTAACCAGTGCAAGTAAAACTTTCATATAATGCCTGACTCCTGATTTTATTTGTCTATACATAACTACTGACTGGCTGTCACTTCAAATGTTAATTTCATTTCTCTACTGAACTATAAACCTTTCCAATCCTAGTATTTTTTTTTCAATTTGATGATTGCTGATATCAGGAAATCACATAATGTTGCCATTTTTAAATGACTAAAACAGTGGAATGCAATAGACAATTTTCTCTATTCCAGAGCTAGATCGAAAAAATGAAAAACGGGATTCTGCAGCATTTCAAGAGTCGGACACTAAAAAGCTTCCTCCAGGGCTGCAGTTGTATCAAGCTGCCTATGAGCAAAACCTCCCTGCAATGTCTGAGGCCTTGGCTCATGGAGCAGAAGTGAATTGGGTGAACACCAAAGAAAACAACTCTACACCACTAATACAAGCAGTGCATGGGGTATGTGTATGCATGTACCATTGTAACATGGAGTGCTGGATTTTATAGAAAGTCGGTAACTATTGAACCAAAGCTTTCATGTTCTCGGGGAAATTGGTTGAGATTACATATTTCTATCAATATAAACTATATGGGGGCAAATAATAAAGCACTGAAACTGACATTCACCCAACATTCAGTGGTAGTGAATCAATCGCTGTCATTTTAAAACACAGCAACCTGGAAACATCACTTGAATTTATTTGGTGAATGCTTCACTGCTTTATAAATCTACTTTACTATATACTTAAGATATATTGAGAGTTTAAAGTGTTTTACAGTAAAACAATAAACTGGGTACAACACAACCCGACTATGCCCCCTGTGTCTCAGCAAAATAAAAATTAAACATTCAGACCCCGTTCACACTGGGGCGACGCTACTTGCCGGGGCGACCTCTCGCGGTGCGCAGCTCGCACCGCGACCTCGGAGCGGCCGGCACGGACTTCATATCATTGAAGTCAATGCAGGTCGCTCCGGGTCGCCCCTTTGTCGCTCCTATTAGAACGGGTCCACAGCTTCTCTATGGCAGGCGACCTACGGCGACCTGTCAGGCGACCAGGTCGCCCCAGTGTGAACGGGGTCTTAAACTTTCCTTTTTTTATAATAACACAGAAAATGGTGATATACACTAATTCAAATATATGTATATGAACAAAAAGGGGAAGGGGGAATAAAAAAAATAAAAAGTTAACAACAAAGCAAAATAGCACTATAATGCCAGAAGATAAATATACCCTTAGTGTGTACTGTCAATTTTGGTGAAGACAACAAAGCAGAAACTTTTTTTTTTTTTTTTTTTTTTAAGTTGCTGTACAACAAATGTTTGTTTTTCAGAGATGTATGCATGTTTCTGCAATTCACATATTTATAGCATTTGTCTGCTCATCTGTCTTATTTTAAAATGAAAATAGAATTACATATTTTTAGTAAAGTGCAGAAATTGTCCACTTTTTAGTATTCTCCTGTAAACATGTTCCATATTCTATTCTATGCTGTGTGTGGGTGAGGTCTCATGATAAATAGAGCTTAAAATAAAACCTATTACAATGCCCTTTGTTTCTGCATTTCACTAACACAGCACTATACTATATATTATTAATAGAAACTTTCCTAACAGAGGTCTCTTTTGGAATCCAGCATTTTTAACTTCAGACAAATATAATGCAGCTATGTAGTTATTAAAAGAAACCATCAAATGTACATTTAAATAATCTATAGGAATTTACTTGAACTTAAATAGCTCCATGTACAACAGGATTCCCGCAGCAAGAGGGAGGGTCAGCACTGAGCCAAGACCCTATTGCTGTGCACAATACTGTCAGCACATTATTACAGGATTTTCCTGTGCACATTCTTACAGGATTGAAGAACACAGGATTGTCCAGGCTGGAAGGGATTTCTGCATTATGAAGCAAGAAGTCACACACCAATAACTACATCCAATTATATTAAAGGAGTGTTAAGCCTTTTTGCAGTTCTGCACCTCATTGACCCATTTTCAGCAGACAGTGACCCATTTTCAGCGGACACTCAGCTGGTCCAGGCTGGGGACAGATCCTGACCATATATTTGGTATCTGCCCAGAAGCCTGGACCAGCACCTGGCTCAGCCTCTCGGCAATCCACTGAGAGCCTGAGCCAGCCCCTGCAACCCCCTCCACAGCCCAGCGCTCCAGTGAGCACTAGAGGAAAGAGCAGAGAGCCATTGACTGACAGTCATGGCTCTCTGCTTAGAGTGAAGAGGGAGAATTGAGCTATCAGCGGTGCTTTATCACTTAGTTCTCATTGCAAAGCCGGTGGGGGACAGATGCAGCATCGGATGGATACTGATAATAAATCTTTATTTGTTTTTTAAATCTCGAACTTCTCTTTTAAACTTAGACACAGCACATTGCAGCCCCACTTAGGACCCCCTCTCTTTCACCCAATACAGGTGTAATCCTAGAGTTTTTTTTCTCTGTCATCAAGCTCATATTGAGAGACACTTTAGAGAGGTGCAGTCCAAGGCGTGGGGCTGCAGTGTGCTAAGCCCGGGTTTATTAAAGTTGAATGTGATCTTTTGTCATTGGTGTGTGACTTCCTGCTTTCCTATTGAGTTGATTGTGTGGTTGGGATCCCTTTGGTTCACATTTATAGTTCCAGAGCCAGTAAATTTTAATACAGGCTTGGAGTGTTGACATCTTTTCACATATCTATAGGGAATAGGTTCTTGACTGCTTTGGTGGTCAGGCATCTCACTGGCAAAGATTCATGTATGATGGCTGCCAATCTTTGGGCATGTAATACTGTTAACACACTGTATATTTCATTGTTTTATTTGTGTTTCCATGAAATTTGTCTTTAAATGTAACTCCAGGCAAACTGCTAAATACCCAGTGGAAATGCACGACTATAAAACAGTTTTTTATCTGCCAGATAGCACAGCCGGGAGAGTGACACCATGTTCTCTATTGTAAGGAATACAGTGATGGTGTCTTCCTGCTAATAGGACAATTAAAAAAATACTATCATTACGCTTTTTTTCTCCCCCCTGGGACAATATACATGCAGTACTTTGTCCCTTGTAGCTAGTTGCTTCTTAACCACTTAAACCCCGGAGGATTTGGCTGCTCAAAGACCAGGGCCTATTTTGCGATTCGGCACTGCGTGACTTTAACAGACAATTGCGCGGTCATGCGGCACTGGACCCAAATGAAATTGACGTCCTTTTTTTCTCACAAACAGAGCTTTCTTTTGGTGATATTTGATCACCTGTGCGATTTTTACTTTTTGCGCTATAAACAAAAAAATAGCGACAATTTTAAAAAAATAATATTTTTCACATTTTTTATATGCAATTCCCAAAAAAAAAAAAAATTTAACCACAGAGACATACGATCCTACATAGCAGGATCGTATGATCTCTGCAGTTACACCAGGGAGAATGACAGGTGGTTTTGTTTACATTAGCCGCCTGCCTTTCCCCCTCTCCAGTGGGAGATCGCGAGTGACCGGCGGACATCGGAGCTGCCGGTCACTCGCGCGGGGATGTTAGTGAACGAGCCGGGGCGGGGGCGCGCCTCCGGCGGCACGCGCTCTTCCCCCTAGAGGCTCGTAGGCGAGTGACATAGCCCTACGTCGTTTTGCCTGTAAGGGGCTGACTGCCGCAGTAAATAGTCGTGCGACGGCCGGCAAGCGGTTGAAGTGGTTGTAAAGGTTAAAGGCTCTTTATCCTAATGCGTTCTATGCATGAAGATAAAAAGCCCTCCGTGTGCAGCAGCGCCCCTAATTCATACCTGAGCCCCATCTCGATCCAGGGATGTGCACAAATGCCTCGGCTGTCCGGGGACTCTCCCTCCTGAAGTACAACCTGCCTCTCTCCCCCTCCCCACATGGCAAATCCAACAACCTCTTGGAAGGAGACAGATCCATGAAAAATGCAACTTCAGCTTGTCATGGCTCAGAGCACTTTCCTTAGGCAAGCTGCAGTAAAAGACATACAGAAAGATAAAAGGGTGATATATTCCCCCCCCCCCCACACCCAAGCTGCTCCTAGATTTGCCACGCTGAGAGGAAGGGAGGCAGGTCAGGCTTATAACTAGACTTTGGAGGCACCGAGCTTCATGGGACAAAGTGCTACATGTATTTTGTCCCACAGAGGCAGAACATTGGAAAACATTTAGTAATCAATCTTCTTCAAAGAGAAGCAACACATTGATAAGTCTACGTTGCTGACTCTGTACTCTCCTTCTGTCAGCACATGTGCATGCAGCAAAGACTGATTAGCTTTTAGTACTGTTGTGCTTGAGATAACAGGTGACCCATAAATATAAAAGTATAAACAAGTACATAAATGGTACTTTTTATTTATATCTGCCTAAGGCCCCTTTCACACGGGCGGTGAGCCCGATGGAGTCCATTTTGCTCAGCGGGGATCTATCCGCCGATCCCTGCTGAGCAGGTGGATGACAGCTCCGTCTCCGCTCTGTGTGCAGAGACAGCTGTCAGAGCCCCGCTTCCCTCTTTGGGAGATCGGATGAAAACGGACTGCCTGTCTGTTTTCATCCAATCTAATCCAATCTGATCCTCCGGTAGGATGGAAAATAGGGTTTCTGTCCGTCTGGATTTCACGGACAGGATTAGATTGGATAGCAGCGGGTGTCAGCAGAGATGTCTCTGCTGACAACCGCTGCTCCATAGGGCTGCATGGAGCATCCGATCAGAACCGCCTGAAAAACTGACAGGCGGACCAGATCGGAAAGCCCGTGTGAAAGGGGCCTAAAGCTCAAAGAGAATGTAAAGGCTTAATTTTAATTGGCTAACACAGCATCTCTGAACCTCCTCTGCTAGGGTCCCCCACTGGCGCTCTAGGCTTCTCCTTCTTGATGCACCCTCTTAGGAAGCCGCTTACAGTGGCACACCTGCGGGCTTGCTCCCAGGCCTGGCTGTGTGCATCTATTGACATACACAGCATGGCTCAGCCCCACCCACTTCCTCACATGATTTGATTGACAGCAGCAGGAGTCAATGGCAAAATCTGTGAGAGCAGGCAGAGACCTGCTACAGACGGGCACAATGCTGGATCAAGTGACGACTCAGGTAAAAGTATGTAGAGGGGTGTGTGGTGCATTAAAGTAAAAAAATATCTATCCTTTAGAACCACTTTACATTGTGTCTGAATACTGCAACTTAGATTCATTTTTTGCCATATTTTCTTTGACAGTTTTTGCAATTCATAAATTAATTCATATTTTGAGTAACATTTATATTATTGTGAATAAGCAAAATAAAATGTAGCGCCAATATGAGAAATACTTAAATTTTTCACCAGGATGGTGGCTGGTCATCTGAGCACTTTAAGAAGAGTCAACCCTTGTAATGGCATTGTTTTGCTAATTGCACTTTTGACCAAATGCGAGCACTGTGGGACTTATTTATTGTTTCTTTTTTACTTTTTTTTCTTTATATCATAATACAAGAATTTTTGTATTTCCCATATTGGCGCTACACTTTATTTTGCGTATTCACTGTTTAGGACTGGTTATACTGCCTTTTTGTGTAAGCAGACTTACTCATATTGTTTTGTATCACAGATTTTCTCACTTATATTGATTCATATTATTGTACTATTTCCCAGGGATCTCTAGTAACTTGTGAGTTTTTATTGCAAAATGGGGCCAATGTGAATCACCGTGATGCAAAAGGAAGAGGACCGTTACATCATGCGACAGTGCTAGGCCATACAGGGTAAATAGCAGGATGTTCCATTTTCTATGAGACGTTAAAATAGCTATACTGTTTGCAATATGTTATGCACAATTCTGCTGTTTTCACATTTTAATTTAATTTACTAACCTGCACCTAAAGCATCTGGTATCAGACTGAAGAAAACTTCTCCATTTTTCTTTACTTTTAAAAACAAGATTTGCTGTGGCAAAATTAGGCTTTACCGCCATTACATTTAAAATATGACAGAGAGTTCTTTTGTATTTAGTTGGACCCAAATCCTTGATCACTTTCCCATTAACGGTTTGTTCCTCTGCAGGCAAGTGTGTTTATTTCTAAAAAGAGGAGCCAATCAACATGCTACTGATGAAGATGGCAAAGACCCTTTAACTATTGCTGTAGAGGCCGCCAATGCTGACATAGTGACGCTGTACGTACTAGTAACAGATTTGTATTTGGGTGCTTAAATGATCTATTACTCCATATCTTTTTTTTTTTTTTAAAGTCTGTATGAACAGTGTTTAGGATATACAGGTATGGTTTATAGAGACTTTATTTCGTGTGAACTGAATGTGTGGTTTACCCATGTAGGAAGAAACAGCAGGTTCACTAACTGCCCTACTCTCTTGCTGCACATACTTACTTTCCTTTTTGCTCTCCCGTCATTTTGTTCAGCAATGAGGAGCAGAGAGAAATTCCTAGGTCTTAAAAGGTAGGTTCACTTTTAGAGTGAGCAATCCATACTCCGTACCCTGCACTAGCAGCCCCGTAGCCTGTAAGTATCATATTGCTTGCAATGGTAAACGGTCATTGGTCAGCATGGCCACGTGACCACACTAAACAATGAAAACATTTTCTTTTTTCTGGGATGCAGTTCTGGAAGAAGAAATCTTAGAAGATATTCTCAATGGTGAGCATGATCACAAGTCACGCTGACCAATGACTGCCTATTGATGCTTACAGGCTCCAGGGATGCTAGTGCAGCATACAGAGCATCTTCTTTGACAGTAAACTTAAGCCTAGTACACACGGGCTGAATGACGGGCAACATAGTTTAATAAAAACCGGCCAGCAGTCGGTCCATGTGTATGGCAGCCGGTCCAACAGAAACAAGCTGTTTCACCGGCTTTTGTTAGATGAGCATGCTGGAAAACCAGCAGCTGACTGGAGTGTTCTAGCGGGGCACCCAACCCCTTGTCAGAACACAAAAGAACAGCAGTGGAGATTACTGCACTAACATCGGGTTGTTAGTACAGTGGCTCCTACCAGAGCTGTCAGTTTTTATTTTCAAAACTAGTGGCATTTACCAGGCTTTACCCTTTTAAGGTTATGAGAAGCATTGACGTGCATCTCTTCCTGCCATTTAACAGTGCTTGTTCCACTCAGGTGCATAGCAGGGTCACATGGGACTGCATTCTGTAAGAAAAGAGAAGAGTGCATTTTTTAAATACACAGACCACTATATTTGTTAATGTGGTTGGCAGAAGATAGTAATCGAAGAAGCTAAGTGTAGTGGGGAGTGGGAACGGTGTTTGCGAGTTCACCCTTTTCATTTTTTTCTGCAAAGGTGCATTAATCCTTTAAGCATTGGCATACAATGAACAAGTGTATTGCCTTATTAGTGAATTGCTGCATGTCTGAGCACTGTTTTCTTGGTGATGGGTTCCCCTTGAGGCCTTGTTTACAGCAGTGAGAGTCACTGAATGCGGGTATGCTGGTAGATAAAGTTATGATTTGCTGATCCTAGCATGTCACACTGGTAAACTTTTCTTTTTTTTTTTTTATTCCATAAACCTTTATTAAAACGCCACATGAAATTTCAAAGGGAAGCATGCACTTTAAAAAAAAAACAGATGTTTATACTTGCCTAGGTGGATGCAGCATCTCTCCCCTGCTGGCTCTGCACATAGAACTGAGAATTAAAACACCACTGATCACTTCATTCTCTCCTCCACTCTGAGCAAAAAGCCATGCCTATCAGTCACCGGCTCTCTGCTCTGCCCCTCCAGTGCTCACTTGAGCACTGGGCTGGCTCAGGCTCTCGTGCATCGCTGAGAGTCTGAGCTAGGTGCCAGTCCAGGCATGTGGGTGGATCCCGACATATGACTTCAGCGGACAGCAGACTTTAGCCCTCTATCAGCTGAAAACAGGAGTGCAGAACGAAGTGTGACCTATTGTTAAAATTTCTTTCGCCATACTTCTCCGTTCTGTGCAGTTCTATTCACTGGAACAGTGTAGGAATTGTGTTGCAATCTGCTGAAAAAAGTAATGCATGGCAGCATGGGAAACAAAACGTTTTGTCTATGCATTGACGCTGCACTGGTAATTGTTGCCAGCATAGTCCCAACGTATCTGGTGTGAACGAGCCCTAAAGGACCTGATTTCTTGCAGGGTTTATTTAAGAATAATGTAACCAGATCGCTTTAGCATTCATTATCTAAAAGTTTAATTGCAATATTACCTGTCATGAATGTGCTTGTTGAATCCGATTCTGCGAGAATTTTCCTCAGAATTCTAACAGCTTTCAGATATTCTAGCTTACAATCAACCTGTGATTGTATAATGTAGACCTTTAGTATGAAAATAAAAGCTTGTTTGGCCTCTAAGACTTTTGGAAGGATACATTAATAACCTAAAAACAATTACATTTCTTTTTTTAGATTGCGTCTGGCACGTATGAATGAAGAGATGCGGGAATCTGAGGGACTTTACGGACAACCAGGTCAATACTCCTCTAACAGCCATACTGAAATGCAATATAGGAAGTGCATGCAGGAGTTTATTAGCTTGCAGCTTGGTCATGCTGAGTCTTTGGACAGTAAGACAAACAGCAAATCATCCAATTAGTATGCTATGTGTTGACACTCATTTATCTTGCTTCATTTTGAAACGGATGTACTGCTGTATTGGCTTTATTATTTTTATAATTTGTGTAGGTATTCTGTATTTATAATAAATATATATATGAACATTTTATGTTGCCTATAGAAACCAATATATTTCTTTTGCTTTTCTAAGCCGCACTGTAACAGTTATGTTACATTGGTATATTTAGAGATTTCCTTCTGTAGACTGTGTATAGGCAGTCCAGTGTTCTTTTTTTTTTTTTTTTTTTTTTTTTTAATAATTTTGAATTTAAAAAACAAATGAATGCGCAATTTAGTTCTACTTTATTTCATAGGCATACTTGAATGCATCATTTTGGAAAGCATGAATAATCATATGCTTGCACCTTCCTTTATCACAGATAAGTGTAGTTTAAAGTTGGTGGAACTGGTTTTATACTGTGCTGTCTGACAGCTTTACAAGATATAATTATGTGGTCTGTGTGTATTGGATTGCTGTTAGAAGCTGCACATAGCAATAGATTTTCAAAAGGTACAAGCTGTACTGTGGATGTTTACATTGTAGCACTGTTGCCAATGCATGGTTTCAGTGGCATTCATTTTCTTGCTGGTTTAGTCATGTGCTGAAATATTATGGAGCAGCCGTACTGGTTTATCATCTGTTACCGGTTTTTCTTAGATTTGCTGTGAGCATATGTAAATCCATATGTACACTATGTCTGCACTTTACTCTTTGAAAGTAATCTGTGCCTTCATATGCTGGATATGTAAAAACAGATGGCAATGTATTCCCATTGTCAGATAGTGTTATATAGTATAATTGGAATACATTATTTAAATATCCAACAGGATTGTGTGTGCATATATATGTGGATGTGAGTGTGAGGTGCAAGCATACATAGGGTATGTGTGTGCAACTTTATCCCTTAGTACTGTACTTAAAATGTCTTTGGTATGGATGTATCCATAATGAGACTTCCAGCTTCAAGGTTTCCTGTCCCGTTTTTGGGAGAAAAAGCATTTTTTCCCCCCTTATGCTGAACACCCCATATATTCTTGTGGGAAAAAATTAAGCCCATTTAGCTTACTTCCCCTCAGCTTTAGCCATGATCCTATTTTGCAATATGATGGCACCTGAGACTGAGGATATCCACATACCCTTGTTTGCCCCTGTGGTATGTCTTCAGTGGATTTATTTTTTACCATTTTCTATCTGGCCTCATGACACTTACCAGGTCACCCTCTTACTGACATAACATTTTTGGAACACTCTCCTCCACACTGATGACATCTGTTCCCCCTCTCTGTAACTAATGAAATCATCAGCTCCTAAAAACATAATACCTGTAATTAGGGCTCCTTCTCCTATACTAAGGTTTTGTCAGAATCCCTACTCCTATTAGGCCTCGTTCACATCTGAGAAATTTTCTGCTTGTAGCTCTAAAAGGCTTAGCAAGCCAATACCCATTTATTTCAATGGCCCCTGAGCACATCTGGGCATTTTGGCACCTGAAGCAAAAGGCCTGTCGCTCAAAAATTGCATGAGTTTTTTTTTATGGCAGACTGGGCAGACTTCAATGAGATTGCCTAAAAATGTGCGACAGGAGCGTTTTAAGAGCATTTTGTCGTATGTTTTCTGCTCAAACAGCAGCTCTCCACCCCTAATCTCCTCTACCTAGCGCATTCTATTGGTAAACAAAAACGCCAGAAGCTGTAAAATGCTTGCAATACACTTCTAAAAACGCTCAAAAACTCTCAAATTAAAATGCCCGAAAGTTGCTCTGCTCAGGTGTGAATGCAGCCTTACTAATGATACCCTTGGACCCCGGCCCCATCTGATTATAACATGACTTCACACCAGACTGATCACACCTGCTTACCCCCTGGTCTGATGACACCCGCAAAACTTCCTCTATTTTCCTGAAGACAACTACAGATCCACCCTGAACCGCAGACACCTATGGCAACTTCCTTTACCAATGATGACATCTGAAGACTGGTCCATTACTGAAAGACTGTATATCATGATGCACTAGCGACTTCCGGTTCCGGCGCCGTATGGTGAGGGAGTGAGACGCAGCGGCTCAGACTCACCCTGCATAGAAAATCGATACACCCTGCTCGCCGAGCACCGCCAACGGCTCTACACTGACCCGTGAGTCTCCCCGCACTCTCAATGGACTGCTTCGTTGTCCACGGAGCAGCCGGGAATCCCGCGCTGCAGCAGCAAGACGTCTCCCCTCTGGCAGTCCCTCCGGGCAATATGGCGGCCGTGACCTCCGTGGATGGCGCAGCCCTGACCCACGCTGTACCTGGAAATGCATCGGTGGTTGTACCCCAATACCAGCTAATAGCACAGGCGGTGGCTGCTATTCTATCGCCCACCATCACTGAGGCGGTAGAGCGGGCAAGGAGCTGGGGGAGCAGGCCTCACGGCTCACTGCGGTGGAAAATAGAGTCTCTAATCTGGAGGATGAACTGCAAGCCTCCTTCACTAACGATGCTAAATCATCACAGACGCAGCAATATCTGCTGGAAAAGATTGATGATCTTGAAAATCGATCCAGAAGAAATAACTTGAGGATTATAGGCTTGCCTGAATCTTTTAACGCGGGTCTTCTTCCTGATGTGTGTTCAGTGCGCATACCACAAGCCCTTGATATAACCACCCCGTGTACCGCTGAGAGGGCCCACCGCCTGGGAGCACCGTCAAATGACCGCAAAACCCCCCGTCCAGTTATAGTCCGCTACCTGAACTATGCTGATAGACTGGCTATCCTAAAATCCTTTAAAAATGCAAAATCACTTGCTCTGGGCGGCAGTAAACTGCTACTTTTCACGTATTACTCCCAGGAAGTGGCCCGCAGACGCAAGGCCTTTCAACCCGCCTGCAATGCTTTGTTTCAGAAGGGTCTCAAGTTCACTCTGGCCTATCCAGCAACTCTTCGATTCACGGATCAGTTTGGCGAATCAAAAGCGTTCACCCATCCAGAGGAAGCCACGGATTATATTCAATCCCACCTCCATTTATCCATGGACACTCTCCCCCCTGCTGGACCCTCTGTCTCTCCTTCTCACAGAGACCTCCGCAGTTTCTTTGAGGGCAATGGATATCATACTGACTAACAGTATTGTATTGTATTGCATGGTTATCAGTATTGGTCCTCAGAAGTATATAGAAAAAATACCATGGCAAAATTCAGTGTGTGTGTGTGTGTGTATATAGAGATTTTTTATTATAAGGGGATAGCTTTGTTTAGCAGAAGGGTGTCCAACCTTTTGACATTCCTGGGCCACATTGCAAGAAGAGGAATTTTCTTGGGCCACACATAAAATACACTAACAAAAAGGATAGCAGAAAATGTCAGGCTGATCACAAGTTAAAGCGGAGCTCCACCCAAAAAGGGAATCTCCGCTTGTTCGCACCCTCCCCCTCCACTGCCACATTTGGCACTTTTGTGGGGGGGGTACCACTTTTTTTGACAGGTACCTGCTTCCACTTCTGGGTGGAAAAAACGCTGCGGCGATCTCCGAGTATATCCGCCCCCCTCTGCCTGAAGGCTTTACTGCCGATTTACCTTACTGATGGTGCCGTTGCCTGCACCCGAAGCCAACTGAAGGATCGGCTCAGGGTGCCAACACTACTGGAACCCTGAACAGGTAAATGCCTTTATATTAAAAGTCAGCAGCAACAATATTTTTAGCTGTTGACATTTAATTTTTTTTTTGGCCCAGACTGGAGCTCCTCTGATATAGATAATGTACCCATCTGAGTAATGAAGCTTAATTTTTTTTTATACTATTTTTTTATATAAAAAAAAAAAAGAGGGCAACAAAAATTTGATACAGTTTTCGAAAAACGAACACATTGATATCTGGTTGGATAGATGTAGTAGCAATTCTCAATGAATTTTCAAGGTGCTTATCTGATATTTTGGTTCCAATTTGGCCTTTGTGTGCTTCTTCCTTGAAAATAGTTGTTCACAATTCTAGGTGCTGCTAAAAACCGATGACATGAATAAGACTTGATTGTGAAGAGTGGGATATTGTTATTTGTAAAGATAAAACTTGTAAAAGGCCAGTAAAGAGACATTGTCAAATTTTTCTTTGGCCGCATGTGTTTCGCTAAGTTTAAAAACATTTTTACAAAAAAATTCCCCCAAAAAGCATTTTTGAGTAACGTATTTATCAGCGTATAACACGCACTTTTTCTCCCTGAATATCGGGTGCAAATAGTGGGTGCGTGTTATACGCCGATATTTGCATTTGGCTGCCTCGGAGGGGAAAAGCGGGGGCAAGCGCCGTCAGAAAACATAGAGCGAAGTCCCGTCTCCTGGACTGGCATTGGACCAGTGTTCTACCTATTATAGGAGACAGGACCTTGTATTTAAGAGGCCGCTGTGTAATCTGACATGAGGCTGCATATGGGCACTGATCAGGCTGCAACAATGGTGAGGCTGCAGATGGGCACTGATCAGGCTGCATTGATGGGCAATGGCGAGGCTGCAGAAGGGCACTGATCAGACTGCAATGGTGAGGCTGCAGATGGACACTGATCAGACTGCAATGGTGGGGCTGCAGATGGGCACTGATCAGGCTGCATTGATGAGCAGTGGTAAGGCTGCAGATAGGCACTGATCAGGTTGCAATGGTGAGGCTGCATTGATGGGCACTGTTTAGGCTGCATTGATGGGCACTGGTGAGGCTGCAGATGGTCACTGATAAGGCTGCATTAATGGGCACTGACCCTTATATTGCTTCAAAGTTTTTTCCCTGAAACTTCACTTCCCTCTTAAAATTAAGGTGCGTGTTATAGGCCGATAAATACAGTAAGGTTACGGTTTTGTGTTGGGCCGCATTCATAGCCATTTGGGGTGGCAGGTTGGGCACCTCTGGTCTAGCACAACAAAGTTCTGATATTTTCTTATCCTTCATATTATTGCAGCTTATCGGCAGCAGCGGGGATCGATAAACCCCAGTCGTCGTCTCGCCATTGCGACTAGAAAATGTCAGCCCCAGTGGCTAGCATGGGGGGAGAAGCCGGGCGCACCATTGCCAGGCACGTTTGTTTTCTGATGCCAGGGGTGGGGTATGGAAGTGCTGTAAAGTTGGGTTAAAGGAGCAGAGGGGCGGGACTGTGAAGGCTGGGTTAGAGCAGACGAGAGGCTGTAAGGTAGTAGGAAGGGCGGGTCGGGGGGGGAGGAGCGGAGCTCCTGGCTGGAAGTATGCCCTGTGCGGCTCTCTCCTGCCTCCCGTTGTGTGCACGTCTAGATTGAGCTGTCCAGGATGACTCCCTAGAGCAGGAACCGGCGGGTCTGAACGGGCTCAGCAACCACCTCTCAGGGATCCCCCGGGCCCTCCGGTTCCCCTCTTGGACAAGCTCTGAGTGTGGCTCTTGAGTCGGGCCTGGCCAGCCCGAGAGCCCCCTACCCCTGGACAGCCGGTGAGGCCACCTATTAGTGCCTGTCAATGCTGCCTAATCAGTGCTCATATTAGTGCCCATCAATCCTGCCTTATCAGTCCGGATTAATGCGGCCTCATCAGTGTTCCCTATGAGTGAAGCCTCATCAGTGTTCCCTATGAGTGAAGCCTCATCAGTGTCCCTATCAGTCCAGCCTCATCAGTGTCCCTATCAGTCCAGCCTCATCAGTGTCCCTATCAGTCCAGCCTCATCAGTGTCCATATCAGTCCAGCCTCATCAGTGTCCATATCAGTCCAGCCTCATCAGTGTCCATATCAGTCCAGCCTCATCAGTGTCCATATCAGTCCAGCCTCATCAGTGTGCCTATAAGTGCAACCTTATCAGTGTCCATATCAGTGCCACCTCATCAGTGGCCCTATCAGTGCAGCCTTAACAGTGCCCATCAGTGAAGCCTCAAACCCCGCACATTAGTGAAGAAGAAAAATTACTTATTTGCAAAATATTATAGCCGAAATGAAGAAATGTTTTTTGTTTTCAAAATGTTCAGTCTTTTTTCATGAATTTAACAAAAAATAAAAAAACTAGTGGTGATCAAAAACCACCAGAAGAAAGCTCTGTCTCAAAAAAATTGGAAACGTGTAGTTTGGGTACAGTATTGCATGACTTCGCAAATTGCCTTTTAAAGGTATGACAGCGCTGACAATTGGCCTGGGTGTGAAGGGGGAGAAAGTAACAAGTAAGCAAAAGGTTAAAAAAAAAAAACAGACTCCTAACTTTTTTAGCTGCCTCCTAGATTTAAAGTAAATTTGTCAAGCCCTGGGCAGCAGTATATGCCCGCCACTTTTTTATGTCTTGAGTTTCAAAAAGAATTTTAAACAATTTGTTATTTTAAATTGCTTAGTGAAAAAATTATTGCAGCAGCTAAACTGTTATTTGCACAAAATTTATATTTTGCCTTTGGGTTCAACCAACATATATTTCAGGATGATGAAACCTCATAATGTATATTCCACATTTTGGTTGACAACCTAAACGCTTTTATACTTACACATTAAGGTAATCAAAAGAAAAGCTGTAGAATGTCATTCTGCCCAAAAAATTAGTTTGATGTATAGTGACTTTAGGAGTCACTGAATCCTGTAATTATTGATTAGGTTAATATCATATAGTATACCACTCTATAACTTGGAGACTTTGTGCTACCGTAGGTGAAATAGGCAGGGCAGACAATGAGGAGTGTTTATACGGAACAAGATTGTTTTTCCTGTAGCTTCAACTTCATCCTGCTGAACTTTATCTGCTCTTCCTGTTGAGCTAGACAAATTATCATTATATATGTAAATATACGCTACTTTGCTTTTTCTCTTTCCTTTCATCTTCCTGGATGCATGGAGTCTTCTAGCAGGTATAGATCTTTGTATGTAAGTTTTATGAGGTCATGCATGCAAAAGGTCTATATGATCAGTTTTGTCATCCAGTCTGACAATTCGTATATCTCCTTTATAATTTGCATTGGGTTTGATTTGTTACAGTTGGAGGAAGGAAAGGTTTTGGATTACACAAAAGTACCGAATCAATCTAGTTTTACATCTAGTTTTTACAAAGTGGTGTTAATATCAAAACATCAATTTTATTGGTTGCTGTGGTCAGCTCCTCTACTTTTATTTCCTCCTGTTTTCATAAATTAGTCCCGTTGGTCTAAATCGTATCCTATGGTAGATAGGGCATGCTTCCACCCAGCAGCTGCTCAGACAATGAAGAACGTTTTGTACAACCTAATAGTCATTGGTTCTGGACTTGCTGAGTCTGTCATTCCTTAACTTTTAGATGGCCACTGGCTGCCTTTGCCTGCATTATGTGGTTAGCAGTTATCAGAGAAATCATGTATACATAAACCAGCAGTGTACTGTATATAAGTTGGTTATTTTCATTTTTCAAAAATACCAGGATAACTAATGATGTTTGTTTTCTCTGCAGGGGATGAAACATACCAAGATATATTTAGAGATTTCTCCCATATGGCATCTAACAATCCAGAAAAACTGAACCGTTTTCAACATCCAGATTCTCGGAAGTCATGAATCTCATGCTATATGCCTTAATTTTACCTGTAAAAAAACGTTCTAACTATTCTTGGCAATTGAACTACCTGAGAGCCTAGTCTTAGGCAGTGCAAGCCAGTGATAATTGGTCTCATCATTCCATTTGTTAAGGAGTCACTGCTGCTGAGTCTCCTGGGTAAAACACTTTTCTGCTTAATAATGTCACATACAAAACGCAGAACAGTGAATAAGCCAAGGTAATAGTAGTATTTGTGTACAGTCAATGTACAAATTCGTTTTAGCCCTAATTCTGGTTCCACTGTCGTAGGGACCATGAATGGTTTGGTTGCCATGCTCTTCCCGTTTTGTATGTAAAAAAGGACCAATATACATGGCTGCTTTATGTGTTGTACTCTGTAAGTCATACATACAATTCTTAGTCTGAACTCTGCACCTTCCTTGACAGTGTTGCACTAATTTATAAGACCTATTATGGGATAGATGAAGGTAAGGTTAGAATACTGTGGAAAACTTGGCTTAGAACTTAGATTAGTAAAAATGAATATATTACCTTCCTATTGGGTATACCGATAATTTCTAATGTACTTCAGTTTTAGTTGGTGTGTATTTGCAGTAAGTGTAATCAGAACATAATGTATGACTCACACTGTAATATCATATAGTTTCACATGAGTCCCACTGCCAGTATAAAAGGGCACAATTAATGCTGTGCATTGCATTGTGTAGCAAACAATAAATTACTGTCAAAATATATTTTACTAAGCTGAAATGAAGAAAGTTTGTATGTATTACATATTTTTATGAAAGTCAGCCATTGCCCTACAGGTTAAGAGTAAAATTAGTTATCTAGTTATAACGTTAAAGTAGTGTGATTGAGCTGCCTATCTTACTGCAACATCAGTAAGCTGGGATTGGGCTGAAAGTGTGACCCGGAAAGGCTGCCGAAAAGTACAAGTGCAGGCACCTAGAGTGTATCAAACCTATTTTCAGCAACTTTCAGTGCTACTCTACTCCCAAATTCTGGATCCTTCTGATCAGACAAAGCTTCAGCACCTCCTGGTAGTAACGGTTTCCTCTTCCTCTTCACACACATACCTGTTGGCCAGTGAAGCAGCCCATCATAGTGATGGGCCAGTAGCAATGTATGGGAGGTGGGATGTGCAGATAAGGTCCAATACTATCAGGAAATGTCAGAACTTTGCCCGATCAGAACTCCATGGCATTTGGGCTGTGGAAGGGCAGTAGAAGGTGCTCCAGGTATTTGCAGACACAGCTTGAGTTGCCTGCTCGTCATTCCTTTTAGCAACCCGCTACTTGTTACAGTAACAGTCACTGTAAACCCACAATAGCTTAAACCATGGCAGGTTTATTTCAAAGCTGTTTTAGATTACTCAGATTGGTTAATTGAGCACAATGTTATGAATTCTGGTTGTTATTGTCCTTTTCCACTTAAGGCCAAGAAAGTCCCTCTCCTGTACTTAAAATCGACAATGCTGCAGTTAGTCTGCTAGGCCACTGTACTTTATAGGAGATGCTTTATTGACAAGGAGGAGCCTCAATATCTTGTTCCAGATGTGATTGTAAAATAAGGAAAAAGAGAACATGATTGTTCTACCTGTTGAACATGGGAGCTCTGTCAGTTGCAGGAAGGAGTTGTAGTAAAATGTTGAGAAACGTATGGCAATGCATTTCAGTAGCCATGTATTTTTATGTCTTTTATGGCCTTTATAAGAATGTATGACTCCAAAAACTTGTTTAGTTCTTTTGGCTAGTTTAGTTTCCTCAACATTTTAATAGTTTTTTTTTTTAGTTACGTTGGGTACAGATTTTTAGCATTCATAGCATTATGTTGCACCTCCCTCTAGCATCTGACAGAACTCCTTTGAGAGTGCTCCTGCTCTTTCCCTATTAAACATATCAATGCAGACCTTGGTTGGGTCTCTCTTCTTCTCCGAGCAACCTGTCCTTCAATGATCTGCATTTGTTATTGGAACTGTGAGATTTGTACCATTTATATGTGGTTCTCAGACTTCTAAAATGTGATGATAGCAGCCAGTAGCATGATCGGGAAGGTGTATATTGCTTGGAAAAAGCATTGGGATAAGGGGTTTATATTTTGCATTAAAATGAAAAGTCTCTTAAATTCTAAACACTCTAGGATCTGCATTTTCCTACTCGTATGAAAAAAATAAGCAGCAACCACATTATACAATGTGGTTTAGTCTTGATTATTGTTTAATTTTTGCTGAACATTTATTGTTCTTGTTAGTTAAAAATGTACAGTATTTTTAATGGTTACCAGTTATTACAATAGAGGTTACATTGTATGTATTGTGATACAATTTGACACATTTTCATTTTAAGCTATTGATTTATTTACAATATTCATACAGGTTTTTTGTTTTGGTATTTTATGATACAAGCACGCCTGATTTTAGCATGCAAGTTTATGTTGCTGTATAGACTCATAATCGTACGCAATGCATATGCTGACAGTATTAGAAGTTGACACTTTAGTCTTTATTGTATTGGTGAGAACCAAACGGGATATCTTTTATTATATTTTTGTCAGCTAAAAATGTGCAAATAGAATGTACAACAATTAAATGTATTGGACATGTACCTAATATCCAAGAACTGTTTAACAGTCCTAAAATGATTTTTGCTGTCAGTTTGATTACCTATAACAGTGTAGATGGCAGTGCCAATGCCATAAAAGTCATGTCTGATCTTGCGTAACACTTTTGTGTTCTTTGTAACACATAATAGCCTTCAATTGTGACCAAAGCCCTTTATGTAGATGCCTGCTTGTCCTTCATTTAAAAGCCTGAATCTCCATCAGCCAAATACAGCTAAAAGTAAAGTATACAGAAAAGGCAGAGGGAGTCAGTTTATGCTAAAACCACTGTATAGTGTTCCCTTTTTATTAGCAATAGTTTAGTGTATATCAATCATACACCCACCAAGAACAACAACAAAAAAAGTCTCTCTTTGCTGCCTATCCTTTTTGCCCGTCTTTTCGATGAAGGTAGATTTAGAGAGTATCAATACCAAAAATGAACCATTGTTGTTAGACTACTAACAGCCACTGTAAAATTCTCAATAAATATACTGTATATAATAACTTTAGCGCAAACAAACCCCACCGCACGCCATGTCTCCTCAGAGACCATTTATCATATAAAATCACCAAGGTTTACCTATCACCATTAAAGTTCCACCCACTTTTTCATCCCAGTGTATTGCAAGCTATCCTTTGGAAAAATTACTGGAGTACTGTAGAGTAGCTAATATGAACTGTAGTTG
The DNA here is from genome assembly GCF_965119305.1 of Pelophylax lessonae. NCBI lineage: Eukaryota > Metazoa > Chordata > Amphibia > Anura > Ranidae > Pelophylax > Pelophylax lessonae. Next base: position 287,224,792 of record NC_138770.1, read on the forward strand.
GTAGCTTCTTCTTTAGCTACTACCTTGTCCTTCTATATTCTCATTATGCACACCTGGCAGGAGGTTGCAAAAATTGGCATCTCCTTGTCTTTGCTCACCATCCCTTAATTTTTAAAGAGTTAAGCTGGCCATAGATGGATCTTTGGCTGTTCTTGTTTTGCTGGTTAGAATCCCCCCCACTGAGCGGGAAAATTTAGAAGTTAACACAAATGCCATAGAAAGGACATACCTCTTTAAATTGCAAGCACTGAAGGACCAGAGCAACAGTTTTATTTCTCTTTAATGGGAGCTCAGTGAAAAGATTTTTTGGAAGAAAAGACTTTGCATGTCTCATCTGCCGAAAAATTCTACTTCCTAGTAATAACCAAAGTTGTTGCTAATTTAAAAAAAAAAAAAATGCAAATTCCTCATCCCACTGTCGTGTATATTGGTTGAAGAATGTAATTTTCCACAGACAGATGCTTCTAGTTAATACAGTTGTAATGTATTATAGGTATAGTGCTTAAATAATCAAATCACAGATGAGCTACTTACACAGCTTTGGCTGGTTTGCATCATACTTGTTGTTCATTAGACGTATGGTACTTTACCAAATTTGGTGCTATCTTCTCTTCTTTGCACTTGGTGCAGCAACTTTAAAGGATATGTTTACCTTTGGGAACATATTACATGTTCCCACTCCTGCAGTCACTTGGGGATCCACAGCCTCTGTGTGACAGCGGTACAGTGAGAAGTTCCCCGTGCCAGCTGTCACTTTTTGAAAGCTGTAGGCTTGTGGTTCTCAATGAACTACCACGGCGCTGTTGAGCGCTTTGGTAGTTAATTGATTCTTCCTGTTGGTGTAAAACTGCCTGCCTGTAAGTTTTACAGGCAGACAGCTTACACTGACAGTCTGCAGGAGACCTGCATGGCTCCAGCGATCTTCTGATCACAGGGGCAATGTTGTCCAGGCTCCATAAAAGAAAAAGTAAATGCACATTTTTTTTACCTGCAAAAAAAAGATGCATTTATTATTTTTTTAAAAGGTGAAACTATCCTTTAACTAAAGTGTGGATACCTGCAAACCAATTTAGCAGATTATCTTCATAAGGATACTGCCCTTGAAAATCAGTATTCTTTTTAGGACTTTACCCACAACCACTGTTAGTGTTGGTTATACTGTACATCGGTAGATTAAGGCAAGCCATAGATCAGGGGTGGGGGAACCTTTTTTCTGCCAAGGGCCATGTGGGTATTTATAAAAACATTCGGGGGCCGTACAAAATTATCAACTTAAAAATTAGCCTGTTATATTTGGTCAAACATTTAATTTACTCACCCCTAATGTGATGGTTGCAACTGCTTCTCTTTGGTGAGGTGTGTGATGTTAGCTGGTATTGATGATGTTGCTACTCACAACTGGTTTTCCAGGTTTGCGTCGGTCAGTCTGGAGCGCAGTCGACTTTTTGTTGTGGTAAGTTTTGAAAATAACTGCTGGCGGGTACAGCTGGCTGGTACTGCTGGTGGGTACTGCTGGCTCAGGCTGGTACTGCTGGCTTGTACTGTGCTGTGGGTACTGCTGGTTCTGGCTGCTACTGCTGTGTGTGCTGCTGGAGGGAAATGCTGGCTAGGAAAAGTGTAGCAGCACCACGCTGGAGGAAGAGGTGATGTTTCTTGTATTGGTCACAGGTGGAGTGCATTTAATATCACTCCGCCTGTGACATTCACACTGTGACTGTCAGAACAGAGCAGGAACTATACAGGAAGCATCGTCTCCGTTCTGACAGATCAGCTGAGAGACACAGACTCAGCTGCACAGGGGGCCGGACCAAATGACTTTGCGGGCCGCATACGGCCCCCGAACCATAGGTTCCCCACCCCTGCCATAGATGATGCAATTTTCCTGTTTACAGAAAAAATAATTGCTCGATTCCCCCCGTTAACATAACCAGCATTGATAGGGTTGTCCTTCCTGCAGCGCTATTGTGTTCTGCCAGCGGGGGGCTTTCCTTGCAAGCAGAACACATTGATTACTGCTCATGGCTATAGCCACCGGCAGTAATCGTATGGAAAAAAAGCTGCTTTTACTGAAATCAATCAATGGATCGACTTTAGTACAACCAGCTTGCCCACAGATGGATCGAAGCCCAGCCAGTGCCTGCTGAACCGGACGGGATTCAATCCATCTATGGCTGTCTTAGGGTGGTTTTCTCTATCTTGAGGTCTCCCTGGGTAAAGCTCTTATTTCTGCCACAGCAGTGACTTAGCCTTTATTACAGCCATTGAGGGGGCTTTAAAGTCAATAAAAAGTTATATTTATCAAACTGCTAGCATCAGTTCAAAAGCAAAGCACCAGTTACTCCTCCTTCCATTATGCACTGAAAGATGCATTCACACTTTTACTAGAACTAAAAGCTGGGAAGAATGTTATCCAATCGGATTTGATTGCTGTAGTGCTAAGGTCACTTCATATTAAAATAAACCCACAAAATGCCTAAAGATCATTTGTTTTATGTAATATTCATTACTTCGAATCAGTACTTGTACTACTTTTCTCCGTGCTTCCTGACATGACTGTTTTAAGTGCAATATTTTTCACAAGAATAAATTTAGTGCTGTTTAGTGAATAAGATCTTTTCATTACAATATTCCTTCCATAAAATATAATGAATGTCATACATATCTAGTTTTATTGTAATCATTTTTTATAAGTTGATCTTGAATGTAGTCTTATTTTTGCTGACTCGAACAATAAGAAAACCTGCATTAGCTGAAATTGTACATTCTGTAACAATTGTAAATATTTGATCAAATAATTTGTACACTGCAAAAATGGGAAAATATGCAATCTCAATTAAAGAAAACCTTGTTTATGAGACCAGTGTTTTGTGTCTTTACCTTTTTCATTTTTCAGAATGAAGATAGTTTCATGAAACTTTTTTTATTCATATTTTATTTAAATTTTCTATAAAATTAAAACTTCAATATTCCTGGGCTCATAGCAACCATTATAGTCTCACCAATTGGGTACTAAACCAATCATCTGAAGTCAATACGCCCAAATCATTTGGAATTTATTGATAACTCCCATATGCAGAAAAGTTAACTGTTCTAGTGTCCAATTCCAATTGACTGCTGATATTCATTCCCCCACTGTCGATGGATGTGGCCAAACCCACTTTGTTCAATAAATTTTCTAGTGAGAAACAATTTTCTGCTAAGCCCTAATCTCAAATGAACTTGAATTCTGAAATGTTTGGATGCTCATACACATATGGATTACACACCACATCTTACCAACCTAGGACATCTCCAGATACAATGTATGAAGTCAGTCGTCAGATCAACTTCTATTGAATGGTCAAGTTGGAAAACTTTTGTTGATCAGCAGCTGTAGTCGTTGATAAGTATATTCTTACAGTGCTGGGTGCTGCTGTCAGCATACAATGTTCCGCTGGGCATAGGGGGGTGCAGGAGAATTTCTCCATCTGCCTCACTTATGTGAATCGAGGAATCTATTTGGCCTCTGGCTGGATGAAAAAAAAAAGTCTATGGCCAGCTTTAGAATACCCTTTTGTTTCCAAAGTACACCTGCCTCCAGCTTTCCACTTGCTAACATGTGTGGTTACTCCACATAATTGTAACAGAAGTAAAACCCTTTATCCCTAGTAATTCTTTAACTAATTTCCAAATGTTTAACATCAGTTGGAGAATAGCTGCATCACCCGGAGAGTAGCAAATGTTCTTCTCTAGCACTGCTAACAGATCTGCATTTCTCACACATGTACTTTGTACTGTTATTTGAGGGTGGATCCCCTTACCCCAGCCTCCAAAATGGTCCACCTGTGCAGCTATATAATATATTCATAAATTAGTGAACGAATGAGTGGTTATACCACTGTTATGAGTTAGCTGTAATGTTTCTATACATTATCTGGGAATTTTTTTTCCATATATGATCTCTAAAAATACTGTTAACTATTCTAAAGGTCATCTTTGTAATCCACACTGGTCTGTTATGAAGCTCATAAGTTGAAGCATCTAGATCATCTTTAAAGGGTTGGATGTGCCAGCTATAGACAAAAGAAGTTAACACCACGACTTACAACATTTAAAGAAGCAGGATGGAAAATTTTTCTCAAACAAATGGATTTCTAACAGTGAATGTGGTTTTGTTCAGGGAAATTCCACTCATTCCAGAATCAAATGTTAAAAGCAAATTAAATTTTGAAGTAATCTAGAAAGACGTTCTTCAAGTCATTGAATTTACTGAGAATTTTTGTACAAATGTTCATGCAAACGGTCAAAGTGATTGTAAAGTGTTGTTTTTTTGTAAATAATAAACGTGTTATACTTCCCTGCTCTGTGTAATGGTTTTGCACAGAGCAGCCCAATAATCCTCCTCTTGGTTTGCCACCATTGGAAGCTTAGGAAGGCGATTCATGGTGGCACGATCCAGTGCTGCGCTGCCTTATTAATAGACACAGACAGTGTGGCCTGGTCCCAGGATTTGATTGACAGCTTTAATCTGCCATGTGAGGGGGGACAGTGGAGAGAGATGCTGCTCTAGGGGACAAAGTTGGATTTAGATCTGGCTTGGGTAAGTATGGGGGGGGGCAGGTTTTTTTTTACCCCAATGCAGAGAATGCATAAAGGAAAAAAAAAAAAAACACCTGCCCTTAGAACCAATTTACCAGTTGTTATCTGTATACCGGTCTTTTGTTTAATCACTCATGGTTTTGAAGAACGTGTGTCAACGCGACAGTCAGGCAACTAGCAATTGCAGAATGAGAAGCCAGAAAGATCAGGCTTTATGTTGCAGGAAAATATTCATTAGAGTACAAACTTCAATTGCTCTATCTTTCCTTAGTAAAAAAAAAAACCTCACCAAACACATTTTAGAAGTGACATGGCTAGTGATAAATGCAATAAGGGGAAAAAAACACTTTGCCTTTAGTACTACTTTAAATATTTATTAAAGTGGACCTTACTCACCCTTTACTAATTGCATAATCTTGGATCACCCTTTTCCCTTTTAGACATTTGGAACCTTTTTTTTTAAACCAAGGTATTAGGTACTTTTCCCAGCAGGTAAGTGCTTACATTTCCTGATTCTTTGCCTAGGAGCGGATGATGTTTCGGTGGGTTTGCCCCCTCTGCCTGCAGTCTACTGAGAACACGTCACAGGAGTCTTCATGGCAGGCTCTGGATCTCGAATATGCACAGTAGGGGGCTAGCAAAGACTGAAGGAAGTCACAGCCAGTTCCCAAATTCAAGATGCTGGCATGCAAACAAAGACAACAGTGAAGACTTAAAAGTGAAGGAAGATGGCACTAAACATCTTGGGTTGGTAAAAAGGTGTTTTTTAATGAAATTCTTTATTTTAGATTTTTGCAAGATAGCACAACACACTTTGAAAGGGTAAAGCAACCGACAACATGCATAAAACTAAATCCAGGGACACCCAATACCGTCCAATCTTGTGTAATAGAGGGCAGTACTCCCGTTAGTACTACTTACCATACGGTCAATATGACCAGGGAACCTTAGCAACCCAGTAAACCAGAACAAAAAAACAACAGCGGGGGTGCCACAGGGGACACCCCTGGAATAGGTTGCAAAAGAAGGCTAAACTCAGGTTAAGAAAGGCAAAAGACTTTATTGATAAAGTTTTCTTGACCTATTCTTGACCTATTCCAGGGGTAACCCCTGTGACACCCCTGCTGTTGTTTTTTTGTAAAGCAACCGACAACATGAAGTATACGAGACATGCTGATCGTTGTTCAGACAGGTCATAACATTCCATATAATAGTGATATATTTTATGTTGTGGCCTGAGGGTTATAATCCTTTTTAAAATCCTAACATATGGGCAGAGAGGTTTGACCCAACATTGTATGTTGATATTAGCTTGACGGAGGTCCCCAGTAGGAACAAATCACTTATCATGCACGGGCAGCATTAGAGCAGGCTTGGGATCCATTGGCGGGGTGCCAGTGAAGGTATGACTGATGAAACCTCCCTCTGGAAGAGCTGGGTGTGAAATCCCTGTATCATCAGAAAAAGATTCATAAATGGAGAATAGAGAGCAGAGGGAGAAGATAAAAGAAAAAAAAAAAAAGAGGTAGGGTGAGGAAGACCATGAAGAGGGGAGGGATCCTATATTGCCTTTTATGGCAGGAAGGTATCCTGTTAGAAAATCCCTTCTGTGTATGGGGACATTTCTATCATTTAATTTGCCAGGAGGTCTCATGACGTGCCCATAATAGCATTGTAGTCTGCTGTGAAATCAATCCAACCATACTAGGTTTTGTGAAATTGTTCCCCCTTTACAGCTATGAAGTCTTCCATCCTTTTATTCTCATTTATTTTACTAAACCAGACACTAATTAGTGAGAGGGCTCTCTGTTTTCAGTAAAGTGGAATGCAGGTCTTGGCTGCATTCAGTAAGTGTTTTAGGAGTGATTTTTGACAATGAGAATGGTGATAAATGGGGGAGGAAGGCTGCTGAGTCATCCCCAAGTTGGACTTCTGTGAGTCTGAAGAAATCTTTCTGACTAGGTGCTAAATACTGCGTAATACCAGGCATGTCCAAAAGATGTGTAGCATGGAACCCTTATGCTGTTGAAATCTCCAGCTGTGCATTGTGGTTATATTGTATGTAGGGTCATGGGGACCCTGTACCAGCTTAACCACTTAAGCCCCGGAAGATTTTACCCCCCTTCCTGACCAGGGGGTATTTTGCGATTCGGCACTGCGTGACTTTAACGGACAATTGCGCGGTCGGGCGACGCTGTAGCTAAACGAATTTGGCGTCCTTTTTTTCCCACAAACAGAGCTTTCTTTTGGTGGTATTAGATCACCTGTGCGATTTTTTTGATCATGCGCTATAAACAAAAGAGCGTCAATTTTGCAAAAATAGCAATATTTTTCACATTTTTTTATATGAAATTCCCCCCCCCAAAAAAATTAAAAAATCAAAATTTTTTAACATTTTCGGCCAATTTGTTTTATGCTACCTATGTTTGGTAAAAGAAAATCGCAAAAAGCGTATTTTGATTGGTTTGCGCAAAAGTTATCGCGTTTACTAACAAAGGGAAAGATTTTTGTCATTTTTGTTGTTTTTTTTTTTAACGCGTAATGGCGGCGATCTGCGATTTTTTTTTTTTTGCGGTACTGCGACATTGCGGCGGACAGATCGGACCCTTGACTGACATTTTTGCCACTTTTGGGGTTACCAGTGACATTTCTACAGTAATCAGTGCTATACATATGCACTGTTACTGTAAAAATACACTGGCAGTGAAGGGGTTAACTTTTTTTGAAAGGGAGGGGCTATGTGTGTCCCTAGGGGCGTGCTTTCTACTGTGATTGGCTGTGGCTTCAGATGTATGAAGAGTGATCAACGGTTCTACATAGTAGAACCGTATGATCATCCTTCATACACAGGGGAGAATGACAGGCAGCTTGTTTACACAAGCCGCCTGACTTTCTCCCTCTCCCCCGACGATCGCAGAGTGACCGGCGGACATCGGGTCCGCCGGTCACACGCGCGGGGGGTCCGTGACCACACGGGAGCGCGCCTCCGGCGGCGCGCGCTCGCTCCCTAGACCCTCACAAGCTAGTGACGTAGCCCTACGTCACTTTGCCTGTGAGGGGCTGACCGCCGACGTAGATAGTCGTGCGGCGGTCGGCAAGTGGTTAACAGAATATTAAATCCTGTTTTCTGGTAGAGAGGTATGCCTTATGGACAGGGCTCAGTTTGCATGTCTTTTGTTGTATACCCAGCTAGTCCCTGCTGTATCGGCCAGACATGGATCGAAATTCGTTCAGCAGGGACCAGCTGAGATTTGATTAATGTATGGGCAGGCTTCTTGTACCCAAATCGACCCATCGATCAACTTGAGTACAACCAGTCTGTGAAATTGTTTACATTTGATTACTGCCGGCAGCTATAGTCGCTAGCAGTAATTGTATTCTTCTGGCCGGGAAGACTCCCGTGCTCCCCTCCGGCAGAACACAACAGTGCTGCAGGAGGCATTCCGCCATCAACACTGACTTGTCCAAAATCGAGTCATCTATGGGCTGCTTAAGTCCTTTTCCAACTTGTTTAGGTATAGAAGAGTAAATTGTTCAGGTAGGTTAGATAAGAAAAAGTATGATTTAGGAAGACCATGTCTGATGAGGGAGGGGTCAGCACATAAGTCTTTGAACTTGGTCAGAGGAGATAACAACCATTATCTACCCACCAACTTAGTAAGGAAGTGCTGGATTTACATTGCCATGCAGAAGTCTTGGCCTAAATTTCCCAGAGCAATTAGGGCTCCATTACTTATGTTTCAGCCACGGTTCACATGGGGTCCGATGCGTCCCTGTTCACTGATTCAGGTGTGAATCAGGTCAGAATTTTTGCCTAAATTCACACTTAATTTGGACCAGAAGACACACGGGACCCTTTTTCAATGCGGACCATGGCGCTCCGGAATTGTGTCAACCGGCTCCATTGTGAGCCTGTCACACTCTCCTGTCATGCGAATTGGATGCGAGGAAACCGGCATCCAATTCCCATATGTGTGGGAACCCGGCCTTATACCCTTTGGAGGATTGAAAATGTTTTAAATGGGTCTTCTGGCTTTTGTGAAAAGACCGAAATGCTCTGTCTAGGATTGCCTATAATAGGTGTCATGAGAGAGGGAGCCTCAAAAACACTGAAGACTGAACCCCCATTCATATGAGTCATGTTATTGGTATAGTATATGGATGTAAGATGCATAAACTGGTTGTAATGCATGTTTTTTTCTATATTTAATAAATATGTTTTTTACTGTACTATTTTCTCATTACCACAATTTTTTTGTGTATGTGCCTTTAAAAGTCCCTGCTACATGTACATTTGTCTAGTCTATAGGTTCACAAATGAGCTTCTTCAGGCATTTCAGGAGGGTTTTCTTTAAGCATATTTGTACAAGCATTTTTAGGCTTGATTGTTTTTGTTTTAGCCAATGGCAGCTACTTACTAAGAAAAGGAGAGGCAAGATAAAAAAACATGCATTACCTGCATATTTCAGGCGCTCCTTTTAAAGTCTGTAGGGACTAAAATTGCACTTCTCTGCCCCAAAGAATCCCATGTACTTTTTTGAGCTTCAATTAACATGGCCCTCAGTTGTGAATGGGCAGGATACAATGGGAATCCTCCTGTATGGCACTGAAGCACTTTAGCCTACTGTGACGGGAGTCACTTTGGTTGGGGGTCCTGTGGAATCTAGCTTGCCTTGGAGGGGTTGAGAAATCCCTCTCTGGCTCCGTTGACCCCTCCTATGTGTAAGTCATCCTGTGTCTATTAGGGGCACAGGGTGACCAAGAAAATGATGGACAACTACTCAATGAGCATTGAGAATATGGTTTGGATTACTTCAAATGGGACAGTAATATTTATCAACAATGTACCTCAAGAAATATATGAAGATTTAGTGTCGGTTCACATTATTGCGGCTGCGGCGATCGCATGTAATACGGAGCGCACTGCTCCTTCATTACATGCGATCTGATGTGCGGATGCGAATTCAGCCATACTTTGTATGGCTGAATTCGCACTGTATCCGCACCAAACTCGCACATGACCCTTTTTTTCAGCCGCATCAGGATCGGATCGCACAGTGGTTCACACTTGTGCAAACCGATCCTGTGCGAACTGTTAGATCGCACTGCGATATGCGATCAAACTGGGGGTGTCGTTAACATTTAATTGACACCCCCTGCGTATCGCATATGGCAGTGTGAACTGCCAGATGTGCGGATGCGGTGCGGGAACAGGCTGCGAATTTGCAGCCTTCCCACATCGCACAGGTGTGAACCGAGCCTAATCCCACTTTACACTTTGAGACCTATAGCCTGTGCCACATTGTTGACTTTTCAGACAGGTTTTCTGGACTGTCAACTGGTATTTCTGGATGTTCCTAGGCAAAGGGAGCCCAGCTCTGGTGCTGAGCAGAGTCTAGCAGCTGTCTGTAGGCGATCTCCAGTTCCCATTCCTGAATGGCCAGAAACTCCATATCTTCCAGTGCCCAGAACACTTCCAAGATATTCAGGATCTCCTCTCTGTAATCCATAATTTCCTCTAACTGCCACTCCAGATCGCTCCCAAAATTAGGGTCCCCTGACAGCTTCCCGTACAACAGTCCCAGGCAGCCGTAGCCAAAGCCTTCCGTTAAGCTGTCATCCGCTATCCAAGTGCATGCTTGGGATACATGTCACCGGAGTGCTCTGTAGCTTTCTGCCCAGACCAGCCTGCTTAACTCAGCTGTCTGCTCCTTGTGCGGTTTATCTCCCAAAAACAGCTCCGGCAATCCATACGGCGACCAGTTCCTTTCTTGGATGGAGGGGAGGATTTTTCCCTGGTATCGCTGCTCACGGGCTAGCGGTTCCTTCCAGAGTTCCAAGCAGATTGAATCCTACCATCCTAGCAGGACCTGCTCTGACACTGGTTCCCTGTTCTGTATCCTCATCTCTCGCAACCTCCTTCCAAATTCCTCTTCCATGGTGGCTGGTATCTGTACCTCTCCTCTTCTGCTACCCGAGACCTTGGATCCCAGTGGAGGTTTGGATGTCCCAGACTGCAGGAAACATACCAATGCTTGCCACCAATTTAACGGAAACTGCGACCCCCCCCACAATGTGCTTGTGTGCTTCCATCAGAATATCGCTTCCTACAGTCTAGATAGAACATAGATATCAGATATTCTAGCCGTCCCCAACCAAAGTGACTCCCGTCACACCTACAATAAGGTGTCCCCCCTTACGATTTCAGAAATGTGAGGATATGTTTAGAGAATATGAGTTTAGATTTGCGTTTTTTTTTTTTTTTTTTAGCCAGGTCACATTTCTAGTTGAACCTTTGCTTTATTCCGTAGTGAATTAACAAACTATAAGTTACTTGATATTTCCTATTCTAATCACACAGATCAGCCATAACCTTATGAACAATCACTTAATATGGAGTAGGTCCTCCTTTAGCCCTTACCTGTTGAGGCATGGACACCACTACATCTTTGAAGGGACAACATGCTTACTTGCTGCCTAACCAATTCAGCTCCGGAAAGTTTTACCCCCTTCACGACCAGGCTATTATTTTGCTATGCGACACTGCGTTACTTTAACTGATAATTGTGCAGTCATGCAATGCTGTAAGCAAACTAAATTTATATATTTATTTTCTCACAAATAGAGCTTTCTTTTGGTGTTCTTTAAATACCTCTTTTTTACCTTCTGCTATAAAACATATCCCATTAAAAAAAAAAAATCTAATCTCTCAAACTTTGGTCAAAATGTATTCTGCTACATGTCTTTGGTAAAACAAAATCTCAATAAGTGTATATTGATTGGTGTGAAAGTTCTAGCATCTACCAGCTATGAGATATATACTGGAATTTTTATACTAGTAATGGCGGCAATCAGCGACTTATAACGGGACTGCAATAGTGTGGTGGGCATATTGACACTACATGAAACTAACTGCCACTGACATCACCAATGACATTATTACAGTGATCAGTTCTAATAATATGCACTGTCATTGTATTAATGACACTGCAGGAAGGGGCTAACCTTAAAAGCGATCAAAGGGTTAAATGTGTGCCTAACAATTGTTTATATGTGTAGTGTGTGCTGCTTTTATTGGGAATCTAGTTGTTTTCTTTCCCTGCTGAACAAAGAATGACCAAACAACGAGATCCTCTGTCACTGAACACAGCTCTGTGTTGTTTACATTCACAGAGCTGTGTTCGGGGAAGCTCAGAGCCGATCACTGGGTTCTGACGGTCAATTGTTGACTGGGGCCTGGTGATCGGCATGTGCTGTGACTAAGCACAGCTGGGCGCACACGCCCCCCACTCGGAAATGTAGAATCATGTACATATACTGTATGTGATTTTGCGCACAGAGGCCGTCCTGTAGCAGTAAACTAAGGCGGTAATTAAGTGACTTGAATATGCCATCCACTTCTAGATGCCATCAATGTTATTCACTCAAATTGGTTCTAAACCCAACCCATTTTTTTTTTATTTTACCTTAACACATTCTCTGTATTAAAGTAGAACTATAGGCATTTTTTTTTGGGATACCGTAAGGGAGGGTTATAACCTGTCAGATTTTGGTTTTTTTGGCAACTCTGTCCCAATACGGAGATCTCCCTTCATTTACTGTCCCATAGCCAACAGGAATTGAGTGGAGATCCCTGGACACCCCCAGGTCACCAGAACTAATGTCTCTGTTTGAAGATTTCCCCTCTATTACTCTTCTGGGGACAACCCAAAATTTGGGATTTTCTTTCTACTTTCAATGTTAAGGGTTAGATCACACCACAAAAACATCCTCCAGATCCTTTCCGGATGAATTTCTGCATTTGCGTTTTTAATGCGTTCCCGGTACTGTTTCCAGTTGCATTCCAGGTGCATTTCTTATGTGTGTAGGTGCGTTTTTAATGTGTTTTACTGCGTTCAAGTACAGTTCTGTGCAGGAAAAATGCAACATATCCTTTCTTTTCTAAGAACTGGAATGCACTGGAACTGCAAGCAATGGTGTGAAATCCATAGAAAACCATGTAACCTACTTTCTATGTGTTTTGGATGCAGAACCAAAACCACTGGAACGCATGTGGTATGAACTAGCCCTAATGGTAAACGGGACAGACAGAGACGAGGAATCTCCTTACAGGGGGGCACAGAGAGCAATAAAAACTGACTGGTGTTCTAATCCCTCTCCATTCTATCCAAAACTAAAATAAAAGTTTTGCCTTTAGTTATACTTTAGGCTCCGTTCACCCCTGAGCGATCCAGATCACAGACGAAATCGCCGCAATTCTGACTGCACTTCCAAATCACAGGAAATCGTGGGGTGCTTGTGCGATGCCATTACTTCCTAATGGCACCCCAATCTTGCTGTGATAAATCAGCCAGTCAGAGTTCACTGATTAGCCCGAATTTTATGACATCTGACAGTATAAAAAGGTTGTACAAGCTGTATCCTTATCTGTTCTGTGCAACCATATTACACAGAGTGGTGCTTACTTCCTCTTTTGGAGTCCCCCATCAACACTGTCCCCTCCTTCTTCCAAGTGCCCCCTCAGCAAGCAGTGTGCTTAGGGGCATCCGTGCAGATGCGCTCCCAAGCCATGCTCTATACGTCTGTAGACATGCACACATAGCTCAGCACCACCCCCAAATAGGTTTTGACTGACAGCAGCAGGAACCAATGGCTCCCATTGGTTTTAGACTCCCCTGTTAGAGGGTGGAGAGAGGGTGCAGTGCCACTGCAGGCAGGACGTCGCTGGAGTGAGAGAGGATTCAGTTAAGTGTTTTTTTACCTTAAGGCTCCGTTCACCCCTGATGCAAAAAACCCAACCAAAACAGAGTCCTAGGAGTGGAAATACCCGCTTAATGTCACACCCCATTTAGGGGAAGTGAATTTAAAAAGCAGTGTGTATAAAAAAATACCCCACCAGTATAAAGCACCTCAAAGGCTACTATTGCAGTAAAAAATATAATTTATTGGACATCAAAAGTACAAAAAAACAGCACAAACCGATTGACTAAGTCAGTCAGCTAACTCATGGAGGGGAAACTCCAGCCCCCAAACATCCCCTGACCCCCTGTCCCACCCAGAGAACCCTTCCCCTACTCCAGTGTCCCAAAAGAGGACCTAACACCTAATCTCTCCTCAAAACCCTGTCCTCCCCTCCACTGGCCAGTGGAAACCTCCAAAAACACTAAAGGGGGCAAATAGCCCCAAAAAAATTACTGTGCGGAAAATCGCAATGCGGCTGCTCAAAAGAAGCTCCTGCTCCTTTTTGAGTGGCAAATGTTGCGATTTTCTCACGCTTGCAGATCGATTTCTTGCATGGCATGATTTGGGTGCCATTTGGAAGTAATGGAATCGCACAAGCTTTCCACGATTTGGAATCGCTGTGATTCCGCCCTTGACCTGGATCGCTCAGGTGTGAATGGAGCCTTAAAGTGGATGTAAACTCCATTCATGAAATTTGACCTGGGCACATATATCTGTAGTATTTTCTTATCTCTCTCCACTGCACTAAGTCCCCGTTCCTCTGTTATCAGCATGATAACTTCTGACAAGTTCTCCCACACAGGAGGTAGAAGTGGCTGGACATTTGTGTCAGGGTGGGTGCATAGAGATAGATTAGCAGAGAGCTGGTCTATTCACAGCAGAGCTCTGCATGTTTCTCTCTTCCTCTGCCTATGTGGAGGGAGGTGTGTGCCTTTCCTCCAATCAGCTGTCACACAGTGTATGTCTAGACTCCACACCCAGTGCTGAAACAGGAAAAAACATTCTAACATTGATGTTCATAGTCAGGGCCGGTGCTTCCACTAGGCAAACTAGGCAGCCGCCTAGGGCGCATTGCCACCTAGGGGCGCAGCAACGAGTCAGCACTCAGGCTCCATCATGAATGATCCTTGTGAGCTCAGGAAAGGGGCGGCAGTGGGGGAGGAAGAAGGGACAGAGGAAGATGCCAGGTGTCTGGGGCAGTGGCAGAACTACCAGGCCCTGGCTTTCCACCATTGTTGGGGTAGCCCCAAGGGGCAGGAAAGGAGCCCACCGGAGTGCTAGCTGCATAATGATCCTCTTCCTCTGGAGCTGAGCAGCCTAATCCCTGGGTGGGAAGTGACTCTCTAATCTGAGCTGGTGGGCAGCCGTTCATTTACCTGGGTCGGTATTAAGCAGGGAGTGGAGGAGAGCTGAACCTGAGCCGAAGCTCGGCACTGGAGGGCGGCACCTTTACTGGAGCAGAAGCGACGAGGCAACGGAATGGTCTGAGGATGTTAGTGATGAAGGAGGTGCGGAGCTCTCTGACTGCTGCTTCTCCCTCCACCAGGAGCCGGTTGGAGCTGTGGTGAGCACTGTGGTCCAGGAGAGGAGCGTCCTGGGAGAAGGAATAAGCAGGATCATGGTGAAGGAGGGCAGAGTGCAGGACACTCTCTTCATACTGCCCAGTAAGTGTCCCCAGAACAGGGAATCAGGGTCCCTGGGTGTGACATGGAGCATCCCTGGTGTGAAAGAGAATTGGGGTCACCAGGTGTGCCATAGGGAATCTGAGTCACCAGGTGTGACATGGGGGAGAGGGGTCACAAGTGTAACAGGGGTTTGGGGTCACCAGCTGTGCCATGAGGAATTGGAAACCCTGGGTGTGCCATGGGGAATTGAGGTCCCCAGGTGTGACATGGAGGAACATCATGGTCCCCAGGTGTGACATGGAGGAACATCAGGGTCCCCAGGTGTGACATGGAAAAACATCAGGGTCTCCGGGTATGACATGGAGGAACATCAGGGACCCCTGATGTGACATAGAGGAACATTGGGATCACTGGGTATGACAGCATTACATGGAGGAACCATCAGATCAGGGTCACTGGATATGACATAGAGCAGTTTTTAACCCCTTCCCTTTTTATTTATTTTTTTTTTGGGGGGGAGGGGGGGGGGCGCAAGTAGCTGATCTTGCCTAGGGCGTAAAACAGTCTAGCATCGGCCCTGTGTTCACTTTCTAAACAGTGTAGAAAGCTGAAGACTGCAGCTATACAAATAAAACTTATGTAGGGAGATTTGTTTCATCTCTGTGTATTATCTGAGGCTGTTCACTTCACTGGGTATATGTGAGGGTTTACATCCATTTTACCCACTTGACGACTGCTCACTGTGCCTCTACTGCGGCACAGTGGCTCGTTATCGTCCAGCGATGTAGTACTATGTTGCTGGACTCCTCCCCTTGTGGGCGGCACTCGCGCGCCGCCGGAGGCTCGCTCCCGCTGTATTCATTCACAGCGGGAGTCGGGCCAGGGGAGGAGCAGCGGCGATCGCCGCTGCTCTTCCCCGATCGTCGGGGAATCGAGTCTGGAGATTCCCCCGCTTGTGTAAACAGAGCAGGCGGATCTCCTAAGTGACAGACAGTGACAGATTGCAGTGTTCAGCATAGCTGAACATGCGATCTGTCCCTGTGTCACACAGTCACCTCCCCCCACACATGTTAGTAAGCACCAGGCATACATTAACCCCTCCCTCTCCAATAAAATTAACCCCTTCCCTGCCAGTGTCATTTTTACAGTAACAGTGCATATATATAGCACTGATTACTGTAGAAATGTCACTGGTACCCCCAAAAGTGTCAAAAATGTCAGTCAAGGGTCCGATCTGTCCACCGCAATGTCGCAGTCCCGCAAAAAAAAAATCGCAGATCGCCGCCATTACTCGTTAAAAAAAAAAACACCAAAAATGACAGAAATCTTTCCCTTAGTTAGTAAACGCAATAACTTTTGCGCAAACCAATCAAAATACGCTTATTGTGATTTTTTTTACCAAACATAGGTAGCAGAAAACAAATTGGCCAAAAATTTTTAAAAAATTTGATTTTTACATTTTTTGGGGGGGGGGGGGGGGGATTTCATATAAAAAAATGTGAAAAATATTGTTATTTTTTCAAAATTTTCGCTCTTTTTTTGTTTATAGCGCAAAAAGTAAAAATCGCACAGGTGATCAAATACCACCAAAAAAAGCTCTGTTTGTGGGAAAAAAAGGACGTAAATTTTGTTTGGGTACGGCGTCGCGCGACCACGCAATTGTCAGTTAAAGTCGCACAGTGCTGAATCGCAAAAAGTGGCCTGGATGTAAGACAGCAAAATCCTCCGGTGGTAAAGTGGTTAAGGTAAACAAACGCCCCCCTCCAGCGCTGTCCTGCCTTCAGTGGCAATGCTCTCTCCTCACCTTCCTACAGGGGACTCCAATGGGAGCCACTGGCTCCTGCTGCTGACAGTCAAATCCTGTTCGGGGGGGAGCTAAGCTATGTGTGTCTATGGGTATACAGAACCTGGCTCTGAAACGTGTTTGCATGGATGCCCCTCAGCACACCGCTTGCTGAGGGGACACTTGGAAGAAGGAGGGAAGTAAGCTCCACTTTGTAATATGGTTGCACAGAGCAGGTAAGTATACAGCCTGTACAATCTCTTTAGGCTGTCAGTGGTCATAAAGTTCTGACTAATCGGTGTATGGCAGTAGTGGAACTACCAGGGTCGCAGCAGTCGGACTTGCGACCGAGGCCTGGATTTCCGCCACTGTGGGGGAGGGCCTGCATGTTCCTTCCGCAGCATCCAGTTAGAGGCATTGGGTTGGGAGATAGTACACTGAGCACTTACTGTCACTGCCCGCTTATGCCCTCCACCCTTTGCTGCAGTGTCCAGTCAGATGATTTCGGGTACTGTAAATTGAAGGAGAAAGTCAGCGGACGGCCAATAGAGTGAAGAGGGAGGAGCTCCCCACTCTGGAGGAGACCCCATGTCAGGAGACGACTGCCCCAATGTCATCCCTATCCTCACCACTGCACCTGATGTCATCCCTATCCTCACCACTGCCCCCAATGTCATCCCTATCCTCACCTCTGCCCCCGATGTCACCCCTATCCTTGCCACTGCCCCCGATGTAATCCCTATCCTCGCCACTGCCCCCAATGTCATCTCTATATCTGCCACTGCCCCCAATGTCATCCCTATCCTCGCCACTGCCCCCGCTGTCACCCCTATCCTCGCCACTGCCCCGATGTCATCCCTATCTCTTCCATCGCCCCCGATGTCATCCCTATCTCCGACTCTGCCCCCGCTGTCACCCATATCCTCGCCACTGCCCTGATGTCATCCCTATCCCCGCCACCACCCTGATGTCATCCCTATCTCCGCCTCTGCCCCCGCTGTCACCCATATCCTCGCCACTGCCCTGATGTCATCCCTATCTCCGCCACTGATGTCATCCCTATCTCCGCCACCACCCCGATGTCAACCCTAACCTCGCCACTTCCCCCAATGTCATCCCCATCTCTGCCTCTGCCCCCGATGTCACCCTATCCTCACCACTGCACCTGATGTCATCCCTATCCTCACCTCTGCCCCCAATGTCATCCCTATCCTCACCTCTGCCCCCGATGTCATCCCTATCCTTGCCACTGCCCCCAATGTCATCTCTATATCTGCCACTGCCCCCAATGTCATCCCTATCCTCGCCACTGCCCCCGCTGTCACCCCTATCCTCGCCACTGCCCCGATGTCATCCCTATCTCTTCCATCGCCCCCGATGTCATCCCTATCTCCGCCTCTGCCCCCCGCTGTCACCCATATCCTCGCCACTGCCCTGATGTCATCCCTATCTCTGCCACCACCCCGATGTCATCCCTAACCTCGCCACTTCCCCCAATGTCATCCCCATCTCTGCCCCCGATGTCATCCCTATCCTCACCACTGCCCCAATGTCATTCCTATCCTCACCACTGCCCCCGATGTCACCCCTATCCCCACCACTGTCCCCGATGTCATCCCTATCCCCACCACTGCCCCTGAAGTCATCCCTATCCCCACCACTGCCCCTGAAGTCATCCCTTTCCCCACCACTGCCCCTGAAGTCATCCCTTTCCCCACCACTGCCCCTGATGTCACCCCTATCCCCACCACTGCCCCTGATGTCACCCCTCCCCTGATCTATAGGGGCCCCTTCATGGGTTCATGCATGGACCCTGAAGGTTCTAGTTACACCTCTGGTGTATGGTGACTGGAGCCCATTCCTGTACTCCGTGCCTCCTGTGTACTGGTACACGTGATGTCCCCTCACACAATCCCTGCTTCTGAATTTTGAACAAGTGCGAACAGAGCAGCTGTGCGCCTGCCAACGGCAACAAGTCTCCTCTACTATTCCACCAATCCGCGCCCTCCGGGGCAGAGGCGGGTCTTTCGCTGATTGGCCACTTGCACTATCCATCGTCTCGTTTTCCTTGTCCATTCAGCATGGCTTCCCGCTGTCGTAGAGCTGTAGACAGGCAATGGCTATAGGAAGTATGGCAGGACGCGGGTGGCCGGTATGAGTCCAGCACAGCTGGTGGCTAGAATTGTCACCATGAGGTCCTATCAGGCGGTGCTGCTCTTCCTGGCAGCCTTGGCAGTACTCGCCTTCTATTACCTGGGTTCGGGAAGGGAGAATTTTTCTAGCACCACCAGGAGGATGAAGGAGAGCAGCTCGCTTCACAATCTCAGCCCAGACCTGGACCTGGACATTGACATGGACCTGTCTGCTTCTTCCTCAGAGCTGAAGATGGGGGAGGGGAAGAGCAAGAACGTGGAGAGCCGCGGGGTACAGGACTACCACCTGCTCATGATGTTCACCAAGGTGGACCGGAGCCCCGGCCTCAAGGACAAGTTCCAGGTGGCCCTCACTTCCCTGGTCAAGTATGGCAAGTTTGAGAGCTCCGAGGTGCTCAGCCTGCATTTTGTGTCCGATGAGCCCAGCAAAGAGGTCGGGAAGACGGTGCTGAGGGACCTGCTGCAGGGAGCCAGCTTCAAATATAAGGTGGGCACCAAAGGGGCATCTCAGCATAATGATCACATACTCATAGCATTACATTGGGCATGTAGAACCTGCTGCAGAGCGCCAGCTGTAAGGTGGGCACCTAAGGGGCATCTCAGCATAACGATCACATACTCATAGCTGTATATTGGGCATGTAGAACCTGCTGCAGGGCGCCAACTGTAAGGAGGGCACCTAAGGGACATCTCAGCATAACGATTACATACTCATAGCTGTATATTGGGCATGTAGAACCTGCTGCAGGGCGCCAGCTGTAAGGTGGGCACCTAAGGGGCATCTCAGCATAACGATCACATACTCATAGCTGTACATTGGCCATGTAGAACCTGCTGCAGGGCGCCAGCTGTAAGGAGGGCACCTAAGGGACATCTCAGCATAACGATTACATACTCATAGCTGTATATTGGGCATGTAGAACCTGCTGCAGGGCGCCAGCTGTAAGGTGGGCACCTAAGGGGCATCTCAGCATAACGATCACATACTCATAGCTGTATATTGGGCATGTAGAACCTGCTGCAGGGCGCCAGCTGTAAGGTGGGCACCTAAGGGACATCTCAGTATAATGATCACATACTGATAGCTGTACACTGGGCAAGAAGGACCTACTGCAGGGAGCCAATTATAAGGTGGGCACTAAAGGGGCATCTAAGTATAATGATCACATACTGATAGTTGTACATTGGCCATGTAGAACCTGCTGCAGAACACCAACTGTAAGGTGGGCACCTAAGGGGCATCTCAGTATAATGATCACATACTAATGTACATTGGGCATGAAGAGCCTGCTGCAGAGCGCCAGCTGTAAGGTGGGCACCTAAGGGACATCTCAGTATAATGATCACATACTAATGTACATTGGGCATGAAGAGCCTGCTGCAGAGCGCCAAGTATAAGATGGACACCAAAGGGACATCTCAGTATAATGATCACATTCTGATAGCTGTACACTGGGCAAGAAGGACCTACTGCAGGGAGCCAGTTTCAAATATAAGGTGGGCATCAAAGGGGCATCTCAGTATAACAATCACTTACTGATAGCTGTACACTGGGCATGAAGTACCTGCTGCAGAGCACCAAGTATTAGGTAGGCACATAAGGGACATCTCAGTATATAGATCACATACTGATAGCTGTACACTGAGCAAGAAGGACTTTCTGCAGGGAGCCAGCTTCAAGTATAAGGCGAGCATCTCTGAATAATGGTCACTTGCATATAGGTAGCTGTACATTGGGCACAAAGGACCTGCTGCAGAGGGCCACGTATAAGGTGGGAACAAAAGGAGCATCTCCAAATAATGATCGCTTAAATAAAGGTAGCTTTACATTGGGCACGAAGGGCCTGCTGCAGAGTGCCAAGTATAAGGTGGGCACCTAAAGGGGCATCTCAGTATAATGATCACATTCTGATAGCTGTACACTGGGCAAGAAGGACCTGCTGCAGGGAGCCAGCTTCAGGTATAAGGAGGGCACCAAAGAGGCATCGCCGAATAATGATCACTTACATATAGGTAGCTGTACACTGGGCATGAAGGGCCTGCCGCAGAGCACCAAGTATAAGGTGGGCACCAAAGAAACCATGATCACATAATGAAAGCTGTACACTGGGCAAGAAGGACCTGCTGCAGGGAGCCAGCTTCAAATCTAAGGTGGGCACCAAAGGGGCATCTCTGAATAATGATCACTTACATATTGGTAGCTGTACTCTGGTCATGAAAGATCTGCTGCAGAGCGCCATGTATAAGGTGGGCACCTAAGGGACATCCTGTCATAATGGTCACTTACATTGTAGGTAGCTGTAAACTGGGCAAGAATGACTTGCTGCAGGGATCCAGCTTCAAGTATAAGGTGGGCACCCAAGGGACATCTTGACAGAATGGTCACATACAGATACACTCACCGGCCACTTTCGTAGGTACACGTTGCTAGTACTGGGTTGGAGCCCCTTCTGCCTTATTTCTTCGTGGCATAGATTCAACAAGGTGTTGGAAACATTCCTGAGAGATTTTGGTCCATATTGACATGATAGCATCACGCAATTGTTGCAGATTTGTTGCCTGCACATCCAGGATGCTAATCTCCTGCTCTTCCTCATCCCAAAGGTGTTCTATTGGATTGAGATCTGGTGACTGTGGAGGCCATTGGAGTACAGTGAACTCATTGTCATGTTCAAGAAACCAGTTTGAGATGATTTGAGCTTTGTGACCTGTTGCCTTATCCTGCTGGAAGTAGCCATCAGAAGATGGGTACACTGTAGTCATAAAGGGATGGACATGGTCAGCAACAATACTCAGGCCGTGGAGTTTAAACAATGCTCAGTTGGTACTAAGGGACCCAAAGTGTGCCAATAAATCCCCCACACCAATACACCACTACCACCAGCCTGAACCATTAATACAAGGCAGAATGGATCCATGCTTTCATGTTGTTTACACCAAATTCTGACCCTACCATCTAAATGTCGCAGCTGAAATCGAGACTCATGCAGCGGCAGGCCTACTTGAGGTATTGCGCTGAAAACCCTCTAGAACTATGTGCTATTCACATCTTTCCAGAACTCCTCGTTCCTCTGCAAGAATAGATATGGCCTTTGGTAACTCCCAATTCCTGCCATTGGTTAGGGAGGTCTTCTATTTGGTGGTGCACACTGAATTTAGACACAAGGATAAGTCTTTCTTTACCCAAGGTGACAAAAATGGCAGACTCCTGGCCATGTTGGTGGCAGAGCATAAAACTGGTTCTACCATTCCTGCCATTAAGAATGTTGGTGGTGATTTGCTCACTAACCCAGGGGATATTTTATAAGATTTTGTCTGTTATTTTACTGAGCTCTACTCCACCTTACCATCCTATAATATAGACTCTATGGAAACCCTACTGGATAGTCTGAACTTGCCTGTCCTCTTTGCCCCAGATAGAGACACTCTGAAGGCTAAAATTACCCCACTTAAGACTGAGGCGGCCATATATGCCTTCTCCCTGCATAAGGCTCCGGGCCCAGATGGGTTTCCAGTTGAGCTTTATTGGACCTATATGGAGCAGTTAGCTTCCAGACTGTGTGCTCTTTTTGAACATTGTCTGGAGCACAAAACCCTCCCTCCTTCGATGTTAGAAGCCTAAATGGTTTAAGTGCCTAAACCTGGCAAAAATCCCACTGGCTGCTCCTCTTACAGACCGATCGCTCTGTTAAATACTGATCTTAAAGTCCTTACCAAGATTTTAGACACTAGACTAGCTAAGGTCATACCATTCCTGGTAGATATTGATCGGACCGGTTTTAGGCCTAGAAAATCTACTGATACCAACTTGCGCAGAGTTTTTACACATCTGCAGGTCCCTCATACTGGTCAAAGCTTAGTTGAACAAGCTGAAGTTAAAAGCTGATTGGTTACTATGCACAGCTGAACCAGATTTAGTGTGCCCCAGCTTTAGTAAATCTCCCTCTTAGTCTCAATTGACCTAGAAAAAGCATTTGATTCTGTGGAATGGCAGTATATGCATAAAGTGCTGGAGACGATGAGGTTTGGTCCACATTTTCGTAGGTGGGTGGCATTACTGTATAGTACCCCTAAGGTGGCTATCCAACTTAGATTCTCAGTTTCCTCTTTTTTTTTTTTTTTCCCCATTGGCAGAGGTACGAGACAGGGATGTCCATTATCGCTATTCCTGTTTGCCTTCATGATGGAACCCCTGGCGATAGCGCTTGATCCTCTCCTGAGGTGAGGTTGTTACAGGTGGGGACGGTCAAAGAATGTCTTGCTCTATACGGTCATGACCTCATTCTTTTCCTTAGTGATCCCAGGCCTTCCATGCAGGCAGCACTGCGTGTTATGGATAAGTTTGCAACCTATTCTGGTTTGAAAGTAAACTGTACTAAAGCCTCTGTTCTCCCCCTGGACCCGGGTGCTCAAGCGGCGGCTGGGCTGACGCTCCCCCTGCGGTGGGTTTCACAATTGACTTATCTTGGGGTCTGAATTACTGCAAACGTGGCTGATTATATAGCCCTAAATTTAACTCCACTGATTACTCCCTTGAAGCAGAGAATCCAGGCCTGGAAAAAATCTCCCTTTGTCTCTCATAGGAAAAATAAATCTTATTAAAGTGGAACTCCAGTCTGTTTAAAACCAATTTTTTAAAAAAGCTTCCCAATAATTGTTAGTACTAGTACATTATTATTTGGATACTGTCCTAACTGCCTTCATGCTTGTTATTTGTAAATCTGTAATAACTAACATGATCTCAGAAGCAGGCAGGAGCCATCGAAGATGTGGGCATCTGAAGCCTTGTGATGTGTTTTTCCGGGGTAAGGTGCAGCTGGCTACCCAGCATGCACCTTCTGATCTCGCACCTGGAACATTAATGCCACTGATCGGCTCTTCCTCTTCCGGACAGGTTGCCATAGCAGTGGCAGCGTCAACAGAAGTTCCTGCCCTATTGTTATAGCAACCTGTCAATCAGGACATCCTGGTCCCCCCCATTCGCATTATTTCCGGTCTGGAAATAACGCAAGATTTAGTCACTAGGCGAATCGCGAGGGCTGCTGGGATACATGGTGCCTCTATCTCAGGAGCCCTTGCGAATCGCTTACTGACGTAATCGCCTACGTGGACGCAGCTGGAAGTGTGGCTGAAATTAAGAAGAAAAAAGATACTTCCATACAAAAGAAAAAAAAAAAAAAAAAAAAGTTTACATTGGTAAAAGCATTTTTAAAGTGGATAACGTACATAGCAACTATATAAAATGGGTAGAACTCCGCTTTAAAATGAAGATGCTCCCGGTTATCCTTTACTTTTTGCGTCATGCTCCAATGTGGGTGCCCAAGTCCTTCTTTAAAAAACTGGATGTGCTTATTAGTTCTTTCCTTTGGTCCCCCTCGCTTCCATGTATAAGATTGAAGGTGTTACAGGAACCTTGGGGTCAGGGAGGTCTGGCATTACCTGATTGGCACAAATATTACATTGCGTGCCAAATGCTGTTTGCACATCATTGGCTATTTGGGAATGATGGTGATTCAGCTACAGTACTAGAAACAGTGGTCCTGGGCTCGTATGGGAGCCTGCGATTGGCATTATTTAGAGGAAGCAAATCTATGTTATCATTGACTAGATAGATGAAAGCCACCTTTAGGGCTTGGGTAACCTCCCAGCTGCTAATGCAACCTGATCTTAAAAGCATCTCACCCTCAGCTCTGCTGTGGCTGAACCCTCATCTGCCGCATTTTATTTGAATTGCCGAATCCAAGGGTGTGGGCAACCAGGGGAGTCAAAACAGTGGGTGATATTACCCAAGAGGGGAGTCCACTCACCTTTTGATCAATTAAAAGTTTAATCTCCAGAACCAATATTTTTTTCATTACCTTCTATTACGGCAGACCTATTGATCACAATTCTGTGCCTTCGGTCTTGGAAAACCTGTTACCTGATGACTCACTGTCCAAAACCCTCTCGATAACCTATAAGGAAATGTTTAGGACTTTGCCTCCTAGGGTTCTCTGGTTTAGAGAAAGATGGCAAATGGAGGTCCCCAATATTGATTGAGATGACATGTGGGAACGCCCCTTTAAGCACCAGGTTTTGGCCAGAGATTGATACATTTCAAATTTTCTACAGAATCTATTATACCCCAGCTAGATTGGCAGGGATTTACTCCTGCTCCGCTGAATGCTGGAGGTGTGCATATTCCCCTGCTAATTTTGACAATATTTTCTGAACTTGTCAGCCAGGCTGGGATTTCTGGTTGGCGGTTACGGACTGCATAGCCGAAGTCCTCACCATACCTCTCTGTATGTCCACTTGGTTTAGTGGAAGCTGTAGTTCCATCCAATGCCTAAAGAACCTTGCTTAATGTTTCTGTTTTACACATCTAAGGCCATTCTTCACCAGTGGAAGAAACCTGCAGCCCTGAATGTGTCCTCTTGGAAGGGCCTGGTTAATTCCATGATCCCATTCTCTAAGACCACATATCTATCCCGGGGAAGTGAAAATAAATTCACCAAGGTTTGGCAGACTTGGTTAGATTCCTCCTCAACTGTAGGGTAACACTTTGAAGTATGATCTTGAGGGGCTGGAGATTGTGTGCTATAGATAGTGGTTAAACTGTGCATAAACTCAGACTAGCCAGTTGGACCTCTAGTGTTCTTTAGCTCTTATAAGTTTGGGATTCTGCCATGGTACTCATAGCTTTGGTTTGCTCAGGAGCTCGTCCAGCTCTTATGATACTGGAAAATGTATACTTAAATGTATAACCTCATCCAAACCTTGGGGCTACAAGTGGGAGGGGAGACGCAAAAGAGGGGGGGGGGGAGTGGGATGGGGTGGACTACTTGTATTTTCTTCTTTCTTCTTCTTCTTCTTCTTCCTTTTTTTTTTTTAGATCAATTCTGGTTTGTTGCAGGGCCCTGAGTGGTCTAACATTTGTTGACTTTGTTTTGTTTTGTCGCCACCTTGTTAGGCCTCTTTCACACAGCCGCTCCGGTGTTTTGCTCCGCTGCGGGACTTTTTTTTTTTCACGGAGCGGATGACATTTGTGTCATCCGCTCCGTATGACCGCATATCATCCCATCCGTTTGCGGATGATATACGGACATAATGTAAGTCTATGGGCATTGCGGATGTCAGCGGATGACACTGCTGATATCCGATTTTCCTTCCTTTCCGTTTTTTGAACGGAGGAAAAAATAGGGTTCTGTTCCATTCGAAAAAACGGAACAGAACTGAAAGCAAGAAAATCGGATGTCAGCGGATGGTATTCCGCTGACATCCGCAATGCCATAGACTTACATTATGTCCGCAAATCATCCGCAAAAAAATAGGATGATTTGCGGACACACGGAGCGCCCGTGTGAAAGGGCCCTTACTGTTTTTTAAACTGCATAACATCAATAAAAAAGGAGTGCGAATTGTAGCCTCAGTTTCCTGTTCTTAGCTGACAGGAGTGGCACCCAGTGTGGTCTTCTGCTGTTGTAGCCTATCTGCTTCAAGTTTCAATGTGTTGTACATCTAGAGATGATATTCTGCATACCTTGGTTGTAATGAGTGGTTAAGTTAGTTACTGTTGCCTTTCTATCATCTCGAACAAGTCTGCCCATTCTCTGACATCAACAAAGCATTTTTGTCCACACAACTGCCGCTCACTGGATATTTTTTGGCCCATTTAACTTCAGCAAGTCGTCTTCACCTCATCTAGATGCCTAAATGCATTGAGTTGCTGCTATGCGATTGGCTGATTAGCAATTTGTGTTACCAAGCAATTCAACAGGTGTACCTAATAAAGTGGCCAGTAAGTGCAGATAGTGGTACACTGGACAAGAAGGACTTGCTGATGGGAGCCAGCTTCAAGTATAAGGTGGGCACCCAAGGGACATCTTGGAATAATGGTCATACATATACACTGTATTGTCAAAAGTATTGGGATGTCTGCCTTTACTGGCATCCCAGTCTTAGTCTGTAGGGTTCAATATTGAGTTGGCCCTCCCTTTTGCAGCTATGATCGCTTCAACTCTTCTGGGAAGGCTATCCACAAAGTTTAGGAGTGTGTCTATGGGAATGTTTTACCATCCTTCTAGAAGTGCATTTGTGATATCAGACACTGATGTTGGACGAGAAGGCCTGACTTGCAGTCTCTGCACTAATTCATCCCAAAGTTGTTCTATCAGGTTAAGGTCAGGACTCTGTGCAGGCTAGTCAAGTTCCTCCACCCAAAACCTGATCATCCATGTCTTTTGGGCATTCCCAGAAGAGTTGAAGCTGTTATAGCTACAAAGGGTGGGCCAGCTCAATATTGAACCCTACAGGCTAAGACTGGGATGCCATTAAAGTTCATGTGCATGTAAAGGCAGGTGTCCCAATACTTTTGACAATATAGTGTAGATAGATGTACACTGGGCAAGAAAGAGTTGCTGCAGAGAGCCAGCTTCAAGTTTAACCACTTTCCGACTGCCGACAGTAATCCTACTGAGGCAGTGCGGCTCCCCTGGGTCCAGCGACGGACTCCTAGTGGTCTCGGCGGCGCGCGTGCCGCCAGAAGCTCGCTTCCGCGCCGCCGGAGGCGTGTAAAAAATGTCAGGGGTCCGATCTGTCTGCCGCAATGTCACAGTCCTGCACAAAATCGCAGATCGCCGCCATTACTCGTAAAAAAACAATAAAAATGACATAAATCTTTCCCGTAGTCAGTAAACGCGATAACTTTTGCGCAAACCAATCAAAATACTCTTATTGCAATTTTTGGTAAAAAAATGTGTAGCAGAAAACAATTTGGCCTAAAATGTTAAAAAAATGTGATATTTTTTTTTTTTTTTGGAAATGTTAAATAGCAGAATGTGAAAAATATTGTTTTTTTTTTCAAAATTGTCGCTCTTTTTTTGTTTATAGCACAAAAATGAAAAATTGCACAGGTGATCAAATACCACCAAAGGAAAGCTCTGTTTGTGGGAAAAAAAGGACGTCAATTTTATTTAGGTACAGCGTCGCATGACTGCGCAATCGTCCGTTAAAGTAGCGCAGTACCACATCACAAAATAGGGCCTGGTCAGGAAAGGGGTCAAATCTTCTGGTCTTAAAGTGGTTAAGGGGGGGCACCCAAGGGACATCTTGGCATAACAGTCACTTACTGGGCAAGAACGACTTGCTGCAGGGAGCCAAGTAAAAGGTGGGCACCCAAGGGGCATCTTTGCATAATAGTCACTTGCATAGATACCTGTAGACTGGGCAACGGAGCCAAGTATAAGGTGGGCATCTCAGAATAATGATCAAATACATACAGTTGTGTTAAAATAAGTAAAGCTCAAAATTCTTATAATAGCTTTTATTTCCATACACGCAAATGTATTGGGAACACTGCACAGTCTATTCCAAATCAATAAAAAAAAAAAAAGTTTCAAATTTTGTTATTTTGAAAGTGAAGAAAAAAGAATATTAGACTTTAAAAAAATAGTAGTATTGTATAGATATAGTTTATATAGATAACCACTGTTTCTGGGAACTGCTTCACATCTGTGTTGCATGGAGTCAACCAACTTCTGGCACCTGTGAACAGGTATTCCAGCCCAGGATGATTGCACTCCATTCCTCAAATCCTCTGCATTTCTTGGTTTTACCTCAGCAACAGCATTTTTCTCTTACGTCCTCCGACAGTCGCCGCCCACTTCATATTCATCACCAATGGGGTTATGTCCTCTATTCCGTAGGAGTAGCTAGGCAATAGAATATGTTAGTACAAAGACTTTTAACATATCCCACCCCCAGGGGGTGGTCCCCTCAGTACATAACCCTCCACTTCCTGTATCCAACTCAGTTTCATTTGTCTAGCTGTCAGGAGTAGCTGGAAGTTTCTGTGCTGGGGCACCTTGTCTCAGCTCTCTTTCCTTTCTTTGGATTTTATTTGAGTTTTTTCTCTTTCTTGTTAGCTGTTATTTTACCAGCGTTAGTTAGTTCTTCGGAAGAAGAGGATCATGCGGGCTGCGTCTCGGGCTGACCCCCCTGGTAGCAGGCTGTGGGTCAGTGGTTTCTCAGCCCGCCATCGAGCGTTCAGTCAGGTATCGCTCCTGAGTTATCTGAACGACCCATCCCTGTTCCGTGCAGGGATGCTAGGTGAGGTGGCTACCTCACCGGACGCTGTGCGGTTTCTCAACCCACCTTCTGATGCGTCCTGGATGCGACTCTCCCTGCCTCATGTGCAGCGGGTTGGTCGCCTGTGCGGGTCCCCCACGCCATGTAAGAGGTAAGTGCATTTATGTGGGGACCTGTCTGTCTGGGGGGTGTCAGTCTGGGACTGTGTACCTTGCCCTGTGTTCACACTTTTACGTTTTCCCTATCTCTCACATTGCATGCTGTGGGCTGCAGGAGGGGGGGCTGGCTGCACTCTGTGTCAGTTTTCTGTCTGTGTGAACGGCTGTGTGCTGTGGGGCTTGAGTTTCTCATGCTTGGGGCACATTACAGCGCCGCTGCGGCGGTTTACCATGTTCCTTTTTTTGGGCAGATGGTGTGTTTTACTTCACCCTCATGGGGTGTGGGAGCGGCGGTTTCGGCGCCATAACGGCGCCATTTTGGCTGCGATCGCTCCGGCCGCATGTTTTACATGCATGGCGGCCGTTTTCTTGTAGCCTCCATAGGCTTTAATAGAGCGCCCTGTATGCCAGCACTTCCTTTCCTTCAGGAGCACCGCAGGCAGCAGCAGCAGCACCGATCTCTCCAGGTTCATTTCTCTCTATTCCCTGTATCCTGCCTTGGTATACTTGTCCCTGTGGGGGTCCCTTGTGTGGGGTGCTTAGTGTGAGTGGGCTACGATCGCAGCGCTCTCTTAAAGGGGCGGTCACCCATTTATTTTTGCTACTACAGGGGCATGGATTCTCAGGAATGCTAGTTTCCTGCCAATTTAGTGGGAAGCCAGGGGACTGCGGTTTCCCCCCCCCCCGAGGGGGATTTTGGCTGCGATTGTGGCTAGCCTTGCGACTCAGGTGCAAATGCTGGTGGCTGCTCAATCCTCTAAAAGGCCCAGAGTTTCAATTTCCTCTGATTCAGAGGGTGATGGTACTGGGGCTGCTGTGGCAGAGATCTCCTTATCGGGGTCTCGTTCCTCCCTGGACCTTATAGGGTCAGAAATGGAGGCTGAGGTAGAGGGGGTTGATAATTCTCCCCCTGGCTCGTCTGAAGAGCTTGCACTCATGGACGAATTGGTTGCTTCTATCAGGCAAACTCTGCGTTTGGAGGAGGAAACATGTCCTCCAGCTGCCTTGGCGGCTTATTGGACGCAGAAAAGGCGCAAATCATCGCAGATGTTTCCATGCACTGATGATTTTCAGCGCGCTGTGAAAGAACGATGGCGTAATATACGCAAACCTTTTGCTGTACCAAGTAGGTTTAAGCTGCGCTATCCTTTTACGCCCGCTACTGATGGGCGTTGGTGTGTCCCACCTCCGGTGGACTATGCGTTAGCAGTTTTGAACAAGTCCACTGCGATTCCTGCTGAAGACACCCCGGTGTTCCGGGATGCCACGGACAAGAGGATGGAGTCCCTTGCCCGTCGTACCTATTCTATTTTGGGTTCTATGTTGAAAGCTTTATTTGCTTCACTTATGGCGGCCCAGGCGGTCGCGAGCTGGACGCTGGTGCTTAGGCGTGTCCTGGTGGCTGATTCTGCCCCCCAGGCGACTTTGGATATGGTGGATCAAATCCACCAGGGTGTCATGTATTTGTGTGATGCAGACCTGGATATGGTTCCGTTGGCTGCACGTGTACACAGTGTGGCGGTGTTATCTCGCCGCCTGGTTTGGTTGAAGTGTTGGTCTGTGGATCAATCTTCACGTAAGACCTTGGCCAATCTGCCTTTTGATGGTTCTCGCCTTTTTGGCGAATTCCTGGATGCCCTAATTAAAGGGGTCACGGGGGGTAAGAGCACGCTCTTACCTCAATCCCACAAGACTTAGACGGCTCCTGGAAAAAAGAATGCTTTCTTTCGGCCCCCTCAGGGGTCCTTTCGTGCCTTTCGGTCACACTTTGGGGCAAGCCGTCCAAGGGTCAAGGCTCCCGCAAGAAGCCGTGGGCAGGTAAGCAAAAGTCCAGCCAATCCGGTTCTGCGGCCCACAACAGTGCGGCCTGAAGGGGCGCCCTCGCCCAATTCACAGGAAATCGTTCGATCTGGCTACTAGATCGAGTTTCTCTCTCGGCCGGAGAGCAGATTTTTTCCCTCAAGTCTTCTGTTATCCCCGGAGCGTTTGCGGGACCTGCATCTAGGGGTGCAGGTCCTGAGGGCTCAGGGAGTGGTGGTCCCGGTGCCTCATCGGGACAGATTTCGAGGGTTCTATTCCAATCTGCTCACCGTGCCCAGGAAGGAGGGCAAGGTGCGTCCGATTCTGGACTTGAAGGCGCTGTACCGCTTTGTGCGGGTGCGCAAGTTCCGCATGGAATCCCTGCGGTCGGTGGTGGCTGCCCTGGTTCCGGGGGAGTTCATGGCTTCCATCGACTTGAAGGATGCGTATCTTCACATCCCGATTTTCGAGGGTCACCAGAGGTACCTTCGATTCGCCATAGCGGAAGATCATTACCAATTTGTGGCGTTGCCTTTTGATCTCGCCTCGGCTCCGAGGGTGTTCACCAAAGTGCTGGCACCGGTTCTGGCTTTGTTGAGGGCCCAGGGCATTTCGGTTCTGGGGTATCTGGACGATATTCTGGTTCGGTCTGCGACCAGCCAGAGTCTGGAGAAGGATCTGTCCGTCACGTTGCAGACTCTGCAGGAGTTTGGTTGGACGATCAATTTTCCAAAGTCGACATTGTGCCCATCGGTTCGGATTTCTTACCTGGGTATGATTCTGGACTCTGTCCAGGCGAAGGTCTTCCTGCCGGAAGAAAAACTCGCAGCTCTTCAGGAGGCAGTCAGGTCCCTCAGGGACGTTCCATCTTCGTCCATTCGGACGTGCATGCGGTGTCTGGGATTGATGGTCTCGGCTTTCGAGGCGATTCCCTTCGCCCAGTTTCACACACGGGATCTCCAAGCGGAGATATTGTCCAAGTGGGACGGGCGTCCGCAGTCTCTGGATCTCCAGATGTCATTGAGTTCTCAGACCAGAAGGGATCTTCTGTGGTGGCTTCAGTCCCCCTCAGTATCGGGGGGCAAGTCTTTTCATCCCCTTTCGTGGACGGTGATCACCACGGACGCCAGCCTGTCGGGCTGGGGTGGTGTTCTGGGCGTTCTGTCCGCTCAGGGTGTTTGGTCGACGGAGGAATCCTCCCTTCCGATCAACGTTCTGGAACTGCGAGCGATACTCCTCTGTCTTCGTCGTTGGACGGACAATCTTCACGGCTACCCGGTCGGGTGCAGACGGACAATGCCACGGCGGTGGCTTACATCAATCACCAAGGGGGCACCAGGAGTGCCCGGGCGGCTCGAGAAGTGGCCGCGATTCTGTCTTGGGGCGAGACGCATGTCCCGGCAATATCGGCAGTTCACATTCCGGGGGTGGAAATTTGGCAGGCGGATTATCTGAGCCGCCAGACCCTGGACCAGGGGGAATGGTCCCTTCACCCGGCTGTCTTCCAGATGTTGTGCGCGAGGTGGGGTCTTCCGGAGGTAGACCTGTTCGCGTCTCGTCTGAACAACAAAGTACCACGGTTCGTGGCAAGGACGCGCGATCCTCGGGCAGACGCGTCGAACGCGTTGGTTGCCCCGTGGCATCAGTACCAACTGATGTATGCGTTCCCACCGATTCGACTGCTGTCCAGGTTCCTTCGCGGAACCGACCACGGTGATTCTTGTGGCACCGGACTGGCCTCGCCGGTCCTGGTACGCAGACCTCGTAAATCTGGCAATCAACGCCCCGTGGCGTCTGCCTCTTCGAGAAGATCTTCTGTCGCAAGGACCGATCTTCCATCCTGCTTTACAGTCGCTGGCTTTGACGGCCTGGCTGTTGAAACCGAGGTCCTGAAGAACAGGGGTCTTTCCTCTGAGGTCATTCACACCTTAATAAATGCGAGGAAGTCTTCCTCGGGGAAGGTTTATTACCGTACTTGGAAGGCGTATTTTGCCTGGTGCGAATCCAGGGGTTTCTCTTCTGACACTTATTCGGTGTCTAGGGTGTTGCCCTTCCTTCAGACGGGTGTTGACCAGCGTCTGGCGCTGGCCACGATCAAGGGTCAGGTGTCTGCTTTGGCCGTTCTTTTTCAACGGCCTGTGGCATCTGATTCTTTGGTTAGCACTTTTGTGCAGGGGGTACGTCATCTGATCCCTCCTAGGGGGGACCCTCTTCCCCCTTGGGACTTGAATCTAGTTCTATCAGTATTGCAGCGTGCTCCTTTTGAAAGGATCAGGGAGATCTCGCTGTCTTTGTTATCCAAGAAGGTCGCCTTTTTGGTGGCTATCACCTCGGCTCGTCGAGTGTCGGGGCTGGCAGCCTTGTCCTGCAAGTCTCCGTATCTGGTTGTGCATTTGGACAAGGTGGTCTTGCGACCTAACCCTTCTTTTCTTCCAAAAAGGGTTTCGGACTTTCATCTCAATGAGGACATTGTCCTACCTTCGCTTTGCGCGAAGCCGAAGCATCCGACGGAGGTGTTGCTTCACTCATTGGATGTTGTCCGGGCGATTAGAGTCTATCTCAAATCGACTGAGTCTTTTCGCAAGTCGGATGCCTTGTTTGTCCTTCCGGAAGGTCCTCGGAAGGGCATGGCGGCGTCGGCTTCTACAATCGCCAAATGGATCAGACAGACCTTTGATCAGGCCTATGCTTTGAAGGGGAAAGTTCCCCCTGTACCTGTGAAGGCGCACTCTACCAGATCTCTGAGTACGTCTTGGGCCTGTTGTCATGGGGCCTCTGTGGCCCAGGTGTGTAAGGCGGCGACTTGGTCGACCGTACACACTTTCACGATATTCTACAGAGTAGATGTTCAGGCATCGGCTGATGCTTCCTTTGGCCGCAAGGTTCTTAGTGCGGCAGTTCCCTAGAGCCCTTGTTACGGGTTCTTTGGCTTTTTGGGATATTTGTTTTTTCCCTGGGTTTTCTTGCTCCTGTTGAGCGAGTGTTTTGTTCTTATGCCCAACTGGTTTCCTTCCTTTGGTAAGGTTCCTTTCTCTGATGGGGAGACGGCGTTGCCTTGGGCGCGGCTGCGTTCTTCCCACCCCTCATGTTTACACTGCTTTGGGACATCCCCATTGGTGATGAATATGAAGTGGGCGGCGACTGTCGGAGGACGTAAGAGAAAACGGAATTTTTGTAAAATCTTACCTGTAAAATTCCTTTCTCTGAGTCCTCCGACAGTCGCCGCCCCCGCCCCTCTTTTGGGGTTTTGATGTACTCTCTACTGCTATTCCACTGAAACTGAGTTGGATACAGGAAGTGGAGGGTTATGTACTGAGGGGACCACCCCCTGGGGGTGGGATATGTTAAAAGTCTTTGTATTAACATATTCTATTGCCTAGCTACTCCTACGGAATAGAGGACATAACCCCATTGGTGATGAATATGAAGTGGGCGGCGACTGTCGGAGGACTCAGAGAAAGGAATTTTACAGGTAAGATTTTACAAAAATTCAGTTTTTCTGTCATCTAACAAGTTTTCTATTGGATTAAGGTCCAGGGGTTGGGCTGGCCCCCTCATAACGTTAATCTTGTTGGTCTGGAATCAAGATGCTGCTCACTTACTGGTGTGTTTGGGGTCATTGTCTTGTTGAAACACTAATTTCAAAGGCATTTACTCTTCGGCATAAGGCAACATGACCTCTTCAAGTATTTTGATGTATTCAAACTGATCCATGATCCCTGGTATGTAATAATAAATAGGCCCAACTTCATAGTATGGGAAACATCCCCATAGCGTGATGCTTGCACCACCCTGCTTCACAGTTTTCCCAGTGTACTGTGGCTTGAACTCAGCGTATTGGAGTGACAAACTGTCTGAGACTCAAAAAAAAAAATCTTGCTTTCATGCATCCACAAAACATTGCGCCATTTCTCTTTAGGCCAGTCAATGTGTTCGTTGGCATTGTTTATTTCAACAATGGGCTTTGCGGTGGCTTCTTGCTGATAGCTTGGCTTCACATAGGTGTCTTCTAATTTGTTACAGTACACACAAGTTACGTTACACCTTCGTTGATTACCCTGGAGCTGATCATTGGCTGAGTCTTTGCCATTTTTGCTATTCCTTGATCCATTTGAATGGTATCTTTCCGTTTTCTTTCACGTCTTTCTGGTTTTGGTTGCCATTTTAAAGCATTTGAGATCCTTTTAGCTGAGCAGCCGATCAGTTTCTGCACTTCTTTTATGTTTTTTTTCTCTCCTCTCCAATCAACTTTTTATTCAAAGTATGCTGTTCTCCTGAACAATGTCTAGAACGACTGATTTTACTCAGATTTTCAGGGAGAAATGCACTATACCCAGCATGTACAACATTTGCTGCCTTTGTCCTTAAATAAGGGCCACCTGTTTTTTCCCAGACTGAATGACCTCACTAATTGAACTCCCCAGTGCTATTATTTTGAACATGCCCCTTTCAATTAATGATTCAATTACACAGAATCCGCAGCATGTATGTCATGACTGTGGAGTCTGTTGGTTTTTCTATTACTCTTTAGAAGAACTTGCGGCAAGGAGCCAGCTTCATGTATAAGGTGGGCACCAAAGGGACACCTTAGAATAATAGTCACATTCAGTACTTATAGATAGCTTGTAGCCTAGGCAGGTTGGACTGGCTGTAGGAAGCCAACTTCAGATATCAGGAGGAATCCATTGGTACACCCTGGTGTAATGGCCACATACATACATATAGCTGTAGCCTAGGCATATTGGACTTAGTGCAATGAGCCAGGTTCAAGTATAAGGTGGTCACCAAATGCGCACAAAAAAAAAAAAAATTTTTATATATATATATTACAGTTTGCTACGATGTAAAGTAGTTAGTGTACAGCTTGAAAAACAGTGTAAATTTGCTGTCCCCTCAAAATAACTCAACACACAGTCATTAATGTCTAAACCGCTAGCAACAAAAGTGAGTACACCCCTAAGTGAAAATGTCCAAATTGGGCCCAGTTAGCCATTTTCCCTCCCCGATGACATGTGACTCGTTTTACAAGGTCTCAGGTGTGAAGGCATGAGCAGGTGTGTTAAGTTTGGTGTTATCGCTCTCTCTCATACTGGTCGCTGGAAGTTCAACATAGCACCTCATGGCAAAGAACACTCTGAGGATCTGAAAAAAAAGAATTGTTGCTCTACATAAAGATGGCCTAGGATATAAGAAGATTGTCAAGACCCTGAAACTGAGCTGCAGCACGGTGGCCAAGACTATACAGCGCTTTAACAGGACAGGTTCCACTCAGAACAGTCCTCGCCATGGTCGACCAAAGAGGTTGAGTGCACATGCTCCTTGTCATATCCAGAGGTTGTCTTTGGGAAATAGAGGTATGAGTGCTTCCAGCATTGCTGCAGAGGTTGAAAAGGTGGGGGGTCAGCCTGTCAGTGCTCAGACAATACACTGCACACTGCATCAAATTGGTCTGCATTGTGGTCTGCATTGCTGTCATCCCAGAAGGAAGCCTCTTCTAAAGATGATGCACAAGAAAGCCCGCAAACAGTTTGCTGAAGACAAGCAGACTAAGGACATGGATTACTGAAACCATGTCCTGTGGTCTGATGAGACCAAGATAAACTTATTTGGTTCAGATGGTGTCAAGCGTGTGTGGCGGCAACCAGGTGAGGAGTACAAAGACAAGTGTGTTCGGCCTACAGTCAAGCATGGTGGTGGGAGTGTCATGGTCTGGGGCTATATAAGTGCTGCAAGCGCTGAGGAGCTATAGTTCTTGGTATTGAGGGAACCATAAATGCCAACATGTACTGTGACATACTGAAGCAGAACATGATCCCCTCCCTTCTGAGACTGGGCCACAGGGCAGTATTCCAACATAAGGACCCCAAACACACCTCCAAGACGACCACTGCCTTGCTAAAGAAGCTGAGGGTAAAGGTGATGGACTGGCCAAGCATGTCTCCAACCCAAACCCTATTCAGCATCTGTGGGGCATCCTCAAACGGAAGTTGGAGGAGCGTAAGGTCTCTAACATCAACCAGCTCCGTGGTGTCATCATGGAGGAATGGAAAAGGACTCCTGGCAAACTGTGAAGCTCTAGTGAACTCCATGCCCAAGAGGGTTAAGGCAGTGCTGTAAAATAATGGTGGCCCCACAAAATATTGACACTTTGGGCCCAATTTGGACACTTTAACTTGGGGTATTCTCACTTCTGTTGCCAGCGGTTTAGACATGAATGACTGTGTGTTGAGTTATTTTGAGGGGACAGCAAATTTACACTGTTATACAAGCTGTACACTCACTACTTTACATTGTAGCAAAGTGTCATTTCTTCAGTGTTGTCACATGAAAAGATATAATAAAATATTTACAAAAATGTGAGGGGTGCACTCACTTTTGTGAGATACTGTGTGTGTGTGTGTGTGTGTGTGTGTGTGTGTGTATATATATATATATATATATATATATAAATATATTGTGAGACTCGCATCAAATGTAGAGCTTTAAGGACACCGCCACTCGCTGTTTCTTCTTTAAGGGCTTTCTTTGCCCATGTTTATTAAAAGGAAACTCTGTACACAAAACAAGTGTTTCCCTTGCAGGGGTTTCAGCATTTTGAGTCCTCAGCAAAATAGATGATTATTCAGCCCTCCTGGTTTGAACTTGCAGCACTGCTGCTCTGGCCTTAACACTTCAGGCCCTTGTCTGTCTCATACAGACTTGGCTCACCCAACAGGGTGCACACAGATCTCAGCCTCGTGCTGCACTGACTCCTAGGCCAGCCCTCCTGTCTGCCGGGTTGAAGCAATGAACCGTGGTCAGGTCATTATTAAAAGCCCAGCACACACCTGACCAATTATTATGCTGGCTATACTGAATAGCTGGACCCAGGATTGGAGATTTCATCCCACCCGGATCACTTAGAAATCTCCAGGCTCAAGGTCCCAAACTGGACTTTTTAAAACACTGAGGAAACTGAAAAGCCAGTTTTCTCTTCATGTTACAAGCTCCCTGGAGCTCCTCAACCTGCCTGGTTGAGAATTCTGTGTCATGTTCACATTTTAGACCTTGGCAGGGCAACGCTCTGCCACATATCCTCCCCCCCTGTTTTGACCCCGGAGGGGGCGTAACACACCAGCCTAACCTCTTCACATTGGCACCTCTGTGCCAGCGATCACCCACAAGGGCCAAACCCAGTCTTATCGGGCGACTTTCCTTATGTCCCCCTGCAACACTGACTTGGGTACTGCAAAGACACCCCTGTGACTTTTTCCGAGTGTGCTTCCAAAAGCGCCATCTACACATTTTCCTTGGGGCCACACTAGTCCTTTTACCATCAGGGAGTTTACAAGTCTTGGTACCTTTTTTGCCCCTTGGCTGATTACTGACCATTAAGTGTCGGGTATCTTTAAAGTTACATGGAGCTCCCCTGATTTTATCACTTGGTAGGTTCCTGGACCTCTGAAAAATTTTCCCAGAATTACCCTCTCTAACCTGTAGGGGGCCCAATTCTACTGCACCTATTTCCTCTTCTGTGTTGGTCATACCACTATTTATCCTCCTGCATTTTTTAACCACTTAAGCCCCGGAAGATTTTACCCCCCTTCCTGACCAGGGGGTATTTTGCGATTCAGCACTGCGTGATTTTAACGGACAATTGCGCGGTCGTGCGACGCTGTACCTAAACAAATTTGACGTCCTTTTTTTCCCACAAACAGAGCTTTCTTTTGATGGTATTTGATCACCTGTGCAATTTTTTGATCATGCGCTATAAACAAAAAAATAGCGTCAATTTTGCAAAAATAACAATATTTTTCACTTTTTTTTTATATGAAATTCCCAAAAAAAAAAGTGAAAATCAAAATTTTTAACATTTTCAGCCAATTTGTTTAATGCTACATATCGCAAAAAGCGTATTTTGATTGGTTTGCGCAAAAGTTATCGCGTTTACTAACAAAGGGAAAGATTTTGTTG
Source organism: Pelophylax lessonae (assembly GCF_965119305.1). Classification (NCBI taxonomy): domain Eukaryota; kingdom Metazoa; phylum Chordata; class Amphibia; order Anura; family Ranidae; genus Pelophylax; species Pelophylax lessonae. The sequence continues at coordinate 287,263,652 of NC_138770.1, forward strand.
TTTTTTTTTTAAAGGGTAATGGCGGCGATCTGCGATTTTTATTTTTTAATTTTTTTTTTTGCGGGACTGCGACATTGGGGCGGACAGATCGGACCCTTGACTGACATTTTTGACACTTTTGACCGTTTGATCACTGTTCTTACACAGGGGAGAATGACAGGCGGCTTGTTAACATTAGCCGCCTGCCTTTCTACCACTGTCACGGACGATCGTGAGTGCCCGGCGGACATCGGGTCCGCCGGGCACACGCGCGGGGGGGGGTCCGTGACCGAGCGGGAGCGCGCCTCCGGCGGCGCGCGCTCGCTCCCCAGAGCCTCACAGGCTAGTGACGTACCCATACCCATAGGGGCTGTCGAAAAATGGTAAGATTAGCAGCAACCATGTCATCTTGACCATCAGGTCCACCCTTATTTTTGTTGTCACCCATGGTAACCAAAACATTTAACAGAAATTTACACTTTTCCTCATTGTGAAAACCATCAACACATTTATCATAACTAACTTCAGTGTATGGCAGAGTAGTGTCTGGAGAGCAATCGCATTCCACAGCGACATCACTATCCACCAACTTCACTGGCACATGACCCTCTTCCAGCAACTGTCCTGACACCAAATCATCATTGCATAATTTCATATTCAGATTGTTAAACCCAATCACATCATTTGTACTTGTGCCATCAGGCACTTCCACCAACAACATGTTTTGCAGCGTGTCACTTTTGTTCAAACTAAACTCTGGCAATACATTTTTCAACATAACAGGCTGCAATACCATATTGTTACCACCTTGCTCTGGTGGCGCTTCATTAAACTCATGAAGACTTTTGTTGTCAGCTATGACAGACCGCATTAATCCATTATCCTCACAAGTAAATTCAGACATTTTAGTTTTAACATTCCCCATATTCTCATCACCAAGGTCAAGTACCCTCTTATCCATCTGAGCGGCAACACAGTTGTCCCAGGCAACCCCTGGCTCCAACACCGAGATCACGGACCCCCCCCCCCCCCCCCCGCGCGTGTGCCCGGCGGACCCGATGTCCGCCGGGCACTCACGATCGTCCGTGACAGTGGTAGAAAGGCAGGCGGCTAATGTTAACAAGCCGCCTGTCATTCTCCCCTGTGTAAGAACAGTGATCAAACGGTCAAAAGTGTCAAAAATGTCAGTCAAGGGTCCGATCTGTCCGCCCCAATGTCGCAGTCCCGCAAAAAAAAAAAAAAAAATCGCAGATCGCCGCCATTACCCTTTAAAAAAAAAAACAACAAAATCTTTCCCTTTGTTAGTAAACGCGATAACTTTTGCGCAAACCAATCAAAATACGCTTTTTGCGATATGTAGCATTAAACAAATTGGCTGAAAATGTTAAAAAATTTTGATTTTCACTTTTTTTTTTGGGAATTTCATATAAAAAAAAAGTGAAAAATATTGTTATTTTTGCAAAATTGACGCTATTTTTTTGTTTATAGCGCATGATCAAAAAATTGCACAGGTGATCAAATACCATCAAAAGAAAGCTCTGTTTGTGGGAAAAAAAGGACGTCAAATTTGTTTAGGTACAGCGTCGCACGACCGCGCAATTGTCCGTTAAACTCACGCAGTGCTGAATCGCAAAATACCCCCTGGTCAGGAAGGGGGGTAAAATCTTCCGGGGCTTAAGTGGTTAAAAAATGCAGGAGGATAAATAGTGGTATGACCAACACAGAAGAGGAAATAGGTGCAGTAGAATTGGGCCCCCTACAGGTTAGAGAGGGTAATTCTGGAGGTTTTTAGGGACACATCTGCAGCCTTATATACTGTTGCTAGGGGAATAGCATATCCTACTTATCAATCATCCCTACCTCATTAAACTCGGAACCTTTTTCAGCTGACATAGTATTAACCACTTGCCGACTGCCTAACGCCGATCTACGTCGGCAGCCAGCCCCTCACAGGCAAAGTGACGTAGGGCTAGCTTGTGAGGGTCTAGGGAGCGAGCGCGCGCCCCCGCGTGGTCACGGACCCCCCCCCCCCCCGCGCGTGTGACCAGCGGACCCGATGTCCGCCGGTCACTCAGCGATCGTCGGGGGAGAGGGAGAATGTCAGGCAGCTTGTGTAAACAAGCGACCTGTCATTCTCCTCGCTGTAAAGACACTGATCAAACGGATCTAGTATGTAGATCCGTTGATCAGTGTCCTTACAGCTCAAGCCACAGCCAATCACAGTAGAAAGCACGCCCCTAGGGATACACACAGCCCCTCCCTCCCAAATAAAGTTAACCCCTTCACAACCAGTGTATTTTTACAGTAACAGTGCATATGTATAGCACTGATTACTGTAGAAATGTCACTGGTAACCCCAAAAGTGTCACAAATGTCAGTCAAGGGTCCGATCTGTCCGCCCCAATGTCGCAGTACCGCAAAAAAAATCGCAGATCGCCGCCATTACGCGTTAAAAAAAAAACAACAAAAATGACAAAAATCTTTCCCTTTGTTTGTAAACGCGATAACTTTTGCGCAAACCAATCAAAATACGCTTTTTGCGATTTTTTTTTTTTTTTTTTTTTTTTTTTTTTTTTTACCAAACATATGTAGCATAAAACAAATTGGCCGAAAATTTTAAAAAATTTTGATTTTTACTTTTTTTTGGGGGGGAATTTCATATAAAAAAATGTGAAAAATATTGTTATTTTTGCAAAATTGACGCTCTTTTTTTGTTTATAGCGCGTGATCAAAAAATCGCACAGGTGATCAAATACCACCTAAAGAAAGCTCTGTTTGTGGGAAAAAAAGGACGTCAAATTCGTTTAGGTACAGCGTCGCACGACCGCGCAATTGTCCGTTAAAGTCACGCAGTGCCGAATCGCAAAATACCCCCTGGTCGGAATGGGGGTAAAATCTTCCGGGGCTTAAGTGGTTAATGTTTTTATCTCTAGTGAGCTGCAATAGCCCATGAGCAAAAGGACCATCAACTTTAGCTAACACCTTAGCAGTTTTACACATCACATTGTCACATTTATTTTTAACACTTGCCTCCCCGCTGGACAGAGCACTGCAGCAAGGCAAGTCCTTTTCTGCACCAACAATGGATCTCCCAGTTGGGATCATGTCCAGTCCAATGTGAGCACTCACACAGTCAGTCTTTCCCATGACTTCAACAGCAACAGTCTTACCCATCAGAGTAACAGGTCTTGCCATGTTCACTTGAGTACGTTGACTTTCTTCTGCACTTCTACTGGCCAACTCCCTCTGGTGGCCATGGGATGGAACTACAGCAGGGATCTCCAGCTGTTTAGCACCCCCTGCAGGCACAACAGAAATTTCCCCTCTGTTGCCTGGGGTGACTGCAACCATTTTTAAACAGGAGTCTGGGCTCACAGACAACGACTTTTGCCCAGCAACATCATCTTCAGCAGTATTCCAAAATGTAGGACAAGAAAAAATGCCATGTCCAAGTTGACCACATTCCAGGCATGGTATTTGGTGACTTTCTCCTGTTGCTAAGGGAGAGGGCACTCTCCCAACATGGCAAAACTCACGTGCATCTCTATGGGAATGGTGGGCCACCTCTTCTCTGTAGCTCCTCCTTCCGATTTGCACATTTTCTCCCGTTGCTATGGGAGATATCACTCTTTCATCTATATATACACACACACAGTGCCTAGCCAAAGTATTCGGCCCCCTTGAACTTTGCGACCTTTTGCCACATTTCAGGCTTCAAACATAAAGATATAAAACTGTAATTTTTTGTGAAGAATCAACAAGTGGGACACAATCATGAAGTGGAACGAAATTTATTGGATATTTCAAACTTTGTTAACAAATAAAAAACTGAAAAATCGGGCGTGCAAAATTATTCAGCCCCTTTACTTTCAGTGCAGCAAACTCTCTCCAGAAGTTCAGTGAGGATCTCTGAATGATCCAATGTTGACTTAGATTAATGATGATAAATAGAATCCACCTGTGTGTAATCAAGTCCCTGTATAAATGCACCTGCACTGTGATAGTCTCAGAGGTCCGTTTAAAGCGCAGAGAGCATCATGAAGAACAAGGAACACACCAGGCAGGTCAGAGATACTGTTGTGGAGAAGTTTAAAGCCGGATTTGGATACAAAAAGATTTCCCAAGCTTTACACATCCCAAGGAGCACTGTGCAAGCGATAATATTGAAATGGAAGGAGTATCAGACCACTGCAAATCTACGAAGACCTGGCCGTCCCTCTAAACTTTCAGCTCATACAAGGAGAAGACTGATCAGAGATGCAGCCAAGAGGCCCATGATCACTCTGGATGAACTGCAGAGATCTACAGCTGAGGTGGGAGACTCTGTCCATAGGACAACAATCAGTCGTATACTGCACAAATCTGGCCTTTATGGAAGAGTGGCAAGAAGAAAGCCATTTCTTAAAGATATCCATAAAAAGTGTCGTTTAAAGTTTGCCACAAGCCACTTGGGAGACACACCAAACATGTGGAGGAAGGTGCTCTGGTCAGATGAAACCAAAATCAAACTTTTTGGCAACTATGCAAAATGTTATGTTTGGCGTAAAAGCAACACCGTTCATCACCCTGACAAGAAAATTGGTCCGTGGGACTTTATATGAGGTCGTGCTCAGTGGCTGGAAATTATGACATGCACAGTATATGAATAAAAACAACATAACATTTTATTGCATTATAAACAAACATGGCAATATATGCTCAAAGACACATGATATAGCTCAAAGGCTCAAATATGAATGGCATATGACATGAATGATATATTCACAACTTTTTTGATATGCATCTTGGTGTATCCTCTCGATGAAAAATACCATAATTGATACTGTAAGAATGTACATTGTGGTCTGACGCGTTTCGGGAGCAACATCTCCCTTCCTCAGAGATCAATACGTTCAAGGTATCTCTATGGAAAATAATGATATATTAAAGTCTACAGTAGGGATGGAATTAGAATAAAAGAGTTCAATCAAAAAAAATGGGAGCTCAAGGGAGTACTGTATACTCACAAATCAACGGAGCTCAAATAGCAAAAATAAACTCCTGTATGGCAGCGGTGCGTCTCGTCTAACCCGGGAGCTGAAGGGTCCCAATATGACAGCAGCCAGAGAGGGGGGGGGGGGTTCCATGGCAGGCAAGTGTGTGTGTGATGGGAGACCTTCCATACCTATTGTGTATATATAAGTAACAAAGTATTCAAGGTGTAGCGTGTAAACTGTGAACTGTTCAGGGTGATGAACTGGGTACCCGAGCCACTGTACTTATTGTCCCGGACTATGGGCATAAATACCACATCCAAAATGGCCCCTGTACGGCCTGAAGAAGGAGCGGAGCTCCGCAACGCGTCGCCGTTCGAACCCCCTGCTGTCTCCGGAAGTGACGTCACAGCCATCCGACCGGCGGACCCACGCTGCATTGCCACCACAGAGGAGTTGCACGTCCCCCGCCTCCAACATGAGGCCATCGGTTGTCCTCCCTCATCACAGCGCTACCGCCCGACCGGATCTACCACCTCGGATGTGACACCAGAGACCTTCCCCTCACTGCTTTTATAGATGCCTGCCTTTATGGATCTCCTTGTGAGTACCATTTTAATTGTGTGTGAATAAAGTACTGCTGTGCTACACTTAGATCGGCGCTTGGCTCTCTCTCTCTCTCTCTCTCTCTCCTGGAAACATACAGGGTCGCTTCACCCTCTACAAGCCTGCAGCCATCCAAGTGTCTAGCCATCGGATTGCACCTCACCATCTGCCCACAGTATACTACGGCAGTCACCCACACTGTCTGATTGCGCCAATCTCTCTCTCCCCCCTCTGCTTACCTAAAAATGGCTGTCCACCAACGTTTACCATCCAACCTGACAGAACTGGAGAGGATCTGCAAGGAGGAATGGCAGAGGATCCCCAAATCCAGGTGTGAAAGACTTGTTGCATCTTTCCCAAAAAGACTCCTGGCTGTATTAGATCAAAAGGGGGCTTCTACTAAATACTGAGCAAAGGGTCTGAATACTTATAGGACCATGTGATATTTCAGTTTTTCTTTTTTAATAAATCTGCAACAATGTCAACAATTCTGTGTTTTTCTGTCAGTATGGGGTGCTATGTGTACATTCATGAGGAAGAAGAATGAACTTAAATGATTTTAGCAAATGGCTGCAATATAACAAAGAGTGAAAAATTTAAGGGGGTCTGAATACTTTCCGTACCCACTGTGTGTATATATATATATATATATATATATATATATATATATATATATATATATGTATATAAAATATGCCCAATATTTATGGACCTGACTGTGTGTGTATATATACACACACTTCTCTGAAGATCGCAGGAGACCAGCGGCAATTGAGCCCGCTCCTTCCGCATTCTTGCTCCCGCTGTGTCAAATCACAGAGACCGCGTGCACATATTCATGTAGATGTACGGGATTATGCGCAGTTGAGTTGCCCTGCCGCAGTAAATCTGCGTGGGGCGGTCGGCAGGTGGTTAATTCATTTTGAAGTAGCATGATTTCAAAGCCCCAGGTAAGTGCGATTTCAGGTGCGAACTGCCTGACATCTGTGCGACTTCATGCACAGATGTTTATGCAAGTCGCACCTGAAATCGCAAAAAATAGTGCTGGAACCTTTTTTTTTTTTTTTTTTTAATCGGTGCCCACCGCAAAATCTTATTGGTACCAAATTGAAAAGTTCCATTGCCGACAGTAGGGTGCGACTTCTCATGCTACTTGGAACTGTCATCGCATGATAAGACTCACTAGTGTAAATAGGGGCTTAAAACGTCACCTATGGAGATTTCTGAGTACTGTAGTTTTTGTCAATATATTTGGCGCATGCAATTTTAAGACTTGACATGTTTGGTATCTATTTACTTTTACAACCCTTTTCTTTTATATGTTTAAAAAAAATGGGTAATATTATGTGCGTATTTGCACTTAAATTAACTATATTTCATAAACCGTTTTTCTTTTGTTTTTTACATGGCCTTAGCTTTCAGAAAATATATAATGTTCTGGGGGTTTCAGTAATTTTATGAAAAATGTAAAATTAAGATTTTTACATGTGTGCAAAAAATGAAAAAATTGCTCAACGCTGAAGTGGTTAAAGTGGTTGTAAAGGCAGAAGGATTTTTTATCTTAATGCATTCTAGATAGGGGGGCATCAGCCCCCCCTATCCCTTACCTGAGTCCATATCTATCCAGCGATGTACATGAGTGCCTCGGCCACCCGGGACTCTCACTTCTGATTGGCTGAGACACAGCCCTGGCACCATTGGCTCCCACTGCTGTCAAGCAAAGTTAGTTAGCCAATCAGGAGTGAGAGAGGGGCGGGACCTGACCACAGCTTTCCGTTTCAATGGACACACCACTGCGATGTGGCTCAGGTGCCCCCATAGCAAGCTGGTTGCTGTGGGGACACTCAACATTAGGGAGGGCCCAGGAGCGCCAGCGAGGGATCCGAGAAGGGGTGGATCCAGACTGCTTTGTGTAAAACCTGCACAGAGTAGGTAAGTATAACATATTTTTTATTTTTATAAAAAAAAAGATTTTAGTATCACTTTAACTACATATAAGAGTTGTTTTGATTGCTAAAAGCGGCTGTAAACCGCTGGTTGCTTTTTTCTTTTTGGATCTGCAAGGTAAAAGCATAATGTGCTAGTATGCATCGCACACTAGCACATTATGTGAAACTTACCTGAAAACGAAGCCCTCCAGCAATGCAATGTAATTGCTGAAGGCAGCATCCATTCGCTCCTGGTCTTCTTTCCGGATCCACAAACTCTGACTGTGTGACAGGCCAAAGCCGCGATGTTGTCACTCCGGCGCATGCGTGAGGGAGCCATCATTCATGGCACAGGTATCTGAAGGAACGGCACGGGTGGTCGTTCCTTCAGAGCGCATGCGCTGATTACGTCGTCGGCTGCATACAATGTAAATATCTTCTAAACAGTATACGTTTATGAGATATTTACAGTACCTATAGGTAAGCCTTAGTATGGGCTTACCTATAGGTACAAATTATAACCTAGAGTTTACTTCCTCCTAATTATAACCTAGAGTTTTTCTCTTCAGCCAGTCCAGATGTGTACACTGCTCATGGCACAATCATGCCTGGCAGGTGATAGAACCATTTTTTTTCTGCTGCAGTTTCACTTTCACTTCCAAGTGATATTAAAGTGATTGTAAAACCTTTTTTTTGGTATTTAAAATAAAAAAGTGGTTTACCTGTTCTATGCAATGGTGGTCCCTTACACCTGTTCTATGCAATGGTGGCCCCTTACTAGGGATGATCGAACGGTTTGGGTTGACCATCGGTTCGACCCGAACATTGACTTTTCAGAATTCGGCAACCAGAACCGCCCAAAATGCAATGGGACAGGAACTGGGCTTTAAAAGCCTGTGATTGGACCAGAAACATCAGTAAAAGCCAATTGAGGGGGCAGGAGGATGCTAGGAATGTGATTGGAGTGACTAGGGGGTCCAGAGGCCAATCAGTAGTGAATACGCCCCCCAGTATATAACATAGCCCCGCCAAATCTCTAGCACTGTAATACAGGGGCTGTGGAAGAGAGTGGTAGCAGTTCTGTTAGTTCTGCTGCAAAAGTGTAATTTAGCAATTATTAGTGTGAGGAAAGGGATATCTAGTGTAGTTGGGGTACTATATACCACTATAGTTGGATTCAATAATCTACTTTCTGTAGGGAAAGTGTTAAGTGTCAGGGTGACCGTAGTGTAGTTTAGGGTGAACTGACTCTGACTGCTATGCCAGGGTGACCAAACTCTTCCATGTCAGGGTGACCGCCAGAGAAAATAGATCATTTGTCTTAGAATTGCAGTAGAGCAGGGATGGGTCTCCGCTCCTTTCACACCTGGGCGTTTTTGTTTCAGGCGTTTATTGGGCTTTTTTGTGGACGTCTTTGGAGGCAGGCATGACATCTGAACTTCTGTATAGGGGTATATATACACACACATATATGTATATATACACATACACACATATAGGTGTGAAAGTAGCGGAACCCTATGCCTGTGCTAATGAAATTATTTGCAGGGATGTGGCTCCGCTCCTATCACACCTATATGTGTGTATGTGTATATATACATATATGTGTGTGTGTATATATACCCCTATACAGAAGTTCAGATGTTATGCCTGCCTCCAAAGACCCCAAAAAATGCCCAATAAACGCCTGCAACAAAAACGCCCAGGTGTGTTGTTGCAGGCGTTTATTGGGCATTTTTTGGGCGTCTTTGGAGGCAGGCATAACATCTGAACTTCTGTATAGGGGTATATATACACACACACATATATGTATATATACACATACACACATATAGGTGTGATAGGAGCAGAACCCCATCCCTGCAAATAATTTCATTAGTGCAGGCATAGGGTTCCGCTACTTTTACACCTATATGTGTGTATGTGTATATATACATATATGTGTGTGTGTGTATATATACCCCTATACAGAAGTTCAGATGTCATGCCTGCCTCCAAAGACGCCCAAAAAATGCCCAATAAACGCCTGAAACAAAAACGCCCAGGTGTGAAAGTAGCGGAGCCCTATCCCTGCGCTAATAAAAATTCTAAGAAAAATTATCTTTTTTTTTCTGGTTCTGGACATACTACAGAGCTGAAACTTCACAGGTACACTTTAACCCCCCAGACACTAAATCAAAAGAAATCTTTTTTTTTTTTTTTTTCAATAATTTTTTCAATAATTGTCTCTATCAAAAATAACAATTTTTAAGAACTTTTTTTTGTGTGATTAATAGTCCCTGGGGCATGACCCAGAACCCTAGGCACTTTTTAGGGGCATTTATTGGGTTTTAGGGCTTCAAAATGCTGTTTTTTGATTACCGAAGTTCGGTCCCATTGATTTCAATGGGGTTCTGGAATTTCGGGAAGTTCGGGTGTTCTGGTCGAACCAAACTTTTCAAAAGTTTGATCATCACTACCCCTTACACCTGTTCTATGCAATGGAACCTTCTTACCTTCTCTTCTAGAGTCCCCTGCCAGTGCCATCTGCTTCTCCTCTCCTGCCTGAGTCTCCTGTGAGAGCAGGGAAGGGAGAGAAGAGCTGCAGCTGGGCGAAGCACTGGATTCATAGAGGACTCGGGTAAGTGTTTTGGGGGCACAACAAATGGTAAAAACCTTTTTTACCTTAATGCAGGGAATCCATTAAAGCTGCACAGAGATGAGTTTCTTTCTGTCACTCTGTTCACTCCTATCGGCATGCTCTTTGCACTGGAACACACCTGACTGACCCTTTGTACTGATTCACTTTTCCTTTCTTTGAGCTCAGCTGTACAGGGACTGCAAGATGCTGATACCAAGTCAAATGAAGGTACTTCCACAGTTTACATATAAAAAGAATACATTAGGGACATCATACATACAGTTGTCTACATGCTCTTGAATCTTGATGCGAATGTGCATACGGTGTATTTCCCTGAATGCACAAGTTTGTACCTTTTTAATATCTTACCTGGGGTTCAGGTTTATGTGGCTGCAGTTTACTATTTGTGTCACAAGATGTCACCATTGATCAGTAAGTTTGTTTCTGAATCCAGCTAGGAAGGTAGTTTGATATTTACCAGTGACAGTCTAGGTTTACATTCTCTTAAATGTTCATTTAATTTTAAATAGCATATACCAGTCTAGTAGCATTTTGTGCTTTACTTTCAGTGAACCGTATGTTAAACCAGAGATGCAAGCAGTGGATAGGAACCGGTCTTGTAATACACTATATTTCCAAAAGTATTAGGACGCCTGCCTTTACCTGCACATGAACCTAAATGGCATCCCAGTATTAGTCTGTAGGGTTCAATATTGAGTTGGCCCACTCTTTTGCAGCTAGAACAGCTTCAACTTTTCTGGGAAGGCTGTCCACGAGGTTTAGGAGTGTGTCTATGGGAATGTTTGACCATTCTTCCAGAAGCGCATTTGTGTGGTCAGGCACTGATGTTGGACGAGAATGCCTGGCTCAGTCTGCGCTCTAATTAATCCCAATGGTGTTCTATTGGGTTGAGGTCAGGACTCTGTGCAGGCCAGTCAAGTTCCTCCATCCCAAACTCGCTCATCTATGTCATTATGGACCTTGCTTTGTGCACTAGTCCAAATCATTTGGTGGAGGGGGGATTAAAGTGTGGGGTTGTTTTTAAGGGGTTGGCCTTGGCCTCTTAGGCGTCAGCATACTAAGACGTTTCGGACAATCTCAAACTCCCAACTTTGTGGGAACAGTTTGGGGATGGCCCCTTCCTGTTCCAATATGACTGCGCACCAGTGCACAAAGCAAGGTCCATAAAGACATGGATGAGCGAGTTTGGGCTGAGGGAACTTCACTGGCCTGCACAGAGTCCTGACCTCAACCCGATAGTGGAAATGCTAGAAAATAGTTAACGTTCACATGGGAGGCATATTCATATTACAGCCTGGAACACAAGAGGCTCTCATAATTGCTAGTTCTGTCCTTTATAGCAATTGTTTATCATTGCTACTGATTAATTGTCTTGCATTGTTATACAAGTAATGTTTAATCCTGTATGATATGCAGACTATTTAAAAATATGAATTCAGCCAGTAGACATTTTTTTCAAACAATACATAATCGTCATAAAAATTCATAATTTTGTATTCGTGTTCAATTGGCACCATTGTTCATGGCGCATTTTGAGTTCAGTGTGTTTCTCTAAGCCAGGGTCTCCAAACTTTCTAAACAAAGGGCCAGTTTACACACTTTAGGGGGCCATACTGTGGCCATTGGAAATAGAAAATGTCCCGGCATCAGTGGGAGTAAATATTCACCATCTTGATTGTCAGTGAGAGGAATTGTGCCCCATCGCTGGCATCATTTAGTGGGAAGAATCATGCCCCATCATTGGTGTCACTGGGAGAAACTGTGCCCCATCGTTGGTATCACAGGAGGAAACTGTATACCATTGTTTGGTGTCATTGGAGGAATGGTACCCCTCTGTTGCTGTCAGAAGGGGGGGGGGGATGGGAAATATGCCCCAGTGTAGGTGTCAGAGTATAAAAAATTATTGCCCCAAGGTCTGGATAAAAGAAAGCAAAGAGGTGCATCCAGCCCCTTGGTTACAGTTTGGAGACCACTGTTCTAGGCAACGTTATTTGGTTTACATACCGCCCAGACCAAGAAACAGATGGAGTAGGCAAGTTGTGTCTACATCCACTTTTTAGCCTGTATGTTTGATCACCTATTAATATAATAATAAGATAACAAATTCTGTTTTAACAATTCCAAATTGCAAACTTTGGAAGTGCTTTTAGGCTTGGTTCACAATTTGTGCGGGTGGTTGCCGATGCGGGAATTACACCTGTTCCCGCAGCCAAAACGTGCTGCTCTTTTACAGATATGCAGGGCTGCCGTTCATTAATAATGGCACCTTCACACATCTAAATACGCAGTGTGTTTTTGGGGGGTGTGGAAAATCGCATGGTGCAAAAACATCATGTGATTTCCCTGCGTCTAAGTTTTAAAAATGTGCAGGGACCTTTTTCCTGCATTTCTCGCAGGCACAACAGCCCATTCAAGTGAGTAGGCTGCTGTGCCAACGCAATTGCGGGCCGCACCAACCATATAGGTGTGAACATAACCTTATGCTTTAAGTGTATGTTAAACTAAAAACTTTTTCTAGTTTTGGAAAGCGTGGGAAAAGACCAGAACCTCTGTCGGCTTCATTAGAAAGCTTTGCCCTCTCTTCCTGTCCCACTGATGTTTTACCAGACTGGAAATGAGGGGGACGGCACAGACCGAAACAAAAATTATTTTCTTTACTAAAGTAGGGGAAGGCTAGAACTAATGTTTTTGTTAGTCAGGAGGTGTTTCATCATTTGTGTCTCCGGTGGGGCATCACAGTGGTGGATCTGTTGGCGTCTCAGCTCAACTGTAAGGTGCAGAGGTTTGTGGCTTGGTCACGGGATCCTCTGGCAGACGCCAAAGACGCGCTGGTGGCCCCGTGGGGGTCAGTATTGTCTGATATTACGCTTTCCCTCCTCTCAAGCTTCTGCCAAGACTTCTATGCAGGATCAAGGCAGAAGGGATTCCAGTCATCTTAGTGGCTCCGGACTGGCCTCCCCGTCCTTGGTACTCTGATCTGGTGCGGCTGGTTGCCGACGTTCCTTGGAAGCTTCCTCTTGGGAGGATCTGCTGTCCCAAGGAGCAATCTTCCATCCTGCTTTTCATTCGCTGGCTTTGTCAGTGATTCCAACACTGTTAAAAGCTAGGAAATCTACTTCAAGGAAGAACTATCGCTGTACGTGTGACGTACATTGCGTGGTGTGAGTCTCTTGGGGTTCATCCTCACTTCTTCTCGGTGACTTGAATTTTGACCTTCCTTCAATGGAGAGTTGAACAGAAATTGGCCTTGAGTACCATCAAGGGCCAGGGGTCGGCTTTGGCGGTCTTCTTTCAAAAACCCTTGGCCACACACTCCCTGGGGAGTACCTTTTCTTCATGGTGTCCGACATTTGGTTCCTCCAGTGTGGTCCCTGTTGAATTTGCTGCTTTCGCTCTTCCAGAAGCCTCCTTTTGAGAATCTTCGGGAGATTCCTTTGCTTACACTGTCTCAGAAAGTGGCATTGGTGGCTTTCACCTCTGTATGCAGGGGGCCGGAAATGGCGGCTGTCATTCACCTTACTTGGTGATTCACAGAGATAAGGTGGTTCTTCGCCCCTGTCTGTTGTGCTCACAAAGGTTGTCTCTGATTTCCATTTGAATGAAGATATTGTGTTGCCTTCCCTGTGTCCCAGGCCAAAACAGCTGAAGGAAATTGCCTTGGATGTGGTCCGTGCAATTAGGGTGTACCTGGCAGCTACGGAGTCTTTTAGGAAGTCAGATTCACTATTTGGATGGGCCTTGGAAAGGGTTGTCCGCTTCCTCTGCGACCATTTACAGATGGATCAGACAGAGGGTGATTCAGGCCTATTCCACCAAGGCAGCCACTTGTCGTTGGTCCACACTTTCACAAAGTTCTATAAAGTGGATGTGTTGGCATTTGCGGATGCTTATTTTGGCCGCAAGGTTTTTACAGGCTGCTGTTTAGAGGACCCGATCCTCCTTTTGAGGGTGTATTGTTTTTTTCAGGTGGGCTCCAGTTGTTTTGGTTGAGCTCCTGTTGCCTGGTTGACTACTGTTTAGCCTGGGGATTATATTTGCAGTTCCCAACCCTTGTGTTTAACACTGCTTTCGGATGTCCCAATGGTTGTGACGATCGGGAGCTGTGTCCGTCAATGAACGAAACAGAAAATGGGATTTTTTAATTTACCGTAAAATACATTTCTCTCATGTACTTTGACAGACAAAGCACCCACCCCTCTGTGGAGTTGTTATTTTTCTGACACTGATTGTAGATCTCACAGGAAAAAAACAGGAGAAAAAAAATTATATCTAAATTTGCCAGGACCAGAGATCCCAGCAAGGAACTAGGTCCTTACTCCTGACTAGGCAGAACAAAAACAAAATACCTATAGCAGAGAGAGGGAGTATACCCTCCTGGGACTGTCCATAGGCATAGCCAGATTCTTTTTTCTGCCTAGTGTCCTACTCCTGTAGGAGGCAGTATAACCCAATGGTTATGAATACCAGGAGCTGTGTCCGTCAATAAACATCATAGAAATGGATTTTACGGTAAGTCAAAAATCCCATTATTTATGCAGCTAACAAGTAAGGTAAGGCAGTCTGCCATCCAAGTACTCATTAGGCCTGACCCTGCTTAGCTTCCAAAATCAGATAAGTGCAATACTTGGGCAGCTACAAAGTAAGGTAAGCATGCAAAACCCAAAATAAAACGTGAAACCAAAAGTGCAGCACCTAAGTGATCAAGAATGAATATAACAATCTTATAATCGAAATCTAGAGTGTAAATCATATACTTAAAGCGGAGTTCCACCCAAAAGTGGAACTTTCGCTCTTTTGTTTCCTCCCCCCTTTGGTGCCACATTTGGCACCTTTCAGGAGGGGAGGGGGGAACAGGTACCTGTGTTTTGACAGGTACCCTTCCCCACTTCCGGGATACGGCACCGTCCCTCGGAAGCTCGGCCCCCTCCTCCGCCGCCGAGCCAGTAGGAATGCGCAGCGCGCTTTGTGCATGTGTAGTAGGGTCCCGCCTGTGAAGCCGCAAGGCTTCACTGCCGGGTTCCCTTACCAGCAATGGCGGCGGCAGCAGCAGCACCCAACAGCCGATGGAAACATCGTCTGTGGTGCTGACATCGCTGGACTCCAGGACAGGTACAGTGCCTTGCGAAAGTATTCGACCCCCTTGAACTTTTCGACCTTTTGCCACATTTCAGGCTTCAAACATAAAGATGGAGTCTTTCAGAAGACTATTGAAGGCCATCAAAAGGGGTCCAAAGACATCAGTGAATTGTTTATAATATGAGGCTGGGAAGCCATCAGGGCCCAGTTTCTTGTGTGGTTTCAAAGTTTTAATTGCGGACAAGACTTCCTCCATGGTTATAGGATGGCAGAATAAATATTATGAACTTGTGAGGATAAAAATTTTTGAAGCTGCCATTGTTTTCTTGGTTTAAAAAAGCAGGCTCAAGGACTGATCTTGATTCTGGCTTCACTACTTAGTGGTATTATTGGCCCAAAATAAGTATATAGCCAGCATAGTCTGAAAAATCTAAACTCATGATGTGTTTCTGGTCCAATTCAGTGATTTCCCCACCTCACACACAGGGCGGACTTTGTAAAATGCAGCATGAAGGGGGTTAATGTATTGCCACTGGTCACTAATGCGGCGGAAGTCACTTGTTGCCCAGAAAATAGTTAACACAGTGTCAGCACTTCACTTGCTCTGCGCCCCCCCCTTTCTACAATAGATTGATCCGCCCACCCCTTGTACCGGGCAGCCCTGGCTGCAGCCTCCCACAGCCCAAAGCGGCCCCAAGTCCGGCCCTGCTCACACACCGCTCAGCCGCGGACCCAGCACTCTTACCTGATGTCAGATGGATGTGTGCCGGGTGACCGCAACGAGGAGGGCTGACAGAGTCAAGCAGTGCGTCCTATGGATGTGCTGAAAGTGGAGAAGAGGCAGCCGGTTCTGTTTGGTCAGCGCCGTCCATGTGACGGTGCTGACCAATCAAAATGCCTTGTCAGGACACAGAGAATTATGGATAGGAGCCGCGGGATTTCAAATCTCTGCATCACAGAGCGGCGTCCCGATGCCTGACAGCAGATGGCTAAAATCCTAGGCCCGGACTAAGTTTCTAGTCGCCAATGCGACCTGGCGCCCGGGAATTGTCGAGCCCTGCACTAAACGATATCCATATTTTCCCAAAAAATATTCAATACACATCCACTACTTAATGGCTTTGTGATCTATTTTACATGAAATAATGTAAATAATAATTCTTACGGTGTTTTTCTTCCTCCTTGTAACATCGTTTGTGAGCTCCTGGACCTCTCCTACTCCCCTCACTTCCCTTTGTTTGGAACAAGCAGTGTACGCTAGCTGCAGCGTTCATATCGGGAATGAGCAAAAGAAAGTGGCTACTACACATAGTGGGTCCATAGAGAATGAACGTAGCCACCCTAAAATCACAGTAGCAAAAAAGAGAGAATTTGCAGATTTGGAGGAGGCTGAAGGCAAAAGAAGGTTCTTTTTTGAGTTAAGAATACATACGTGAATTTCTTTTTAAATTAAAACCTAATTTCTCTAGCGCTCATCGACAGACGTAGTCCTCGGTGATACACCACCTTCGGGTTATGTTACCTCCGCAGGAGCAGGACTAGACAGGAAATTAAAAAGCTCTGGCCACACCCTAGGGGCAGTCCCAGAGGGTATATCCTCTCTCTCTCTGCCTCAGCAAATCAGTTATTTTCTGTCTAGTTAGGAGTAAGGACCTAGATACCTTGCTGGGATCTTAGGTCCTGGCAAGAATTTTTTTCTAAAAGGATTTTTAGACAACTTTTTCTTTCTCCAGTGTTCCTGTGAGATCTTCAAGCAAGAAAGCTGAACTGGGCGACGGGCTGGATGTTGAGATCCGGTGGTCACCCCAGTTCAGCCTACGAGCGCGTGCAGGCCATAGCTCCGCGCTGGGTCGGCCGCGACAAAGTCCCATTAAAAGGACTGAACCCGCGAGTTAAACGTCTCGCTGAAACGCCAAAGACCATGAGTCACGGCGTCCGTATCGGTCGACAGCCCTCCCGCCCCGGTGGAGAGGGGTACTGTCAGGAGTTGGTGCCCGCCTGGTTCCGGTATGGTGAGTAGTATGTTCCCCCTTTTTCCCTGACGGGTTTTGTGGTGAACGCGGGCCCCTCTCTGTATGGTAAGAAAGAGTTCTTTCTATCCTATAACATGTCACAAATCCTCCTATTTTGAGTGTGATTTTATGTGTGCAAAAAGCCAGGAGGCTTGGTTTGGAAGCTAACAATCTATTGTATACATGTTTTAAAGATGTAATCTGTGGCATTCTGGGAATCTTATGGGTTAAGTATAAACTACCTACCAGTCAGAAACCACGGACATGTAGACTGCCTTTCAAATCAGATCTCCAGCTATAGCAGGCCTCCCGAATGGCCATGCGGTCCGCCAGGGCCGGTACCGCCAACCACGCCAGATCC
Source organism: Pelophylax lessonae (assembly GCF_965119305.1). Taxonomy (NCBI): domain Eukaryota; kingdom Metazoa; phylum Chordata; class Amphibia; order Anura; family Ranidae; genus Pelophylax; species Pelophylax lessonae. Next base: position 287,281,228 of record NC_138770.1, read on the forward strand.
CCATGCAGAGAGAGTGTTGTGTGCCCTGCAGCACACCGCTAGTCAGTACAGGCCGCCGCCATTTTTTTTGCTGGATCGCACGAGCCGCCATTTTGGCGTAGCCTCGTGTCTCCAGCATGGGGGCGGCCATGTTTGAGGTGATCCTACACCTCGTGGAGCTTGGGGGAGGCGCCGGAAGGCGTGCAGAGGGGCGGAGCCGCCTCCTTTCTTCCTGGGCAGCCAGCCAAAAGACTTCCTGTTTGTCAAGACAGCGCTGTAAGCTGTTGCAGTTTAACTCTGAGCATCAAGTGGTGAGCCTGGGGGTCTATCTCTCTCTCTCTCGATCGATAGGGATCCCTAGCAGGTAACACTAAGGGGTTTTTTTGTGGCGCTGGGGGTCAGAAAAAAAAAAAAAAAAAGTTTTTTTCTTTTGAATTATATTATCCAGGAAGTAACTGGAGTTATCATGGACCCTGCCACACATATTCCCCCACCTGTTTCCCTCGAGGGGGCCTCGGGACCCGCCGGTGCACAGAGTATAGAATCATTTACAGCAATTTTGGAGTCTATGGTGGCTCGGGTGGAGGCGGCCTGTCAGGGACGGGGGTCAAGGAAGCGACCCCCGCCTACCCCTATACCATCTGACACCTCTGACTCAGATTCAGAGATGGTCATGGCAGTTGCAGGTTCCTCTACAAGGGCTGTTATCCCAGGTAAAGCCCCCTCAGACAGTGAGGAGGACGCTTCTTCTACTGCTATTATTCAGGAAGAAGCATTGGTGGACGCACTAGTTGTGGCAGTGCAAGAAACCTTAAAACTTGAGGCTTTACCGGCAGAGGCAACTGAAACAGAGAGGCCTTTCGGTACTAATAAGCCCATCAAGATGGCGAAGGCCTTTCCTGTACCTAAATGTTTTGGTAATCAGATTAAAGGAGAATGGGAGCATTCTAAACGTACCTTTACTATTTCCAAGCGTATTGCTAGACGCTATCCGTTTGAGGAATCCATCATTAAGAAATGGACGGTACCACCAGTCGTGGATCCGCCTATTTCCAGGCTGAATAAAGCCACGGTTATTCCAGTGGAGGACACTTCGTCCTTTAAGGATCCGGTGGATCGAAAGATAGAAGCAGAGTCCCGCACTATCTTTTCTCTGATAGGGTCAGCTTTTAGACCAGTAATTGTTATTGGTCTAGTTTCCCAGACACTTACGGAATGGGCGAAAATGGTACGCCAAGATCTTAGGGGAAAAGATATTCCCCAGGAGACATCTGATTTGATGGAACAGATCATACAAGGGCTACGGTTTATCTGTGACGCAGCCTTGGACACAACTCCCTTATTAGGGCATGCATCTAAGTTAGCAGTGATCCTCAGACGTGTGCTGTGGTTAAAATGCTGGTCAGCTGACCTAGGTTCCAAAAAGACCTTGACAAATCTCCCCTTTCAGGGGAATCGTCTATTTGGGGCCAACCTAGATGAAATCATCAAGGATGCCACTGGGGGCAAGAGCACTTTTTTTGCCACAGGCTGCTAAAGCTAAGGGACCTAGCAACAAGCGAGGACCTTTCTTTACCGCCCATAAAGGGCGCCCGGCTGGTACTAGCGGGAAAGGCAAGACTCCTCCAGGAGGGTTCAAGAAGGGCTGGTCGGACAAACAGAGGACCAACCCAGCCAAACCTGAAGTAAAGGAGTACACAGCCTGAAGGTGCGCCCCCACCCGGTTTCAGGGTGGGGGGACGTTTTCACCGGTATTCAGGACATTAGATCGAGCATCAACCACTACTACCGGTGCGATTCTTCCCTTCCAACATTTAAGTAACACAGGAAGCGGTAGTTACCGTTCCCTGAATAGATCTTTTCCTTTACCTTTTCCTAAGATTAGTCCCTATACCTCACAGGAATCGGATCTGGTTGACCAGATAGGCCAAGTAGCCTCTAGTCGGGTGACTTTGGTCCCTGAGGTTCAACCAGAAAAGATCACCCTTCCTGATAACAATCAGGTATCTGATAAATGTGTGGGAACAGAAAACGACCAGACTTTCTCGGATGGTCGGGGCCAGATACCTCTAGGGACGCCTGGTTCAGATTCTATCAGCGCCAGTGGTCCTAGAAATTCTAGGCTGGCCTCCTCAAGCCGGCCTGGCCGACTTGGACATGCTAGTCGCAGACGTTCCGTGGGAACTTCGTCTCAGGGAGTGTCTGTGGTCTCTAGGACCAATTTACCATCATGCTTTACAGTCGCTGGGTTTAATGGCCTGGCCATTGAGACCCAAGTACTGAAGGACAGAGGTTTGTCAGCTTCAGTCATTCCTACTCTTATTAAAGCAAGGAAAGCGACTTCCAGCAAAGTCTATTATCACACATGGAAGACTTATATTGCGTGGTGCGAATCTTTAGGATTTCCTCCACGTACCTATTCGGTGTCTCGAATATTGGCCTTTTTGCAACAAGGGGTTGAGCAGAAGCTAGCCTTGAGCACCATCAAGGGTCAAGTTTCAGCATTAGCAATCTTCTTTCAGAAGCCTTTAGCTACCAAATCCTTGGTGCGGAATTTCATCCAGGGGGTGCGGCACCTGGCTCCTCCAGTCCGCGCGCCCTTACCGCCCTGGGATCTTAATTTGGTTTTGTCGGTTCTACAGAAACCTCCCTTTGAAAACATCAGGGAGATTCCCTTGCTTACTTTATCCCAGAAGGTGGCCTTCTTGGTGGCTATTACTTCTGCTCGCAGGGTGTCAGAACTGGCTGCATTATCATGCCAGTCACCATACCTAGTGATTCATAGGGATAAGGTAGTACTTCATCCTAAGCCATCTTTTCTTCCCAAGGTGGTTTCAGATTTTCATCTGAATGAAGATATTGTACTACCTTCCTTGTGTCCTCAGCCCAAGCATCATCGGGAACATGCGTTGCATTCCTTAGATGTGGTTCGGGCAATCAGGGTATACCTGAAAGCTACGGAATCATTCCGTAAGACGGATTCACTTTTTGTGATCACGGATGGCCCCAGAAAGGGTTTGCCTGCATCTGCCGCGACCATTGCCAAATGGATTAGACAAACGGTGGTACAGGCTTATTCTATTAAGGGTCAGAGTCCTCCGTTCCCTGTTAGGGCGCACTCCACTCGAGCGCTCAGTACTTCCTGGGCCTTTCGCCATCAGGCGTCAGTGGTCCAGGTATGTAAGGCGGCCACCTGGTCGTCGGTACATACCTTTACAAAATTCTATAAAATTGATGTGACGGCATCGGCGGATGCCTCATTTGGCCGCAAGGTTTTGCAGGCCGCAATTTGAGGAGACCGGGGGTCTACCTCGAGGGTTTTTTTCTGTTTGAAAAAAAAAAAAAAAAATTTTGTTTTTCCCTTTTTTTTTGTTGAGTCTCATCATTAAGGATGAGCATTGTAAACTTCTAGTTGGCACCGGTTGGGCCTTCTAGATTGGGATTTGATTTTCATTTTCCCACCCCTCAGTTGTGATACTGCTCTGGGACGTCCCGAAGGTGGTGTATCACCGAGGACTACGTCTGTCGATGAGCGCTAGAGAAAAATGGATTTTTGTAAAATCTTACCGTAAAATCCTTTTCTCTTAGCTCATCGACAGACGTAGTCCCCGCCCCTCTGTTTTGGAGTTGGGTTGGGTTAAATTCTCTAAGCACTGCTTTTTCACATAACTGATTTGCTGAGGCAGAGAGAGAGAGGATATACCCTCTGGGACTGCCCCTAGGGTGTGGCCAGAGCTTTTTAATTTCCTGTCTAGTCCTGCTCCTGCGGAGGTAACATAACCCGAAGGTGGTGTATCACCGAGGACTACGTCTGTCGATGAGCTAAGAGAAAAGGATTTTACGGTAAGATTTTACAAAAATCCATTTTTAGTGGGATAAAATTATCAAACACCATGAAATGTACTGTTTTATATTTCAGGAGGAATTCAAACCGTACATTTTTTCATGTTACTGCTTGGGCACAGCTAATGTTTCCAGATGTTCCCTATAACAGAGCAAATTTTCACTTTTTTAATTCAGGTCTCCTTTAAGACAAATCAAGGACCTGTGACTTACCCTTTGATTTTCTTCTCCAGAGAGTGGCAGTCCCATAGAAGTCTGTGGAGAGGTGCAGTCAGAGATACATTGGAAAATTAGGAACTCCGAGGTATTTATCTATGTCCCGTACTCTGGCAACTGGCGGCCACATTAGTTTTAGGGCTACAATATAAAACTTTTTCTACTCTAGTAATCTAGCTCTGTTACAATACTTCTTAGCAATAAGAAAACGATATCATATGGGTGCAGAATTTCCTGTAATATATATAAAAGAAAAATAATTGCATATAATGAATGCAGTTTAAATGCATTAATAATACATGTTCTAAATCTGCTTTATTACTCTCTTAGCTGTGTTATGTAGGTTGGAGAAGCTCGGTTACCAGCAGGTGTCAGTAAAGCTTCACCAGAAATGCAGCCAATTGCTTCATGTGACCAGGCAGATGTTATTGGTAGAAGTCTGCATGCAATTCATAGATTGTGTGACTGAGCAATATCATCTCTTTCACTTGTTTGCTTTTTTCCAGTTCAGGCATTTTTCCCCTTAACTTGTTCCTCTGCCTGGTCACTATGGAGATGTCCTACTTCTCAAGTTCTCTATCTACCCTGAGATTGATTTTGCAATGTTTTCTTCCTGATCGTGAAACTCCAACTCATTACTAGCAGTTTCCAGATGAACAAATGCAATCATCATCTGAATTTTAGCGTCTTTCTTCACCTTGCAAAATAACTTAATGCTACTTCAGGACCTTGATTCTTGTAGATCATATGTTCTTAACCACTTAAGCCCCGGAGGATTTTCCTGCTTAAAGACCAGGGCCTATTTTGAGATTCGGCACTGCATGACTTTAATGGGCAATTGCGCGGTCATGCGACGCTGTACCCAAATTAAATTGACGTCCTTTTTTTCCCACAAACAGAGCTTTCTTTTGGTGGTAATTGATCACCTGTGCGATATTTATTTTTTTGCGCTATAAACAAAAAAAGAGCGTCAATTTTGAAAAAATAACAATATTTTTCACATTTTTTTTTATATGAAATTCCCCCCAAAAAATGTAAAAATCTAATTTTTTTAACATTGTAGACCAATTTGTTTTCTGCTACATATTTTTGGTAAAAAAAAATCGCAATAAGCGTATTTTGATTGGTTGGCGCAAAAGTTATTGCGTTTACTAACTAAGGGAAAGATATTTATGTCATTTTTGTTTTTTTTAATTAACTAGTAATGGCAGCGATCTGCGATTTATTTATTTTTTTTTTTTTTTGCGGGACTGCAAAATTGCGGCAGACAGATCGGACCCCTGACTAACATTTTTGACACTTTTGGGGGTACCAGTGACATTACTACAGTAATCAGTGCTATACATATGCACTGTTACTGTAAAAATGACACTGACAGGGAAGGGGTTAACTTTATTAGTGATCAAGGGGTTAAGTGTGTCCCTAGGGGCGTGAGCCTAACTGTAAAGGGGCGTGGCTTGTGATGTAACCACAGAGACATACGATCCTACATAGCAGGATCGTATGATCTCTCCTGTTACATCTGGGAGAATGACAGACGGCTTTGTTTACATCAGCCGCCTGCCTTTCTCCCTCTCCAGCGGGAGATCGCGAGTGACCGGTGGACATCGGAGCCGCCGGTCACTCGCACGGGGATGCTCGTTAACGAGCGGGGGGCGGGAGCGCGCCTCCGGCGGCGCACGCTCGCCCCCTACAGGCTTCTGGGTGAGGAGTGGCTGACTACCGCACTAAATATACTGTGGGCAGTCGGCAAGCTGTTAAACAGTACTAGGAGCTTGTATTGAAAGGTAGCCTATAACCATTGCATCCTTTATATCATTGCCAAACCCTGCAGAATAGGTGAGAAAAACGAAACATATGAAATAGTATAGTGTGCAAATGAATAGTTTGTTGTTAATGTAACAGTTAAAGGTGGTAAGTATAGGAAACAAGGCGCATAGGCCAAACGCATTATCTTTAACATGAGAGGAGGATCTGCAAAGTGACAGCACCAGGCTGAGAGTCATGGAATTGGACCACAAGAGTCCTTCAGCTATACCAGCAGTCATCTAGACAAGGCTCTGAAGAAGAGGGTAACCTCGAAACACGTTAGCCGATGTGTCTACGTGCATTGTGAATTTACGTATATGGACCTAAGCAGATGATATGTCTAAGCTATGATGCAAGCATTGGTTTGTGAGTGGTATTTGTGACGGTGACTATTCTAGACCAAATTCAAAAAAACTGCTGCCCCTTAGTGTGTGAGAAGCCACACATATAACAATACTTTAAATGAAGAAGGCGCTGTTTTTGATAATTAGTTCTAGTGTTAAATGTGTAAAACTAATACAGTAAAACCTTGGATTGCTAGCATAATTCGTTCTGGAAACATGCTTGTAATCCAAAGCACTCTTCTATCAAAGTGAATTTCCCCATAAGAAATAATGGAAACTCAGATGATTCGTTCCACAAGTCCTTCAGTTTATAGTCTATATACAAAGATTATAGCAATGCGATAGGTTGTGTAACCATAAAATATCCATCCACAATATGCAACCTTCCCAAGGGGATTAGAAGCAAAATCTAGCAGAGCTACAGAATATAAGAGAGATGAGAGGCGCCTCTAAGTGTAGAAATATGATTACATTTAATGAAGGTTCAACATTTAGCAACTCACATGGTTGATGATTAAAATAGGCACATCTAAGTATGCAGGCATCCGGGGTAAGGCTGTCCACATAGACCATCTTCTGAACCACCGACTCTCACCACTGTCAGTCTGCAATCGTGACCGGGAAGAATAGCCTGCAGTACAGTGATCTGAAAGTGAGGCTTTGAATCACTCGTGGAGTGCAGCGGGGAAGGGATGATGAAGATGGCTGTGCAGAGGATGGTCTATGTGGACAGCTTTACCCCAGATGCCTGCATTCTTAGATGTGCCTGTTTTAATCATCAACCATGTGAGTTGTTAAATATTGAACCTTCATTAAATGTAACCATATTGCTACACTTTAGAGGCTCCTCTCTTCTTTTTTATACATGACGCTACTTGTATATCAAGACATCGCTTGTATATCAAGTCAAAATTTATTTTAAAAATTTGCTTGTCTTGCAAAGCGCTCTCAAACCAAGTTACTCTCAAACCAAGGTTTTACTGTACCTATGTTTCAAAAAAAGTACCATGCATGATGATATCTTGTGCACACATAAATGAATAACAATCATAAATGTAAATCCTCAATATTGGTAGACTAATGCAATAAATAAATAGTATTAAAATAAAAAAATGGGTATAGTGCTATGTGCATAAGTGAAATATCTAAAAAGTCCAATATTCAAACGTGCAATAGTAGTTGATGAATCCGATGGTTATGTGATGAAAATGGCTGTTGGGACCCCTACACCATATAGGAGAGTAGTGGAATACTTTTCACCCAGTAGGTAGCGATAAAAAATTTGTGCGCACCAGAAAACTTCGGGCCCCAAGTACCTTTTATCGCTTCGCATAAACCGGTACCACGTCTAAATGTCTAAATTCACTCCCTGTGATCTTTCCCGCAATCCAAGGACATAGGCAATATACGGACAACAAAAAAAAAAATTACATATACACAGTGCCTTGCGAAAGTATTCGGCCCCCTTGAACTTTGCGACCTTTTGCCACATTTCAGGCTTCAAACATAAAGATATAAAACTGTAATTTCTTGTGAAGAATCAACAACAAGTGGGACACAATCATGAAGTGGAACGAAATTTATTGGATATTTCAAACTTTTTTTAAAAAATAAAAAACTGAAAAATTGGGCGTGCAAAATTATTCAGCCCCTTAAGTTAATACTTTGTAGCACCACCTTTTGCTGCAATTACAGTTGTAAGTCGCTTGGGGTATGTATCTATCAGTTTTGCACATCGAGAGACTGAAATTTTTGGCCATTCCTCCTTGCAAAACAGCTCAAGCTCAGTGAGGTTGGATGGAGAGCGTTTGTGAACAGCAGTTTACAGTTCTTTCCACAGATTCTCGATTGGATTCAGGTCTGGACTTTGACTTGGCCATTCTAACACCTGAATATGTTTATTTGTGAACCATTCCATTGTAGATTTTGCTTTATGTTTTCGATCATTGTCTTGTTGGAAGACAAATCTCCGTCCCAGTCTCAGGTCTTTTGCAGACTCCATCAGGTTTTCTTCCAGAATGGTCCTGTATTTGTCTCCATCCATCTTCCCATCAATTTTAACCATCTTCCCTGTCACTGCTGAAGAAAAGCAGGCCCAAACCATGATGCTGCCACCACCATGTTTGACAGTGGGGATGGTGTGTACAGGGTGATGAGCTGTGTTGCTTTTACGCCAAACATAATGTTTTGCATTGTTGCCAAAAAGTTTGGTTTTGGTTTCATCTGACCAGAGCACCTTCTTCCACATGTTTGGTGTGTCTCCCAGGTGGCTTGTGGCAAACTTTAAACCACACTTTTTATGGATATCTTTAAGAAATGGCTTTCTTCTTGCCACTCTTCCATGAAGGCCAAATTTGTGCAGTATACGACTGATTGTTGTCCTATGGACAGAGTCTCCCACCTCAGCTGTAGATCTCTGCAGTTCATCCAGAGTGATCATGGGCCTCTTGGCTGCATCTCTGATCAGTCTTCTCCTTGTATGAGCTGAAAGTTTAGAGGGACGGCCAGGTCTTCGTAGATTTGCAGTGGTCTGATACTTCTTCCATTTCAATATTATCGCTTGCACAGTGCTCCTTGGGATGTTTAAAGCTTGGGAAATCTTTTTGTATCCAAATCCGGCTTTAAACTTCTCCACAACAGTATCTCGGACCTGCCTGGTGTGTTCCTTGTTCTTAATGATGCTCTCTGCACTTTAAACGGACCTCTGAGACTATCACAGTGCAGGTGCATTTATACGGAGACTTGATTACACACAGGTGGATTCTATTTATCAACATTAGTCATTTAGGTCAACATTGGATCATTCAGAGATCCTCACTGAACTTCTAGAGAGTTTGCTGCACTGAAAGTAAAGGGGCTGAATCATTTTGCACGCCCAATTTTTCTGTTTTTTATTTGTTAAAGTTTGAATTATCCAATAAATTTTATTCCACTTCATGATTGTGTCCCACTTGTTGTTGATTCTTCACAAAAAATTATAGCTTTATATCTTTGTTTGAAGCCTGAAATGTGGCAAAAGGTCGCAAAGTTCAAGGGGGCCGAATGCTTTCGCAAGGCACTGTATAGTGTAATTCCGTTTTATTACAGACAATAGAAGCGTAAAAAAATGCACTTGCATTACAAAGTGCCCACCCGGGACTGGTAAGATCCGCCACAAGAATAAGAAAATTACATCACCCCTCGGTATCTCTGCTGCTTCTGTCACTTTCCTCCGAGCAGTTTGTGGCCGCAGCCGCCGTGCTTTCCTCAGGAGCCGGAAGTGGTGTCGCTGGATAACCCGACGTTTCAGAAGGTAAATAGACCACAATGCATTTAGCGAAATTCGCGTCTTCAGAAAGTCTCATTCACCTTTTTATGGTTTGTGAGTACATTCACCTCCGTTTTATAACATTTAATAAAACCCGTTTTGAGGATAATGCGCCAGGCCTACTTGCCTTCTTTATATCCTATACTTACAGCCATATCACACGTCCCCAGTCTTTTGAGGGCAGCGAGGAGCACATTATTCACATGTAGTCAAGATAGGAGTTTGACACCACGTTGAGACTTATTGCACAACCAGGAGAGTTAACATCGCGACATTTTCAACAGTTGAAGTTACACCGTGGTCAAACCTAAAAGTAATGGAATGCATACAAAGCATAGTTCGGCTTTTCAGTTAGGCATTGTGTCGGTAAACCAGGCTACCCTACTCGCATACTATTGTAACAATTTTGCATACCTGAATCTGACAGATGATACACCAAGTGGAGAATGAGGAAGCTACACAGATAATGCATCAGAAAGCACCCTCTCCTCCATGAACATGTGAGGAGCTAACCCTGTTTTGCAAGGATCTGGCTGTGTGGCAGCTCTCTTGGAGAAAACGGCTTAACATGTGTTTCCTTGTACAAGTAAGGACAATATTCAGTGTAGTACACCGTAGCAAGCAGATGGCATTCATGCAAATGAAAGATTAGCTCTAGTTGGGTACACTATATCATTCAGTGAGCTGAGAGGCCTAGGTGTTTATGCAGAATTCCATATCAAATATAAATAGCGCATAAGAATCTTAACTCCAGTTAGGATACAAATTACCAAGGACAATGCTGCATGTGCTGTCTTTTTTTTTTTTCTCTCTGATTTTCAGCTGCAGTATCTCTCTGCAACAAGCGTGGCAGATCCATTCAGAGCATTTGAGGTATGATTTCCTTAATGAAAGGAAGTGGGGACAGGCTTAAGGCAGACAGTCTAACCTCCTTAAAGAAGATCTTTGGTCCAAAAAAAAAAATATATATATAAAACTAAAAGCAGCTACAAATACTATAGCTGCCGACTTTTAATAAACACACTCCAGTCCAGGAACCCAGCACTTTCCTTTCCTAGGCTGGCTCTTCGCTGGTCGTGGGGTCCCCGGCGCCGCCATCTTGGCTGTTGGAAGCTCTCAAGTTGAATGATGCTTTGTGAATGGACCCACAGCCTCCATGGGCCTGTAAAGTGTCCCAGAAGGCTTCAGGCCAGGGTGAACTTCCACCCGGATCGCTTAGGCAATCCCAGCATAAGTGGAAGTGGGTACCTACTCCCTAAAAGAAAAAAAAATCTTCCAGTAATGTTAGAGGAGGGGGGAGGATTAGAAAAAAATGTAACTTACGTTTTCAGAAGTTCCGCTTTAACATACTGTACAAGGAGAAAGACAGCTTCTAATCCTTTAAACCTTTGGTAGGAAAGGCAGTGTTCACATCTAGTTTACAAGTGGTAATTAGATCTGCCAGCACAGTACAGGCAGAATTAATTACTGCAAACGCAGAAAATCAGAGGTTTGAGGACTAACAGGCAACATTGAGGCAAAAACTTTTTTTTTTTTTTTTTTTTTTCAATACTTGCCTTGAGTCTGAAGCTGTCTTTCACAACACTTCTATTCGGCAATTAGATGCCCTTAAACTTGCAGGTTAAATAATGACCAGCATATTTCAATCCACATTGAGTCAAGGACATCATTAATTTTCCCCAGCATATAACTGGGCAGTAAAGGAAAAACAGTGGCAATCATCCTGCTTTATTTGAAAACTAGCAAAACAGTTGAACATAGGCAGGGCAGTATGAAAAACAATACTGTAAATGATTTTATCAAGGCAAATGAAGACTTCCAGTGTGGCTGCAGGTAACCAAAATAAAAAATGTCAGCAGTATACAAAATAAAATGAAGGAAGCTTTTAGAGTTAGGAAGCACACTTCTAAGATGTGCCTTGACGTTGCAGTGTGACGATCACTTGCATTGTGCAAATGAAAGCCGCCAGAATCTTTTTTTATCCTGAAAAGTTTGTGGGGTTTTTTTTTTTTTGGCTAGTTTGAAAGTGAATAAAGACACACCCTGCTTACTTCCATTTGACATCAGAAGGTATCCAGCAGTTCTATCTGCATACAGTGAGGGGAAAAAAAGTATTTGAACCCCCTGCTTATTTTGTACATTTGCCCACTGAGGAAGAAATGATCAGTCTATAATTTTAATGGTAGGTTTATTTTACCAGTGATAGACAGAATAACAACAAAAAATCCAGACAAACACATTTCAAAAAAGTTTTATAATTTGATTTGCATTTTAATTATTTGACCTCTTCGAAAAACATGACAGCACTTGGCAAAACCCTTGTTGGCAATCACAGAGGTCAGGCATTTCTTGTAGTTGGCCACCAGGTTTGCACACATCTCAGGATGGATTTTTTTCCCACTCCTTTGCAGATCTCCTCTAAGTCATTAAGGTTTTGAGGCTGAGGTTTGGTAACACGAACCTTCAGCTCCCTCCACATATATTCTATGGGATTAAGATGTGGAGACTGGCTAGGCCACTCCAGGACCTTTTTAATGTGCTTGTTTTTGAGCCACTATTTGTATTCTTGGCTATGTGTTTTGGGTCATAGTCATGCTGGAATACCCATCCACAACCCATTTCTAATGCCCTGGCTTAGGGATGCCCTGGCTTAGGGAAGGAGGTTCTCACCCAAGATTTGACGATACATGGCACCGTCTTTCGCCCCTTTGATGCAGTGAAGTTGTCCTGTCCTTTTAGCAGAAAAACACCCCCAAAGCATAATGTTTCCACCTCCGTGTTTGACGGTGGGGATGGTGTTCATGGGATCATTGGCTGCATTCCTCCTCCTCTAAACACGGCGAGTTGAGTGAATGCCAAAGAACTAAATTTTGGTCTCTTCTGACCACAACACTTTTACCCAGTTCTCCTGCTTTCTTGAGCAGGGGGACCTTGCGGGCGCTGCAGGATTTGTCCTTCACGGCGTAGTGTGTTACCAATTGTTTTCTTGGTGACTATGGTCCCAGTTGCCTTGAGATCATTGACGAGATTTTCCTGTGTAGTTCTGGGATGATTCCTCACTGTTGTCATGATCATTGAAACTCCACGAGGTGAGATTTTGCATGGAGCCCCAGACCGAGGGCAATTGACAGGTATTTTGTGTTTCTTCCATTTGCAAATAATCACACCAATTGTTGTCACCCTCTCACCAAGCTGCTTGGCGATGGTCTTGTAGCCCATTCCAGCTTTATGTAGGTCTACAATCATGTCCCGGACATCCTTGGACAGCTCTTTGGTCTTGGCCATGGTGGATAGATTGGAATCTGATTAATTGCTTCTGTAAACAGGCATCTTTTATACAGGTAACAAGCTGAGAGATTAGGAGCACTCCCTTTTAAGAGTGCTCCTAATCCCAGCTCCTTGCCTGTATAGAAGACACCTGGGAGCCAGAAATCTTGCTGATTGATAGGGGATCAAATACTTATTTTACTTATTAAAATGCAAATCAATTTATAACTTTTTTTGAAATGCGTTTTTTTTGGATGTTTTTATTGTTCTGTCTCTCACTGTTGAAATAAACCTACCATTAAAATTATAGACTGATCATTTCTTTGTCAGTGGGCAAAGGTACAAAATCAGCAAGGGATCAAATACATTTTTCCCTCACTGTAGAACTGGCTGAAAGTGGGGCCCAGGAACACCCATCTACTGTCTAGAAATGTTTGGCCAGAAGTGGTCTTTAGGAAAGAATTGTGGCCAAAAAGCCATACCTCACATGTGGGAACAAGGCTAAGTGACTCAACTATGCACAAAAATATAGAAACTAGGGTGCAGAAAAATGCCAGCAGGTGCTCTGGACCGGTGAGTCAAAATTTGAAATGTTTGTCTGTAAGCAGGATGCAGTTTGTTCATGAAGGGCTGGAGAGCGGCACAATACTGTGTGTCTGCAGGCAACAGTGAAGCATGGTGGAGGTTCCTTTCAAGTTTGGGGCGGCATTTCTGCAAATGGAGTTGGAGATTTGGTCAGGATCAATGGTGTTTTCAATGCTGAGAAATACAGCCAGATACTTATTCATCATGCCATACTGTTAGGGAGGCGTGTGATTAGCCCCAAATTTGTTTGCCAGCTGGACAACAAACCTTCAGCGTAAAGAAGAACAAGAAGTCCTGGAAATTATGGCTTGGCCTCCATGTAGCCCTGATCTCAACATCGAGTCTATCTGGGATTACATGAAGATACCAGAAGGATTTGGGCTGCCTATATCCACAGAAGATCTTCCAGATATCTGGAACAACCTACCTGCGGAGTTCCTTCAAAAACTGTGTGCAAGTGTATCTGGAATAATTGATGCTGTTTTGAAGGCAAACAGTGGTCACATCAAATATTGGTTTGATTTTGATTTCTCTTCTGTTCATTTACTTTCCATTTTCGTTGTGATTAAAAAATAAACTATTAAAACCTAAATTTCTGAAAGCATTGTTAATTTACAGCATTTAATTTTTACAATATTTTTTAACACTTGTCTAAAACTTTTGCAGTGTGTATGTATATAAATATATACGTACAGTGCCATAAAAAAGTATTCATACCCCTTGAAATTTTCCACATTGTCATGTTACAACCAAAAACGTAAATTTATTTTATTGGGATTTTATGTGATAGACCAACACAAAGTGGCACAGAAGTGTGAAGTGGACGGAAAATGATAAATGTTTTTCAAAATGTTTTACAAATACATTTTTGAAAAGTGTGGTGTGCATTTGTATTCAGCCCCCCTGAGTCAATACTTTGTAGAACCACCTTTCACTGCATTTACAGCTGCAAGTCTTTTTAGGTATGTCTCTACCAGCTTTGCACATCTAGAGAGTGAAATTTCTGTCAGATTAGATAGATGGCGAAACGACTGAACAGCGATTTTCAGGTCTTGCCACCAATTCTAGATTTAGGTCTGGACTTTTGCATACTAGCACATTATGAAATACTTACCTTAGAACGAAGCCCCGACACGGTCGCCCGGACAACGCTGAGGGAGCTGTCATGTTCCCTCGGTGTCTCTTCTGGGTTCGGCGGCTCCAGCTCTTTGATGATGACATCACTTGCGCGCATGTGCGCAGGAGTTTTCTTTCCGGCAAGGAGCCGGCAAAGAGCTCTGAAGGTCCGCCGGACTTTCAGAGTGCATGTGCCGCTGCTGTCAGCAGCTGAATGCAGGGTGAATATCTCCTAAACCGTGCAGGTTTAGGAGATATTAATTTTACCTACAGGTAAGCCTTATTATAGGCTTACCTGTAGGGAAAAGTTTAATGGCGGAGTATACTTCCGCTTTAAGACTGAGTTTTCTTTATTTAAAAAGCTCAGATAGATGTCCTGTCTTTCTAGTTGTGCAAAAAGCCCAAATCGCAATAAAAAAAAAAAGCAATGCCTCTCAGCTCCGGCATTCATTCTGAATGTAGATTCATTATATTAAAATATCTAAAAGAAGTTATCTTTTTGCCTTTGTTTCCTTGTGTTATGAATAACCTTTAGTCATCAATTTCAACAGTCAGTATTTTCTGAGAGGCAAGTTTAGATTTAGAAATGTTTTGAGCACTGCAGTGAGATAGAAACTGGGAAGCTTCAAAAGAAAGGAGATAAAGTATTGAATTCTCTTAGTATCAAAAGGCATGGAAGTAGTTTGAGAGGCACGGTATAACAGATACATAAGGGGAAATTAAACAAAAAAAACTGGACATTCTCCAAGTTGCTCATTGGTAGGGCATTGAAAGAATTTATCTTGGCCTAACGTAATACCTTTTCAGGATGTGAAGTTATTTGTTTCATTGAAAATTCAGCATGATCCCCATGGACACCAGTATACAGTATCTCCTAAAGTGAGTACACCCCTCACATTTTTGTACATATTTTATTATATCTTTTCATGTGACAACACTGAATAAATGACACTTTGCTACAATGTAAAGTAGTGAGTGTACATGTAATTTTCCCTCCCCGGTGTCATGTGATTCGTTAGTGTTACAAGGTCTCAGGTGTGAATAGGGAGCAGGTGTGTTAAATTTGATATCACTCTCTCATACTGGTCACTGGAAGTTCAACATACCACCTCATGGCAAAGAACTCTGAGGATCTGAAAATCAGAATTGTTGCTCTACATAAAGATGGCCTAGGCCAGTGATGGCGAACCTTGGCACCCCAGATGTTTTGGAACTACATTTCCCATGATTAGACATATGCCGGTTTTCGGTAATTCGATATATCGCGGTATTGCATAGCCACGGTATTGTTATTGTGGCATTTTTAAAATACCGAGTTTCTCTGTCAAGTCTGCCTGACTTGTGAATTGATACATTTCAGTGAGCTGGATGACTCATTCACTCACTCAGCTAACACCTTTCAGCATTAAGTCTCCTAACTATAAACAAAAATGATTACATTTGTATCTTTTCCTTCCCTCTGCCAGGGAGAAAGGAAGTTTAACCTCTTAAAGACTGGATCTTTTTCTGACACTTGCTGCTTGCAAGTTAAAATCAGTTTTTTTTTTGCTAGAAAAGTACTTAGAACCCCCAAACATTTTATATATTTTTTTAGCAGAGACCCTACAGAATAAAATGGCGATTGTTGTAATATTTTATGTCACACTGTATTTGCGCAGCAGTCTTTCAAACGCAATGATTAGACTTTAATGAATAAAAAAAAAAAAAAAAAAACGTAACAGTAAAGTTATCCCATTTTTTTTTTTTTGTTACACAGAGAATCGGGATCTTTATTCCAAGCTAAAAAATCGTGATTCTCATTTTGGCCAGAATCGTGCAGCTCTAATATATATATATACACACACACACACACACACACACACACACACACACACACACGCATAGCAGCCCACATTACATTATTATATAGCCATCAAGCAGTGTCTGGCCTACCTGGTGATGACTGGTCCTGGCGCTCTGATCCGATGGCCTGGTCTTTAAAGGGGCAAATCCTTGCGATCCAGAAGTGGTTAAACCTGCAGGAGGACCGGTGTTTTTATCTATTAATGACTTTACTATTGCTTTAGGCCTGGTTCACATGTATGCGGGTTGGCGGTTCACATGTATGCGGGTTGGCGGCCCACATTTGCACAGGCATAGCAGCCCATTGATTTGAACGGGCTGCTATGCCCTCATTTTCCGCAGAAAAAAGGTGCATGCAGCATTTTTTTAAAATTCAGTGGCCTTGAAATCCATCCTGCTTTTGCACCATGCGACTAACCTGCAGTTCCTGCTCTGGCAAGCTTTCTGCATTTTTTGTATACGTGGGCACGGCATTTAAAAATAAACAGTTTGCGTGTGCAGCAACGGCAGGTAAGTCGCATGGTGCAAAAGAAGGATGGATTTCACTGCCACTGCATTTTTTTAAATTCTGCATGCACCTTTTTTCAGCTGAAAACGCAGGCATAGCAGCTCAAGCCCATTCACATCAATGGGCTGCTATGCCTGTGCAAATGTGGGCCCCCAACCCGCATACATGTGAACCACCAACCCGCATACATGTGAACCACCAACCCGCATACATGTGAACCACCAACCCGCATACATGTGAACCAGGCCTAAAGCAATAGTAAAGTCATTAATAGATAAAAACACCGGTCCTCCTGCAGGTTTAACCAATTAATGACTTTACTATTGCTTTAGGGCTGGTTCACATGTATGCGGGTTGGGGGCCCACATTTGCACAGGCATAGCAGCCCATTGATGTGAATGGGCTTGAGCTGCTATGCCTGCGTTTTCAGCTGAAAAAAGGTGCATGCAGAATTTAAAAAAATGCAGTGGCCATGAAATCCATCCTTCTTTTGCACCATGCGACTTACCTGCCGTTGCTGCACATGCAAACTGTTTTTAAATGCCGTGCCCACGTATACAAAAAATGCAGAAAGCTTGCCAGAGCAGGAACTGCAGGTTAGTCGCATGGTGCAAAAGCAGGATGGATTTCAAGGCCACTGAATTTTAAAAAAATGCTGCATGCACCTTTTTTCTGCGGAAAATGAGGGCATAGCAGCCCGTTAAAATCAATGGGCTGCTATGCCTGTGCAAATGTGGGCTGCCAACCCTCATACATGTGAACCACCAACCCGCATACATGTGAACCGCCAACCCGCATACATGCGAACCACCAACCCGCATACATGTGAACCAGGCCTAAAGCAATAGTAAAGTAATTTATAAACAACACCTCCTTCAGGTTTAACCACTTCTTGACCACAAGGATTTGCCCTCTTAATGACCAGGCCATCGGATCGGAGCCGAGCGCCAGAACCAGTTATCACCAGTTAGGCCAGACACTGCTTGATTACCTATTTTAGGCCTGGTTCACAGAGTCTGTACTGACTGACTATATAATAATGTGCATAAGTGAACCAAAGCCCCTAAATTCAGCAATGAAATTGAAGTGAGGTGGAAATTTAATAATTTAAATTTAATAATAGAATACCGTGATAATACTGTATACCGTGGCAAAACCTTAATCAATTAATCGCAGCATGAAAATCTGATACCGTCACAAGCCTACCCATGATGCTCAACTACAATGCAGAGTGCATGAGCATCATGGGAAATGTAGATCCAAAACATCTGGGGTGCCAAGGTTCGCCATCACTGGCCTAGGCTATAAGAGGATTGCCAAGACCCTGAAACTGAGCTACAGCACGGTTGCCAAGACCATACAGCAGTTTAACAGGACAGGTTCCACTCAGAACAGACCCCGCCATGGTTGACTAAAGAAGTTTCACATTCTCAGCATCATATCCTGAGGTTGTCTTTGGGAAATAGACGTATGAGTGCTGCCAGTATTGCTGCAAAGGTGGTAGGAGGGTCAGCCTGTCTGCTCAGACCATACGCTGCACACTGTATCAAATTGGTCTGTCATCCCTGAAGGCAGCCTCTTCTAAGCTGAGGGTAAAGGTAATGGACTGGCCAAGCATGTCTCCAGACCTAAACCCTATTTAGCATCTGTGGGGCATCCTCAAACAGAATGTGGCAGAGCGCAAGGTCTCTAACATCCACCAGCTCCGTGATGTCATCATAAAGGAGTGGAAGAGGACTCCAGTGGCAACCTGTTAAGCTCTGGTGAACTCCATGCCCAAGAGGGTTAAGGCATTGCTGTAAATTAATGGTGACATTTTCACTTTGGGGTGTACACACTTTTGTTTCTAGCGGTTTAGACATTAATAGCTGTGTGTGGAGTTATTTTGAGGGGGGCAACAGATTCACACTGTAATGCAAGCTGTACACTCACTACTTTACATTGTAGCAAAGTGTCATTTTTTCAGTGTTGTCACATGAAAAGGTATAATAAAATATTTACAAAAATGTGAGGGGTTTACTCCCTTTTATAAAATACTGTATGTCGCCCCTTGATGTCTGCCTTTTGTATTGATACCTTCTTTACTACTCAGCTTCCAGAGCGCTACCATAGGCAGCATAAAGAGCAGCTGCACTTGTGTCAGGTATACCACGGGGAACAAGTGGTGTGGCATGGCTGCGGTCAACTTATACAAAGCAGGCCTTGCAGCACGAGTTGCACTGAAGGGGAATTTGTACATTATCATGAGGTTAGGGGCAAAGCAAGCTACCCCATCCTCATGGTATTTCCTTCTCCAGCTATGGGGACTGTGTCCACCTAGGGCTGTAAAAAGGTGGTGTGGGTATGTATAGACATGAGAATATAAATATATAAGCCGCGCTAAATGGTGAATCCGTGCTGTAGCACACAAAATATAAGGATAATGAAACAGAGTCCCAAAGGTCCTAGAGTCTCTATGATATTCAAACAACAACGTGAATCCACTGAGTGAAGATGATCATCCACTGGATGTGCAAACTCCTTACCAGAATGCTTCAGATAATACGCCCAATAGGAGGGTATAACACCCACAGATTCCGGAGGGGTATCCTATAATCAAATTCCACTGTAGTTCGGATCTCGTAGCTCAAGATGATTCAGCAAACATATGACCGTGCACATGGAAAATAAACGATAAAGAATCCCATAGCCTAAAACTGATATAAACTATACGGTGTAAAAATTCTTTATGGTAAAAACCACACCAAGTGCAAGAACCGCCACCTGTAGTGCAATCTGCTTACCAGATTTAAAATATTATGCGCCAAATAAAGTGTATGTGTACACAGGATAGTTAAAGAAGCAGTGCCTTCACCAAGAGCCACTAACTGCTTACCAGAAAAACAAATTGTCAGCAGAAATTATATTCGTGATGAGAAGAGTGTCGATTTCACACAGAAGGATCGTAACCCCCAATACTACAAACTGCTTACCAGATGTAAGTTAGATTGTGACCTATGGTATCAACCCGGCAATTTCAGCATGATATCCTGTGCAGAACTGTATATTTATCCGAGTATAAATTGGCACATCCAAGGCTTCCAGAGGGTCGTCCAACTTCACGGACAAATACTCCACTAAATTGCCCAGGCTTATTGAATAGTGAACTCAGCCGATGTCATACCACGTGTAAAAAAAGAGAATAAACCATAGCATAAAAATGATATTAGCTATGTAGATCAAACAAATAAAAAATTCAAAACTTATAAGTGTAAAGGTGTTCCACACAGATCCAAAATAGGATCCACCATAAACAAAAATGTGAAATTTTCAAAAATTAGTCCAATGATAAAGAGCCACCACCAGAAGTGCCAACTTCTTACCAGATAAAATTATGAATCAAGTGGATGAGAAATTAAGTGTGTTCAGACACCAGACTTCACCAAAGAAATATCAGGATAGTCTCCACCACCATTTAATGCTATCTCCTTACCAGAAATCAGCATATATTGCACAATTGGAAATTAGTGGTAGAACAAGTTCAGAGTAGGGATGAAAGCCACCACCAAAATCACAAACCGCTTACCAGATGTAAAATTAAAAAGTCACATCAGCCACAGAGGTATTGGGATACAGCTCGCAAGGTCTAGCACTCCACATCCAAAAAATGTGCAGACTGAGGGGACACAGTAGACTCCACTTCACAGTACAATTTGTTCCCAATGGGCATCAGACACTGAATCACATAAAGAAAGTAGAAAGCCCCATAGTGTAAAACTGCATATTTATTAGGTTGATAAAAGAAATACACTTACAAACGTGTAGGTTGTGTAGGCAAAGAAAAGTATCAAGCTGCCGGCCGGTCGGCTCTTCCGCCCGTCCTTCTCGTCTCTCACGGATGACGTCAGCACGTGAGAGACGAGAAGGACTGGCGGAAGAGACACTAGGACCTTTGGAACTCCGTTTCATTATCCTTATATTTTGTGTGCTACAGCACGGATTTATCATTTAGCGCGGCTTATATATTTATATTCTCTTTTAGAGTGTTTGTCACACTTTAAGCTGCTGCTCATTAGTTTATTAGCTTAGCGCGGTTATTTATCCCATTCACATGTATAGACATGAGTCTCTCAAAAAAAAAAAATGTTTTTCTCTTTCGTATATTGATGGACACAGCTCCAGAATCTTCATAACCAATGGGTTATGCTGACCCCTACAGGAGTAGGACACTAGACAGGAAAAAACTTTACCACATCTATGGGGCAGTCCCAGGGAATATACTCCCACTCTCTGCTATAGGCAGTTTTTTTTTCTGCCTTCTCAGGAGTAAGGACCTTGTTCCTTGATGGAATCTCTGGCCCTAGCATTTTTTCCTTTTTAAACTGAATTTTTTTCTGCCCTTTGGAGACTTCCTCTCAGAGAAGATCTATTGGCCCAAGGGCCAATCTTCCATCCTGCTTTAAAGTCACTGGCTTTAACGGCTTGGCTGTTGAAAGCCAGGTTCTGAAGGATAGAGGGTTGTCTGAATCGGTGATTCCCATGCTGTTGAAAGCTAGAAAATCTACCTCTAGGAAGATTTACCATCGCGTTTGGAAGACGTACATTGCGTGGTGTTAGTCTCTTGGGGTTCACCCCCGCACCTTTTCCGTGACTCGGATTTTGACATTCCTCCAACAAGATGTTAGCAGCGTCTGGCCTTGGGTACCATCAAGGGCCAGGTTTCGGCCTTGGCTGTTTTCTTTCAACGTCCTTTGGCTACGCATTCTTTGGTTCGCACCTTTTATTGAGGGGGTTCGCCATTTGGCTCCCCCAGTGCGGTGTCTGTTGCCTCCCTGGGTCCTCAATTTGGTCCTATCGGTTCTCCAGAAACCAGCTTTCGAAAATATTTGCGAGATTCCTCTGCTTAAATTGTTCCATAAGGGGGCCTTCTTTCTGGCTGTTCTGCACGCAGGGTGTCGGAGCTGGCGGCGTTGTCTTGTCGTTAACCTTATGTGGTGGTTCGCAAAGATAAAGTGATGCTTTGCCCTTGTTTCTGGTTTCCATCTGAATGAAGACATTGTGTTGCCTTACCTGTGTCCTAAGCCTAAACATCCTAAGGAGATTGTCTTGCATTTTTGGATGTGGTTCGGGCGATCAGAGTATACCTTGCGGCAACTGAGTCGTTTTGGAAATTGGACTCACTATTTTGTCCTTATGGATGGACCTCGGAAAGGGTCAACTGCGTCTGCCGTGACCATTTCCAGACGGATCAGACAGACAGTGGTGCAGGCCTATTCAATCAAAGGTCAAGTTCCTCCTTTCTCTGTTAAGGCGCATTCCACTCGGTCACCTAGTGCCTCTTGGGCCTTTCATCATCAGGCGTCAGTGATGCAGGTTTGCAAGGCGGCCACCTGGTCGTCTGTGCACAGTTTCAAAAAGTTTTATAAGGTGGATGTGTTGGCATGTGTGGATACTGCTTTTGGCCTCATGGTTTTGCAAGCTGCTGTTTAAGAGGACCTGGTCCTCTTTGAGTGTGTATTGTTTTGTCAGGTGAGCTCTAGTTGTTCCTGGTTGAGCTCCATGTTACTTGGTTGGCGAGGTTTAGCCTTTGGGAATTTTTTTCTGCTGTGTTTTTCCCACCCCTCATGTTTAACACTGCTTTGGGATGTCCCAATGGTCATGAAGATTCTGTAGCTGTGTCCGTCAATAAACGAAAGAGAAAATTGGATTTTTGTCTTACCGTAAAATCCTTTTCTCTGATGTTCATTGACGGACACAGCACCCACTCCTCTATTGAGTTGGGTTGTTTTTTCTTCTGACACTGCTTGTAACAAAACTGATTGCCTATAGCAGTGAGTGGGAGTATACTCCCTGGGACTGCCCCATAGGCATTGTAAAGTTTTTTTTTTTTTCCTGCCTAGTGTCCTACTCCTGATGGGGGCAAGAAGATTGTGGAGGTGTGTGCGTCAATGAACATCAGAGAAAAGGATTTTACAGTAAGACAAAAATCCAATTTTTTTTTTTTTTTTAAACCATAAAGAAGTTGTAGAGTCAGAAGGTTTTTTATCTTAATGCATATGCATTAAGATAAAAAGCCTTCTGTGTGCAGCAGCCCCCCTAATACTTCCTTGAGGTCCTTCTCTGTCCAGTGATGCCCACGAGTGTCTCAGCCTTCGGAGTTCCCCCCCCCCTTATTGGCTGAGACACAGTAGTGGCACCAAAGTCAGCTAGCCAATCATGAGAGAGATCATGAAAGGACACAGGGAGCTGTGACTTGGCTTGGGTGCCCCCATAGCAAGCTGCTTGCTGTAGGGGCACTGAACAGGAGGGAAGGGCCAGGATCACAGAAGAGGGACCCGAGAAGAGGAGGATCGGGGCTGCTCTGTGCAAATCCACTGCAACAGAACAGGCAAGTATAATATGTTTGTTATTTTTATGGGGAAAAAAAACAGACTTTACAATCACTTTAAGTCTTTCTTTTTTTGTAAAATAGTTGTGCATTCCTGTATTGCATTGTATTTTCTATGTTCTTTGTATACACTATATTTCAACAAACTGCTGACAGGTCCACAGAAAGAATTCAGTCATTTGGTAGATCACAGCATGTGTGATCTGTGATTGAAATGAAACTTTGTTTTTTGAGCTTGTAACAGCAAAATAGAAGCCTGAACTCAGGATAACCTTTAGCCCAATTTTTTAGGTCTTCTGAATTGTCCCTGCGGAGAAGTGCAGCATCTCAGGAGGTTTGTTCAATGTGGAGCTGTTTCCTTGCAGAGATTTAATGAATTCTCACATTTTGAGTAAAGCATAATAGATAACACTGAAAACACAATCACGTTTGTAGGTCTGTGGCAGACAGTACAATCTAATGATCCAGTAAATTATTAATGAAATCAAACAGAATTTCAAGGTACATGCTTGATAGATTACTGAAAACCCTTGATTATATTTCTCTTTCGTTCATGGACAGACACAGCTCCTGATCTTCTTAACCATTGGGTTATACTGCCCCCTACAGGAGTAGAACACTAGGCAGAAAAAAAGTCTGGCTACGCCTATGGACAGTCCCAGGGGGTATACTTCCTTTTTCTGCTCTAGGTACTCCTTTTTTTTTTCTGCCTAGTCAAGAGTAAGCACCTAGTTCCTTGCTCGAATCTCTGGTCCTGGCAATTTATTTCTTTTTAGATAGATTTTTTTTTTTCAGTGAAATCTACTGCTGGACTGGGTGACAGGCTGGATAATCTAGATCCACTGGTCACCCCAGTCTTGCCAGCGAGCGTACGCAGACCTCAGATCTGCTCTAGGTCGGACGGGGGCTTGCCTGCAAGTTAAACGCTTCGCAAGGTCGCATATGACCGGGTCTCGGCCCGACTCCCAGCGTTCCTCCTGGCCGACAGCTCCTCCATTTCCATGGCGAGGGTTTCTGTATGGAGTGGGGCCCGCCTGATTCCTTGTATGGTGAGTAGCTGTCCCCCCCCCCCTCCCCTGAGTATTTCGGTCCCCAGCGTTTCCTTCGCTTTGTCGTGGGAGAGGAGCATTATCAATTTGTGGCGTTACCCTTTGGTCTCGTCTCCGCTCCTCGGTTCTTCACGGAAGTGTTAGCCCCGGTGCTAGCATTGTTATGCCAATGGGGGATCCTGATTCTGGGCTACTTGGACAGCCTCCTTCTGCGAGTGGAGTCTCCTACTGCTCTGGTGGAAAACCTGGGAATCACCATATGAACTGTGAGGAAGATTGGCTGGGTTCTGAATTTTCAAAAGTCTGCTCTGGTTCTGTCCACAAAGCTGGACTTTCTGGGTCTGACTCTGGGCTTAGCCTTAGCCAGAATGCTCCTTCCTCTGGACAAACTCCAGATACTGCAGGCTGTAATTCATCACCTGCTCTCCAGCAGATGCTCATCCCTCTGGACGTGCATGCAGAAGCTGGGCCTGATGGTGTCTACTTTCGAGGCTTTTTTGTTTGCACAGTTCCTATATGAGGTCCCTGCAAGGGAGAATCTGGCCAAATGGGACAATATATCAGTCTCTGGGCAATCAGATCCGGCCTTTTGGCTGGGCTAATCCTTCCTCTCCTTGTATTGGACAGTGGTCACCATGGATGCCAGCCTGTCGGGCTGGGAAGGAGTCCTCTGCAAAAATTATGCTCAGGGGAACTGGACACTGGAAGAGCCTAGACTAGAGATCAATGTCTTGGAACTCTGAGCAATAACACTGTGCCTGGAACATTGGACGGATCGTCTTCAGGGATGTCCAATGAACATTCAGTCAGACAATGCCACAGCCGTGGCTTATGTCAATCACCAGGGGAGCACAAGAAGTGTCCTGGAGACTTTGGAGGTAGCCGGTATTCTAAGGTGGGCAGAATGGTTCGTTCCAGCCCTCTCTGCTGTACACATTCCAGGGGTAGAAAACTGGCAGCGGATTACCTCAGTCGGCAGGCGTTGGACTAAGGGGAGTGGTCCCTTCATCCGGAGGTGTTTTCATCAGTTGTGTCTCCGGTGGGGCATCCCCAAGGTGGATCTGTTGGCATCTCGGCTCAACAGAAAGGTATAGAGGTTTGAGGCTCGGTCACGGGATCCTCTGGTGGGCGCCACAGATGCGCTGGTGGCCCTGTGGGGTCAGTATCCTCTGATTTACGCCTTCCCTCTCAAGCTTCTGCCAAGACTTCTACGCAAGATCGAGGCAGAAGGGATTCCAGTCATCTTGGTAGCCCCGGGCTTGGTATGCCGATCTGATTCGGCTGGTCGCCAACAGTCCTTGGACGCTTCCTCTCAGGGAGGATCTGCTGTCCCAAGGACCGATCGTCCATCCTCCTTACAGTCGCTGGCTTTGACGGCTTGGCTGTTGAACACCAGGTGCTGATGGCTAGAGGTTTTGTCTGTGATTCCAACGCTGTTAAAAGCTAAGAAATCTACTTATAGGAAGATCTACCATCATACGTGGAAGATGTACATTGCGTGGTGCGAGTCTCTTGGGGTTCATTCTCACTTTTTTTTGGTGGCTCAGATCTCGACCTTCCTTCATCTGTGGGTTGAGCAGAAACTGGCCTTGAGTACTATCAAAGGTCAGGTGTCCGCCTTAGCGGTCTTCTTTTAAAGGCCCTGCAAAATTGTGTCCACGTCCTGGGGGTATAATAGTTGCCTCAATCCCTAAACAAAGTTTGTTAAATGGAGAAACCCTCTATTTGGTGGGACTTTATGGCAACCAATTTTAATCAATGTGTCATCCAATAGGATATGGTAAAAAATTGGTATTAATTGTTTGGCAATAACCCTGTGAGTATCAATAAAGGTGTATACGCACATATTCAACATACATTAGGTGATACATAGACAAAGAAATAAATATAATGCAAATAAAAAATAAAAAATGTTGGACTACTGATTGGAGTGGTATACAGTTCCAACGTGTTTCAATAGCAATACATATAGATATCTTCATCAGGGAATTAGTACGCCACTCCTGAAAAGCATAACATTCAGTCAATATAATTACAAAAATTACAATATATCCATTAATCTATACATGCAACGCAGAGTGCACTTGAGAAAACATTCCCAGTGTCCACCCCACAACATACCTGTAAGCCAACTCGTATAGATCTCCCCTAAAACCATCACTGCCACAAAGATGCAAGAGCCAAAGTATATGATTCCCTGGAGGGTACTGTTTTTTCTACGGTCTCTGCCTAGAAGCACATACACATCTATAAATTTACATGCATATACGTCTGTGTGCATATATCCACACAGGTAGCCTGCTGATGGCCCATAGAGTCTTGTAACTTACCTCCATGGGATCAAAGCATTTTATCTTTCACCCAACTAGAAACAAGACGGAAAAGGAGAGGATCAGAGAAATGATATCTGTATTTTAAAGCATAAAATATGCTCTCACAGACTATATAATCCAGTATCTGTATAGGTTTTAAAAGATAGAAACCGAGAAAAGAGAAAAATATAAATGGGGGTACTCTCTATGATATTTATTCATTTGTGTTTTAATTCCATATCTTACCTCCAAAGAGAGGGGAGGACAGGCTAGAAGAGGAAACCGTAAGGAAAGTCCACGGTGCAATGGCCCCGCTGTCTCAATATTCTATGAGGAACCAGAGGGAAATATAGTTACAAAGATGGATCCCCTGCAACACCCAAAATGAATAAATGAAGGAGAGGGAAAGCCTAAATAATTTCAAAAAACGCTCTCCCAAACGAAAATCCCAAAGTGCTCCTCTTCCATCAGGCTATAACTTACTTTCTGTAGTGTAAGGCTGATTCGGCCGAAAAGGTCCTGGGGACACCGCAAATGCGTCCTCTCCTGGAATCGTGGGGGAGATGAATATCAATCTCCCTATGGCTCCCGGCGTCTCCCCAAGTACACTGTGCATGCGCGATGTGGC
Source organism: Pelophylax lessonae (assembly GCF_965119305.1). Taxonomy (NCBI): domain Eukaryota; kingdom Metazoa; phylum Chordata; class Amphibia; order Anura; family Ranidae; genus Pelophylax; species Pelophylax lessonae. The sequence goes on from NC_138770.1 coordinate 287,308,400, forward strand.
ATGACGCAGTACGTGCGGGCGCGCAATTGTCACTTCCGGTTTCGCCGGCTTCCAGGTCCCGCTGCTCTAAAGAGTCATTGTTGCCTAGAAACCTATATTAGAATTCAGTGAAAGATTTTGTATACGATCTATAAGCTCAAAGAAGAGCTTCCGGTTTCCATCCATCCACCGCCCTTACCTCTCAACGCCAAGGAGAAGGAAGGGACAACTGGGGCGGGATCACCTTTGCTAAAGCACATATTAAGGGCTATTATAGAAAACATTGAGCATTCGGGATGAACGCCCCGACACTGAAAAAGGAGGTGGCCTTCCAAAAGGCCTGCAACAAACCTTTTTTGGGGTCAACTCCATGCCCCATAAAAAGAGGGTTCTAGAAACCCTTGAAGAGACAAGGACTCACTGCTCAAAGTGGTGTAATTGCCTGATGACTCACACAGGTGCATGCCCCGGCTCGCCTCCGTGAAAACTTGATAAAAGAAAAGGAATTGGCAGCACTCCAGGTTGAGTCAAAATCCAGATTTATTGACTGGACATCCAAATTATGACAATCGTGACAAGGTAGACGCGTTTCACACACTGACTGTGTGCTTAATCATTACAAACAGGAACCCTTAGGGGCTTACCAGTGCCGGGCATCTAGGCAGAAATGGAAAAAAGTAGGGGTGAAAGGAAAAGAGAAGAGGAGATGGTATAATTGGGGAAAAGGACATCATGGGGATGCTACCTCTTTTAAGGGCGGCCCTTGGCCACATACTCCCTAGTACATTATTTTCTTGGGGGAGTTAGGCACTTGACCCCTCCAGTGTGGTCTCTTTTGCCACCTTGGGACCTCAATATGGTGCTCTGTCTTCCAGAAGCCTCCTTTTGAGAACCTTCTTGAGATTCCCCTGGTTACGCTGTCCCAGAAGGTAGCTTTTTTTGGTGGCTATCACCTCTGCGTGCAGGGTGTTGGAATTGGCGGCGTTATCCTGTCGTTCACCTTACTTGGTGGTTCACAGAGATAAGGTGGTTCTTAGCCTCTATCCCTCATTCCTTCCTGAGGTTGTCTCTGATTTTCATTTGAATGAAGACATCGTGTTGCCTTCCCTGTGTCCCAGGCCAAAACATCCGAAGGAAATTGCCTTGCATGCCTTGGATGTGGTCCGGGCAATTGGAGTGTACCTGGCAGCTACGGAGTCTTTTAGGAAGTCAGACTCACTATTTGTGCTCACGGATGGGCCTCGTAAAGGGTTGTCTACTTCCTCTGTGACCATTTCCAGATGGATCAGACAGACGGTGGTTCAGGTCTTTTCCATCAAAGGTCAGATTCCTCTTTTCCCTGTCAAGGCGCATTCTACTCGGGCGCTCAGTGCCTCCTGGCCCTTCCGTCATCAGGTGTCAGTGACTCAGGTTTGCAAGGCAGCCACCTGGTCATCGGTGCACACTTTCACAAAATTTTATGAAGAGGATGTGTTGGAATCTGCGGATGGTTCCTTTGGCCGCAAGGTTTTTGCAGGCTGCTTTCCTGGTCCTCTTTTGAGGGTGTATTGTTTATTTTTCAGGTGAGCTCCAGTTGTTTTGGTTGAGCTCCGGTTTACCTGGTTTGCTATAGTTAGCCTTGGGAGTTTCTTTTTTGCTTTTCCCACCCCTCATGTTTAACACTGCTTTGGGACGTCCCAATGGTTAGGAAGATCAGGAGCTGTGTCCGCCAATGAATGAAAGAGAAAATGGGATTTTTGACCTACCATAAATTCCATTTCTCTGATGTTCATTGATGGACACCACCCACCCCTTTGTGGAGTTGTAATTCTTCTGACACTGCTTGTAACAAAACTGAGTACCTATTAGTGATCGACCGATATCGTTTTTTTAATGCCGATACCGATATTTTGGTCATCCGATATCGATATCGGCCGATATTTTCGGACATGTAAAAAATTTTCTTTTTTTTTTCCCCAGGTACTCCTTGTGGAGGGATCTGGGGGTCTAAAAGACCCCAAACCCCTCCTCGGCACTGTAATGCATTCATAACACCAAGTTTGACTGTTTTTAATGCTGTCAGTTTTTTTAATTTGGCACCGAGTACCCGGAAGTGATGTCATGACATAACTTCTGGGTTTTATACATGGAGACCCGTTCAGAGCCGAATGCGGCTTTGATCGGGTCTTCGGCGGCCGTGCAGGTAGGATGCCAGGGTCTCCCGGTGAGACGGGAGACCGGGGTGAACCACGGAAGGAGGGGGGGGGACGTCCCCTCCCTTTCCTTATAATCACAGCTAAGCGGCTTCTCAGTCATTACAAGACAGCCGACCGTCGTCGGCTATGGATGCCGGTACCGGGGTGATGCCTCTAGCTGCAGGCATCACTCCGGTACAGCACTTTACTGAAATATTGGCAATATCGGTAACCTCAGGGGCCGAATTACGATATATCGGGGAAAGTGCATCTCTATCGGTTTTGAACATCGAGAGACTGAAATTTTTGCCCATTCCTCCTTGCAAAACAGCTCAAGCTCAGTGAGGTTGGATGGAGAGCGTTTGTGAACAGCAGTTTTCAGTTCTTTCCACAGATTCTCGATTGGATTCAGGTCTGGACTTTGACTTGGCCATTCTAACACCTGAATATGTTTATTTGTGAACCATTTCCGTCCCAGTCTCAGGTCTTTTGCAGACTCCATCAGGTTTTCTTCCAGAATGGTCCTGTATTTGGCTCCATCCATCTTCCCATCAATTTTAACCATCTTCCCTGTCCCTGCTGAAGAAAAGCAGGCCCAAACCATGATGCTGCCACCACCATGTTTGACAGTGGGGATGGTGTGTTCAGGGTGATGAGCTGTGTTGCTGTTACGCCAAACATAACGTTTTGCATTGTTGCCAAAAAGTTTGGTTTTGGTTTCATCTGACCAGAGCACCTTCTTCCACATTTTTGGTGTGTCTCCCAGGTGGCTTGTGGCAAACTTTAAATGACGGGGGACGGCCTCGTCTTTGTAGATTTGCAGTGGTCTGATTCTCCTTCCATTTCAATATTATCGCTTGTACAGTGCTCCTTGGGATGTTTAAAGCTTGGGAAATCTTTTTGCATCCAAATCCGGCTTTAAAGTCCTCCACAACAGTATCTCGGACCATTATACGGAGACTTGATTACGCACGGGTGGATTCTATTTATCATCATTAGTCATTTAGGTCAACATTGGATCATTCAGAGATCCTCACTGAACTTCTGGAGAGAGTTTGCTGCACTGAAAGTAAAGGGGCTGAATTATTTTGCACGCCCAATTTTTCAGTTTTTTATTTGTTAACAAAGTTTGAAATACCCAATAAATTTCGTTCCACTTCATGATTGTGTCCCACTTGTTGTTGTTTCTTCACAAAAAATTAGTTTTATATCTTTATGTTTGAAGCCTGAAATGTGGCAAAAGGTCGCAAAGTTCAAGGGGGCCGAATACTTTCACAAGGCACTGTGTGTGTGTGTATATATGTGTGTGTGTGTGTATATGTATGTGTGTGTATATATATATATATATATATATATATATATAATCAGTGGGTACGGAAAGTATTCAGACCCCCTTAAATTTTTCACTCTTTGTTATATTGCAGCCATTTGCTAAAATCATTTAAGTTCATTCTTCTTCCTCATGAATGTACACATAGCACCCCATACTGACAGAAAAACACATAATTGTTGACATTGTTGCAGATTTATTAAAAAAGAAAAACTGAAATATCACATGGTCCTAAGTATTCAGACCCTTTGCTGTGACACTTATATATTTAACTCAGGTGCTTTTCATTTCTTCTGATCATCCTTGAGATGGTTCTACACCTTCATTTGAGTCCAGCTGTGTTTGATTATACTGATTGGACTTGATTAGGAAAGCCACACACCTGTCTATATAAGACCTTCCAGATCACAATGCATGTCAGAGCAAATGAGAATCATGAGGTCAAAGGAACTGCCTGAAGAGCTCAGAGACAGAATTGTGGCAAGGCACAGATCTAGCCAAGGTTACAAAAAGATTTTTGCTGCACTTAAGGTTCCTAAGAGCACAGTGGCCTCCATAATCCTCAAATGGAAGACGTTTGGGATGACCAGAACTAGAGCTGGCCGTCCGGCCAAACTGAGCTATCGGTGGAGAAGAGCCTTGGTGAGAGAGGTAAAGAAGAACCCAAAGATCACTGTGGCTGAGCTCCAGAGATGCAGTCAGGAGATGGGAGAAAGTTGTAGAAAGTCAACCATCACTGCAGCCCTCCACCAGTCGGGCTTTATGGCAGAGTGGCCCGACGGAAGCCTCTCCTCAGTGTAAGACACATGAAAGCCCGCATGGAGTTTGCTAAAAAAACACCTGAAGGACTCCAAGATGGTGAGAAATAAGATTCTCTAGTCTGATGAGACCAAAATAGAACTTTTTGGCCTTAATTCTAAGCGGTATGTGTGGAGAAAACCAGGCACTGCTCATCACCTGTCCAATACAGTCCCAACAGTGAAGCATGGTGGTGGCAGCATCATGCTGTGTGGGTGTTTTTCAGCTGCAGGGACAGGACGACTGGTTGCAATCGAGGGAAAGATGAATGCGGCCAAGTACAGGGATATTCTGGACAAAAACCTTCTCCAGAGTGCTCTGGACCTCAGACTGGGCCGAAGGTTTACCTTCCAACAAGACAATGACCCTAAGCACACAGCTAAAATAACGAAGGAGTGGCTTCACAACAACTCCGTGACTGTTCTTGAATGGCCCAGCCAGAGCCCTGACTTAAACCCAATTGAGCATCTCTGGAGAGACCTAAAAATGGCTGTCCACCAACGTTTACCATCCAACCTGACAGAACTGGAGAGGATCTGCAAGGAGGAATGGCAGAGGATCCCCAAATCCAGGTGTGAAAGACTTGTTGCATCTTTCCCAAAAAGACTCCTGGCTGTATTAGATCAAAAGGGGGCTTCTACTAAATACTGAGCAAAGGGTCTGAATACTTAGGACCATGTGATATTTCAGTTTTTCTTTTTTAATAAATCTGCAACAATGTCAACAATTCTGTGTTTTTCTGTCAGTATGGGGTGCTATGTGTACATTCATGAGGAAGAAGAATGAACTTAAATGATTTTAGCAAATGGCTGCAATATAACAAAGAGTGAAAAATTTAAGGGGGTCTGAATACTTTCCGTACCCACTGTATATGTATGTATATATATATATATATATATATATATATATATATATATATACATACAGACATATACATATATATATGAATATTGGGTACTGTCTTGTTTTTTTTTTTTCCCTTCTCCAAATGCATGTTGAAACACTGCTGTCTGTTTCTTCATTCAGAGAAAACAGTAGGAATATTCCAGTGCAATAGCCCGTTTAATCCGTCATGTGTTTTAGTGCTTTCGATTAATTTGACCATATTAGGTCAGAAACCGGGAAAGATTTTCCAAGCACTGATCACACTGTATATGAATTGGTTCATCATAGTAGAGATTGTTGAATAGTGTATGAATTGCATCATATTTTTGTCTGGTATTTTTCTTTCTCCCTCATACATATGTGATCTCTGCTTTACAGGTCATATTCCATGATGTCAGTGCCCTGACGGAAAAGTTATTCCCAATAGTAGAAGCAATGCAGAAACTCTTCAGTGCTGGCACTGGAACCTACTACAGTGACTCCATCTTTTTCCTATCTGTTGCCCTACACCACATAATGCCAAAAGGTAAGTAACTTGATTGCTTGTACTAAGTTACAGGACCTCTGAATCGAAGTATAATGCTGCACGTAATTCAGCCATACACTGGATTATCCTGCTGCTACTTGGCATCAAACAACAAAGTAGTACAGTTTAGCCAACTACACACACAAAGCTACATAAAAGAAACTATTCTGACCAGCCACTAGGGTGATTATTGGGTTTGGCTGTGAGACCAAAAAAAGTCTGCTTGTGAAACTAGAACATAAATACGTAAGCAGACTTTTATCACAATAAACACATTGAATTGGTATTGATTTTATTGGCATAATTATTTAGTGTTTTGTTTTTTATATGGTCCATTTGTGCTGTTATGTAGCACAAAAAAAAAAAACACCCGGACTTTGTGGAAAAAAGCAGCTCAGAAGATACAAAAAGTATCTAAACAGACAGTGATGGCTTACAAGAGGCTTGCTGTAGTAGGCCTTGTAATTGCCTTGACTACTCCGAGGTGACTGGCTGCCTATAAAGCTCATAATGCCTGAACCCGTGTGAAAGAGTTCCTGCATATCATGCTTGAAAGGAGTGAGTTGTAATGCTCCACAGAGCCTGCCCCTATTGCCAATCACAGAGTGCTGGAGGCTTCACAGGCAGCAGCCGGACACCCTGTTGGACCAAGAGGGAGGAGGATGGGAGCAATGTGGCTGTCCTGAATGCCAGAGTTTGGCGAAAACAACATCGCGGTTTACTGAAAAAGTCATAACTAATTGTTATGCAAGGGCAGTATTCAAAAGTGCTAATTCTAAATATTTTATTTATGTGAGCCGACTGAAATGTACTACTTAACCACTTAAGCCCCGGAGCATTTGGCTGCTCAAAGACCAGGCCCTATTTTGCGATTCGGCACTGCGGGACTTTAACGGACAATTGTGCGGTCGTGTGACGCTGTACCCAAATTAAATTGACGTCCTTTTTTTCCCACAAACAGAGCTTTCTTATGGTGGTATTTGATCACCTGTGCGATTTTTACTTTTTTCGCTATAAACAAAAAAAGAGCCACAATTTTGAAAAAATAACAATATTTTTCACATTTTTTATATGAAATTCTCAAAAAAAATGTAAAAATCTAAATTTAACATTGTAGGCCAACTTGTTTTCTGCTACATATTTTTGGTAAAAAAAAATCGCAATAAGCGTATTTCGATTTTTTTGCGCAAAAGTAATTGCGTTTACTAACTACGGGAAAGATTTATGTCATTTTTATTGTTTCTTTTTTAACTAGTAATGGCGGCGATCTGCGTTTTTTTTTTTTTTTGCGGGACTGCGACATTGCGGTGGACAGTTCGGACCCTTGACTGACATTTTTGACACTTTTGGGGGTACCAGTGACATTACTACAGTAATCAGTGCTATCAATATGCACTGTTACTGTAAAAATGACACTGGCAGGGAAGAGGTTAACTTTATTAGTGATCAAAGGGTTAAGTGTGTCCCTAGGGGCGTGATTCTAACTGTCAAGTGGCATGGCTTGTTAGATCATAACAGAGATCTACGATCCTACATAGCAGGATCGCATAGCCTCTGTCATGATCTAAGGGAGAATGACAGGCGGCTTTGTTTACATCAGCCGTCTGCCTTTCTCCCTCTCCTGAGCGAGATCGCGAGTGACCGGCGGACATCGGAGCAGCCAGTCACATGCGCGGGAATGTCCAGGAACGAGCGGGGCGTGCGCTCGCCCCCTAGAGGCTCGTGGGCGAGTGATGTACCCCTACGTCACTTTGCCCAGGAGGGGCTAACGGCCGCCGTATATAGTCGTGCGGCGGTCGGCAAGTAGTTAATGACAGTGTCTGTTTAAAAGAAGAACTATCAGTAGAAGAAAGAGGAGCTTTTTAAAGTCCTTAAGGCATCCTGTCCCTATCTAAATTTGTGCAGGGGTTGCTGATCTGTGGTGTCAGACGGCTAGCAATGCTCACCCGCCTAGCTGTCCGACATCACTGATCAAAGAAGGTGGATTTCTCTGTGACCGCTCAAGAGGATAAGGTGCGTGACATGCAGTGCACACTGAGCTCAAAAAACCTCACTCCCCCCCTATTTTTAATTGCCGAATGGAACATTGCGCTGCTGTACAGTGTGGTCTTTTAATCAATGTTTAGTCCGCACTGCCACCAACTATTCAGGACACAAAGCGAATGGAAACAGTCAGATTGTGGTGTGCATGATGGTGACTGGAGAAGAGCTCTTTCAATTCACAAAAACACGTGCTGACAACCGCTCACACTGGCTACTAAACGTATCTGAGACAGCTTAGTGTAGTAGGCAATGTGTGTTATTGTCAGCTTGTATTTTTGTAAATGAATGGCCATTTTTCCAGCTGTAATTCATGACACAAGATGACCGTTTCCACTCTCTTGTTACCTGAATAGCTGGCGGTAGGTCTGGACTCTGAGTACTAAACAGGGGAGACACAGCACTGCAAAATGGAGAGGTGCTGGCTGCAACTTCCTCATGGGAACACCTATATGATAGAAAATAAATCTATTTAACATCTACTGCTCAGATTTTAATGGAGAAAGTGACCCATTGGGGCTAACAAGCTATTTATTCTTCTGATAGGCAGAGGCGTACCTAGGGTCTCCAGCGCCCTTGGCGAGGAACTGTATCGGCGCCCCCCCCAAAGGAGAGAGAGTTTGACAGAGAGAGAGAGAGAGACGGGGGGGGGGGGGGGTTTACAGATTAGAGAGAGAGGGGGTAACACAGAGAGAAGGGATGAGAGAGAGGGCAGGTGACAGAGAGAGGGGGCAGGTGACAGGGAGAGAGGGGGCAGGTGACAGAGAGAGAGGGGGCAGGTGACAGAGAGAGAGAGAGGGCAGGTGACAGAGAGAGAGAGGGGGCAGGTGACAGAGAGAGAGGGGGCAGGTGACAGAGAGAGAGAGAGGGGGCAGGTGACAGAGAGAGAGAGAGGGGGCAGGTGACAGAGAGAGAGAGGGGGCAGGTGACAGAGAGAGAGATGGGGGAAGGTGACAGAGAGAGAGGGGGCAGGTGACAGGGAGAGAGAGGGCAGGTGAGAGAGAGGGGGCAGGTGACAGGGAGAGAGGGGGCAGGTGACAGAGAGAGAGGGGGCAGGTGACAGAGAGAGGGGGCAGGTGACAGAGAGAGAGGGGGCAGGTGACAGAGAGAGAGGGGGCAGGTGACAGAGAGAGAGGGGGCAGGTGACAGAGAGAGAGAGGGCAGGTGACAGAGAGAGGGGGGGCAGGTGACAGAGAGAGGGGGGGCAGGTGACAGAGAGGGGGGGCAGGTGACAGAGAGAGGGGGGGCAGGTGACAGAGAGAGGGGGGGCAGGTGACAGAGAGTAAGGGGGCAGGTGACAGAGAGAGAGGGGGCAGGTGACAGAGAGAGAGAGGGGGCAGGTGACAGAGAGAGAGAGGGGGCAGGTGACAGAGAGAGAGAGGGGGCAGGTGACAGAGAGAGAGAGGGGGCAGGTGACAGAGAGAGGGCAGGTGACAGAGAGAGAGAGAGGGTAGGTGACAGAGAGAGAGAGGCAGGTGACAAGGAGTGGGGGGGGGGTGACAGAGAGAGAGAGGGTAGGTGACACAGAGAGAGGGGGCAGGTGACAGAGAGAGAGAGGGTAGGTGACAGAGAGAGAGGGGGCAGGTGACAGAGAGAGAGAGGGTAGGTGACAGAGAGAGAGAGGGTAGGTGACAGAGAGAGAGAGAGGGTAGGTGACAGAGAGAGAGAGAGGGTAGGTGACAGAGAGAGAGAGAGGGTAGGTGACAGAGAGAGAGAGGGCAGGTGACAGAGAGAGAGAGGGCAGGTGACAGAGAGAGAGAGGGTAGGTGACAGAGAGAGAGAGGGCAGGTGACAAGGAGTGGGGGGGGGGTGACAGAGAGAGAGAGGGCAGGTGACAAGGAGTGGGGGGGGGTGACATTGTGTGCAGTGCACCGTATGGAGTTCTCCCAGACACACAATGGGCAGAGCCAGAGGACCTCCTCCCCAGAGATCACATACAGTATACCGATCCGCACACTCTCTCTCCATTGTACCTCACACAGCATCATGGACTGTCTCCCTGGCCTGCAGACACACACTACCCCCCCCCCCCCCCCAGTGAACTTGTCACCAGGCGCGCTCCCCCTCACCTCGGATCAGCAGCAGCATCTCCCGCTCATCTCAAGGGCAGCACTTGTCCATGAGGGGCCGGCTGGGCGGGGACAGACACCATCCAGACCAGTATAAACACAGCAGGGGGCGGGGCCGCCGCCGGATCACAGTCATTAAAGCTGTATATTATGGACGGAACAGAAGGCGAGGTAAAAAAAAGGGGGGCGCCGGGGGGCACAGGCTGCATGGAGGAGCAGTAATGCACTGCTTCACTGCCAATGTTTTTGCGCCCCCCCCCCTCGGCTTGCGCCCCTGGCGGGCGCCGTTCTGGCCAACCCCACGGTACGCCCCTGCTGATAGGTCTTCACTTCTTTAAGTGATAGTTATGTTTAATAGTAATGCCTTTCACAGAACAAGGCAGCAGGCATCCTCCAGGGTCCTTGATATCTGTAACTAAACTGCTGCTGCCATAGGTGCCTGTTATTGGATTCTAAACTAGAAGCAGCAGACTTCTGATGTTTGTGGGCACTTTGTTTTTTTAAATAGACTCAAAATGTCCAAGCTCATATCTCATTAGCAGTGTAATCCAGGCCTCGACAAAACCCGGGCGCCAGGTCGCATTTGCGACTAGAATTAGCGACCTGGCGCCTGGGGTGCCCTGCAGAGGGTGTCCTGTCATTTTTGTACGGACTTCCGCGCACGGAGTGCACGGACTTCCGGGCCGTCCGAAAATTGAGGCCCCCGGCTTTTCGGCCTACTTGAGATGAGGCTTCCAATGGGGAACTGGCGCCCTCTTGTGGTGGCCGGGAGTAATGACTGTTGTAATTACTGTTTCCACTGTTTGTTCACAATGCATTACCATCTCCCTGTCCAGTTAGTTACCTTTGACAGGGAGTGTGGTTATTTATTATTAATTTAATTTATTTTTTTAATGTAAAAACTAAATAAATTTTTTTTTTTTTAATTATTAAAAAATATATATATTTTTTCCAATTATTATTATTATTATAAAAAAAAAAAAATATATATATATATATATATATATATATATATATATATATATATATTTCTTTTTTTTTTTTTTTTTTTTTTTCCTCATCGCCATGCCACAGCCGAAGGCCCCTTTCACACGGGCTGTCCGATCAGGTCTGCCTGTCAGTTTTTCAGGCAGACCTGATCGGACCCTTCATTCTCCTCTATGGAGCAGTAATCTGCCGCCATCTGATCCTGTCCGCCAAAAGCAGACGGATGGTGGTTCTATTTTCTATCCATCCCGTGGATCGGATCAGATGGCATCGGATGGAAAGAGACAGACAGTCTGTTTTCATCCAATTGCGCTAGAGGAGAGTGGGGTTCTAGTCGTATTTATGTGTAAATTTAGTATCCGTTTTATTAAATAAAGCTTGGTTGTTAGTTTAAAAAAAAAAAAAAAAAACTGGCTCCTAACTTTTTTAGCTGGCTCCTAGATTTCAGGAAAATTTGTCAAGCCCTGGTGTAATCCTAGTATTCACAAATTCCTTTAATGATGTTAAGAGACTTAAATACCCTTGCCAGAGAGTGTCTTTGTATACATGTATTTTTTAATCCTTGAAATTCCCTAGAGTCTGTGTTGGAAATCACAGATGTGACCCTGCTGTCTCTGGGACTCGTAATAGTTTAATTGGTGAAAGCCTGTTCTTCAATATATCTTTCTAAGCTTAGAAGTCACTGATATTTTTAGCATATAATTATACAGCTTTTTCTCACGCCATTTAAAGCATGTTATTTTACATCGACTTTAGAGCAAGAAAATTAACCTTATAGGCAAGCTAAACCTAAAACACACACTGGCTTATATAAAAGTGTAATAGAAAGCACTTGCTGGGATAAATGTTATAGGAGCTGATACACAGATCAATACAGTGTTAGTCATTGTCTGACAATAGTTTGCCAGTTTACCTTTCCTGACATTAGTTTGCCAGTTTACCTTTACTCATTTGTGACTGCTCAAAATGTGATTTTAAACAAGAATTCCTCCATTGGTTGCATTTGTCAATGTAATTAGCCAGCCTTTGCCTTCTGTGCCTGTACTCCATGCCCTCCAGCCCAGAGCTGGTTCTTTTGGAACAGTCCAAGTGTAAAGCGTCAGTTTAGATGACAGATGCTTACTAAATATAAAATATATGGCTATTTTTATGGGGGATTATTTAAATGTTTAGACTTAAATTGGATCTAAAGCCTAAACATTTTTTTACCTTCATGCATTCCCTGCATTAAAGGTGAAAAATGTTCCAGTACCCGTATTGCCCCCTCACCTCCCATTATACTTACCTGAGTCTTTACTCAATTCAATGCTGGGCCTGTCTCTAGTGGCTCCCCCCACTCTTCTGTGATAAGGGGGCAGGGCTGTGCTGTGCTGTCTGTGTCTATGGATGCGGGCAGCACAGCTTGGGATAAAGTCTGCAGGTGTGCCACCATAAAAAGCAGCTTCCAGTGGTGATACACCGAGAAGAGGAGCAGCCAGGAGTGCTGACAGGGGATCCCAGAAGAGGAGGATTGGGTCCACTCTGTGCAATTCTATTTCAAGGAACAGGTAAATATAACATGTTTGGTATTTTAAGACATAAAGTATTTTCTCTGTCCCAAAATATACCTTATGTATGTGTATCGTATACTGTGTGTATATATTCTGGATCTTTGTGTGTGTGTGTGCTCTAACTAAAGATCTATATAGGGGAACCTGGACCGCCTTCCTGGTGATCCCTCTAATGATATACCTTTAGAATTCATTTTGCTTTTCCCACTGCATGGCCACACTGTTTGCTCATTTTGTAGTCATCTGAATTTGGTATTCTCAAGAATCTTTCCTCTGTAGTTCTGGCAAAATTCTGTACCCCAATATTGTACTATAACCAGAGGTTTTTTTCCCTAGGTGCATTATTCTACATTTAGAAATGTTAAACTGCAGTTTTCACTGCTTTGGCCAATCTTCCAGCAATGCCCAATCATATTTTCTCTGTCGCTCATTGACAGACGCAGTCCTCCTTGATTAATATCAACTCGGGTTATACTGCCCTCTACAGGAGTAGGACTAGGCAGAAAGAAAAACGTTCTGGCCACACCTTAGGGGTAGTCCCAGAGGGTATGTCCTCTCTCTCTCTCTGCTACAGGAAGTCAGTTTTTTTCTGTCTAGTTAGGAGTAAGGACCTAAGTTCCTTGCTGGGATCTTTGGTCCTGGCAAGATTTTTTAGAAATACTTTTTTAGGCAGCTTTTCTTCTCCAGTGTTCCTGTGATATCTTCAAGCAAGTCCCGTTGGAGGACGCTCCATCCTTTAAGGATCCGGTGGATCGAAAAGTGGAAGCGGAATCCCGCACTGTTTTTTCCCTGATAGGGTCAACCTTTAGACCAGTGGTTGCCATTGGTTTAGTTTCACAAACATTGACAGAATGGGCAAAATTGCTACGCCATGACTTAAAGGGGAGAAGTATCCCCCCGGCAGCGTCTGATTTGATGGAGCAAATTATACAAGGACTACAGTTCGTCTGTGACGCAGCCCTGGATGCCACTCCCTTGTTAGGGCATGCATCAATGTCAGCTGTAGTCCTCAGACGTGTGCTGTGGTTAAAGTGTTGGTCGGCGGATCAAGGTTCCAAGAAAGCTTTGGCTAATCTCCCTTTTCAGGGGGATCGCCTATTTGGGACCACCCTAGATGAGATCATAAAGGATGTCACTGGGGGCAAGAGCACTTTTTTGCAGCAGACTGCTAAAGCTAAAGGACCTCGTAACAGGCGAGGACCTTCCTTTTCCGCTCATAAAAGGTTCGTTCGCTCCGCTGGGGCGAGCGTGAAGGGCAAAGCACCTTCAGGAGGTTTCAAAGGGCGGGTAAACAAAAGGCCGACTCAGCCAAACCTGAAGATAAAACTAATACAGCCTGAAGGTGCGCCCCCACCCAGCTCAGGGGTGGGGGGACGTCTTCACCGGTGTTCAGATCCAGGGCTTGCCTGAATCCCGGACTAAGGGGTTCAGGAGATCATACGATCGGGATACAAGATCGAGTGTCGATCACTTCTACCGGTGCAATTCTTCCCTTCCAACATTCATATGCTACAGGGAGCGGTAGTTCCCGTTCCTTGAGCAGAACGTTTTCTTTACTTTTTCCAAAGATCATTCCCAGTTCCCTCCAGGAATCGGATCCGGTTGAGCGAGCGGACCAGGGAGTCTCTGGTCCGGTGACTCCGGTCTCTAAAGCTCAGCCAGGAGAAGTCATCACTTCCGATAGGAATCAAGTTTCTGATAAATGTGTGGGAACTGATCAGACTTGGTCTGACTGCCTGGACCAAGCAGCTCTAGGGCAGCCTGGTTCGGATCCAGTCAGACAATGCCATGGTGGTGACTTAGGTCGATCACCAAGGATTTCACCAGCTGTGTCTTCAATAGGGCATCCCGGAGGTGGATCTGTTGGCATGTCGGCTCAACAGGAAGGCGCGGAGGTTGGTAGCTCGCGCCCGCGATCCTCTAGCGGACACAGCAGACACGCTGAGCGCCCCGTAGGGGCAGTATCAGCTACTGTATGTCTTCCCCCCTCTCAAGTTGCTGCTAAGATTTCTCCGCAGGATAGAGGTGGAGGGAACTCCAGTTATCCTGGTAATTCCGGGCTGGCCTCGTCAAGCCGGGTACGCCGTCTTGGGCAGACTAGTCGCGGACGCTCCTTGGAGACTTCCTCTCAGGGAGGATCTGCGGTCTCAAGGACCGATCTTCCATCGTGCTTTACAGTCGCTGGCTTTAGCGGCCTGGCCATTGAGACCCAGGTACTGAAGGACAGGGGATTGTCAGCTTCAGTTATCCCTACTCTAATTAAAGCAAGGAAAGCGACTTCCAGCAAAGTCTATTATCGCACATGGAAGGCTTATATCGTGTGGTGTGAATCTTTGGGATTTCCCCCACGTACCTATTCGGTGACCCGAATCTTGGCTTTTCTGCAAAAGGGGATTGAGCAGAAACTATCCTTGAGCACTATCAAGGGTCAGGTTTCAGCGTTAGCAATCTTCTTTCAGAAGCCTCTGACTACTCATTCCTTGGTGCGGAATTTCATCCAGGGGGTGCGGCACTTGGCTCCGCCAGTGCACGCGCCCTTACCGCCCTGGGATTTTAATTTGGTGTTGTCGGTTCTGCAGAAACCTCCCTTTGAAAATATTAGGGAGATTCCCTTGCTTACATTATCCCAGAAGGTGGCCTTCTTGGTGGCTATCACTTCTGCACGCAGGGTGTCAGAACTGGCTGCATTATCGTGTCATTCCCCATATCTGGTGATTCATAGGGATAAGGTAGTTCTTCATCCGAAGCCATCCTTTCTTCCTAAGGTGGTTTCAGACTTTCATCTGAATGAAGATATTGTGCTACCTTCCTTGTGTCCTAAGCCCAGTCATCCTCGGGAATGTGCGTTGCATTCCTTGGATGTGGTTCGGGCAATCAGGGTATACCTGAAGACTACGGAATCGTTCCGTGAAACGGATTCACTTTTTGTGATCACGGATGGCCCCAGAAAGGGGTTGCCTGCATCTGCCGCGACTATCTCCAAATGGATTAGACAGACGGTGGTACAGGCTTATTCTATTAGGGGTCGGAATCCTCCGTTCCCTGTTAAGGCGCACTCGAGCGCTCAGTACTTCCTGGGCCTACCGCCATCAGGCGTCAGTGGTCCAGGTGTGCAAGGCGGCTACCTGGTCGTCGGTGCATACCTTTACAAAATGTTATAAAGTTGATGTGATGGCATCGGCGGATGCCTCATTTGGCCGCAAGGTTTTGCAGGCCGCAATTTGAGGAGACCGTTGGTCTACCTCGAGGGTTTTTTTCCGTTGGAATTTCAGTTGAGTCTCATCTTTTGATTGATGAGCCTTTAAAACTTCTAGTTGGCACCGGTTGGGCCTTCTAGATTGGATTTTGATTTCCATTATCCAACCCCTCATTTGTGGCACTGCTTTGGGACGTCCCGAGTTGATATTAATCAAGGAGGACTGCGTCTGTCAATGAGCGACAGAGAAAAATGGATTTTTGTAAACTGTTACTGTTACTGTAAAATCCTTTCTCTTAAGCTCATTGACAGACGCAGTACCCGCCCCTCTGTTTTTGAGTTGGGTTGGGTTAAATTCTCTAAACACTGCTTTGTGACATAACTGACTTCCTGTAGCAGAGAGAGAGAGGATATACCCTCTGGGACTACCCCTAAGGTGTGGCCAGAACGTTTTTCTTTCTGCCTAGTCCTACTCCTGTAGAGGGCAGTATAACCCGAGTTGATATTAATCAAGGAGGACTGCGTCTGTCAATGAGCTTAAGAGAAAAGGATTTTACGGTAAGGTCTTACAAAAATCAATTTTTATGATAGACACCTCTAGGATTTTAGACCCTATTGCACGTCTTTGTGTCGCCAGCCCAAAGACACATGAATGGCTCCATAAAACAGAGTGCATACATTAGATTACATACATAGACTACATACATACATTACATTAGATTATTTCCCACATTTTCAATTCATATAGAGCCTAATGTTTTCATTATTTTGTTTTCGGTCATATTATATTGTGAGAACATAGCATAAAAGCATTTTTTACCATATCTGCAGCATTTTATAAGTAGGGTGAGAGCTCCCTTTTATGCCACATTGGTTTGCATATCTTTTATTGGTTTGAGAGCCAGGAGTATTTTTAAATTTAGGAAGTTGTGAGTTAGAGTCCCCCTTTCAAAACATACCATATTTGCAGTTTTTGCATGTATGGTTAGAGCTCCCTTTATACCACACTGATATGCATATATTTTTTAGTGGTACTGATATGCATATTATTTGAGGTACTGATATGCATATATCTTTTCAGCGGTTTGGGAACCATGAGCTTCTAAACATACGAACTGGTGAGTTAGAGTTCCCTATTAAAACATGCAGCATTGTAGTCCCAGCATGTAGGCGGAGTGCAGTTGCCATATTGCTGGAGTCTTATTTAAGTGCGGGTTTTGTGGGTAGCTTGATCCCTGCTGACAAAGTTCCATCCAGGATGTAACGCGTACGGGAGAGGAGCTACGTGTGACGTCACCCACTTTCTGTACCATGCGTGCTTGATACTTGCACTTAGTTTAATTGTTGGCTTTGTAAGTTTTATACTTTAAGTTTTATGGAATAAATGTTAGTTTTAGCAGAGAGCACTATTTGTTGCTTCATTTGTTTTGTGTGTGTGTGTGTGTGTGTGTATATATATATATATATATATATATATATATATATTGGAAAAGGTGTATATATAAAACTAAAAAGTGACATGTATACACTAGCAGCGCTTCAGGACCAGATGTCTAAAGTCTTACAGAGCACCAAAAAAGGCCAATCCACATAATAAAGTTCAATGCAATAATCCTCAGTGAATGCGGTGAAGTCCTCTTCAGTGTTCAAATATAAACAGGATGGTGTACACCTCCACCGCACCTCTGTGAGCCCCCCAGGTTGTAAACACGTACCCTTAAATCATGTAAATGGTGCTTTATGGGATTGTTCCGGCAAGACTCTCCACACCGGTCCGCTCACAACCACACCAACCAAGAACCTTTTGTCATGGGCCGCCAGCACTCCTCCAGATGTCTCTCCATATCAATGGCACCATTTTAGGCATGTATTCTTAGCTTGCAGTATGTAAAGAACCCTCGTGGCTGCACGATCTACCACCACTATAGTCGCTCGTACCATCCACGGCTCGGTACCAGAGCACGGACTTCCGGGTTTCCTGGGCGTGACGTCAGACACTCCGGATTGACCTAGAGTGACTCTGGTGTGGAGAGTCTTGCCGGAACAATCCCATAAAGCGCCATTTACATGATTTAAGGGTACGTGTTTACTACCTGGGGGGCTCACAGACGTGCGGTGGAGGTGTACACCATCCTGTTTATATTTGAACACTGAAGAGGACTTCGCATTCACTGAGGATTATTGCATTAAACTGGATTGGCCTTTTTTGGTCATCTGTAGGACTTTAGACATTTGGTCCTGAAGCGCTGCTAGTGTATACATGTCACTTTTTAGTTTTATATATACATCTTTTCCATTATTATTTATTTATATAGCAGCAGCTGTAGATTTATTAGTGAGGCACTGATTCGTATCAGTACAAATCACTAACGTCACGCTTTCTGTCCCACAAGCGCTGAGTGAGTGAGTTTTTTGGTTCCTATTGGCTCTCTTTACTCGTTCTGTTTTTTTATATTTTATTTTTAATTTTTTTTTTTATTTTTTTTGAGTTTTAAAACGAGGTACACAAACAGAACCGTCAAGCATACCCAGGCTCAAAAAACATGAAAACAGAAAACGAAAAAAAAACTTAAACTACAACGACAAAAACCACCAAACCGTGGCTGCTGCTTTAGGAAGAAAATGTGCATACCTTAGAGCATCATGGAATGGTATCAAGGTGTGTGTGTGTGTGTGTGTGTGTGTATATATATATATATATATATATATATATATATATATTGTGGGGAGATGGCTATATTTCAGAGAGTGATTGGAGACTGGAGGATCCAGGCTCCCTCATTTAAAATAAACCATTACAACCATGCTGAAACCCTTATTACACTGACAAACAGTACTTTATATTTACATGATCCAGCTTTAAACCTCATGCTGTACCAATTGAAGATGTACCTTCATTCAAACCATTGTGCACATAGGAAGATTAAGATGCTCTGTTTAAACTTGCAGGCCCAGCTCTTCAAAAAGCTATTGCTCTTAGGAGGACGTCTCTTTGATGAGGCTCTTGACCAATTCATCAACGATGTTCCTGGAGGAATGGTTCTTTTCCCACAGTGTAAAGTTAAAACCTCTTTCCTCTGGAGCTTCTACCTGCTCATACTGCATAGCACCTCAATGCTCTACCCAGACTTCAATTTCAAAACCTAAGTTCAGCCTTTTATTTTTTTAGAATAAGAGCTGTCTACAAAGCCCACCAAGTCTTCTGCTGGCCATGCACCTGCCGAAAAATCGTTAGAAAATCTGTCATTTTGTCCGATCGTCCGTTTTTCGTCCAGTTAATGGGCACAAATAGAAAATCGAAGGAACAGTTTTGGAAATCTGCCGGCCGAATGATAAACAAACGATAAATTGAAAGGTTAATGTGTTTCTCGGCCGACCTGTTTGCACTAGGTACATGTGACAAACTGAATTAATTTATGTCGATTTGAACGATTTATCTTTTTCGAAATTTGGTCATTACATGATGGCACGATCGTCTGCTCTCACGGCTGAGTTTTCATTTTTTGAAAATTAGTTTGTCCGATATTTCGGCAAGTGTATGGCCAGCATTCCCCAAAGCCTTTTGCTAAGCGTGAGGGACGTCTGCTAGTTTGCTTAAATCTGAGTCACAGATTTCCCAGACCTCTGGGTTCCATTGGTGGTTTCAAAGGGGTACAAAATACCCCCTAACTGCTTTCTTTTCTTATATAAACAAAAATTTGCAGAATGCCCTGAGCCATCTCTTGTCCTGGGGAGTAGCTGTGCCAGTATCCTGCAGGCCAGATTAAAAAGGTTCTTTTCAAACTTGTTCACACTACCAAATTTTAACACCGAGGTATTTGTCCTATCCTGGACCTAAAATTCATAAATCAATACTGTCAGATTATTACATTTTGCATGGAATCTGCAACATCAGTTATTGCCTCTTTGAGACAAGGACAACACTTGATATCCATAGGCATCCAAAATGCCTATCTGCATATTTTAATTTATCTCCTCAACACATTCTATGTAGTAGGAAACAATCACTTTCAGTTTGTCCCACTGTCATTTGGCCTATTCTCTGTCTACTGAATATTAACAAGGGTCATTACACCTCAATATCGGTTTTTCAGGTCCGATACCGATTTCCCGCCCATACTTCAGGCCGCTAGCCGATATTAGGTGCCGATATTTTGCACATTTAAAGTTCTTCTTTTTAACACTGTCCTTTTTAAAAAAAAATGTTATCACTTTTATTGCTGACAGTAATAGGCAGTCACAGGTACTCTTTATGGAGGGATCTTGGGGTCTGGCAGGCATGGCGGTTGGTCACTCGGGTTTCCTGGTGGGACGGGAGACCTGGGCGAGCTTTGAAAGCGGTGGGAGGGGGACGTCACCTCAGGCTATTTGTAATGACAATCGAGCTGCCGCTCAGGCGCATCTGTTACCGTTACAATAAAGCCGACCGTCAGCTCTAACCAACAGTACCGGGGTGATGCCTCTGGCTACAGGCATCACTCTGGTACAACCACTTGAAGCAATATCGCCCATATCGGCATGTTTGTGGCTGATCCTTCAAAATAAGTGAATATCAGCCTCCGATAATTGGCCCCACCCTACTTCTGAGAGCTCAAGGCATTCAGGTTGCAGGTTATCTACCGTGTTTCCCCGAAAATAAGACCGGTCTTATCTTAATTTTGGCTAAAAAAAACACACTAGGGCTTATTTTCAGGGGATGTCTTACTTTTTTACGGTATTTAAAATGACGATCTTAAATTGTTTGTAACCCTAAAATAAATAAATATCCTGATCCCTTAAAGCAGGGGTGTCAAACTCCACTTCCATCGCGGGCCGCATCAGCATTATGGTTTCCCTCAAAGGGCCGGTTATATCTGTAAGATTAGATGTCCAGAGCACCCCACACCCCCTTACATCACAATGCACCCCCTTACCAAAGGGTGGATCTGGGAAGAAGTGCAGGGTCTGAAGGAGAACCAGAGAAGGGCTGGAGTCACCTTCCAGAGTCTGCTGAGTGCTGAGACCAAGGGAGGCAGAGACAAGGTGGTGTTGCTGCTGCACAGAGAGGTGTTCTGCCTTCCTCTCTGATGCAGACTGCTGAGCAGGAGGGGGGGCAAAGACGAGCCTTTCTGCAGCTGCACAGAGTACTGCAGGATCTGGCAAAGGAGTTCTGTCCTCTGCTGCCGACTACAGAGACAAGGTGGGGGCAGAGACAAGGGGGCTGCCACAGCTGCATGAGAGGTGCGAGGGCCACATGAAATGGCCTGGGGGGCCGCATTCGGCCCGCGGGCCTTGTGTTTGACACCTGTGCCTTAAAGCATGATAGGCAGCACAGTGATTGTGCTGTGTCATTTAGCCCTCCCTATGTTCTAAAAAAACCTGGAATAAAACAATAAAATGTTCTCACCCCATGTGAGCTCAGGAGTCAGCATTATGACATTCTGTAATTCCAAAAATAAACCTTGAATAAAGTCATTGTAAAATTATGTGATTGAATTTGTAAAAAGATTACTTAATGTGCAGTGTGTCTCCTTTTGTAACTTTATTGTGGAAAATACCTTATTGACCGCACAGCTGGGCACTTACGTGACCCCCTGGCACTCTACTTTCCCTCTCCAAATACTGCAGAGGGAGGGGCTGAGATCCCTGCTGATGTCAACCCTGCTCCAAGCACTGCAGAGGGAGGGACCACTGGCAAAAGCCGGGAGGAGAGGAAAAGATCTCTAGCGGGTCACGTGAGCATCCAGCTGCGCTGTAAATAAGGTATTTTTCACAATAAAGTTACAAAAGGAGACACGCTGCTCATTTATATAATCTTTTTACAAAATGAATAATGTGTTTTTACAAGGATTTTCTAGGGCTTATTTTCAGGGTAGGGCTTATATTGCAGCCATCCCTGAAAATCACTCTAGGTCTAATTTTCAGGATAGGGCATATTTTCAGGGAAACAGGGTAGTTGGCCTTTTTTTGAAGGACTGCTCTCCCTTACAGCTATCGCTAAATATGCACAAGTTGATTCAGGCTTATTATTGGGAGATCAATTATTCAACAATCTGCTTTTCAACCTTCACTTCACCTGCAATACAAGGGTCTGATCCTACACACATCCCAAGCAAAAGTATTTCTTTCAGAGAAGAAACTGCTTTCTTCTCATTCAAGGCTGTATTATTCACCCAATTTAATTCAAAACCTCTGCATCACAATACCTTGTTGACAAGGAAAAAGTAGGCTCTTGCTCTTGATCTATTTATGCTTCTTTCCAGCCAAGCAAGGAATTCCACTAGATTGGTGGATCTCCAGCCCAGCCTTAACAATGGGGAAGTCTTTCCTTTCATATAACTGAAAAGTGATTAATGACCGATGCCAGTGTCTCAGGCTGCGGAGGAGTTTTCCAGCCTCACACAATTCTGGGAACATGGTCATCAGTGGAATCCATCAACATTTTGGAGCTCAGAGCAATAAGTATTTCTCTGCAAAACTGGCCCCCCATCTGCAAGGACTCCCAGTTAGGGTACAGTCAGACAACACCATGAATGTGGTGGACATTAACCACCAAGGGGACACCAAGTGTCTTGCATCCTTGAAAGAAGCAAGTCCATTCCTCTATTGGATGGAGAAACACTGTCCAATGATCTCTGCTGTCCACATATCTGGAGTGGACAACTGGAGGGCGGGTTAACTCAGCCGTCACTGTCTAGAGCAAGGGGGAATGGACCCTTTACCAAAACATTTCTATCCTCCTATGTCAGAGATGAGGGACCCTGGCTTTGGATATCTTGGCCTCCAGATTCAACAACAAGTTCCCTATGTTTGTGGTTAGCACTGGCACCAAAAGTCTGGATAATTCCTTGGTCTCAGTTCTGGCGAATCTATGCCCTCCCTCCAGTGTGAATTCTGCCCTGCCTGGTTGACAATATATAGCAAGAGAAAAATCTGTTAAAACATACCTGCTTTGACTGCCAGTAGATGGCCTCTCCCTAACAGGCCAGACCTATTGTCTCAGCAGCCTTTATTTGATCCTGCTTTTCAGTCACTGACTCTAATGGCATGGCTGTTAAAGACCAAATCTTGAGTTGCAGAGGGATCTCCGAATCTTTCATTCCTGCTTTGTTAAAAGCAAGAAAAGCCACTTTGTATCTGGAAATCCTTCATTGCCTGGTGTGAACACAGGCACTTAAATCCTTAAGATTACTCTGTGCCTCACATTCTGGCCTTCCTACAATCAGGACTTGTCCAGAACTTTGTTTTAAGCATTCTAAAAGGAGAGGTTTCTGATCCTATCTTAATTCAAAAACCTTTGCCCTCGCTCTCTCTTGTGCAAATTTTATTTGAGGTGTAATTTGGATCAGGTCTCCCTTACAGCACCTTGTGCTTCCGTGGGACTTCCATCTGGTTCTTTCTGCCCTGCAGAAACCACTCTTTGAACCAATCGGGGAAACCCTCTTCGATAATCTTCCCTTCAAAGTGGCCTTCTCGATTGCTATCACTTCTGTCAGATGTGTTTTGGAGTAAACTTCTCTCTCTCTTCTAAGGAACCATTCATAAATTTTAACAAAAAAAAAGGTAGTCCTATGCCCAAGACAATCTTTTCTACTTAAAGTGGTATCAATCTTTCACCACATCAAAGACAATGAAAACGTAGTCCTTCCTACTTTTTGCCCTTCTCCAAACCACCCAAAGGAAATTGTTCCTCACTGCCTGGACGTAGCCAGAGTCATCAAGTTCTACTTCAATCAGCAAGAATGGACTCACTGTTCATCATCCTACCCTGAAAACCTCACAAGGGACATCCTTATTTTCAAGTTCACCATCGCTAGATGCACAAGACAACTCCTATCTCCAGAGCTTACACTTTACAGAGCTCCTCCTGCCCTTTTATGTGCTCACTTGACCAGGTCAGTGGGTGTTTTCTTCTGGCCAGCACCAGGCCTCTGTTGCCCCACTTTGTAAGGCAAACACCTGGTCCTCTGTTCATATCTTTGCACCATTTTTTTTTAGGTGGATGTTCAGTCTGCTGAAGGTACAGCTTCTAGCTGCAGGGTTCTTGCCACCATACTTTGAAGTTGGGTCAGTTGACCCTTGTTGTTGGGCCTATTGGCGCAGTTCGGTTTGCCTGGTTGATGCCCGCCCTTCTCATTAATTGCTTGCGGATGTCCCAGGGTCTATAAAATACTCAGTCTGTGTCTTGTATTGTATGATTAAGATAAGAGGAGTTTTGACTGACCTGTAAATTCTATATCTTGGAATAAAGTACAGGACACATGCTACACTCTCTTCTACTTCTAGGTTGCTCTACATTGCTTGCATCTGTCTTGATGATGTCAGAGGACATTAGTCAACCTGAGTAGAGGGGAGAAGAGGCAGTGGGGGGGACTGAGCTAACAGCACAGAGAAGCCTGCAGGAGTGGAAGATCAGGTAAGTAAAAGTGCTTTACCAAGTCCCCTAGAGCTTAAACAGCAGTTAATCCTTGCAGTGTGGGCTCAGCTGCATTGCAAGGGAGGAATTTTGGGTTTCCCAGAGTTTAACTTTAAATGATATATTTTATCATTATGTAAAGCAAATAAAAAAAAATACATTCTAGAAATACTCTAAAAAGAGAGAGAGAAATATAACCTATTACTTTTTCACAAAGGAAAGTATGACATTATTCAAACGAGAATATTTTAGAGTTAATTAAATTGTAATTAAGAAGATAATGACTTTTAAAAATGGCAGTTCTGTTGTCACTGATTTTTAAAAACAGGGATTGTCTGTGTTCTGCATCTGTGTGTTATGTGACTATGCTCCTCCTCCTTGGAGACGAGGTTTCCTTAGGAGAGTTAACACTGAAGAAGAAGATGCCAAGATCTGCAGTCACAGAAGGGAGATATGCAACTTTGAAAATATCCTATTAAAGTTCTCTTCAAATGTAAAGAAACTTTAGCAAGTGAGGTAAAGATTGATTTTCTGAACATGACCCAAACAGAAGGGGAAAAAGAGTGCAATGCTGCTTGTGTACACCACACTGACGTACAGTATGCACAGTGCAGTGTTCATTGTTAAAGTGGAATTGAACTCAGAAAGTGAAGATTTGCTATAGCATTGGAAACATCTTAGAAATGTAAAGCAGAACTTTACCCATAATAGTTTGATAACGATTAATGTTCTTTAACAAAATAAAATATCTTCCACATGAATAATTATGGTACCAAATTAATGTTTGCAGTAAATTGCCTCCAGCATTGCTCCTGCTTCTTATTATTGGAGGCCACCATTTTGTTGAAGCCCAGAGCAGTCACATCCTTATTGGAAATGCTCTTGATCTCCTTGGTCTTAGGACCCGTTCACATAGGGGCGACGCTACTTTGCACCGCGACCTCCGAGGTCGCGGTGCGAGCAGCGCGCCGCGACCTCGGAGCGGCCGCCACGGACTTCATAACATTGAAGTCTATGGCGGTCGCCTCCTGGTCGCCCCAAAGAAGCTCCGGACCCTTTTTCTTGGTCGGAGCGACTTGTGTCGCTCCTATTACAACGGGTCTGCAGCTTCCCTATGGGAGGCGACCTGCGGCGACCTGTGAGGCGACCAGGTCGCCTCACAGGTCGCCCTAGTGTGAACCGGGACTTAAAACTGTATGTCACTTTTTCTAATTAAATATGTACATTTCCAGCTTTGGATGTATGTCTTGACTCTTATAGAGAGGAAGACTGACCAAAGCTTTACAGTGCTGAAGTTCACAGGCTGCCAATGAGGGAGAAAGGAGAGAATATCAGGGAAATATGATCAGACACTATCCTTGTGAGTTTAGCTTTTTTGTGTCTCCCTAGCAGCAGAGTTTGCCCTGTCCTCTTTCCAGCTTTTCTTTCCTCCCTCCCTAATCTTTGTTCCCTTAGCACAGACTGTGTCATTCCTGTTGCTTTATTCACCTGCAGCAACAAGGCCTCATGCTCACTGGACATTTTTACAGCAACTGTTTTTGGCTTCTGACATTTTTTTTTTCTGCAGCCAGTAAACTCCCCCGCATTTACTCCTATGTGTCCATGCACACATAGGCTGTTCTCTTATTTTGGCAGAGGCATTTTCTGGCTGGAAAAAAAACAGAACTAGTAAGTTTTTAATAGGAGTTTTTCAGCTTTAAAAACGCTCTAATTCTGAAAAAAAGCTGGAAAAATGCTGCAAAACTCATTCTACAGCTACAGCTTTCTACAGCTAACGCTACTGGCATTCAGGCATGAGGCCTTAATTTTAAAGCTGTTAGCTGATTGACATCTAGTGACTCTGATATTAGGCACAGTGCCGAGAATAGAGAGGAACAGATTGAGACAGGGTATTACTGCATTTTAAACAGTATAGGTACTTATTTTTAATGTTTTACATAGCTATACCTGCAAAAGGGGCCAGCTAGAAGGGATCTATCATGACTTAATTTTCTCAGATCTGTATAACAAATGCATTGTCAGTAGATAGTTAGGTTTTTCATTGCAAGGCACATAACAAATATTGACAAAGGCACAAATATCAGTCCGAATTCGCACAGGAACACAAGAGCAAGAACATTCTGTTTTGCTACAGCAGCCAGTTTATTTTCCTCTTTTCTGCATTATAAAGAAGGAAGATGATTTATTTGCTATCCTGACACCTCCAGAATCCCTTGTTATTTATGGTTTCCAAATTTAAAGCAGGGCTCCACCCTAAATGGGAAGTTCCTGATTTAAGCACTCCCCCTCCCCTGCCACATTTGGCATGTCATTTTTTTGGTTGGGAGGGGGAGAATTCTCCACTGTCCCTCCCTCCCTGCAGCTGCAAGCTATCACAGCTGGGTGCCCACAGTGGAAATGCAGGGGAGAGGAGAGGAAGAGAAGCGATGGCTCGGGTGAGCACATCGCTGGATCATAGGACAGGTGAGTGTGTGTTTATTAGAAAGTCAGCAGCTACATTTTTTGACTTTTAATAATCACAAAAATGACTGGAGCTCTGCTTTAATGCGGTTAGTGTTATTGTAAACGTTCACCTGAATGAGTTTTGTCTGGAGCAGTGGTCTCCAACCAGCTCTCCGTTTATATGTCTTGGAATTCTCACTGCCGGTGGACCTGGACACCTTTTACGTTATGAAACTGGCAGTTAGCATAAAAACAAGTTAAAGTTTTACCAAGGTGATGTCAGCGCACTCCGCCCAGTCCTTCCAAGCTAAACTGCACTAACTCTCCACTCCAGCTGCTGAATTACCTCTGCTGTCAGGCCTGAACTTTGTCCATTCTTTACATCCTTTGCACTGAAATTCTCTTTAGTCCTTGCTTCATCTGCGTACTGAGGCCTCATTGTCCTGAATTGAGTATGTATCTTCAGCCTCAGAATGCAGCCCTATTCAAGTTAATGGGACTAATTTTACAGACATATCCAATCCAGCACTGAAAAAGATTTCAGCAGCAAACATGTAAACACTGGACCAGACCATGGCTCTGAAGGTAGGTGTGTGTATACAGGATGGGAGCAGGATAGTGTTAGTGCAGTGTACCTTTAGAAGGGGTGGGTGGGTAGCATTGGACTAGTAAAATCTGACCTTCAATCCAACAGGTGCGCTTATCTCTTTAAAAATTTAAAATTTATGTGAACTCCAAATCAATTCATATATGTGAATAAAATTAGTGGACTGATCCTTTTAACAAATCCAAAAAAGCTTATGCATAAACTAAAGATTAATTCACATACATGCAAACTGATGTTCAATAATAAATGGACCACAGCATTGTTTAATCAAAAGGTCATATGTAAATAAAAATAAAGTGAATAGTGTCCAGGATCAATACCAATAAATATAACTCAGTCCAAATTGTATTCCAACTTGTATCCTAACTCCATCAACTGTAAATAAAAGGCTTGCTGTGCAAAGACGGCAATCAAAGTGCTGAAGTGCCTGATATGCAACTCTCATCCATAGCAGCTTACCAGCAGAAAAGATCTCACACACGAGCTGAAATGTGCGCTTGTATGTACAAATGACAAGTAACTGCCGACTAGCACCATCCTCCTCGTACAGATCACAGACCCCAAGGCTCACAATTAAATGCACTGGTTGAGAAAAGAAGGGAGAAGCCTCATAATGCAGTAAAACTCAAATACAATTGAATAGTGAATTATTGCACTTACAAATCAAGCATGTTCAAGCAGTATGTCACACAGCATTCCGATCCAAGCACTGCATCAGACTCCAGCCGTCAGTGTGCATGATGATGTCACAAGAACTAATATGTCTAGTGTCCTGGGTAAGATGAGGCAAGGTTTCCCTGTGTATTTACACTGCTTTCTGTTGTTGTTGGGCTTTGGTGGCTTATTGGTGGTTATTATGGCCGTTGCTCACTTTATTGTGGTAACCCCTGCCATTTCGTAATTAATGATTTTTTTGCCGTGAGCAATTTGAGTTAGGCTTAGTTTCTTCTCCTATCTAGACTTCAGGCCCGTACACACGTAGCGATTGTCGGCCGTAAATATTCGGCCACCGACCGATCGGCCGACTGTCGGCTTGTTAGTATGATGCTTCTGACAACTGACTGCGACTTTTCGGCCGAACAGAATCTGGCGTGCAGACTTTAAAATTTTTGTTGACCAACACCAGAACGGCTGATTGTTCCTCAGTCAGTACAGAATTTGGCTGGCAAACAGCAGATGAGCAAGACTGGGCATGCTCAGAGAAGAAAAAACACACGGAAAATTAACCATCACATGATATCACTTCTGCAGTCGGCTGTTGTTGGCCGACAAAATTCGTGTGCAGTCTTTAGCACTTTTCAACCGACAGGACAGCACCGGACAAAAGACGGCCGATCGTTCGGCCGACATTCGGTACGTGTGTACGGGGCTTTAGTCTCAAGAGGATAAGGTAACTTGCACACACAGCATGTTGATGCAGTCAGCGCCTGGGTTATAGTGGGTCCTATATACAGATGCACATAACCCCATCCTTTCCACACTCCATCCTGTGTGTACCCCATTGGAAGGCAGATCACAGGTGCAAGGGATTAGGGACAAAAGGGCAAAAGAGTGTATTCAGAATGTATTCTGCAGGCGGCTTACAGGAAACACTAACTACCTCGGGGTAATAGCTGTTTGCTTGTCCTGGAGCAATGTCATAATAAGCTGCAATTAACACACAGTATAAGTTCCCCCTTTTGGTATCAGATCCCATACCACCAGGGCTGTTGGGCTTTTCAGTATCAAGCATCTGCTTCCCAGGTTTGCAAGGCCACCTCCTCGTCCTCTGGTTACATGTTTTTTAAGTTCTACCAGGTGGATGCGGAAGTAAATTTCCATGAGGTGTACTAACTTTGTCACATGGTTGTATATGAATTTGTGTGTTAGAGAGGTAGGACTGTTGACTACAGTTTTTAAATTTTGACTATTGAGCCTTTGCAAGAAAAAATAACCTGTAACCATGCCTCTATTCAAAACATCCACTTCCTGCATGGAAAACTCAAGGAATACTCGCTGAAAGGCAGATTAAAAAAGTGTTCAACAGAATCGCGTGAAGTGTTTACAATATTCGTTGCCTAAACCATACCTAGTTTCTGAGCTATGTGCTTCTGCTTTGAAGGGTATGTTAAAAAAAAAAAAAAAAAAAAAAGATTGCGGGAAAGTATTTTCCTCATTTCTCTTTTCCAGATATGCCTGTATGGATAGGAATGATTATTGGGGATGAATAATCTTTGTAATGAGAGCTGTCTGACCTAATTGTCTTTAACTGTGTTGGCAGAGAAGTAGAAGGTCACAGAGTGAGGAGTGCCATTGTCTGTCTGGGTTATGCTGAGTGGAGAATGATCAAAGAATGTAATTAACAGTCTGCTTGTGCTGTTTAGAGATCATGCTTGTTTCTTTATTGCTAGAACGCAACCTCTGCCTGAACTGACAGAGCAGTAACTTGTTAGCGGTAATTGGTAAAAGTTCTTTGAATGTTTAGTGTCGGTGTTAAACAGACACTTAAATCTTTACTTCACTTTTCTTTCATGTCCATTGATGGACACTGGTAGTCTTAAAACTTCTAAAAATACTGCCACCTATTGGATGATTGGACACTGGCAAAGAAAAAACTAAAGGCCAGCATAGGGTTTACCCCCTCACACTTTCACAGTTTTTTCCCAGTGTCCTAGGGGAATGGATGGCTACAACATGTAATGTTATTCCAAAGAGGGGGTTGAATTGTGGAATAAAGTACCACTGTACCTGGTGCCCCAGCTCACATACAAATAATGGGTGCTGCTTGCATTGTCATGCAGATTTCTGCAGTTTGGAGTCCTTGGCTCTTTCAGGCCTAGCTGGGTAGCAGTCATGCTCCTGTGCCTTCTCTGACATGTTGGGTATCTGATTTGCTTGCAGCGGCCTTAGCCGCTTCCGAGCCAATCGGCTGCAGAGACTGATTCTGAATCGCTCAGGTCCTTGTTGGATAAGTTTATCTCTGAGGTGTTGCAGTCTACTGCTCAGCCTGTTGCTTCTATCAGTGCTGTTTCTTGCCTTAGATTGTAAAGGGCCCCTGAGACAGCATAGTTTTTCCCTGGACCCGCTTTTCCAACTGCTTGTTCCTGTAGGCAGACTGGAAGCACTCTGAAAAGGTTGTTTTCTCCCTCTAGATGCTTACTGTATTCTTTTTTTTTTTTCACTTTTTCTTTGTATCCTTTTTTTTTTTTTTTTAAAAGTGTTCTGTTCCAGGCCATATCTCTCCTTAAACCGTAACCCCAGGTTTCTTATGACATTCGTTTTTCTCTTTCGTTCATTGACGGACACAGCTCCTGCTTTTTCGTAACCATTGGGTTATACTGCCCCCTACAGAAGTAGGTCGCAAGGCAGGAAAAAGCTTTTTTTTCTGCCTAGTCAGGAGGGGGGATCGGATCTTAACCTTCATTTTTAATGGGGGGTTGAACAGAAATTGGCCTTGAGTACCATCAAGGGCCAGGTATCGGTGGCCTTTTTCCAACAACCTTTGGCCTCACACTTCTTGGTATGTATCTTTTTTCAGGGTGTCTCAAGTTTGGTTTCTTCAGTGCTGGTTTTGTTGCTGCCCTGTGATCTTAATGTGGTGCTTTCAGCTCTACAGAAGCCTCCCTTTGAAAATATTCAGGAGGTTTCCCTGCTTGCGCTGCCCCAGAAGGTGGCCTTTTTTGGTGGCTATCACCTCTGCGTGCAGGGTGTTGGAACTGGCGACGTATCCTGTCGTCCACCTTGTTGGTGATGCACAAGGATAAGGTGGTGCTTCGCCCCTGTCCGTCATTCCTTCCTAAGGTGGTCTCTGACTGTCATTTGAATAAAGACATTGATGGGCATTTAGGGTGTACCTGACAGATATAGAGTCTTTTAGAAAGTCAGACTCTCTATTTGTGCCCATGGACGGACCTTACAAAGGGTTGTCCTCTTCTTCTGGGACCATTTCCAGATGGATCAGACAGACGGTGGTTTAGGCCTATTGCATCAGGGTCCGGTTCCTCCTTTCCCTGTCGAGGAGCACTTTACTAGGGTGCTTAGTGTCTCCTGGTCTTTCCGTCATTAAGCATCAGCACACACTTCTACAAATTGTTTTTAAAGTGGATGTGTTGGCATCTGTGGATGCTTCTTTTGGCCGCAAGGTTTTGCTGGCTGTTGGTTGAAGGGCCTTGTCCTCTGAGGGCATATTGTTTTTTTCAGGTGAGCTCCAGTTGTTTGTGGTTGAGCTCCATGTTAACTGGTTGGCTATGGTTAGCCTTGGGATTTTATTTTCTGCTTTTTTTTTTCCCCACCCCTCCTGTTTAACTCTGCTTTGCAACATCCCAATGGTTAGGAAGAATCGGAAGCGGTGTCCGTCAATGAACGAAAGAGAAAATGGGATTTTTGACTTACCGTAAAATCCATTTCTTTGATCATTGACGGACAGAGCACCCACCCCTCTGTGGAGTTAGATTTCTTCTGACATTGCTTGTAACAAAACTGAGTGCCTATAGCTGAGAGTGGGTGTATACTAGGGATCAACTGATTATTGGCAAAGCCGATATATTGAGGGCCGATCTGCACTTTCCCCCGAAATATCAGAACCGGCCCCTGAGGTTACCGATATTGCCGATATTTCGGGAAATTGCTGTACCGGACTGATGCCTGCAGCTAGAGGCATCACCTCGGTACCGGCATCCATAGCCGACGGTCAGCTCTCTTGTAATGACTGGCTGACGTCCCTCCCGCCGCCTTGCACGGCTCGCCCGGGTCTGCCGTCCCACCGGGAGACCCAGGCATCCTACCTGCACGGCCGCCGAAGAGAAGACCCGATCAAAGCCGCATTCGGCTCTGATTGGGTCTCCATGTAAAAACCTGGAAGTGATGTCATGGGTATTTAGCGCCAGATTTAAAAAAATTGGCTGTTTTGAATGCTTTTAAGTGCAGAGGAGGGGTTTGGGGACAGTACCTGTCAAGTGTGATAATACATTTTTTTTTTTAAATGTACAAAAATATCGGTATCCGTATCGGCAACGAAAATCTGATATCGGTCGATCACTAGTGTATACCCCCTGGAACTGCCCATAGGCGTAGTCAAGCTTTTTCCTGCCTAGTGTCCTACTCCTGTAGGGGGCAGTAAAACCCAATGGTTAAGAAGAATCAGGAGCTGTGTGCGTCAATGAACATCAGAGAAATGGCTTTTATGGTAAGTCAAAAATCCCATTGTTTGGACCAAGCTGGTCAACGTGAACTTTTGGTTCGTCAATAGATGCACCCACTTGGAGCGCTGTATAAACTCTACTGTATGTAGCATCAGGTACAAACAATACAGAGTGCTGTGCTTCGGCAGCAGGGTGGGGTCCTTGTCAGCCATGTACATTCCAGGTATAAACAGTTGTCCTTCAGATACTCCTGGTTTACAGGTTTACCAACAAACTGGACAGGTTTATATCTAGGTTCAAGGACCCACTGGCAGATGCAGTGGGTTCCCTGGTGGCTCCGCAGGATTAGTGCCCTACCCTGAAACTTTTTCTTTAGGAGACCGTACACCATCACATTTCTTGATATTTTTGTTAAAATAAAGGATTGAAAGGCACATTCTTTTATATTTTTTTGCATGTATACCACCTTTATCTGTGAGCAATTTCCATGGGGTGCACTTTAACAAAATTTTAGTTTTGTACCTGTATCAACCATGCTTTCTGTCTGGGCCATCATTGAACTTGTGTGACAGGTACTCCTGCACAGTTATTTTCCTGTGTAGGAACTCCTATAGGTATGATGATGGGTCTTGGCTTACACAGGTAAGGACAATCTGGAAGGTTCTTAAGATGTTACATTGTAATTTCTGATGAGCACAACCCTCATACCTTTTTTCTGTTCACTACAGAATGTGATGGTTCTTTTTGAACATATTAGAATACAAATTATTTCAATATCTAATCTGACTGCAGAATGAATATTGTTTTGAAAAAATTGGACCATAAACCTACAGTATGTGTTCATATTGCAAAGTATACTTGCACTGCACATTGGCCTAAACTCCGACATTGTTAATACGCTATGAATAAATCAGCTTGGCCAGTCTATTCCCTGTACATGATTGGATTGCCAGAAGATGTCTATGGAAGTTTCGGAGGTCCCACTAATATATGATGATCTGCCATTCCCATGTCTTTCCAGATCTATTAATTGTCTGTGGGACTGACATGCATTGTCTTTATACTGTGAGGACAGGGCCTAGATCTTGTATAGTAAATACCAATGCCATCTGTTTAGCATGGATAAACTTTTTGTCATCTTTGAATGTAATGTAAGGTGACATTTTGTAAGCCCACATGGTAAAAGCAGCTTATTGTGTATTTACTCTTATTGTGGTAGGGACTTGTAAGACCATAGCTAAATAACAGATCCGCAAAGTGTAATCTGACTAGGATTTATTGTTTCCTAATTGAGTTCACTTGCATGCAGCTCAATATTAAGATGATAGGGATATTTTGGGTGTATACTCTGGGTATACTTTGGGTGTATACTCCATGTAATGGAGTAAGAAAGTTGTTATGGCTTTTAGCTGACATCATTTCAGTTTTGATTTTGACAACTAAGTTTTGGGAAACCTGTACTGAAGCAAATATGATAATGCTAGTTTTCTGGGTAAAATTTAACAAATAAATTTGAGCATGTAGGTAGCCAGTGAGGTTAAAATGTCCATTTACGTAATTGTTCTGGGTCAGTGACCCAAAAGTTTAAGAATCCCACAAATGAACTTGGCAGCTAGGCAACTACCATTTTCAGGAGAGGTCAGCAATGGCAGCTTAGGTGTGTGCGTGTGTACACCCACACACATAGGTAGCTGCTAACAAAGGTCCTGAGAACACTCTCTTCTCGGTGTGCTGGCTGAAGCCTGGTACACACTATCAATTTTCTTTTTCTTTTTCGTTAAACCCCCCCTCAGGTCAGAGCTGCTGCACTAACAGCGATCTATCCTGCCAAGCTATTGTCTTCTGACGGGGGGGGGGGGGCTCTCCATTCAGTGCTCTTATCCTTTGGCTGAGAGCGCTGATCGGGATCTGGTTGGCTGCTGTCCAGAAACTGGCTGCCATAGATGGGCCGGCCCATGTCGTCCGGCATTCGACCCATGTCTACTAGTTCAGTGTGTAATTGACTGAAATCTTTTAGGATGATTTCTGTTACTGGTCATATATTATTATTATTATTTTTTTTTTTTTAACACCATGTGCTTTATTTGTTATCTTGTTTGATTTTGGTGCACAGATAGTCTTTTGTACTCCTGACGAAGCTTGTTTTATGAGTGAAACATGTGGAGTTGAGTTCACTGCACCTTGTTTATTTTATTTTCACTTTCATTTTGGGTGAGACATGGTTTTACTAGGATGGGTACTGAGTAGCATTTTACCGTGGCGTTATTGGAATTGAATTTGATCCATTTTTAACCAATGAAAGAGACCCACGAGTAGCTTGGTAGCATGACACCATACCACAGTAATTGGCCAGTTTGTCACGTACCTGGTAGGTAGAGCCTGAATGTGCGGAGGAAGGCCTCTCTTACACCTCTGACTCAGAGCCCCTGATAGAGTAAACAGGAAGCGCAGAGTGCAGAGTCGCACGAGTGCCGGTGGACGTGCAGGCTGCAGGACTGCTGGTAGCGTAGAGTTCCAGACGGAGGCAGGTGTCCTGGGAGTAGTTGGATCAATGCAGCAGCTAGGGAGCCTCGAGGTATACTGGAAGGTAAGCAGAGTCAGACAAGCCGGGTCATACACAGAGAGATCAGATCAGGTACAAGTGGAGAGACTGGAGAATGGTCAAAGGACAAGCCGGGATCGGTGCAGGCAGAGAACTGGAGTAGTCAAAGGCAAGCCGGGTCAAGATCTCAGGAGCAACACAGGTAACAGGAAGCAGGACTGGCACGGAACGCTGTAGACGAGACAGCACTGATCCTGGGAGCAGATCTAGCTTAAATAGGCCTCTTGATGCTTAACTGTCATCAGGTGCGCAGCACACTAAATTCACATGCTGGGGCTTTCACATTTGGCAATTAGCCAATTAGCTTTGGGAAATTCAAGGGGCAGGGCCTTGCCTGCGATTGCCAACTTGTCTCCTGGCAGGACCTTCCTGACATGGCCCCCTCCCAATGGGCAGCCTCCGGATGCCCAACTGGGCCATCTTTTCCGGATGGGACCGTTTAAACGTCTGAAGGAGTCTTCTGGCGTGGATGTTATTTTCGGGTTCCCAAGAATTGTCCTCAGGGCCATATCCCTTCCATTTTATCAGGAACTGGATTTGGTTACCTCTTTTCCTGCAGTCCATAATTGCCTCAATTTCATATTCCTCTTCTCCCCCTACTATTGTTGGCTCGGGTGGGCCAGAGTTTCGTTCCGGGAAGGGGTTGGGAGAGGCAGGTTTCAGAAGGGTCACATGAAAGACCGGGTGGATCCTAAAGGAGGCTGGTAATTCCAATTCGTAAGCCACATTATTGATCCTTCTCTTTACAGGGAATGGCCCCACAAACTTAGGTCCCAGTTTCCTTGATGGACATGCTAATTTTAAGTTGGTGGTGGATAACCACACTTGATCGCCAGGTTCCAGAATTAATTCGCCACGCTTTTTCCTATCAAACATTCTTTTGTTGTACTCCTGTGCCTTGGCTATTGTTTCCTGTAGTAGCTTGTTGTTGGTTTCCAGGAAGGTTACGGTTTCTGGCACAGCTGGCACAGAGCTTTCCGGGATAGTGCTGGGTAGGAAGGATGGGTGGAAGCCATAGTTTGCAAAGAATGGGGATTGTTTGGTAGCAGAGTGGTTGGAATTGTTGTAGGCAAATTCAGCTAGAGGAAGTAATGATATCCAGTCATCTTGGGAAAAGGAAGAAAAGCAGCGCAGGTATTGCTCCAGGGTTTGGTTGGTCCTTTCCGTCTGGCCATTAGTTTGGGGGTGATAGGCCGAAGAGAAGGATAGGTCAATTTCCAGGGTTCTTGAGAGGGCTTTCCAAAACCTTGAGGTGAATTGAACCCCTCGATCAGATACAATGTTAGCTGGGATTCCATGGAGCCTCACTATCTCCTTGATAAAAATCCGTGCTGTCTCTAGAGCAGATGGTGTGCCTTTCATAGGAAGAAAATGTGCCATTTTGGACAGCCGATCAACGACTACATAAATGGTTGTGTACCCTTCTGAAGGAGGGAGTTCCACGATGAAATCCATTGAGATCATTCTCCATGGTCTGTCCGGGATTGGCAGTGGTTGAAGCAGACCCCATGCTTTGGTCCTGTTACCCTTGTTTCGGGCACAAGTGTTGCATGTCTCCACATACTTTCTGCAGTCCTTATCCAGATGAGGCCACCAGAAGGTACGCTGGACCAGCTCAATTGTCTTACTAGCTCCAAAGTGACCTGCTAATGCGTGGTCGTGGCATAAGCTTAAGACAGGGACACGTACTTCTTCTGGGACAAAGATTTTGTCTTGATGCCATAAAAGTCCACTCCTTACTTGCAAGGGTGTTTCGGAAGAAGCGGAGACTCCTACCGAAGCTTGCCTGATTTGGGAGAAGATGTCCTCTTGCAATAAGAGAAAGTTTCCAGAGGAAAGAATGGTGTCAGGAAGCTCTATTTCCTCAGGTTCACCAAACATGCGGGAAAGAGCGTCGGGTTTAGTATTCTTCGACCCAGGCCTGAAGGTTATGTGGAAGGAAAATCTTGAAAAGAACAATGCCCACCGGGCTTGACGTGGTCTCAGACGTTTTGCTGTCCTCAAGTATTCAAGATTTTTATGGTCTGTAAAAATTAGTATGGGGTGAGCTGCCCCTTCCAAGAGATATCTCCATTCCTCTAGTGCAGCCTTTATTGCAAGAAGTTCACGGTCCCCTACGTCATAATTCTTTTCTGCCGATGACAGTTTACGAGAAAAGAATGCAACTGGGTGCAGAAGGGCTTTGGCTCCCCGGCGTTGAGAGAGTACTGCTCCTACTGCCGTTTCTGATGCGTCAACCTCCAACACGTATGGTAAGGTTGGATCGGGATGTTTAAGAATAGGTGCAGATGTGAACAGTTGCTTAAGAGTCTCGAAAGCGGATTGGGCTTCGGGAGTCCAGGAAAACCGATTGCTATGCTTGGTCAACTGTGTGATGGGAGAAATGATGGCCGAGAACCCCTTTATGAATTTTCTGTAGAAGTTTGCGAATCCTACAAAGCGTTGTACTCCCTTCTTATCTGTGGGAGCTGGCCAATCCAGAATGGCTGTTACCTTTTGAGGATCCATCTTTATACCCTCTGTGGAGATTATTAGTCCCAGGAACTGGATGCTTTGGCGCTCGAACTCACATTTCTCTGGTTTGGCGTACAGGCCATGTTGTCGAAGGCGGGTCAGCACCTTTCTTACGTGTCCTTGGTGAATTTCTAAAGAAGGGGAAAAGATCAAAATATCGTCCAAGTAGACGATGACAAAGAGATCCAGAAAGTCCCTAAAAATGTCATTGACAAAAT
This sequence comes from Pelophylax lessonae, assembly GCF_965119305.1. Classification (NCBI taxonomy): domain Eukaryota; kingdom Metazoa; phylum Chordata; class Amphibia; order Anura; family Ranidae; genus Pelophylax; species Pelophylax lessonae. The sequence continues at coordinate 287,345,832 of NC_138770.1, forward strand.
GCTGGAATGTGGCAGGGGAATTACATAGACCAAAAGGCATCACCAGGTACTCAAAATGTCCGAATCGGGTACGAAATGCCGTCTTCCACTCATCCCCAGCTCGTATGCGGACCAGATTGTATGCCCCTCGGAGATCCAGCTTTGTAAAGATTGTGGCTGACCTGAGTCTTTGAAAAAGTTCGGGTACCAAAGGTAGGGGGTACCTGTTCTTGACCGTGACTTTGTTAAGTTCACGATAGTCGACACAAGGTCGGAGAGAATGATCCTTTTTTTCCACAAAAAAGATGCCTGCTCCAGCTGGAGAGGTTGATGGGCGAATGAACCCTTTCTTTAGGCTCTCATCAATGTAGTCCTTGAGAGCTACGAGTTCCAGTTCAGATAAGGGGAAGATTCGTCCAAAAGGCACCTCGGCCCCTGGGAGTAGCTCAATGGGGCAATCATAGGATCTATGAGGGGGGAGAGTTTCTGCTCCTTTTTTACTGAAAACGTCTGAAAAGTCCAGGTACGTGGTAGGGACAGATTTGCAAACCTCAGGGTCTGTATCCATATATAACAAGGCTGATGGGGAACATGGTGGTCCTGGCATGCAATGTTGTTTGCAGTAGGGTGATTTGAACTGGATCTCCTGTGTAACCCAATCAATGTGAGGGTTGTGTGCCTGCAGCCAAGGCATGCCAAGGATAATTGGGAACAAAGGTGAGGCTATGACATCCAAACGTAAGAGTTCCTGGTGGTTGTAAGTGGTGGTGACAGGTAAAGGGCTGGTCTCTTGAGAAACAAGTCCAGATTTGATGGTGGACCCATCTGCCAGATGAACAGAAAGCTTCCGGGCCTTGGACTGTAAGGGTATCCGGTGTACAGCGGCAAAGGATAAGTCTATGAAGCAGCTGCAGGCCCCGGAATCAATTATAGCCGGTACTTGAATAGTTCCTCCTGGAAGCTGTAACAGAAGAGAGAGAACCAGATGAGAAGAACCGTTTGGCAGGGCTGGGGACTTGGGAGAAGAGATAGACAACCACTTACGGAGTTTGGCTGGGCAATTTCTCACATAGTGGCCTGGTTCCCCGCAGTAAAGGCACAGATTGTTCTGTCGCCTGCGTTGTCGTTCCTCGTTGGTAAGCGAAGGACGGAGTAGGCCAAGCTGCATGGGTTCAGGCACATCCTGAGCAAGTGCTGAGGGTTCAAAAGAAGCTGGGCCTGGTGAGTTAGCTACACGAGGCAACATCCACACAGGACGATATAGTCCGGCAGATCTCTCCGCCCTGCGTTCTCTCAATCTCCGATCAATCTGGATGGATAACTTTATGAGATCGTCCAGCGAGTGTGGGACCCCAACTCTGGCTAGCTCATCCTTTAGGGCTTCTGAAAGGCCCATGCGGAACTGGTAGCGGAGTGCCGCATCATTCCAATTTGTGTCTGTACTCCAACGCCTGAAATCGGAAACATAGTCCTCGACCGCTCTGTGGCCTTGCTGGAGGGAATGGAGTGCGGCTTCTGCAGTGGCATTTCGCTGAGGGTCTTCATAGATCTGGGCCATGTCGCTGAAGAAAGAGGACAGGGTGTCCAGTGAAGAGGCTTTCTGCTCTAGAAGACGATGAGCCCATGCTTGGGGTTCCCCCTGCAGCAGGGAGATGACAAACCCAACTTTCGTGGTCTCCAAAGAGAAGGTGCGGGGCTGTAAGGCAAAATAAAGTTCGCAAGCGGTGCAGAAAGCCCTGAACTTGCTGCGATCACCCGAGAATCTTTCGGGGGTAGGTACTCTGGGCTCCGGGGGGAGCATCACAACTGTGGATGGTGCAGGGTTCCCAGCAGAAGGTGAGGACGCAGCATTAGAAGCTGTGGATGGTGTTGACAGCGTCTGAACACGTTCCTCCAACCGTGTATAACCTTCCTGCAGGCTCTTGACGGCCTGTGTGAGGCCGGCCAGGTGTAGGCATAATTCATCCAGGGGAGAGGTTCCTCGCTCAGACATGGCTGTCTCGTACTGTCACGTACCTGGTAGGTAGAGCCTGAATGTGCGGAGGAAGGCCTCTCTTACACCTCTGACTCAGAGCCCCTGATAGAGTAAACAGGAAGCGCAGAGTGCAGAGTCGCACGAGTGCCGGTGGACGTGCAGGCTGCAGGACTGCTGGTAGCGTAGAGTTCCAGACGGAGGCAGGTGTCCTGGGAGTAGTTGGATCAATGCAGCAGCTAGGGAGCCTCGAGGTATACTGGAAGGTAAGCAGAGTCAGACAAGCCGGGTCATACACAGAGAGATCAGATCAGGTACAAGTGGAGAGACTGGAGAATGGTCAAAGGACAAGCCGGGATCGGTGCAGGCAGAGAACTGGAGTAGTCAAAGGCAAGCCGGGTCAAGATCTCAGGAGCAACACAGGTAACAGGAAGCAGGACTGGCATGGAACGCTGTAGACGGGACAGCACTGATCCTGGGAGCAGATCTAGCTTAAATAGGCCTCTTGATGCTTAACTGTCATCAGGTGCGCAGCACACTAAATTCACATGCTGGGGCTTTCACATTTGGCAATTAGCCAATTAGCTTTGGGAAATTCAAGGGGCAGGGCCTTGCCTGCGATTGCCAACTTGTCTCCTGGCAGGACCTTCCTGACACAGTTAAATTGATACTGTTAGGGTGGCTGCCAAAGAGTGAACCTTTATTCTTAAGCTGATGGCAGTCATCCGCTTGCCAGCTGTAAAGTGATGCGGCAGCTCCTTAGCGCTGGAAGCGTGGTGCCTCCCCCTCCTCCTCCCACCAGCGCCCCCCCCGTTTCCCAGGCTCTCCAGTTCTTACTGGTGCCTGGGAACATAAACGCTGAGATATTGCTATGAGACCGAGGGAAATCCATGCCTCAATCTTGCATGCAAAAAATTAAACCAGAAATGATGTCACTTCGGTTTCATAGGTTTCATACGCACCCTTTCCTGGCCAGTACAGCCAGGGGACACATCTATCCAAGCCGATCTCTGCTTACTTAGATGGTGTGAAGGGCAGGGGAGACATTGAGGTCTATTATGGCACTTTTCCACTGCAAGTACCGGCTAGTACCGGCTCGGCTCTACTCGGCCCTGCTTGGCCCGGTTTGCTTTTCCACTGCTGGTACCGCATGGTATAGTGTCGGAACGGTTCGGTACGGTACGGTATAGGTTTGCTTTTCCACTAAAGTAGTACTAAAGTTAAGTGGGTGGGATAACAACGGGGTGGGTGGGATTCTCTGACCAATCAGTGGCTAGTAGTGACTGCATGCAAAGGATTGTGGGATATGGTACCAGTTTGGTACCTATTGGAACCACAATCGAGTAGGTACTGTTTTTTCAGAGCCGTACCGTACCGTTCGGTTCCATGCAGTGGAAAAGCAAACCTATACCGTACCGTACCGTACCGAACCGTTCCGACCCTATACCATGCGGTACCAGCAGTGGAAAAGAACAAAAGGGTGCCGAACCGGTACGGTTCCATGCAGTGGAAAAGCGCCATTAGACCCTTAATGATTCCATAAAAAGTACCTGTCGCCTGCCCAATGCTATCACATAGAGCAGGGGTAATGAATTAAAATTCAAGGAGGTCCGGTTGCTAAAATTTTCTTTGGGCCGAGGTCCGAATCTGAAGTCTTTGCTATGACTCAGAAAGAATGGCAAAACAAAACGTGTCCATCAGCGTTGCTCTTAACATAAAATATGCCCATCCGAGTGCCCCCTAACATAAAATATGCCCATCAGAGTGCCCCCTAACATAAAATGTGCCCATCAGAGTGCCCCCTAACATAAAATATGCCCTTAGCATAAAATTTGCTCATCAGCGTGACCCTTAACATAAAATAAGGGACACGCTGATGGGCATATTTTATGTTAGGGGGCACTCAGATGGACACATTTTATGTTAGGGGGCACTCTGATGGGCACATTTTATGTTAGTGGGCACTCTGATGGGCATATTTTATGTTAGGGGGCACTCAGATGGACACATTTTATGTTAGGGGGCACTCAGATGGACACATTTTATGTTAGGGGGCACTCTGATGGGCATATTTTATGTTAGGGGGCACTCTGATGGGCACATTTTATGTTAGGGGGCACTCTGATGGGCACATTTTATGTTAGGGGGCACTCTGATGGGCACATTTTATGTTAGGTTGCACTCTGATGGGCAAAACAAAACGTGTAAATCAGCGTTGCTCTTAACATAAAATATGGCCATTAGAGTGCCCCTTAACGTAAAATATGCTCCTCAGCGTGCCCCTTAGCATTAAATATGCCCATCAGAGTGCCCCTTAGCATAAAATGTGTCCATCAGAGTGCCCCTTAGCATAAAATATGCCCATCAGAGTGCCCCCTAACATAAAATGTGCCCATCAGCGTGCCCCCTAACATAAAATGTGCCCATCAGCGTGCCCCCTAACATAAAATGTGCCCATCAGCGTGCCCCCTAACATAAAATATGCCCATCAGAGTGCCCCTTAGCATAAAATAGGCCCATCAGCGTGACCCTTAACATAAAATAAGGGGCACGCTGATGGGCATATTTTATGTTAGGGGGCACTCTGATGGGCACATTTTATGTTAGGGGGCACTCTGAAGGGCACATTTTATGTTAGGGGGCACTCTGATGGGCAAAACAATACGTGTAAATCAGCGTTGCGCTTAACATAAAATATGCCCATTAGAGTGCCCCTTAACATTAAATATGCCCATTAGAGTGCCCCTTAACATAAAATATGCCCATTAGAGTGCCCCATAACATTAAATATGCCCATTAGAGTGCCCCTTAACATAAAATAAGGGGCATGCTGATGGGCACATTTTATGTTTAGGGACGGCACTCTGATGGGCACATTTTTTTTTATGGGGCACTCTAATGAGCACTACAAAATATGCCCATCAATCTGCAGACTTTTAAAACCTCCCATCCGCTTTAAGTGCAGCTATGGCCACATTACATTCTCCCCTTGTGCTCCACATACCTGGAGCCAGGAGCCGAGCCAGAAGCCGCGAGCAGGGGGGCGGGGCGCGCACATAATGTCACGCCCCAACTCGCTGCCTGGCTGAATGGGAGCCGCAGTCAGGAGCGGGGGGCGGGGCGCGCGTGTGACGTCACGCCCCTACTCGCGGCCCGACAGGACACCGGCCGGGAGCCGCAGCGCACACACAGTACGTCAGTGGTTGCTGGGACACCCGCGGTCCCAGCAAACCATTGAATCAATACAGGAGGCGGCCTCGCGGTCCGGGTGAAAGCATCGTGCGGGCCGCCAATGGACCGCGGGCCGCCATTTAGTGACGGCTGACATAGAGGTTTGTTAACCCCTTGTGATAACAATCAAGTAAAAAAATAAAAATGTTAGAAAAAAAGTTTTAAAAACCTAAAATATATTAAAATTAAAAAACACTATTGAAACCCCCGTTGCTCTGCACACCTGCGCAAACGCAAGCCTAGGCTGCGCACGCGTATGTAAACTGTGGTCCACTATACATGTGACATATCGCCGCAAACTTCAGAGTGAGAACAATAATTCTAGCACAGGAGCTCCTAGTTGACTCTAAATTGATGCGCTGTAAAGGCTTTTAAATTGTCACCTAAGGTGATTTTTGGGCACCATAGTTTTTGGCAATATCGCGGGCGTACACAATTTTAGGACATGCAATGCTTGATATCTATTTACTTGATACAACCTCATCTTTTATATTTTAACCAAAAATGGGTATTCTATGGTGTGGGTTTTGCACTAAAATTAGTTTTATTATATTTTTTCTGGAAAATGTGCGTTTAATAAACAGTTGCGCAAATATCATGTGAAACCAAAATTTGCAACTATCGGCTTTTTATTCTACAGGGCCTATGTTCTGGGGGTTTAAGTATTTTTATTGGCAAAAATTACGATTTTTACATGTATGCGACAAATAAAAAAAATTGCTCTGGAGCAGAACTGGATATACACCAACACACACTTGTTTCCCATCATTTATTTTAAAATCTAATAAATGTGAAGGCTTTTACTCTCTCATTAGCCATTGGTGTGTGGGTATATGTACCCCTGTTTTCAGTTTTATAGTGTTTTTGCTTGCCAGTTTAAGAGAGTGTAATAAAGAAGGCAGTCTGTCGAGTATAAACCTTTGATTTCTGTTACTGGCAGTACTTTTCCAGTGGCCGTAATCACCCTTTCATTAGTCCATACACTGCCAATTTATTGCAAAGGAGGTTTGAATCTGCTATATCTCTTGTGGAAATTTCACGCTGTGCGGCTGACGTTTTCTGGTCAATGTGTATAGCTTCTTATTCGTAAAGGAACTGTGTATGACTTGTGCTCAGCTCTCCTCACCTTTCTGTAATCACATGTGAATAGACAGACTGTAGAGAGCAAAGGACTTAGAATATGATATATTATTTTGTTTCTGTTAGTCTGCCATTATAATATAATACCAACATTCCAATTCAGAGTTTTGCAAGTAGATCAATAATTTGTTAAAGGGTTCGTAGAGCAGTAAAGCAAGTTCAGGCTACAGTGAAATCTACAAAGTTTACACCAATCTATAGGTATTATACCAACAATGGTCAATGCCAGTGTTGCCAAATATTTAGCGCAGGCTTGACGGGTAATATAGGGGACGTGCTGCTGATGAGACTGGCAGCTGCTCTATTTTAATAAAAGAGTGGGCACCGTTTTTAGTGTTGTTTAATAATTGGCAACTAATTTTGCATTCTGTGTTTTGTCTGCAGCGCTGGCATGTTGGTGCTGCTTTGCTTGAGTGCAAGAGTGGATCAGTGCGTGTGCATGGGGGGGGGGGGGGTGGGGGGGTTCATTCAATTACCTTTTTTCCTGAATCAGAAACTCCTCATTGGGAAAATGATTAGTTATAGTTACTAGTCACTTCTCACAAAAAGTAACTGAGTTAGTAACTGAGTTACATCATTAAAAAAGTTACTAATTACCAGGGAAAGTAACTATTGCATTAGGAATGCGTTGTACAGAGTGCAAGGTTCAGGAATGCGTTGTACGGAGTGCCAGGCTCAGGAATGCGTTGTACGGGGGGGCAAGGTTCAGGACTGAGTCGTACGGGTTGCAAGGTTCAGAAATGCGTTGTTCGGGGTGCAAGGTTCAGGAATGCGTTGTACGGTGTGCAAGGTTCAGGAATGCGTTGTTCAGGATGCAAGGTTCAGGAATGCGTTGTTCAGGATGCAAGGTTCAGGAATGCGTTGTTCGGGGTGCAAGGTTCAGGAATGCATTGTTCGGGGTGCAAGGTTCAGGAATTAGTTAAACTGCAAAGGCACCAATTAGTTAAACATAGCACACTTATCTTAAAATCTGGATTAGCAGCACACAGGAGCCAGAAACAATGGCAGCATTAGTTGGAACATAAATAAGTGTCCTGAAATTGTTTCCCTGTTAAATATTTTAGCCTGCTGGATGTGCCCCTAACCCTAATATGTACTGTTACAGTACATATTAGGGCACATCCAGCGGGCTAAAATATTAATAATAGAGAAGTTCTGTATGTAGCAGAAGCTACAGTACCACTGTAGCTTCTGCTACATACAGAACCTCTGTATTAATATTTTAGCCCACTGTATGTGTATACAGTAAGCTTCGGCTACTTACAGAGCGTTACTGTGCTGTAATACCCTATGTACCGTGCTGAGCCAATCACGGCAAGCGGTGCATTCTATTAATGCATACAAAGCCTGCTCAGATTGGCAAAGATTGTATAAGCCCGCCTTTCTGACTCTGCCAATCCGAGCAGGCTTTGTATGCATTAATAGAATGCACCGCTTGCTGTGATTGGCTTAGCGTGGTACATAGAGTATTACAGCACAGGGATGTTCTGCATTTACTGTATACACATCCAGCGGGCACTGCTGGCCACTGAATAGTAACTCTGCATTTTTTGTCAGTAACGGTAACGGCGCTACTACCAGGGAAAAAGTAATTGGTTTGATTACTAGTTACTGTAAAAAGTAACGCCGGTAGTAATGCCCATTCAATTATAACGCCGTTATTACCATCCCTGTTGGGCAGTAAATTGGTGCACTGTTCCCAGTGCCGACTATAGTTGATGTGTTGTTTTTTGAGCATGCTTTTATTGAAATGCAGAGCTTTTTTCCCTATGCATGCTATTTCAAGTGATATTTCTTAAGCACTGCTGAGTCACATTAATGATAATGTGCCTTAGGAAGCCAGCTACTTTGTGTCTTCTGGGAAGAAACCAGTCACGGTACAGCCATTGTTTAATAGAAGTGTCCTATTTCTGTTCTGATACATATTGATTCTGTGGGGATTTCGAAGTCTTTTGTCTAGATGGGGCTGTTCTTGTAATCATAGCAAGGTCACTGGGAGAGATTAGAGATTTACAATTGGGGTAGTGTATAACTGAACCTTTCCTGGCAGTAGCTCAGTCGGCTGATCCTGCAGTAACCAGTAATCTGTGGTTCATTTTAGGGCATTGCTTTGCATATTGTGTCAGATTCGCAATACTGTACAAATGAAAGTTGACCAGTTCCTAACTGATTATGGATATAGTAAAAATAATAAGATTATCTGAATTTACACAGTTGGTGGTGGGGATTTAGAGTAATCACAAATCATTTCAGTATTGTGTGACTCTTGTGGCAGGTTAACGTGCCCTTAATCAGTCGCAGCAGTTCTCCATTGTGAAAACGGAAAATCAAGAAATCATCCTTGTTCATTTTTGAAAGACCAATCCCTGGTCATTCATACCATAGTATTTTTGCTGGTAACTCAATATAATGTTTACTGCGGTGTCGGACTTGTGTGTGTGTTATATCAGAAATTTGCTGTGTTTAACCTTGGGCAGTAACTTAAAGTAGTAACTGTTCCCCAGATCCTAAGGCCACAAACACAGGAAAATGCAGCTATAAACTGGAAAACTTATAGCATTAATAAAATGTTTATCAAACACAATATATGATAAAAGGAGAATACATATGACTACATTTTTGTTAAAGTGGAACATTCCTTAGGAATTAACCACTTGCCGACCAGTCGCCGTAGTTCTACTGCGGCAGGTCGGCTCCGTTACCCGAAACGACATACATGTACGTCGCTTCGTGTAGCAGTTACTGTGGGCGCTCAGGCGCCCATTGACTTTAAAGGAGACAATCAGCGGGTGTGGCGGCCGCAATGTCCACTGGGCACCCCCGATGGCTCTCCATGGAGACAGAACAGTGGTCTGCCATGTTTACTGTTCTGTGAGTGATGAACACAGGTATCCCTGTGTTCCTCCTATTTAGGAACACAGGTCTCTGTGTTCATCCAGTGAGAAAGCTCCCCCTAGGCACACATTTAAACCCTTTGATAGCCCCATGGTGTTAACCCCTTCCCTGACAGTGTCATTAGTACAGTAATCGTCCATATTTTTAGCACTGATTACTGTAGTAATGTCACTGGTCCCCCCAAAAGTGTCAAATGTCAGGTGTCCCATCTGTCCGCCGCAATATTGCAGTCCCGCTAAAAATTGCTGATCGCCGCCATTACTAGTAAAATAAATAAAAATGACAAATCTTTCCCCTAGTTTGTAGACGGGATAACTTTTGTGCAAACCAATCAGTATATACACTTATCGGGATTTTTGTTTACCAAAAATATGTAGCAGAATACATATTGGCCTAAAATGATGAAAATATATATATATATTTTTTAATTGGGAATGTTTTATAGCAGAAGGTAAAAAATATATATATATATATATATATATATATATATATATATATATATATATATATATATTTTTTTTTTTGAGAATTGTTGCTCTTTTTTTGTTTATAGCGCAAAATATAAAAATGCATATTGTCCTAAATTGATGAAGAAATTTGATTTTCTTTTTTTTATTGGATATGTTTTATAGCAGTCTTTTTTGTTTATAGCGCCAAAAAAAAAAAAAGTGATCAAATACCACCAAAAGAAAGCTCTATTTAAGGGGAAAAAAAAGGACATCAGTTTTGAGTACAGCGTCGCACGACCGCGCAATTTCCAGTTAAAATAACGCAGTGCCGTATTGCAAAAAGTGGCCTGGTCATTAAGGGGGTAAAACCTTCCAGTCCTTAAGTGGTTAAAGAATGCTATGTTTAGGAAATGGTACCAGACAGCAAATGAAATCAAGCTTTGCACTTGTAATGCTGTCCAGGAAAACTTGCAGCTAAATCCTATCTAGTCCACAGCAGCCAGATTCCATTGAGGTTCCCTGTGTGGAGAACATAGGTATGCCTCCTCTTCCTGATGCTTGATGTATCACCAATCCATTTCAAACTTCCTAGGGAAGTATGAATGTGAGTAGTAGCTGCAAAGAAGTTCTTAGACAGGCCATACATGGTGCAAATTTCTTTCCTGCATGCACACAAAGAGTGGTGACAGCAGTTGTCTTCTCCCAGCTGGAAGGATGAGAGACAGTGATTATCGCTAGGGGCTATAGCAGCTGCTAGCGATAATCACAAGATAATCCAGCAGGCTGGTTGTACCCAAGTTGATCGATCAATCAATTTTGTACATTCAGCTTGCCCATTAACGGTTCAAATCTCTGCCGGATCGAGAATCAAACCGTATATGGCCAACCTTAGTACTACACTGTGATTCTTTTTATAGGAAACTAGATTACTTGCCACTGATCCCTAGATAATTGGTAAAATGGATGAAAGTCTGACACCCTGAGCAGAAAGGCTGTTTATATTTTTAGTCAAGAGGTATTGCCAACAGGGCCACCCACAGAAGGGAGGTTATACCATGGCTTATTGAGACTTCTGCTGGCCATACACGCATCCAATTTTGCCAATTGGAAGTGTGTATGGCCAGCTTTTAAGGCTCCATAAGCATAGGGATCACCACCTGGTCTGGCTCAAGCTTTTTATAGTTAAATAGTTAGTCTGGTTGAAAAAAGGCACAAGTCCATCCAGTTCAACCAATAGAAGGGGGAAAATGTATACAATCCTATTTACACAATCCTATACCCGCAACTGATCCAGAGGAAGGCAAAAACACCACAATAAAACATGATCCAGTTTGCTCCAGCAGGGAAAAAAATTCCTTCCTGGTCCCCCAAGAGGCAATCGGATAAGCTTATGTTGTTTGGTGCCATAACTAACTACAGAGTAGTTATTACATGTACGATACGTAATTACATTTGCAGCTGTTTGCACACCAATTGACATTGTTTTAATGTTTTGCTATTTAAGTTTTCTTACATATAGTTATGACATTTTCAAACAGTATTTCTCTTACGTCCTCCGACAGTCGCCGCCTCTTCATATTCGTCACATATGGGTATTAGACTTTGCTTCGAAGGAGTAGCTAGGCAACAGAATATGTTAACAATAAAGCTTTTAACATATCCCACCCTCAAGGGGTGGTCCCCTCAGTCAATACCCTCCTACTTCCTGCAACCATATCTCAGTTTTAATGTCTAGCTTGTCAGGAGTGGCTGGCTCTCTCTGTGCTGGGACTTTCTGTCCCAGACTCTTTCTTCTTTTTAATATTTTGTTTGAGTTTTTTCTCTCTACCTTTATTTAGCTGTTATTTTGTCAGCGTTAGTTAGTTCTTCGGATGAAGAGGATCATGCGGACTGGGTCTCGGGCTGATCCCCCTGGTCGCAGGTCGTGGGTCAGTGGCTTCCCAGTCTGCCATCGAGCGTTCAGCCAGGTAACGCTCCTGGCATAGTGAACGACCCATCCCTGTTCGGTGCAGGGATGATTGGTGAGGTGGCTACCTCACTGGACGCTGTGCGGTTTCTTAACCCCCATTTTGTGCGTCTTGAATTGCGAATCTCCCTGCCTCATGTGCAGCGGCTTGTTCGCCTGTGCGGGTCCCCCACGCCATGTGAGGTAAGTGTATTTATGTGGGGACCTGTCTGTCTGGGGGGGTGTCAGTCTGGGACTGTGTAATCTGCCTCTATTCACACTGCTTGTCTCCCTATCTCTCGGCTGCATGCTGTGGGCTGCAAGGGGGGGGGGGAGCTGTATGACACTGTGTGTGTCAGACTGGTCAGTGTGAGAAGCTGTGTGCTGTGGGGCATGTTTTTTTGGCATGTTTGGGCATATACAGCGATCGCTGCGGCGATCTGACATGTATTCTGATATTGGAATGTAATGTGTGTTTTACTGCACTGTGGAGCGGCGGTTTCGGCGCCAAACGACGCCATTTTGCCTACACCCGCTCCGGCCGCATGGTTTACATGCATGGCGGCCATTTTCTTGTAGCCTCCATAGGCTTACATAGAGCGCCCTGGCAGCATCACTTCCTCTTTCCAGGAACACCGATCGAGGCAGCCGCAGCGGCGAGGGTCTCCTCAGGTTTTATCCTTCTGTTCTTGCTATCCATTGCCTGTGTTCAGTTTGCATATTCCCTGTGGGGGTCTCATTGTGCTTGAGTGTGGTGCGGTGGGCTGCGCTTGCCGCGCTTGCTTAAAAGGGGCAGTTAACCCTTGGTTGTCTGGCATTACAGGGACAATTTATTCTCAGGAGGGCAAATTTCCTACAGTATTGGTGGAAAGCCAGGGGACCGCTGTTTCCCCCCCAGGGGGGGATTTAGCCACTATTGTGGCTGGCCTTGCTGCTCAGGTGCAAATGCTGGTGGCTGCTCAATCTACTAAAAGGCCCAGAGTTGCTCTTTCCTCTGATTCTGAGGGTGAAGGTGATGGGGCTGTTATGGCAGGGGCCTCCTTATCGGGGTCCCGCTCCTCTCTTGATCTAGTGGGGTCTGAGGTGGAGGCTGAAGTTGAGGGGGTTGATAATTCTCCCCCTGGCTCGCCTGAAGAGCTTGCAATCATGGATGAGTTGATTGCTTCCATTAAGCAAACGCTGCGTTTGCAGGACGAAGTGTGTCCCCCCGCTGCCTTGGCGGCTTATGGGACGCAGAGGAAACGCAGGACGCCGCAGGTTTTTCCCTGCAATGATGATTTTCAGCGCGCTGTTAAGGATCAATGGCACAATCTGCGCAAACCTTTTGCGGTGCCAACTAGATTCAAGCTGCGTTATCCTTTTTCGCCTTCCACTGATGAAAGGTGGTGTGTGCCTCCACCAGTGGATCATACAATTGCGGTTTTGAACAAAGCCACTGCGATTCCTGCAGAGGATTCCCCTGTTTTCCGTGATGCCACGGATAGGAGACTGGAGTCTCTTGCCCGTCATACTTATTCTGTTACGGGTTCTATGCTTAAGGCTCTGTTTGCTTCTCTCATGGCGGCCCAGGCGATCGCAAGTTGGACGCAGATGCTTAGGCGCGTCCTAGTGGCCGACTCGGCCTCGCCGGCGACCCTGGATATGGTGGATCAAATCCACCAGGGTGTCATGTATCTGTGTGATGCGGACCTGGACCTGATTCCGTTGGCTGCACGTGTGCACAGCGTGGCGGTGTTGTCTCGCCGCCTGGTTTGGTTAAAATGTTGGTCGGTGGACCAATCTTCACGTAAGACCTTAGCCAATCTGCCTTATGATGGGTCTCGCCTTTTTGGGGAGTCCCTGGATGTGTTGATTAAGGGGATCACCGGGGGTAAGAGCACTCTCTTGCCCCATTTCCCCAAGGCTAAGGGGGCTTCTGGGAAGAAGCATGCTAATTTTCGGCCCCCTCAGGGGTCCTTTCGTGCCTTTCGGCCGCACTACAAGGGCAAACCGTTCAAAGGTCAAGGCTCTCAGAAGAAGCCCTGGTCTGGTAAACAGAAGTCCGGCCAATCCAGACCTGCAGCCCATAACAGTTCGGCCTGAAGGGGCGCCCTCACCCAGTTTTGGGGTGGGGGGACGCTTGCTCGGTTTTCTTCAGCCCTGGTTGGCCCGTGTGCGGGACAGATGGGTTCAGGAAATCGTTCGATCTGGTTACAAGATCGAGTTTCTCTCTCGGCCGGAGAGCAGATTTTTTCCCTCAAATCTTCAACTGTCTCCAGAGCGCTTGCGGGACCTGCACCTGGCGGTGCGGGACCTGAGGGCTCAGGGAGTGGTGGTTCCGGTGCCTCATCGGGACAGGTTTCGGGGGTTTTATTCCAATCTGTTCACCGTGCCCAGAAAGGAGGGCAAGGTTCGTCCGATTCTGGACTTGAAGGCTCTGAACCGCTCTGTGCGGGTTCGCAAGTTCCGCATGGAATCCCTGCGGTCGGTGGTGGCTGCCCTGGTTCCGGGGGAATTCATGGCCTCCATCGATTTGAAGGATGCGTACCTTCACATCCCCATATTCGAGGGTCATCAGAGGTACCTTCGATTTGCCATTGCGGAGGATCACTACCAGTTCGTGGCGTTGCCCTTTGGTCTCGCCTCGGCTCCGCGGGTCTTCACCAAGGTGCTTGCACCGGTTCTGGCATTATTGAGGGCCCAGGGCGTTTCTGTCCTGGGGTATCTGGACGACATTCTGGTTCGGTCTGCGACCAGCCAGGGTCTGGAGGAGGACCTGTCTGTCACGATGCAAACTCTGCAGGAGTTTGGTTGGACGTTAAATTTTCCAAAGTCGACACTGAGTCCGTCGGTTCGTCTCCCCTATCTGGGAATGATACTGGACTCGGTGCAGGCGAAGGTCTTCCTGCCGGAAGACAAACTCAGGACTCTCCGGGAGGAAGTCAGGTCCCTCAGGGACGTTCCGAACTCGTCTCTGCGGACGTGTATGAGATGTCTGGGATTGATGGTCTCGGCCTTCGAGGCGATTCCTTTCGCCCAGTTTCACACGCGGGGTCTCCAAGCGGAGATCCTGTCCAGGTGGGACGGGCGACCTCAATCTCTGGATCTTCAAATCTCGTTGAGTCTTCGCACCAGGGAAAACCTTCTGTGGTGGCTCCAGTCCCCGTTGGTGTCCGGGGGCAAGTCGTTTCGTCCGATCTCGTGGACGGTAATCACCACGGATGCCAGCCTGTCGGGCTGGGGTGGTGTTCTGGGCGTTCTGTCCGCTCAGGGGACTTGGTCGGAGGGGGAGTCTTCCCTTCCGATCAACATTCTGGAATTGCGTGCGATAAGTCTCTGTCTTCATCGCTGGACGGACCGGCTGCAGGGTTGCCCGGTTCGGGTGCAGACGGACAATGCCACGGCGGTGGCCTACATCAACCACCAAGGGGGCACCAGGAGTGCCCGAGCGGCTCAAGAAGTGGCCGACATTCTGTCTTGGGCCGAGACTCATGTCCCGGCGATAACGGCGGTTCACATTCCGGGAGTGGAGAACTGGCAGGCGGACTATCTGAGTCGCCAGACCCTGGATCAGGGGGAATGGTCTCTCCATCCGGCTGTCTTCCAGATGTTGTGCGCGAAGTGGGGTCTTCCAGATGTGGACCTGTTCGCGTCTCGTCTCAACAACAAGGTGAAGAGGTTCGTGGCAAGGACGCGCGACCCTCGGGCAGACGCGTCGGACGCGTTAGTGGCCCCGTGGCATCAGTACAGGCTGATGTACGCGTTTCCACCGATTCAGTTGCTGTCCAGGTTCCTTCGCAGGTTACACTCGGAACGCAACACGGTTATTCTTGTGGCACCGGACTGGCCTCGCCGGTCCTGGTACGCAGACCTCGTGAATCTGGCGGTCGACGCCCCGTGGCGTCTGCCTCTTCGAGACGATCTACTGTCTCAAGGACCGATATACCATCCTGCTTTACAGTCGCTGGCTTTGACGGCCTGGCTGTTGAGACCGAGGTCCTGAAGGAGAGGGGTCTCTCTCCGGAGGTCGTTCATACTTTAATCAACGCGAGGAAGTCTTCCTCGGGGAAGGTTTATTACCGTACTTGGAAGGCCTATTTTGCCTGGTGTGAGTCCAGGGGGTTTTCACCCCGCACGTACTCGGTGTCCCGTGTGCTGTCTTTCCTTCAAACGGGTGTTGATCAGCGTTTGGCGCTGGCTACGATAAAGGGTCAGGTGTCTGCTCTGGCCGTTCTGTTTCAACGTCCCGTGGCTTCCAACCCATTGGTTGGCACCTTTGTTCAGGGTGTGCGGCATCTGGTTCCCCCGAGGCGGGACCCTCTGCCCCCTTGGGACTTGAATCTCGTTCTATCTGTGTTACAACGTGCTCCTTTTGAACAGATCAGGGAGATCTCGTTGTCTATGTTGTCCAAAAAGGTCGCCTTTTTGGTGGCGATCACTTCGGCTCGCAGAGTGTCGGAGCTGGCGGCTTTGTCCTGCAAGTCTCCGTACCTGGTTATTCATTTGGATGAGGTGGTCTTGCGACCTAATCCTTCTTTTCTTCCGAAACGAGTTTCGGGATTCCATCTTAATGAGGATATTGTCTTGCCTTCGTTGTGCACGAAGCCTAAACATCCAAAGGAGGTGAGATTGCACTCTCTGGATGTTGTTGGGGCGATAAGGGTTTACCTTAAATCGACTGAGTCTTTTCGAAAGACGGACTCCTTGTTTGTTCTTCCAGAGGGTCCTCGGAAGGGCATGGCGGCTTCGGCCTCTACCATCGCCAAATGGATCAGGCAGACCATTGAACAGGCCTATGCTTTGCAGGGGAAGGTTCCCCCTGTGCCTGTGAAGGCGCACTCTACTAGATCTCTGAGTACGTCTTGGGCCTGTCGTCATGGGGCTTCTGTAGCCCAGGTGTGTAAGGCGGCGACTTGGTCGACCGTGCACACTTTCACAAAATTCTACAAAGTAGATGTTCAGGCATCGGCGGATGCTTCCTTTGGCCGCAAGGTTCTTAGTGCGGCTGTTCCCTAGGGTCCCTTGTTGGGGACTCCTGGCTGTTGGGATAAGTTTTGTATCCCCTGGTTTTTTGTCTTTTCCTGGGTTGTTGCTCCTGTTGAGCACTTGTTTTTTGCTGTTGCCCAGCTGGTTTCCTTCCTTTGGTAAGGTTCCTTCTTTGATGCGGAGACTGCGTTGCCTTTCGGCGCGGATGCGTTTCCCACCCCTCATGTTTGCACTGCTTTGGGACGTCCCCATATGTGACGAATATGAAGAGGCGGCGACTGTCGGAGGACGTAAGAGAAAACGGAATTTTTGTAAAATCTTACCTGTAAAATTCCTTTCTCTGAGTCCTCCGACAGTCGCCGCCCCCGCCCCTCTTTTGGGGTTTGATTGTATACTCTACTGCTATTCCACTAAAACTGAGATATGGTTGCAGGAAGTAGGAGGGTATTGACTGAGGGGACCACCCCTTGAGGGTGGGATATGTTAAAAGCTTTATTGTTAACATATTCTGTTGCCTAGCTACTCCTTCGGAGCAAAGTCTAATACCCATATGTGACGAATATGAAGAGGCGGCGACTGTCGGAGGACTCAGAGAAAGGAATTTTACAGGTAAGATTTTACAAAAATTCCGTTTTTTTTGGTAAGCTTAACAATTTTGCTTAATGTATCCTGTATTTCTAATTGTTTTCCTGTGCATCAGTGATGATTACATTTACAAAACATTCCCAGTCAGGAGGTACATCAGAATATAGTGGATATTTGCATTCTCCTCTTTAAGTAAGATTTTTGACCTTTTCTACGCACGCTGTAATAGTGCTCTACAGTACAGTTTTTTTCAGCTGTATGTGAGTTAGATGGTTGAAATCAACAGCTGTTGTTTTTGGCACTGAGCTGTATCTTTTGACAGCTGTATGTATGCTGCAAATGTCTGACCTGCTGCTCACCCACAGTTGCATTGCTTGGCGGTGTAAGCGCCTTTTAAAAAAAAAAAAAATATCCAACCTATGGGTATTGTAATATGGGGGACAATTAGCTCAGCAATAGATGCATTTCTCCAGTGATTCACTGCATTCAGGTATACATTTTAAGGGCATGGCAGCCCATTTTTATTAAAACAATAAGGAAAGTCCATAACATAGTTTCCCACGCAGGGGTTCTTCGCCAGTAAATACAGAACAAAATACTAGCCCACCTGGCTCTCTCGCTCTCGTGCAGTTTTTCCTCAGCAGTACCTCTGCACTTTATGCTGGTCCCCAGACCATGGACTGTCTAAGGGCTCTTTCACACGGGCGGTCCGATCAGATCCGCCTGTCAGTTTTTTAGGCGGATCTGATCGGATCCTCCATGCAGCTCTATGGGGCAGCGGATGTCAGCGGAGACACCTCCGCTGACACCCGCTGCCATCCGCATCCGATCCTGTGCTGAAATCTGGACGGATGGAAACCCTATTTTTCCATCCGTTCAGTAATCGGAGCGGATCGGATCTGATGAGAGCGGACAAGCGGTCCGCTCTCCTCCGATCCCCCATAGAGGGCAGCGGGTGCCGAGACACCTCCCTCTCCGCTCTGCAAGCGGAGACGGAGCTGTCATCCGCCCGGCTCAGCGGGGATCGCGGATCGATCCCCGCTGAGCAAGAAAGCCTGAAAGAAGCCTAAAGCTGACAGCTTCACTGTGGCCTTGGTCCTCAAGCCGTCTCCTGTCTCTTCAGACACGCACACACACATGTGCTCCGGCTGCCACCTGCAGCCACTGACTCCCCACAAACAGTCCTCCTGTCTGCTGGCTGAAAACAGTCTCCACCTGAGCACACACCCTGCTGGTCATCAACAAAACATGGACACAGAGTTGGAGATTCCGTCCCTCCCAAGACACTTTGAAATCTCCAAACTACAGAGCCCCTTTCAAGTATACCAAAACCTGGAGAAAGCTGCAACAGCAGTCTTCTCCACTGCACATCTATGCGCTGTAGTCTTGCACAAAACCAATGTGCACACTCTGTGTCCTTTAAATGACCACTTTCTCCGTGACAGAGTCTCCACCTGTCACAGTATATACAGTTTGGTTGAGACAGTTATGTACAGTACTGCGCAAAACTTTTAGGCAGGTGTGAAGAAATGCTGTAAAGTAATGAGTTCAAAAATATATTTCTCTTTCGTTCATTGACGGACACAGCTCTTGATCTTCTTAATTATTGGGTTATACTGCCCCCTACAGGAGTAAGACACTAGGCAGAAAAAAAGTCTGGCTATGCCTATAGGCAGTCCCTGGGGGTATGCTCCCTCTTTCTGCCTAGTTAGGAGTAAGGACCTAGTTCCTTGCTGGGATCTCTGGTCCTGGCAAATTTTTATTTTTAGATAGAATTATTTTCCCCTGGTTTTGCCTTTGAGATCTACAATCAACTGCCAGACTGGGTGACAGGCTGGGTAATCTAGATCCAGTGGTCACCCTAGTCTGGCCAGCAAGCGCTAGGTCGGCCGCGACGTAGCCTCACTGGACGTGGGCTGGCCTGCGAGTTAAACGCCTCGCGAGGTCGCATACGACCGGGTCTCGGCCCGAGTGGCTGCGTTCATCCTGGCCGACAGCGCCCCATTTCGAAGAAGAGGAGGTTCTGTCTGGAGCGGTGCCCGCATGGTTTCTAGTATGATAAGTGACTGTCCCCTCTCTCACCCTGGAGGGTTTTTGGGTGGACGTGGGTTCCTCTATGGGACGGTCAGACCCCTGGGTTCACCTCCTTCCCATTAGGCACCCCCCTCATCTGTCTAGTGGTCACTGTGGGCCATGTCGTCCCCCTCATCCCCCCCTCCATTGCTGGGGCTGTGGGGTGGCCTGGTCCACTGCCTGGGGTGGGAGCAGGGTGCTGTGCTGGCGATGGGGGTGCGTCCCCCCTGACCGGACAATCGGCTGTGGGGGGGAAGGGGTGGACCTGGTGGGGGCTCCTACCACGGGCCCCCTTTCCTGCCTGTCCCGTTTCCTGAGGCCTAGAGATCCCTCCTGGGTCCCTGAGAGCCTAGTGGTGCGGCCATTTTGCTGTAGCCTGTGTGCTCAATGCACGGCTGCCATGTTTGTGTAGTCCGGCATCCATTTTGCGGTCGGTTGCCATTAAAAATAGTGGCGGTCATGACAGTGGAGCCCTGTGGGTGGCGATCTTGGTGGTGGGAGCCCCTCCTCATCCCCTGGTGCCGACTCCTGGATCTTTTCACTTCCTGATAGCTGTATGTGGAGTGCAGATTATCCTGGTGGCTGCAGGTGCCTGTTTCTGCTGGGTGATGAGTCTGGTGGGATCCTCTCCCTCTCTGCTGAGGATCGCTTGGTGCTTGTGCCTGGCGACCGTGCCAGCGCGGTGAGGGTTGTCCCTTTGCAGTGTTTTACACTTTTTTGTGGGGTCCCCTGGTGACTCATGGAGTCTTTGGAGCACATTTCCCCTCCTGATTCCCTCTCTGAGGCTGCAGGGTCCTCTGGGTCCCAACCATCCATCGAAGCACCAATGGCAGTCCTGGAGTCCTTTGTGTCCGGGTGGAGGTAGCTTCCGAGCGACGGGCTAGCAAAAAGCGCCCCCGCCTCATTTGTTTCATCAGATCCTGAATTTGATTCTGCCGCCGCGGACACGGGTTACCCTGCTGGGTCTGTGACCACACGCGTGGAATCCTCAGATAGTGAGGATGATTCCTCTACATCTGCAACCGCGCACAAAAAGGCGCTGGTGAAAGTGCTGATTGTATCTGTGCAGGAGACCTTAAAGATGGAGGATGCAGCTGTGACAAGGAGCAGGTTCCCTTTTGGCACTCTCAAGCCATCCAGAGCGACAAAGGTGTTTCCTTACCCTGTCTATTTTGACAGAATTGCCGCTAAAGAGTGGGCACGACAAAAGCGTCCCCTTAGGGTCCCTAAGCGATTTGCTAGGCGATACCCCTATGAGGAATCTTTCCTTTAAGAAGTGGACTACTCCACCAGTTTCCAGATTGAACAAGGCAGCCATGATTCCGGCTGACAGGAAGGCAAAAGCTGTGGCCCACAAGATGTACATTCTGGCTGGTTCGGCACTAAAGGCCGGTATTCACCATTGCCCTGGTGTCGCAAACTCTGACAGAGTGGGCTAAGCTTTTACGCCGTGACCTAGAGGGTGCAGAAGTTCAGAATGGAGTCCATTCGTACGCTGTTGGCTTCCCTGCATCAGGAGGATTTTCTTGCCTCCATTAACATCAAGGACGCTTAACTTCACATTCCAATATGTGTCGGTCACCAGCGCTTCCTCCGCTTTGCTGTGGGAGAGGAACATTACCAGTTTGTGGGGTTACCCTTTGGTCTCGTCTCCCCTCCTTGGGTCTTCACAAAAGTGTTCGCCACAGTGTTAGCACCTTATTTGGTGGTTCACAGAGATAAGGTGATTCTTCGCCTCTGTCCGTCATTCCTTCCAAAGGTTGTCTCTGTGTTAGGAACGCTTCCTGAGCACACTGATGTGTGTCATGATGTGCTGTCTGCAACCTAAAGGGTTAATCCAGAGCAGACTAATTGCAATAATTGGCAAACAGGCTGCCTTATTTAAACAGCTCAACAGCACTGCACATTGTTGTGTTGTCTTCAGCTTCCTGTGTTCTGAACCTGCTTCCTGTTGATTTCCTGTCTGATACCTGTTGACCTTTGGCTCGTCCCTGACTTCGCTTGTTTGCTGCCTGTCCTGATCCCGGCTCGTTTTGACTACTCTTCTGGATTCTCCTTGTCGGCTCATCCACCTTCGGACCTTGACCGGTTACCCCCTGGTGGGGCGACCCTGGGGACCGCGACCTGGTATCCACCTGCAGCCAAATCCATCCTCACCTTCAGAGGCCCTGGTGAAGACCGGTGGATGCTTAGACCCCGCACCTCAGGTTAGCCTGTGCTACTCACCTCGGGTTTCCAACCAAGCTCCGCCCACCGGCCACGGTAAGCCTTCTCTGCACGACAGGCTTCCACCTGCCTCATAACAGTACAACACAGCCATGTCGGAGCCTGCAAGAGAGGCCTCACCGTTGGAGGAAATTTGCCAGCACCTCGCAGCCCTGTCACAAGCCGTGAGGACCCTCCAGAATGGTTACACACAGCTAGAGGGACGATTACAATCCGACACTCTCCCGGGGAACCCTCCAGTGTTATCAGCTCCGTCCACCTCTGCAGCGTCCACAGGATCTGCTCCTAGTCCCACGGTAGTGATGTTGCCACCGGAACCCCGTGTTCCGAACCCCGAAAAATTCTCCGGAGACCGGGGTAAATTCCGAGCCTTCCGTAATGCCTGCCAATTGTACTTCTCCTTGCAGCCCCGGACCTTTTCCCTGTAGGTCACCAAGGTGGGGTTTGTCGTTTCCTTGCTCCTAGGCGTGCCTCAATCCTGGGCCCATCGGCTTCTAGAGGAGAGCAGTCCCCATCTGGACTCATTATCATAATTTTTTACGGCCATGGCTCAACTTTATGATGATCCGCAGCGGTCCTCCACCGCAGAAGCTGCACTTCACGTTCTCCAGCAGGGTCGCAGGCCGTCGAGGACTACGTCACCGACTTCCGCCGCCTGAGTTCCGATACCTCCTGGAACGAGGCGGCACTGCGCTACCAGTTCCGCCTGGGCTTATCTGAAGGACTGAGGGATGAACTAGCCCGAGTGGGTATACCTGACACCCTGGAAGATCTGATTTCCCGGATCGACCGCCGGCTCCGGGAGCGCCGGGCAGAGCGGCCTCCACAACAGCTTCGGCCAACCTGGATGCTGCCACGGGTGACTACTCCCGCACGTTTTTCCCCGACTGGACCAGTCCCTGTCTGTCCTGCTCCTACCGGTGCCACTCCAGATATGCCTGAACCCATGCAACTCGGGATCATGCGACCAGCCCTGTCTCCAGAAGAGAGGTGTCGTCGGCAAATGGGTAACCTCTGTTTCTATTGTGGAGAAGCCGGCCATTATGTGCTTTCCTGCCCTGCAAAACTCTGCAAGTTTCGTTCTGTTCCTCCACCCATTTGTGTGGCATCTGTTACCAATACCTCTCACCTAGCTTTCCCTGTGTCATTGCAGCTCTCGGAAGGTCCCGTCCCGGTTACAGCGATCATTGATTCAGGAGCCTGCAGCTGCTTTATTGATCGCACCTTCGCTGCTCAACACGGCATACCTCTCCAGCCGAAGACCCAAGGCCTCACCATCTTTCTGGCTGACGGATCCCACATTAAATCCGGACCTGTGACCCAGGAAACCCCTCCTCTTCCCACGGTCTCCTCGTCTGGCCACAAGGAGATGATAAGTCTGGACATTATTGCATCTCCCTTATTTCCCGTTATCCTGGAGTTGCTGTGGTTGCAGGCCCACAACCCGCAGATCGATTGGACCACAGGAGCCATCCAATTCCCGTCATCATATTGCAGAAACTCCTGCCTACCCATGCCGCTCCAAGCTTCCAAAGCCCTACTCTGTCTCGAGTCTGAGCCTGACCTACGCTCCGTCATGCCCCAGGCCTACCACGACTTTCTGGACGTCTTCAGTAAACGGGGCGACGAGACCTTGCCCCCGCATCGTCCGTATGACTGTCCCATCGAATTGCTGCCTGGGGCTGCGATTCCGTTCGGCCGGATCTATCCCTTATCTGAACGGGAACTGGACGTGCTGAAGGATTATGTGGACGAAAACCTAAAGAAAGGGTTCATCCGCCCATCCACTTCTCCGGCGGGAGCAGGTATTTTCTTCGCCCTTGTATTGACTACAGGGATCTAAACAAGATCACTATTAAGAACCGCTACCCCCTTCCTCTGGTTCCCGAGCTTTTTCAGAGACTCAGGTCCGCTGCCCTGTTCACAAAATTGGACCTTCGTGGGGCCTATAACCTAGTCCGCATCCGAGAGGGGGACGAGTGGAAGACGGCTTTCCGCACCCGGTTCGGACATTTTGAGTATCTAGTGATGCCGTTCGGCCTCTGTAATGCTCCGGCTACGTTCCAACATTTCGTGAACGACATCTTCAGGGATTGGTTGGACATCTTTGTCATTGTATACCTGGATGACATTTTGATCTTTTCCGCATCCCTGGAACAACACCGCGAGCATGTCCGAAATGTTCTCAGCCGCCTCCGCCAGCATGGTCTATATGCCAAGGCTGAAAAATGCGACTTTGAGCAAAGCAGCATTTCATTTTTGGGGCTAATAATTTCCACGGAAGGAATAAAGATGGACCCCCAGAAAGTTTCTGCTATTCTGGATTGGCCTCCGCCATCTGATAAGAAAGGAGTGCAGCGCTTTGTCGGCTTTGCCAATTTTTATAGGAGGTTCATAAGGGGATTCTCCAACATCATCGCCCTATCACCCAGCTCACCAAGAAAGATGTCCATTATTCTTGGACTCCTGAGGCCCAGTCCGCTTTCATGATTTTAAAGCAGCTCTTTACATCTGCTCCTATCCTGAGCCATCCAGATCCCACCTTACCCTACCTCCTTGAGGTAGATGCCTCAGAAGTCGCTATTGGGGCAGTCATCTCCCAAAGACAGGGGGTCAAGGACCTGATGCACCCAATAGCTTTCTTTTCCCGAAAACTCTCCACGGCGGAGAGGAATTATGATGTGGGAGACCGAGAACTTTTGGCTATTAAAGCCGCCCTGGAAGAATGGCGATATCTGCTTGAGGGTGCGGCACACCCTATTCTCATTTTCACGGACCACAAAAACCTTGAGTACCTGAGATCTGCCAAACGTCTGCGACCCCGTCAGGCACGATGGGCACTGTTCTTCTCTAGGTTTTCGTTCCACATCACCTACCGACCTGGATCCAAAAATGTTAAACCAGACGCCCTGTCTCGGATGTTTGACAACCCTAAAGAGGTCCCAGTACCTGACACCATTCTGTCTGAAAAGAACTTTCTGCTTCTTCTCGCAGGTCTGAGGTCCCGTCTCGAACAAGCCTCGGCTAAAATTTCTGACCCACCGGGAACTCTCCTGTCAAGCAGGGATGGCTTGTTATGGGCCGGGGACAAGATTTTTGTTCCAGAGGACGTCCGAGTGGCAGTTCTGGGTGCCTGTCATGATCATCTTCTAGCCGGTCATTTTGGCATCCAAAGAACTCTTGACCTTCTGCAGCGCACCTTTTGGTGGCCCGAGATGGAAGAACTGCAGACACTATGTCCTTTCCTGCACCACTTGCTCCCGGAGTAAGACCACAAGAAGCAAGGCTTGGGGGCTTCTCAGACCACTCCCAGTTCCTGACCGGCCCTGGCAGACAATCACCATGGACTTCATTGTGGAACTGCCTCTTTCAGCAGGGTGCTCTGCCATCTTTGTGGTCGTAGACCGGCTTTCCAAGATGGCCCACTTTTTACCCCTCAAGGGTACTCCCACCGCGAAAGAGACCGCAGACATCTTTCTCAAGGAGGTAGTAAGACTACATGGTGTACCTACCAGTATCATCTCTGACAAAGGGGAGCAATTCACGTCCCGTTTCTGGAAGGCATTATGTGGGCTCCTGAAGATCGACCTGGCTATGTCCTCATCCTACCATCCACAAACCAACGGTCAAACCGAGAGGACTAACCAGACCCTGGAGCAATACCTCCGTTGCTTCACTACCTTTGTCCAGGATGACTGGGTAACCTTATTGCCATTTGCGGAATTAGCATATAATAATTCCAAACATTCCGTCACCGGGCAGTCCCCCTTCTTCGCCAATTACGGGTTCCATCCCTCCTTCCTGCCTGACATCTCCTCTGAATCTGGAGTTCCCGCAGTCTAGGACATTTTCAACTTTGTAACCAGCAATAACAAACTTCTGCGGGAAACGTTGACCAAGGCTCAGGCAGCGTCCAAGAAAACCTTTGACGAGAAAATGAGGGGAGAGTTAATCCTCCAGCCCGGTGATCGGGTTTTGTTGTCCACAGCTAACCTCCGCTTGGCCTGCCCGTCCAAGAAGTTGGCTCCCAAATTTATCGGTCCATTTTCAGTTAAAAGGAGACTCAATGCCGTTGCTTACGAACTATCCTTACCTGATACCCTGCGGATCCATCCTGTATTCCATGTCACCCTCTTAAAGCCCATGGTTCCTGATGCCTTCCCTGGCAGAAATTCTGGACCTCCCGAACCTGTGATTATTGATGGAGACGTGGAGTATGAAGTGGAGGCCATACTTGACTGTCGGAAGAGAGGTAACCAGCTCCAGTACCTGATCAAGTGGAAAGGCTATGGGCCGGAAGAAAATTCCTGGGAACCGGAGCGGAACATCCATGCTGCAGATTTAATCCAGGCGTTTTTTCTTGCCCATCCTCAGAAAAGCATTTTGTTGGGCACCCGGAGGTTGCCCTTAAGGGGGGGGGGGGGCAATGTTAGGAACGCTTCCTGAGCACACTGATGTGTGTCATGATGTGCTGTCTGCAACCTAAAGGGTTAATCCAGAGCAGACTAATTGCAATAATTGGCAAACAGGCTGCCTTATTTAAACAGCTCAACAGCACTGCACATTGCTGTGTTGTCTTCAGCTTCCTGTGTTCTGAACCTGCTTCCTGTTGATTTCCTGTCTGATACCTGTTGACCTTTGGCTCGTCCCTGACTTCGCTTGTTTGCTGCCTGTTCTGATCCCGGCTCGTTTTGACTACTCTTCTGGATTCTCCTTGTCGGCTCATCCACCTTCGGACCTTGACCGGTTACCCCCTGGTGGGGCGACCCTGGGGACCGCGACCTGGTATCCACCTGCAGCCAAATCCATCCTCACCTTCAGAGGCCCTGGTGAAGACCGGTGGATGCTTAGACCCCGCACCTCAGGTTAGCCTGTGCTACTCACCTCGGGTTTCCAACCAAGCTCCGCCCACCGGCAACGGTAAGCCTTCTCTGCACGACAGGCTTCCACCTGCCTCATAACACTCTGGTTTTCATTTGAATGAACACATTGTGTTGCCTTCCCTGTGTCCCAGGCCAAAACATCAAAAGGAATTTGTCTTGCATGCCTTGGACGTGGTCTGGGTATACCTGGCAGCTACAGAGTCTTTTAGGAAGTCAGACTCCCTATTTGTGCTTTCGGCTAAGCCTTGGAAAGGGTTGCCCGCTTCCGCTGCAAACATTTCCAGATGGATCAGACCAAGGATGATTCAGGCCTATTCCATCAGGGGTCAGGTTCCTCCTTTCCCTGTCAAGGCGCACTCTACTCGGGCGCTCAGTGCCTCCTGGCCCTTCTGTCATCAAGCGTCAGTGATGCAGGTTTGCAAGGCGGCCACCTGTTTGTCAGTGCACACATTCACAAAGTTCTATAAAGTGGATGTGTTGGCATCTGCGGATGCTTTCTTTGGCCGCAAGGTTTTGTAGGCTGTTTAGAGGACCTGGTGAGGAGGGTGTATTGTTTTTTTTTTTTTTCAGGTGAGCTCCAGTTGTTTTGGTTGAGCTCCTGTTTACTTGGTTGTCTATAGTTAGCCTTGGGAATTTCTTTTTCACTGTTCTCACCCCTCAGGAGTTGTGTCCATCAATTAGCGAAAGAGAAAATGGTATTTTTTACTTACCGTAAAATCAATTTCTCTGATGTTCATTGACAGACACAGCACCCACTCCTCTGTGGAGTTGTAATTTTTCTGACACTGCTTGTAACAAAAACTGAGTACCTATATCAGAGAGAGGAAGTATACTGCCCTTTAGGCGCATCCAGGTTTTTTTTCTGCCTAGTGTCCTACTCCTATACGGTGCGGTATAACCCAAGGGTTAAGAAGATCAGAAGCTGTGTCCATCAATGAACATCAGAGAAATGGTTTTTACGCTAAGTCAAATATCCCATTATTTTAAATGTTGGTTTTTATCAATTTAAAAAATGCAAAGTGAGCGAACAGAAGAAAAATCTAAATCAAATTAATATTTGGTGTGGCTACCCTTTTGGCTGCAAACCAGCATCAATTCTTACATTCTACACTTGCCCAAAGTCATGGATTTTGTAGTAGTCAGGTATATGATTAAAGTGGTTGTTAACCCACTTATACAACTTTAGATACAAGTGCCTGATTACAAGTGCTCCTGTCTGTTTTGTTATAAAAAAAATGCCGCCTTTACCATATTTCAGAGCGGCTCCCGGCGATCACGTGACCGGCTCTCTCCTCTCCCTGTCTGACAGATGCAGGGGGTGGGCCAAGATTACCTTGCTGACCTCAGACGGGGTGAGAGGGGAGAGAGAGACGGCCGGTCACGTGATTGCCAGAAGCCACTCGGAAGTACTGAAAAGACTAGATTTTATTTATAAAACTCAGAGACTGGAGTTCACACCAATGCGATGTGATTTTGATGTGGGGAAAAAAGGGTCCACATTTGCACCAAAATGTTGTAGGCCCCTTTTTTCCCCTGCACCTAAATCTTATCACATGGATGTGAATACCCATGTGATGCAATTCTGGCAAGCACTGCTTGGAGTTACTATAATAGCAGAGAGGTGATTTTTAGCTAAAAACACCAAAAAAAAGCTAACAAAATCTGATAAAAGCTGAAAAACACAAAAAAAAAAAACGATGAAAAACATGGTCATTTAGCGTTTATCAGCGTTTTTGAGCCATAAGCTTGTATGGGAGTATAGTTTTGCTAAAAAACGGCAAAAACCACTGACAAGCGCTACTGCAAAATGCTGAAAAACTCATACTACAGCTACAGCTTTCGAAAGCTGAAGGTACTGGCTTTTTTATAACGTCCAGTATGCATGAGGCCTAATATATGTTAAAATGTATCCTTTAACAGAAGTTTCCTGTCCTTAAGTGGGGTACACACTAGTAGAAAATCTGCCAAAAATTCCCATCCGAGGTAAAATCGTACGATTTTCGGCTAGTGTGTACACAACTTTCAGCAGCCGATGCCGACATTTTCAACTAAAAAAAATGGATGGGACAAACACCAACATTTTTATCGTCCATCCCCAGATGACCAATTTTGGTTTAATGTGTATGCAGTACGTCTGCGAAAAATCGGATGCAAAAGACCGCGCATGATCTGAAGTTGCTGACGACATGGGAGTCTAGGAACAAATGTCCCAAAAAAAAAAAAATAACGGACAAGAAAGTTTGTGAACATTATGCACTGTCAACTAAAAACGGTTATGAACGCTGAGCAAGAGAGAGAAAAACCGTGGGATATTTCGTCCGATTTCCGTCAAGTGTGTACGGGCCTTAGAATATCAGTGTGAAATGGTGACCAGTGAGATTGCGTGGCCTTGTTTACATTTTGATCTTATCTTTTTTCTATAAACTACTAGTTTACCCACCCCAATCTAGAAACCTAGAAAAGTGATGGCGGAAAAAAGACCAAGTGGTCCATCAAGTCGGCTCTTCTTTTTTTTTTTGTTGTTAACTTTTTGTCGAAGTATAGATCTTTGTCCCAAGCGTGTTTGAAACCATTTACTGTTGGCTTACTCACTACTATGTTTTATCTCCCTGACCTTTCACCATTTTTGTTGCCTGTCCCTGGACTTGTTCTATCTTATCAATATCTTTTTGTAAGTGAGATCTCCAAAACTAGACACAGTATTCTAAATGAGGCCTCATTAAAGATCTATATAGGGGAATCAGAACCTCCTTCCTCTTGCTGTTGACCAGGGGTCAAGTCCTGGGAAAAAAAGTGTGGGAACACACAGTAAACACTCATGCGATCCGATCCTGGTGCGGACCCAAAAAAGGGTCCCGTGCGAGTTGTGTCCCTATGCGATGCGAATTCAGCCATACAATCTGTATGGCTGAATTTGCATCGCACACACATCACATGTGATTTGCACAGCAGTGCGCTGCACATCACATGTGAGGTCTGTCATTGCATATATGTGATATGTCAGAGACTGATGGTGTAATACAAAAAGATGGTCAGAGACTGCAGACATGATAGAAGATAGAGGAGCACAAGGGGGGGGGGGGCAGGGAGCACAGGGGAAGCAGAGAGCACTGGAGGAGCTGAAGGGCACGGGGAGGGGGACTGGAGAGAATTAAGGGGGGTTTGGAAAGCATTGCAGGGGGGTTGGAAGGTGCAGGGAGTGGAGAGCACTGGGGGGGGGGGGGTGGGAGGGGGGGGGGTCTGGCAGGGAAAACCAGAGGGATGGAGAGCATGGAGGGAGGGGGCGAACTGGAGAGCACTGGCAAAGGGGGAACTTGGAAATCACTGAGGGGGGAGCTAGGGAGTACAGGGGGGTGGAGAGTACTGGAGGAGCCAGAGAGCATGGGGGGAGATAAAGAGTACTGTGGGGAGCTGAAGAATACTGGG
This sequence comes from Pelophylax lessonae, assembly GCF_965119305.1. Classification (NCBI taxonomy): domain Eukaryota; kingdom Metazoa; phylum Chordata; class Amphibia; order Anura; family Ranidae; genus Pelophylax; species Pelophylax lessonae. The sequence continues at coordinate 287,375,601 of NC_138770.1, forward strand.
GGGGCTAAAGAGTACTGGGGCAGGGGCTAAAGAGCACTGGGGGGCTAAATAGCACTGGGGGGGCTAAATAGCACTGGGGGGCTAAGAGCACTGGGGGGGCTAAGAGCACTGGGGGGGGGGGGCTAAAGAGCATGGGGGGCCAAGGCACTGGGGGGGGCTAAAGAGCACTGGGAGGAGGTGCTGGAGAGCACTGGGGGGCCAGCAAAAATCAGTTGTATAGGAGGGGAATGGGGCAGCTGCATAAAGAGGAATTGATCTTTCTGTATTCCTCCTGCAGCTGCCGAATACCTGCAGGAGGGAGAGGAGGAGAATCAGGCATTCGGCAGAATACAGAAAGATCAATTCCTCTTTATGCAGCTGCCCCATCCCCCTCCTATCCAGCACACAGGGAGGCTGCACAGAATGATGACAGCAGGCACTTACCTTCTTTCTGCCGCCGCCGCACCCCGCGAGACACTGAAGGAGCTGTTACAGTGCCACTGCAGCTTCCTTCACACAGCGAGGCGGCGCCGTGCAGGACACCGGCCTGACATCCCCCCACTGGTACGCCACTGCCCACAGCGCCGGTCGGGGACACCTGTGTTCCATGGGAGTGGGAACAGTCAGTGGACTATTTTATCAATTTCGGGTAGGCGGATTAATCTGCCACAGTGTTCCCAGCCTATTAACATTGAAGAGGCAGGTGACCAGGCTGGAGTTGAATAGCGCGCTGCGGCGGATTAATCCGCCTACCCGAAACTGATAAAATAGTCCGCTGACTTTACCCGCTCCCATGGAACGCAGGGGGCCCAAAGACTTTTTTTTTTCTACATAGCTGCACAGCGGGGGTTTGTGGTTCCCCCTTGACAGTGGCCCTGCCTGCAGGACGCGGCTGGCATTGGGAACGGCGTTCCTGCTGTGAAAAAAGTGCGGGGACGCCGTTCCCATGCGTTCCTGCAGGACTCAAGCCCTGCTGGTGACCCTTCTAGTGATGCATCCTAGAATTGTATTCACTTTTCCCACTGCTGGGCCACACTATTTGCTCATTTTGCGATCATGTGAAATAAATACCCTCAAATCTTTTTTCCCTATGTAGTGCTGGCCAACACTATATCCCCAATGTTGTACTTTGTCAATGGATTTTTTTTTCCTAGGTGCATTATTTTACATTTAGAAACAATGAACTTTTCCACTGCTTTTGACCAATCTTCCAGCAGTGCCAAATCATGTTCCATGTTACAGACATCCTTAGGGATATCAACTCTATTGCACGCTTATGTGTCATCAGCAAACAGGCATACCTTACCCAACAACCCTTTAGTTATATCACTTACATAGATAGTTAGTTTAACCTCCCTGGCGGTATGATTATGTCAGGAATTTTGTACCAAAAGCAGTACAATTTTTTTGCATGGAAATTTGGTGTTATGTATTGTAGGCCTACAATTCTTAGTAATTACTTACTTAAACCTGACCGAACAAGACTCTAGTAGACATCCCAGATGTGATAAATTTTGAAACACAAAATCATAAATTATAATATAATAAATAACTATAAATAAGTTGATATATATATATATATATATATATATATATATATATATATATATATATACACACACACACAGTACATACATGTATGTATATGTGTGTGTATATATGTGTATAAAGTAAAACTGCAGGCAAGGGCAATGTGGTGCAAACTAAGGTCAATTTATTTTATTTAGTAATGTAATCCAGTAGGATTACAATATATCAGTGTGTTTGTGTGTTTTACGTTTTGGATTTGCCGCCGGTTCCACCCCCCATGCAACGCGACACTCGCAGGGAACGGAAGCCGGGGCACGCAGCATCAGACGGAAGATCCGGCCGCCGTACACTGCCGGAATACATTGCGGGATCCTGGGGACAAGGTAAGTAACCTCTTCCAGGATCCAGCTATTTCTCCCTGGTGGTACCCCGAGCCACACTCGGGAATACCGCCAGGGAGGTTAAATAGAACAAGACCTAGTACAGAGCCTTGGGGTACACCACTAGTGACTGGTTTCTGTTCTGAATGCTATGATATGCTATGTCCACAACACCACTCTGGTCCAAAACATTGGTTATATAGTCAAAAAAATTCAATCAGATTAGTCTGACATGATCTGCCCTCAGTAAAGCCATGTTGCTTTGGGTCTAGCAAGTTGTGTATTTTTAAGTGATCAATGATCCTTCTTTTCAGTAGTGATTCCATTTACTTGACTACAACTGATGTTAAACTCATTGGCTTGTAATTGCCAGCTTCTACCTTACTGCCCTTCTTGTGGATAGGTACAATATTGGCTGTCTGCCAGTCATGGGGAACTTCTCCTTTTAGAAGTGATTAATTAAAAGATCCGTTAATGGTCCAGCAACTATACCTCAAAGTTCTCTTAGAACCCTGGGATGAATACCATCCCATTGCTTTATTAAGCTTTAACTGAGCCAGTTTCTCTGCTACCTCTGTCTCCAGGAATCCTACAAATGACCTGTTATTACTAGAACCAATATGATTCCCCAAATTGTTATTGCTTGTACAATTTATTTCTGAGAAGACTAAACAGGAGCAATTGTTTAAATTGTTTGCTACATTCAGGTCTCCCTCAAAATACGTGTTTACAGTTTTCAAGTGTTTTTGTATTTTTTTTTTTCTATTGCTGATGTAACTAAAAGGTTTTGTCGCTTTTCATAATAGATTTAGCAATTTCCTCCTCTCTCTTTGCTTTGGCAGCATTGATAATGTGTTTGGCCTCTGTTTGTCTATTTTTATACACTTTCCTATAAGCTACTTCTCCTGCTTCCTTGAATCTCTTGTATGATGGTTTGTTTTCCTTTACTGTCTTACTCACCTCTTCCGTGAACCCTTTTTACGCTTACTAATTTGCCTGACATATAATATAGTTGTCTCCAGGATGGTAGACTTTAACCGTGCCCACTGCTTGCTTACCCACTGTCGTTTTACCCAATCTTTCAACTAATTTTTTTAGAAATTTCCCCATTTCAAAAAAATTTGTCCTTTTTGAAATCTAATTTTTTTTTTTTTTATAAACTATTTTCTTTTCGAGTTTTAATATAAAACCAAAGACATTGGTAATCACTAGAACCCACATTTTCTCCCACTTCGACATCAGACAGTCAGTCCCCATTTGTCAGTACTAGGTCTAGAAGATGATCACCTGGGGTTGGACTTTTTACCAGCTGCTTCAGGGAAACCCCTTGCATTGCTTCCATTACGCTCCTGCTTGTAATAGCAGTTTGAGAATTACAGTTTTATTTATTACAGGTTATCATATGGATATGTAATAGGTATGAACAGAGACATGTTTGAAAGTCCAACTTGGGTGTCAAAACTGTGTCTACCTCTGCAGATACAGTGGAGGAGTGAACAAAGCCACCCAGAGATAGGAAGTGAATTATTCTGAAAATCCTAACATGAAAAAAGACCAGACAAAAAAGAAAACAAATCATCTCGTATCTGTGGACTAGTAAGCTGCAATAGATTTAATTGATGTGGGGTTCTAACCATTCAAATTGTTGGTCGTTGTGTTGGTGATTACAGTTACAGTTTATTATATTATAAAAAGGCACTTGTGTTTCCAATCAAGGAATCAAAAGCACAGTAATGATTCCAATATAACATTTTTAGTGCCAACTGTTTGTTAAAGTCGACTCTGGGCTCAAGTCCCCTCCCTCTATTTTCTCCATACCCAAGTGAAGCACACCTGCATCCATAAAAAAATCTGTATACTTAGGTTTTTACCAGGTGTATTCAGCCAGGGCCTATGCTTTTGCACGTACTCGTTGCTCTCTTCTTTCTTTGGTCAAGGTCGGATGTCAAGGCCCCTTTTACAAGGACTGGAGTCTGCTCTAATCAACATGGGATCGTTGAGCAGATTCCCTGCTGATCAAAACCAAGTCGGGGTGATGTCACAACAACCACGCCCATTCAGTTTCTGCCCAGTGGACACTGGTGGGCCCCTGCCAGCTATATGGGTGGCCAGGCCTAAATGGACTCCGCTGTCCATTTTACACCAGACTACCACCAATTTGGTCTTCAACAACGCAAAAGGTGTGGTCTATTTCCCTTTTACATTTTTATTTTTTACTGGAGCTGGATGGACCCTGAGGTATGGGGTGTAAACAGGCACAAGTCCATTTACATCTGCCTCTCCATATGACTATATGGGCCTTCCGATCAGGTGTGCCTGAAAAACTGACAGGCAGACCTGATGGGATTGCCCGTGTGAAAAGGGCCTAAATGCTACAGCCTTCTCCTGTGAGTCCAGGGCAGGGGACAGAGCTTTCACAGGAGGTGGATTGAATGACACTTTGCATCACTGAACCAGGATGAGAAGCATTGCTGGATTTGATGACTGGGTAAGTCTGCAAAAGACAGCACCAGAAATAAGGTAAACATATAGCTGCTTTTTTTTTTTGTAACTACTGTAGAGGTTTGAATTTTCTATAATTTCTTTAGCTGAAGTTGGCCTTTACATGAAACTGGGTAAGTGTTTTTTTTTTCTCCCACTTTTAATAAAGAGTAGATTCCTTACTGCAGGATACCCACACAGGGGGTCGGCTTCATAGAGCAAAAAAAAAGCAAATTCATCCCACTCAATACTCCTCAAAATTTCTGGGCTCTAGACCCCATACATCCTCGTAAGAGTAGCCCAGCTCTGAGGAAGGGGTGGGCCCCTGAAAGCGTCAGCTGTTTACCTTGCTATGTAAATACAGCACATGAATGTCCCACACAGTCCGTGTTTTATGGCTGGTCCCTTTCACCTTTTTTGTGAATACCCATTTTTTTATTCACGCTATTAAATATGTTTTTGGTAATGCACTAGGTGCTTGTGCCTTCCATTTTTATTTTGTTTTCTGGGGTCATTCCACTTCACAGCAAACAATCTCACAACCATTCTATTTAATCAGTGGATTTACCGACCCAATACTCATTTAATTAAAGATAGTCCTACCCCCCGACAGTAGTCATTGCTACTTTTATTTGAGCGCACTGGTTCTGGGTGAACTCGGTTGTGTCCTTAGATTCACTGTGTCCTGCCATCCTACCCATGCAGCCACAAAGCAAAACTACAGTAGGCATCTTAGGTTCTTTGGCACTCACTGCAGGCAGGATTTTACTCACTATTATTACCAGGGGTGTCTGTAGACACTTCACAATAAACTGGATGTGTGACCACCAATGTCTACCCAACCAGGTTACCTTGTACAGTTACAGGGGACACTTGGCATGCCCCCACTCACTGCACCACAAAGGCCTTGCCAGGGCTTTCCATGCAGCACTTACCTGCAGCCTGAAGCTCACATCTTTTGCTGGCAATGCTGAGGCTGTCTCTCAGGAACACACACCCCCCTTTTGCTATGGGAGTTGGCTCCTTCTCCACTGAAGCTTACTGGCTTTCCTAGCCTTACTGAATCTTCTGTTCCTGAAAGATCTCTACTTTCTTTTTGTGTAATAGCCACAGCAATCACAGCCTTCCATCAAACAACAGGTTACACAGAGCTTCACCAGTAGAAGGGACTACAATAATTCTGAGCAGCATTCCTTGGGTCATGCTTTCAGCTGAGCATCCTGCTCAAAGGGAAGACAAAATGTCCTAGTGGACCGAGGTTGTATAAGGTCCGCTGACCTGATCTCACCAGTGTTACTTCAAACGACACTCGTTGCTAACTTATGGTTAGCTCACATGGTTCTCAGAGTAGTTTTTCAAGCTGCTGTAGCTGTGGTCACCACTGCCAATAGTTCTTTACTCTGGCCCCTGGCAGACTCCAAGCTGTCACAGCTTGTCAGGCATCTGTGGCACTTTCACAGGTAGTATTATCTCGTCCATCAACTCACTCGTATCTTTGTAAAGTCCTCTTTTGAATGCCCCATATTCCAGGCACACCGCTTACAAACTCCACAGCTGTTTGCATGGTTTCAACAAACAGGCACATTGCTTTGAAAAAGTAAGAAAAATCATTATATTTTTGTCAGCTATTTCTCCTATAGGTCGGACAAAGTACATGATCATTGTCCCATGTTGCTAAGTGCTTTCTAACCATAGTTATAAGGTCTGACCTGGCCTTCTGCTGCAACTAATCTGACAACAGCTTTGAAGGAGACAGCTGATTCACAAATGCAGCTTGACTTTGCTGTGAATACTTTCCCCTGACAAGCGGCGGCAAGAAAAATGCAGAGTCTGACACATTCCCCCTTTCCTCTGCATTCCTCTTGCCAATGCAATAGGCTATGGCAAGAGGCCTTTTTTGTCTTCCTTTAAGTGGGTTGCTGAGTGGGAAGCATGGCCCAAGAAATACTACCCTCCAATGGCCCCTTTTAGGAATCAACAGTTCATCATAGCAGAATGTTTTCAGCAAGTATCAGAAAAGACTCTGATCATTGTTGACTGCATACTCTACTAGTTATGGGGGTTTGACTCAATGTTGGAACTTTACTTGACCTTCAGTCCAGACCTTTGTTTGCCCACTTACTGAATGCAGAGCTCCATGCCACTATCATGACTCCCATGCATGTGCTCTGTTTTAAAGGTATATCTGCCATAATGTGCTAACACATTATGGGATAACACTGCAGGGGGCCATTAAAAAAAAAGCGTATTTTGTTTACTACTGCTTCCTTTAAAATATTTTACGGAAATAAAAAAAAAAGAAGTGTTTAGCACCTAGTGTTTAGCACCTAAATCTAAACTCCGGGCATTTTTTTTCCCCTTGCAGTGGGACTGAGCCCACATTGCATGGGTTAACTGCTCGTTTTTGTCTAGGGGATTGGAGAGTCGAGCTATACTCACCTGATCCTTCACTCCTCCCAGCGTAAGACTGATCTATGCGGTAGCTGCCTCCCCACGGTCTAGCAGTCATAGGCAGTTGAATGTTCCTGACGTCATCAAGCTTATAGCCCAACTCTGGACGTGTAGACATCAGGAACAGTTCACTGCTGGACGTAGGGGAGCACCATTTTCGGAAGGATTGGGTGAGTATAAGCTCTGTGTTCACCTCTAGACAAAAGGAGCACAGCTCCACTGCAGAGTACTAAAAAGATATTTTGACCAGAGTTTGGCTTTAAGTATCAGTGCTTTTATCTGCAGTTTTTATAGGTTTGCGAAAGGGTCTGTTTAATGAGGTACATAAAAAAGTATTATTTGAAGGCACTTTCTTTGTGCACATCTGCTTTAAATCACATGATACTTTTTTTCTGTTTTTCTTTTTTTTTTCTTGTAACCTTATCTAATCTACATTGCAACAGATGTCAATGCTTCTAATAACATCATGAATTTTATTAATTTTTCTAAATTTACTCCCTTGCCAGGAATCAAGGTAGACAGGTAATTCTCATTCTGACATGTGTTGGATACCCATACACAAAATAAGTGCAGTAGAGCAACGTGACTGTGGATACCTAAGGGTTTGTGTCAACTCCAATTACTTCTATTATACGTCCTCCTGTGTGCTATTGATTATCTTATGCTCTAGATCTGGCAGGCATGTGGATGTACATTGAAACAGCAGGGTGCAGATACTGACCTACAGGAACCCCGCTGACAGGGTTTCTTTGTGTTTTTAAACCAGGCTGGACTTTTAACTCCCTATTCTTCTTTAGCAATCAATTGTGATAGTACAACCTTGCTTTGCCTCAGAATCTTCCTAATATTTACCTTACCTTGTGTCCATTAGGTAGATCAGGCATTTTAAGGCTTGATCTGCCAATTTCTTCCTGTATGAGATAATAAACCTGCCATCGATCAGTAGTTCATTAACAACACAAGCTGAGTTTCCAGCATAATACATATGTTTGATGACTGCATCTGAAAGTGTGCCCAGTCTGTGTAAAGTTGCTTCTTTCTGGACATTTGGTTTTGGCCAGGGCTGGACAGATCCAGTTGGCCATGGCAACAGGAAAAGATCCCCTGATGATTAGGGTGGCCTGTCAGTCCCACATTATGCACCCATAAAATCTTAACAAGCAGTAATTCATTTTAAAGTCCATTTAAAGTTTGCCTATTTATTATATTACCGTTGAACCAACACACACACACACACACACACACACACACACACACACACATCCACACACATCTATAAAGGTCCAATACTTCTCCTGCACACTGCTCCATTCAATATTACCTTTTGGAACTCCTCCTCTCCGAATCTCTGCCAGGTAGATGCCAATGGTAGTAGCAGAATTCCTTCCAGGAATTCCAGAATTCCCTGAAACAACGCTGGGTGTGTCCTCTGACCAAAAAGGTGTTTATGCACCAGCCTTTAAACTGACAGGTGCTGTGTTGTGTCCCTATTTATTTGTGCAAAAAAGCTTTTAAACTTCCAAGATTGCCTTTTTTTTTTTTTTTTTGCTGATCCAAATAAATCTGACTACTCTTTTCTGCACATGCCCACAAGTTCTGCAGGACCTGACTAATTTCTGGCCTGCTGCTTGCCCATGACCCCTGCCTGGATTACTCTTTCTGCCTAAAGTTTTGACTTCCCCCTTGAATGGAGACTCCCGGGGGCTGTGACTGGTGACAGCTTGCGGAAAAGAAAACCGAAACCACTAGAGTTTCCGACCCACCTCCATTATTGTAAGCTCTGGCGATTTTCACATAAAAATAACTTACCGATAGGATTATTTATATCCTCACTCTCTTAAACAATTACAGGGCTCAATGCCTAGCTAGGTTACCTCTAGGAATTTGTAAACAACCAAGGGACCTGTAATCCCAAAGTAATAACTGTACCTTCTTAAAGTGAAAGTGAATTTTTAACGTTTTTGTTTTAAAAAAAATAACAAGCAGGTTTTTACTTACTTGCTCTGTGCCATGGAAATTGCACTGAGCAGCCCTGATTCTCCTCTTCTCTGTGTGCCTATCGTGGCACACTTGCAGGCTCGATCCTGAGCTGCCCTGTCTGTGTCCATAGACACACATAACCATCCTAATATATTCCAAGGAATGCATTAAGGTAAAAAAATGTCAAAGCTTTAGAACCACTTTAACTGCAGATTAACTCATGAGTTCCTTGTGCTACATTTCCTTTTCCCACTTTCCAAGTCTAAGCTCTGTTATTGAAGATATTGCAAGATGCAAGTAAAATACAGGTACAGTGCATCCCGAACGTATTCACAGCACTTCACTTTTTCCATATTTTGTTGTTACGGCTTTATTCCAAAATGGATTCAGTTCATTGTTTTCTTTAAAATTCATCAAACCCCCATAATGACAACGTGGAAAAAGTTTGTTTGAAATCTTTGCAAATGTATTAAAAATAAAAAGGAAAAAATCCCATGTACATAAGTTTCACAGCCTTTGCCATGACACTCATAATTGAGCTCAGGTGCATCCTGTTTCCACTGATCATGCTTGAGATGTTTCTACAACTTTATTGGCGTCCACCTGTGGTAAATTCAGTTGACTGGACACGATTTGAAAAGGCACACATCTGTCTATATTAGGTCCCACAGTTAATGCATGTCAGAACACAAACCAAGCCATGAAGTCCAAGAAATTGTCTGTAGACCTCCAGGGTTCTATCTAAGCACAGATCTGGAGAAGGGTACAAACAAATTTCTGCAACATTGAAGGTCCCAATGAGCACAGTGGCCTTCATCATCCATAAATGGAAGAAGTTTGGAACCACCAGGACTCTTCTCAGAGCGTTGCGCCCGGCCAAACTGAGTGATCTGGGAAGAGGGGCCTTAGTCAGGGAGGTGACCAAGAACCCAATGGTCACTCTGACAGAGCTCCAACATTTCTCTGTGGTAAGTGTAGAACCTTCTAGAAGAACAACCATCTCTGCAGCACGCCATCAATCAGGCCTGTATGGTAGAGTGGTCAGACAGAAGCCACTCCTCAGTAAAAGGCACATGACAGTCTGCCTGGAGTTTGCCAAAAGGCAACCTGACCATGAGAAACAAAATTCTCTGGTCTGATGAATCAAAGGTTGAACTCTTTGCCCTGAACGACAAGTGACAAGCTCATCACCTGGCCAATACCATCGCTACAGTGAAGCATGGTGGTGGCAGCATCATGCTGTGGTGATTTTTTTCAGCGGCAGGAACTGCAAGACTAGTCAGGATTGAACGAAAGATGAATGCAGCAATGTACAGAGACATCTTTTATGAAAACCTGCTCCAGAGCGCTTTGGACTGGGGCGAAGGTTCATCTTCTAACAGGACAATGACCTTAAGCACACAGCCAAGATAACAAAGGAGTGGCTACAGGACAGCTCTGTGAATGTCCTTGACAGGCCCAGCCAGGGCCTAGATTTAAACCTGATTGAACATCTGGAGAGATCTGAAAATGGCTGTGCACCGACGTCCCTCTTATCAAACCCGATGGAGCGTGAGAGGTCCTTCAAAGAAGAATGGGAGAAACTGCCCAAAAAAAGGTGTGCCAAGCTTGTAGCATCATACTCAAAAAGACTTGAGCCTATAACTGGTGCCAAAGGCGATTCAACAAAGTATTAAAGCGGAGTTCCAGACACATTTTCAACTTCACATCATGCATACCTATATCCCTTTCTAAACGCGATTTGGCTATTTTTTTTTTTTAATGTTCCCTTACCTTATTTTTAATAAAAAATAACTTCTATTCCGTCGGGAGAGCTCAGCTCACAAGCATCCTACCACATGAAGCTCCAGGCCACGCCCCCAGCTTACCAATACTTAAATGTGGTTCCTGCATTTGTTTTCTTTTTTTTTTTTTTAAAGAAATTTTTATTAATTTTCAAAACATTAACAGGTAAAGAAAGACATCCGAAACAACAACTTGCAATGCAAACACTAAAACCAGTCAACAGTGGGCCCAGATTGCTGAGATACAACCATGAAATTTAGGATTAGTGGGGGGCCGGTATACATTTCAGAAGGGAAGGAAGGGGAGTAGGGGAAGGAGAGGGAGGAAACAAGGAAAGAAGGGGGGGGGATAGAAGGGTAAGGAGAGGTAGGGTAGGGTAAGGTAAAGTAATGCAATGTAGGATAAGGGCGACATGGTTAGCATGTAATACAATCTAAGGACCAAAAACCTATGTGGTATACCATATGGTACTTGTTGGAGATACAACAGCTTTTAGCTTATTACAGATAAACTGCAGTTCACAAATAGGACAGTAGATGTCGCTAATGCTAAGTGATATGCTATGCATTTTCTATGATGTGCATTTCCTGTACACTGTACTGAACTTGTTGGTTATCTCTTCCTGTCTGTGTTCTTCTTACAAAATGAGAAGGTGACATCTTTTGATATCTGTGTTATGTTCCAATAAAGAAGCCAGTTCCTGTTTACTCCACAATGTCTGATCTGAATGGACTCCGCTGCACCCAGTGATCGCACTCTGCAACAGTACTTAGTTCAAGTACAGTGGGTACGGAAAGTATTCAGACCCCCTTAAATTTTTCACTCTTTGTTATATTGCAGCTATTTGCTAAAATCATTTAGGTTCATTCTTCTTCCTCATGAATGTACCCATAGCACCCCATACTGACAGAAAAACACAGAATTGTTGACATTGTTGCAGATTTATTATAAAAGAAAAACTGTAATATCACATGGTCCTAAGTATTCAGACCCTTTGCTCAGTATTTAGTAGAAGCCCCCTTTTGATCTCATACAGCCAGGAGTCTTTTTGGGAAAGATGCAACAAGTCTTTCACACCTGGATTTGGGGATCCTCTGCCATTCCTCCTTGCAGATCCTCTCCAGTTCTGTCAGGTTGGATGGTAAACGTTGGTGGACGGCCATTTTTAGGTCTCTCCAGAGATGCTCAATTGGGTTTAAGTCAGGGCTCTGGCTGGGCCATTCAAGAACAGTCACGGAGTTGTTGTGAAGCCACTCCTTCGTTATTTTAGCTGTGTGCTTAGGGTCATTGTCTTGTTGGAAGGTAAACCTTCGGCCCAGTCTGAGGTCCAGAGCACTCTGGAGAAGGTTTTTGTCCAGGATATCCCTGTACTTGGCCGCATTTATCTTTCCCTCGATTGCAACCAGTCGTCCTGTCCCTGCAGCTGAAAAACACCCCCACAGCATGATGCTGCCACCACCATGCTTCACTGTTGGGACTGTATTGGACAGGTGATGAGCAGTGCCTGGTTTTCTCCACACATACCGCTTAGAATTAAGGGCAAAAAGTTCTATTTTGGTCTCATCAGACCAGAGAATCTTATTTCTCAACATCTTGGAGTCCTTCAGGTGTTTTTTAGCAAACTCCATGCGGGCTTTCATGTGTCTTACACTGAGGAGAGGCTTCCGTCGGGTCACTCTGCCATAAAGCCCCGACTGGTGGAGGGCTGCAGTGATGGTTGACTTTCTACAACTTTCTCCCATCTCCTGACTGCATCTCTGGAGCTCAGCCACAGTGATCTTTGGGTTCTTCTTTACCTCTCTCACCAAGGCTCTTCTCCCCCGATAGCTCAGTTTGGCCGGACGGCCAGCTCTAGGAAGGGTTCTGGTCATCCCAAACATCTTCCATTTGAGGATTATGGAGGCCACTGTGCTCTTAGGAACCTTAAGTGCAGCAGAAATCTTTTTGTAACCTTGGCCAGATCTGTGCCTTGCCACAATTCTGTCTCTGAGCTCTTCAGGCAGTTCCTTTTGACCTCATGATTCTCATTTGCTCTGACATGCATTGTGATCTGGAAGGTCTTATATAGACAGGTGTGTGGCTTTCCTAATCAAGTCCAATCAGTATAATCAAACACAGCTGGACTCGAATGAAGGTGTAGAACCATCTCAAGGATGATCAGAAGAAATGGAAAGCACCTGAGTTAAATATATGAGTGTCACAGCAAAGGGTCTGAATACTTAGGACCATGTGATATTTCAGTTTCAGTCTTTTTTAATAAATCTGCAACAATGTCAACAATTCTGTGTTTCTCTGTCAGTATGGGGTGCTATGTGTACATTCATGAGGAAGAAGAATGAACTTAAATGATTATAGTAAATGGCTGCAATATAACAAAGAGTGAAAAATTTAAGGGGGTCTGAATACTTTCCGTACCCACTGTATGCAGGCAGTGGGGGAGGTAACAAGCAGTGGTACTTGTAGTGGTCGTATCGAGAAGCACCAGTTCGCTAAGAGAGCGGTCACACTATAAGATGAAAACGGTTGGTGAGAGTAACGGTAGTAATGATTGGTGAGAAGATGCTAGGAAAAGGAATGTATCTCAGGGGGGGGGGGGGGGATGCAAGGGGGGTATCTCGCCAGGAATACACACAGTCCATGGAGAGTTCGGGGTGGAACTTCACAGTGTAGGCATTCCATTTTCTCTGGAATCGCGGAAGGCTGGACTTGAAGATAGTCAAGTCAAGATGATCTTTGTTAAGAAGGACATCCAGATCTGATTTAACTTCACTGACATTTGGAGAAGAGGAGGGTGTCCAATGTCTAAGAATATCTCTCCGAGCAATCATGAGGCAGGTGGAGATCCAAGCCTTGTGGGCAGCGATGATAGAGGATTGAATCTTGTTGTGGGTGATGATGGTGAAGTGGTGGTCTATTGTCCAAAGATGAGGGACAAGGGGTTCTTCATGGGTGGAAGCCCCGTGACCGTTGAGATCAGCTGTTCCACTTTATCCCAAAACGAAGAAACAAATGGGCAGCTCCAGAGCCGGTGATAAAGCGTAGGGCGGTGAGTTAGGCACCAGGAGCATCCTTGAAACGGTATGTGGAGGGGTGAGGATGAGAAGGGGGAGTAGGCATGGTGGAGTATTTTCAATTGTCGCTCCCTCCAAAATTCATTGCTGATAAAGGCACATGTGGATTTATAGCCCGCTAGAAGGTATTGTTTGGAACCAGGAAGACAGAGGGCCTTGTCCCAGGAAGACTTGTTAAATGCAGCATGTGAATCCAGGAGTGTGGCCTGGATAGGGCGATATACTTGTGCAAGCTTGAGAGTATCCAGTGATAAGAGGGTGTCCAGGATGGAAGGTTCAAATCTCTTTGCCTTGTTCCAACAGAGAGCCATGGCATGGGCGGTTAATTGATGAACGTAAAGAAAATGTTGTTTAGGGATATTATACACCTGTTGGATGGTTTGAAAGTGGAGAGGAGTCCCTGTAGAGGGGTCAAAAAGTTGAGAGAATGTTTGCAGGCCGTGTACAGCCCATGATGAGTATATTTGTTCCCGATTTAAAGTCTGGAGGGACGGATTACCTGCGATGGGAAGGTGATTAGAGATATATTTGGGTTGGCCCAATTTCTTCCTGATCCCTCTTCAGGCCGCCAGGGTATCCCTAAATAAGATATTGTGCTTCAGGCTTGGGGGAAGATCACTCAATTTGCTATGTAATATGCCTGCCAAGGTTAGGGGGCCAGACAGTTGTGACTCCAGGGAAAAGTTAGAAAACCTGGAGGAACCGCTAATCCAATCCATACCCACTCTCAATAGGCAAGCTAGGTTGTACAACCTAATGTCCTGGAGGTTGACACCCCCAAGGGGTTTGGGGGGAAATAGTTTGGGAAGGGCGATCTGTGGTCTTTTGTCTTTCCATAGGAATTTGGAGAGCGATTTATGGAGAGATTTAATGTCATCATGTTTTATAAGCAAAGGGAGGGTCTGCAAGAGGTACAACAGTTTGGGGAAACTGACCATTTTAAATAAATGGCATCTGCCAAGAGGGACAGAGGGAGTTTAGCCTAGCTGTCTAGTTCTTTGGATAGTTTTGTAAGTAGCGGTGTGTAATTGAGGTGGTACAGGGAGAAGGAAGATTTTCCTATGTAAATGCCCAGATATTTTATACAAGTTTTCGCAATAGCGAAGGGGGAGTTGGTGGTCCAATGAAGCGTGTGTGATTGGCCGAGAGGAAGTATTTCACTCTTTGCGTAATTGATACGCAATCCTGAACAAAGTTTAAATCTATCAAAGATATCCTTGACATGATACATATCATGAGATGGATCTGCAGTGAACAACAGAATATTGTCGGCAAACAGAGTGGATTTTATTTGCTCTCGGCCAACTCGGATGCCTGTGAGGGGAGATGTGAAGGAGAGGTGTCTGGAGAGGGGCTCTAATGCTAAATTGAAGAGGAGAGGGGAGAGTGGAAAGCCTTGTCTGGTGCCCTTATGAATGAGGATGGAGTCCGAAATGAGGTTAGAGGTGACCACATTGGCAGTGGGGGAGGTATACATGGCTGATATTAGATGGAGGAATGGTCCCGTGAAGCCAAATTTGAGTAGGGCTAAACGTAGCCACTGGAAACTAACATTATCGAATGCCTTTTCGGCATCTAGGGTGATAATAGCATAGTTGTTGTGTGGGTTTGCATTTGCCTGTGCTAGGACAGCCAGAACCTTGCGAATGTTTGCTGTGGCAGATCGCCCCTTGGTAAAGCCCTCTTGGGATGGATGGAGGAGAGATGGCATAATCATGGCTAGTCTGGATGCAATGATTTTCGAAAGAAGTTTAGCGTCGAGATTAATTAAGGATATTGGACGATACGAGCCAGGCTCAGTAGCGTCCTTTCCAGGTTTAGGGATAAGCTTTATAAAAGCCTGGTAGCCTGTGGGCATGTATCTCCCTCCATCCATGATGTGTTGAAAAACCTTGGTGAGAGAAGGGTGATCAGGTCCTGTGTCAATTTGTAGAACTCAGATGTGTAGCCGTCCGGCCCAGGGGCTTTACCAGGAGAGAGAGAGAGGCAATAGAGGAGGCTACTTCCGCAGGGGTAATCAGGGCGTTTAGGAGGGATAATTGGTCTGCGGTGACCGAGGGCAATCGAACCTCTTCAAGGAATTTGTTAGCTTCCGTCACATCTATTGGGTCTGGACCATACAATTTTGCATAAAATTGCTGCATTATGGTGTTGACACCCTTCGGGGTATCAATCAAGGTACCCGTCGGGTCTCTGAGGGAAGAGATGTGGGTCGGGTGTAGGATCCCTTACACAGGCGGGCTAGCAGTTTTCCTGACTTATTGCCATATTTGTGGTATTGCAGGTCTAATAGGGACTGGTGGAATTGTTCGTGGGCCAAGGCCCACTTATCAAAGCTAAGTTTGGCCTCCTTCCATTGTGCTCTATGATCGGGGGAATCTTGCTGTAGGAGATTGGAGTGGGCCTGTCGCAGTAATGCACTAGCTGTTTTGTAACTGGTCTGCGCCTTCTTGTAAGCAGAGGCAAAAGCTATGATCCTGCTCCGAAGGACAGCTTCACCAGTCTCCCACAGCAAGATTGGATCAGAGGTATGACCAGCGTTATCGAGAAGGAAATTATCCCAGGTGAGTTGTAGGGTCGACAAAAGATTGCGATTGTTGGCAAGATAATACGGAAATCTCCAAGGTTTTTGCGTGGATTGCGAGTCCGATAAGGACATTTCCACTGAGAGTGGGGAGTGATCAGACATCATTAAGTCGATATCAAGGGCTTGGTTAGTGTGGGCAGGAGAAGAGAATTACAGAGAAAGTAATCTATGCGGGAAAAGGAGCCATGGGGGGAGGAATAAAAGGGGAATTCCCTAATAGTGGGATGGGCCAGGCGCCAGACATCAGTAAGTTGTAAGCTATTTGCAAACGTGGACAATGTGGGTGTGGATGCGAATGAGGGGGTAGAGCTAGTGGATATTTTTAGAGATCTGTCTCTAAAGACTCGGCCCACCCAAAGTTTGCGCATCCTGACAAAGTCCGTGGGGGAAAGGTGTGTTTCCTGTAGCATGGCTATGTCAGTTTTAAGACGTTTCAAGTGTCTAAGGATGGCCATGCGTTTATTGGGTGATCGGAGTCCCTTGACATTCCATGAAACTATATGTAGATCAAGGAGGATCTAGTAGAATAGGTCTTACAAAATAGTAGTGTAGAGTAACAAGGGTATGATGAGGTGGCTCTTGGCAGCGGCTGTCAGAAAATAAACGGACAGGGAAGGTATACCATTTGCATATTGATGTGGGTAGGGGTACAGTGCTAACCTGACTAGCAAATACAAACATACGAACATATAATATACAGAAATGACTTGTGAAAAACAACAAAAAGCGTAACATAGGAAATGTGGACTTTGCTTTTTTCCACATGAGACTCACGCATTCCAACAGCGTTACCAGCGATGAAGCTGGGTCCGCTCGCCATCCCGGAGACAAGAAGAACGCACAGAGGGGAATAATGTCTCGGAGATCCCACAGAGCACGGCATATGGCGTACAGCGAGAGGAATCGGAACTCCGAGAAGGCTGTGGGAAGTCAGTAGTTAATATACAATAACATTGTAAGAGCACTTGTGATACAACAGAGCAATTTAAATCCTACAGGCAAAAGAAAATCAGTGAGAGACAAACAGGAGGCAAGAGCCAAGAAATACTAGTACAATAATGACACTAATTAAGATGGCGGGGAGACCTCCCTAAGTGCTAAGTCTTGACAGAGCAAGATCTTGGGCTGAAACTTTAGCGGGGCCTATCCTGGCGGCGGTTAGTTGACACGCGGGCCCTCTTAGGGGAGTCCCTCCTGGGGCTGAGGAGATCCCTAGTGAAGGGGGAGAGGGAGGAGGCGGCAGGGGCGTCCATGGATAGATGCAGGTGCGATTTTAATATACTCAGCTGCCTCATCAGGGTGTGAAAAAGACATGGATTCACCAAACTGGTCTGTGAAGCGAAGTATAGCAGGGTAGGCAAGTGTAAATTTAATACCTTTGTGGTACAAGGCGTTGCAGGAAGGTTGGAAGGCCTTACGTTTACGGGCGAACTCTTGGGAGTAGTCGGCAAACAATAAAAGTTTGTGGCCGTCCAGAACTAGAGATTTAGCATTCTTAAAGGATTTGAGTATAGCCAGCCTGTCAGAGTAGTTGAGGTAGCGTACAATCACTGGGCGAGGTGACTTACGGTCATTTGAGGGGGATCCAAGGCGATGAGCACGTTCTATGGTACAGGCGGTGGTGATGCCTAAGGCCTGTGGGATCCGTGAGGTACATACCTCAGTAAGCATGCCGGTATTGACAGATTCTGGCAGCCCTATAATCCGAAGATTATTCCTGCGTGACCTATTTTCAAGGTCATCTAGCTTTTCAAGAATGTAATGTTGCATCTGGGCATATTTGGCATCGGTGGCGAATGAAGATTGGATTTCATCTTCAATGTCAGATATTCTGTGTTCCACCTCATTTAGGCGTTTGGCCTGGTCTGCAAGGTCTTTGCGGAGCTGAGTCACTCCCGCCGCCACTGCCCTCTCCACAGCTTCTGTGTGACAGCCTGAGCCATCCTGTGGCACTGTGCATCATCCGATGCGGTAGAATGTTCAGCCGCAGGGAGAGGGGAGACCGCGCCATCCATGGGCTCTGCAGCAGCCATGTTACCTGTGGGGGAGGGTGCACCCAGCTGCTACCAGTCCTGCCGGGAATGAAGCGCCGGCTCCAGTCCCGTTGTGGACCACAAAACGATCCATCTGGGCGGCTGCGGGTGGCGGTACACATAGGAGGTAGTGAGACCGGAGACCGAGGTGGCTGGAGCGGTGTGCGGGTGATTTTGTAAGCGGGTGAAGCTGGAGCCGCCGGAGCTCACTCCTTCCTCATGTGGCGCCAGAACCAGAAGTCTTGTTTTCTTTTTAAAACTTTCTTTCTTTTTTAGCCACAAAGTCTGTTGTTTTTTAACAGAACTAGCTGTCATGCAAATGTAGCAGTTGTAGGGTTGAGACAAATCATTTACCACTGACAGGGGTGTTTGCAATGATGCACTTTTATTCATTTATGTAAAAGCTTCATCCCAAAAGGAACACAACTAATCCTGTAACTGCTTATAAAGTATTAGCTGCTGTTTTGCTTCAATTTGTTTAGTGTATTTAAATCTGCTAGTACATCTAACCCTCCCCTTCCTCCAGACTGACAATGCTGCTGTTCATAGGTGTCTCTGTGCTCCTTCATCCAGAGTGGAGGCACGCTAATACAGGAGGTGTTACTGGCCAGATCACCAGATAGAAATGGAGGGGGAAAAAAAATAAAAAGGAAAAGTAGAGCAGCCACCCCATCTAATGATTGGTAAGCTGAATGTATTACATTTATGGTTTTTGGTTTAATCCTGCTTTATGCCTGTGTGGAATTATGGCATACTGCTTAAAGAACTTTGGGAGAACTGAAGATTAAGGTGCTTTTTGTGGGACACTCTATTTAAAGGATAATGTTCAGGATGCATGAGAAAAAAAGATTTACACCCACGATTCTCACCAATGTATGCCATTGCTGACCACTTCCTGAGCTTGCTAGTTTCCTGGCTATAATGCTGGCTTTCTGGCTTGAATACTTTGAACACGTATGCAGATGTATAAAGTCGGAAGCCCCTATCTGCATGTTTGTTCTTGATAAGTGATTCATTAAAAATGAAGCAAGTGGGTCACCATGAGAGCCAGGCAATTTCAGAATGTATGGTGCTGTATCCACCGAAAACAATGTATACTAAATTTTTCAATCTTACAACAAGCTTGCGTGAACCTTGCAGCTAGAGGTCATATGAGCAGTTTGACATGGGTATGCACAGCGGGCCACTACCCCATACTGCTACTACAATGAGAACATTTCCTAGAAAATTACCAGTGAGCACTGACCAGTAAATGTAGCGAAGCCAGCTGTGTATTTTATACAGAATGGACATGTGGTTTTGATTTTTTTATAAGATAACATTTGTGAAAAGTATGTTTTGTCTTTTTGTGAGCAAAGATGTATTGATCATATTGGCAATAATGGCCAAGGGCTGAGGGCAACAGGCTAAAAGGGTAACAATAAGTCTCAGAATTTATAGACTGTGAAAAAATTCTTCCTAATATTTTTTTCCTTCCTATGACCACTTCTGGACATTTCTTACTAAATCGGGGGGGGGGGGGGGGAATGTAGGGAAATCAGGGTATATAGAGAGACGTTTGCAAGCTCACTGCTGTTAAGAAACTCTGAAAATATCTAATTTCTCTTGTTTGATGGTTCAAACAGCTCAAAAATTGCATGCAAACTGGTATCTGACAGTGCAGTGCGCTGCATGTCCCATCCTAATCCATGTACTCCCATTTTAGTTACCGGACACCAGAGTACACCACCATTTCCAATCCTCCCAGGGTCTTGAACAGGCAATTTTTTTGTAGGTATGAAAAGGGATTTTATCCTGATTTGTATTTTTTGTTTGAGAAAAAATGTAACCCGAGGAATTAGGAGCTTATATGGAGCATATACCATTGGATGTTATCCATTTGCATGTATATGCCCTTTTCTTTCAAATGTCTTGCATAGCTTTGTATACTTACTGAATATGGAAAATTTGTCTTGCTTTCCCTGTTTTTCCTATGACTTTTTATGCTTTCTGAATATGAAATGTATTGTCTTGATTTATCTGCTCGTTTAATGAAGAGCTTTAAGTTGTAGCAGAGATTTGGAAAAAAAATGTTTGTTGCTGTGTCAACTGTTGGCAGGTCCATTTTGAAACGGGGACTTTATGTTCAGATGCTGACAGCGAGAACTGATGGAAGCATTCGGATACGTGCTAATAATTACACATCACTATAGTGTTCTCAAGCAGCATTTTTTTCTTTTCTCAAATATGTGTGAATTCTATCAATCTAGGGACAGGTCGTGAAATCATCTTGTCTTTTTAGATGGCTGTTGCAGTAATTGAACTATATTATTTCAATTCAGTTTGTTTTTTGTTACAGAATTCTCCCCAAATTTCTTGCGTACAGATTAATCATGCATTGTACTTGTCTATTTGATCAGTAGCTCTAGACATAATTACAATGATTCTTTTCTAAAAATAAGTACTTGTTTTTAAGAGAGTTTTTTTTCAATCTGCATAAACTACTCCTAACAGGAAGGCTACTGTAGTCACGGACAAAACTATTCTAGACAGATGATATCTCTGAAAGCAGGGCATTTTCCTGTGAGAGGTTTCACTTGTAGGATAAGCGGCCCTGCAGAAGCTGAAACCAGGTCTGCTATAGGAGCAAAGCAAGAAACTTGTAAACACATATGTGCTGAATTGTTCAATTTAAATTAACGAAATGTTAAACAACTAGAACAATAAAAATAGCTTTTAGGATGTTTTCAGTTTGACACCTCCATTTGGCATAAATAAATGTGAGACAAGTGTTCTTCTCCTGCTTATGGGAGAAGGACACCTCTTCATTCTTAGAAGTTACAAGAGGGGATGTTGTCATGCATTTCTGCCAGGTTTGAGGATATAGTCACTGGCCCTTGATTTTTGCTTACCTGAATGTTGCATACAACAATACTGTAGCATGTATTTGTATTGCTTTTTCTCGTATTCTGAGTGTAGTTCTTCAGCTGCTAAGGATTTTTTTTATAGCTTTCCTTCTTTTGTGTATAATCAGTATGCACAAGACCATTGCTATTTATTTCAATTTCTTTATTGGTAGGTTTAGAGTAAGCTGAAAGGTTGGTGGGGTCTAAGCACCAGGTTTGGTGTCTACCTGACTTTGTTTTGTGGCTGTATGATAACCTCTAGTAATAAGGGTATTTTGATACACGATTTAAAGTGGATTATTATAGTTATTTAGAGATTTTGTAAGGGGTACTAATTCATTCCAATTTTACTGTAATATTTGTTGCAATTGTTTATTTTTTTTTGGGGGGGGGGGAGGGATGGTGTTTGGCTTTAAAGGGGAACTATCACCAGAAGAAGCTTGTTAAATCCCCCAGGGTTCTCCATTAACCCCATGGAGCCTAAGCCTTTTTCTGACATATGTTGTTTACAAGTTAAAATCAGTAAAAATATTTTTTTTTTTTAGCAGAGACCCTAGAGAATAAAATGCCAATTGCTGCAATATTTTATGTTACACGATATTTGCGCAGCAGTCTTTCAAATGCAATTTCTTGTGAAGAAATACACTTTGATGAATTAAAACAAAATAAAACAGTAAAGTTAGCCCAATTTCTTTGTATCATTTGAAAGATAATGTTACACCGAGTAAATAGATACCGAACATGTCATACTTTAAAATTGGGCACACTCATGGAATGGCAAAAAAAATGTTGGTACTTAAAAATCTCCATAGGCAACGTTTTAAAATTTTGTAACGGTTACCTTTTTAGCATTACAGGGGTGGTCTTGTGCTAGAATTATTGCCCTTACTCTAACAATTGCGGCGATGCCTCACATGTGTGAACACCGTTTTACAAATGTGGGTGCGATTTGCGTATGCATTCACTTCTTCATGCAAAAAATGAAGGGACGGGGGGCTTTAATTTTTTTTTTCTAATTTTATTTATTTATTTATTTATTTTACACTGTTCGTTTTTAAAAAAAAGTTATCACTTTTACTGCTGTCACAAGGGACGTAAACATCCCTTGTGACAGTAATAGGCAGTGACAGGTGCTCTTTATGGAGGGATCTTGGGTCTTAAAGACCCCAAATCCCTCCTTTGCACTTAAAAGCATTCACAACGCCAAGTTTGGCTGTTTTGAATACTGTTTTTTTTTTTTTTTTTTAGTCTGGCGCCTTTAAGGCTCCAGTACCCGGGAAGTGATGTCATGACATCGCTTCTGGGTTTCTACATAGGAGACCCAATCAGAGCTGAATTCGGCTTTGTTTGGGTCTTCGGCCAGCCGGCGGACGTGCCGACTAGTCGCTCGGGACGGGAGACCCAGGTGAGCTGCGGGGGGGGAGAATGTCCCCTCCCGCTCCTTGTGTTGACAGCCTAGCGGCTGCCCAATCGCATCGGTTGTCATTACAAGAAACCGGACCATCCGCTCTAAACAAAGGTACCGGGGTGATGCCTCTAGCTGCAGGCATCACTCCGGTAAAACCCCCTGAAGCCGAGGCTGCACATTTGCATTCTGCCATCACGAAGGGGTTAAACTCAAAGCATTGGATGTTAAATAAAATATTTTTTGTCATTTCTGGCTGTAACTTAACCCCCCTAAAGCCTAAAAATGTGGGCAATCCTTTGTGGAGGGGTTACAGACAGCACGGAGTCTCGCCCCCTCTTTATCCTGCATAGCCATATCTCCTCATCTTCCCTGTTCAGTAGACAGAACCCAAGTCTGCTGCCAGCTATTTAGGTCACAGAGAAAGGGGAAACTGTCAGCTTGTTTTGTGAATAATTGACTGCAGTTGAAGAACGCATTCATTCACAAATACACAAGCTGACAGCATAACATTCCTGCTACTACACTCGTCCAAAACAGGTACCCGTCTTGTGCTGTTGTCAGTCTGTGATTTTGTGATTGAAAGTGCTCTTTTCCAGCTGCAGTCATTCACAACACAAGCTTACAGTTGTTCAGTGTTGTCAAAATCTTCTGAGCTGGGCCCCTGAACACATCTAAGCACTGTTCATTCAGTGCTATGAAGAGTTTGTACTTTCCCATTTCTCCATTTTGACCATATCATGTGATGAACGCCCTGTTCAGTATAAGCATTACGAGAGTGCACAGGCACATTACCTTTAAAAACAAAAAAAAAATACAAAGGACTTTTATTTATAATTTTGGATACTTGTACTATCTTTAGGTCCACTGAAATTTGACATGTGGCTTCCACAGGAGGTAATATTTACTTGTGTATTGATTTCATTATATGCATAATTTTAAGTGGTAGTAAACCGCAAACCAAATTTTTAACATTCCAGCTTACCAATCATTAAATGTGGGGGCTGCATTAGTTTTCTTTTTTTTTAGGCTTTTTTCCCCCTTCTGTTCTCACATGGTGATCTGGCCAGTAACACACCTCCTGTATTAGAGTGCCCCCATTCTGGATGAATGAGAACATTTGGGCAGCAGCGTGGTCAGTCTGTAAGTGATAGATGGAGTGATAGATGGTGTAAGTGATAGATGCATTAAATTATTTAACCACTTTAGGACTGGCCGCCTTCATTGTACTGCGGACGGACGGATCCTACAGGCACAGTGACTAATGCCCCGTACACACGTGCAGATTATCTGCAGACTTTTGTCTGCAGACTTACCTTTTCTATGTAGTGCAAGGGCCTGCCGGATTGCATACAAATTGAAAGTGTTTAGGTTTGACCTCATATTATATGGTTTTGGTAAGTCTGCAGACAAAAGTCTGCAGATAATCTGCAAGTGTGTATGGGGCATTACCTGTACATCATTGCCTTCTTCTGGACTCGGCGCACACCACATTTTGGCCTAAATTTATGAAGAAGTTACATTTTTTTTTTTTTTTTTTTATTTATATAATGAAAAATGTAAAACTCAGTGGTCATCAAATGCCACCAAAAGAAAGCTCTATTTGTGTAAAAAAAAAAAAAATATATATATATATATATATATATATATAAGTTTTGTTTGGATATGGCGTTGCATGACCATGCAATTACCAGTAAAACTAGCTAAAAAATGGCCTGGTCATGAAGGGGTAAAGTCTTCCGGAAGAAAAACGAATTCAGCCATCACATCTAATATAATGTTTTTATTTTGGGTTTATTCCTGCTTTAAGATTGCTCAGAATTGTAACAGGGTAGCTGACAAGTTCATCATTTCAAGTATGCAGCCATTTTTGTGTGTTGTATCTGTCTAGATAACATTATTCTTATATGATGTCACCTATATAATATCTTGTCTAGATAACATTCCTGTTAGCACACAGATTGGCTTGTTGGCTTCTTGTTAATATAAAGTAGAATTCAAGTCTAGGACTACCTAAGCTTAAAACTGCTCTGACTCCCAGCAGGTGGCTTCAAGGGATATGAAGGACAGCAGTAAACATTTGCCCCATAGTAAGCCTATGGGTGACCTCACCGCACAGGCATTCCATCTGATGTCTCCTCTGCCCTAAAGCTGGCCACTGGGGAGATCATGTGACTGGACCTGAGTGCTATGAGGATAGGTAAGTATATGCATTTTCCTATTATTTACAGGGTAGTTCCTATAGGAGTTAGGAGGGGGAAGCCGTTTTAATCGTAGTTCTAGACTTGAATTCCACTTTAAATGCAGAAAGAGATCTAGGTCACATTTATTCTACAAAAATACAAAACAGGAAGGAATAAATGTTTGGAAACTAATCAGAAAAAAAACCAACTGAACTGAAAAAACAATAGAAAAAGGGGGTAACTCTTTATAACATACAACAGGCTGTTTTTTATGCATGGCACCAGACTGCTCAGTTGCCATTTTAAGAGGCAGTGTTGATTGAGAAATTGAATATATTTGTAGAACTCTAAGGTTTCACAATAGAGTCAAAAGAAGAAAGGGATTGCAAACGTGCTTTGTAGTGGTTGTCTAGATATGAGCTCATTAGTACTGACACGGGGTACATTGTTAATGCCATGTGTGCAGTGAGTATGTCATACAGATAATGTTATGAAAGGATTATATACTACATGGTGTCCATCACAAATGTCTGTTGATTTACAGAATCGTCTTTTTTTCCCCCGGTGATGGTTAAGCAGGTCAGATGCACCCCAGCTTTTTTCTTTTTCAAAAGCATGTGAGTACTGGAATAGACATGTGATGGGTACTCATTATTTGATTCCATCTGCTGAAAGCCATTGGGGAGTCGTCAGCCGTGAGGTTAACATGACTGTTCTCATGGAGAATGACGCAGCACAGAGGGCTCAAGCCCATTAAGCTTGTCCTGTGACTACATGATTCCTCAGCTTTATCCTTTCACTCATCTGAAAGAGAAGAACCTGCTGATCTCTCCCTGATGTTGTTCACTTAACTGTGATAGCACACAATAAACCTCTGCTACAACAGTAATGAAGTGGACAGTAATGATCTATCCATCATCCTTCTCACACGTTAATAAAGCTTTTCATCTCATCTTGTTAAATGCTGAGCGATACCTTCATTGTATTTGCAAGAACCTAACTGTTTTAGTGCTGTCATTCAGTGGCTGACTTTATACTGTTTTCATCTATGTTATGCAGAATCTTGTAACAATATAACAAATTCCTAAGGTAAAATCTTCATACTACTGAGATTAAAGCCATATTGATTAATGGGTTGCAGGTGTGAGATATAGCCATTTGCAGTATATCCCAATATGTACTGTGAAGTATATGTATGCAAAGCCTGTTGAAAAAAAATGTCTTTCTTTACATTGTAACACTGGTGTATTTATCAGCTGAATGGGTAGACAAATTACAGGAAGGGACTTATTGGATCCTTATTAACAACCAAAAAACAAAGAAAAAAAGAAAAATACTCAAAAGAACTCAGACTTTACTGGTACCAAGAAGTAGGACTGTACACAATTATACATACAAAAATATCAAATTTATTACACCACTTTCTTTTGTTAAAAAGATTTAAAACCAAAAAAAGAAAAGAGCCATAGCTCTCATTATTATTATTATTATTATTCAGGATTTATATAGCGCCGACAGTTTGCGCAGCGCTTTACAATATAAGGGAAGACAATACAGTTACAATACAATTCAATACAGGAGGATTTAGAGGGCCCTGCTTGTTAGCGCTTACAATCTAGAAGGTATATTATATACAGTATACCAAATAGTCTAACAATTGCTGTTACTATACTGATTGTTCCAAGAGGTCAACTGATTTCACATTCTATTGCTTCATCAGGACCTATATAACTTGGCAGCCCAGACAATTGTCAATATACTTGAGAACTCCAGCAGTAACAGCTGGGTGGTAGTACACGAGATAGTCTCCAAAGCTTTTATGGATATTTTAGTGTGTTTCCTATTCTGCAATTGTTGAATATATACCCTTGACAGCTGTAAATTTTTTGAACCAGATAATGGTAATTGGCCCACCAGGGGATGGGTTACAATTCTCCCTTCAATGTTGTCACAACCTATAGTAGATAGATAATTTTTATGTCCAGCCAGTCAAAAAAATGTTTTTATATTATATCATTATGACTCCTCCACATTAGTGCCTATAGTAGATGTCCTAGGCCCCTAGGCTTGATGCAACCACCGTCCAGATAGATCATTTTTATGTCCAGCCAGTAAAAAATGTCTTATTATATCATTAGCGGTCCTCCACATAAGTGCCAGAGACACTTCATAGACACTCATCCACCATCAGCTGGTAGAATTGTGTACAGTCCTCCTTCTTAGTACCGGTAAAGTCTGACATCTTTTCAGTATTTTTTTTTTCTTTTGGTTTTTCAGCTGAATGGATACCTTGTGCCTGTATTATGGAAGAGGGAGTGACTGGTACAGTATCGGAATTACAATGCATTAAAGTAACAAATGGGGCCAGTGTGAGTAACGCTATGAGGATCCCTGTTGAGGAATCTGCTTTAAAGTGGATCTGAGCACCACAAAACAAAACCGCTATTAAATTAATTTTTATTATTCAAAGCACCCCCCCCCCTCCATTCATCCATCCATTTTTTGTGCTTTATTTTGCTGAGAAATGGCTTTAAAAACCACTCCCTAGCATTTCTGAGTAAGGGCACATGATTCATATAGCATTTACTTCCTGCCCTTAGTTCAAGTATGCATACAAGAGAGTGTGCTTAGCTGAGAAAACCCCTTCTCCTCCCTCTCCAGACTCCTGTGATGTATGACCTCATTTGCCTAGGCAAGAAACCAGGAAGTAACTGAAGAAATGTAAAAAAAAAAGGTTTCAATCAAGCAAGTATAATACTTTCCTATCTATTTACTAATGCTAGTAGCATGAGGATTAAAAATAATTAATGTTGATTGGAAGAGTGAAGTTCCACTTTAAGTATCCTGCTGACAGAAAGGTGGAATTTGTTGCGTGTTCCATGTTATATCATCACTGGGTCAGCATGCGCCCTGAACATCTGAACCACACCATTGGTGTTCCAAATGCTTAAGGTATGAGCAAAACTTGGGAACTTGGTAATGAATAGGTGTCCCGTTTTCGTGGAGCTTGCGGACCAGCTAATCCAGAGCTTTAAGTACATGCATGAAATATTGCTGGATGTGACTTCCTTGAGTTCCCAGCTTTCAGTCTCGCCATTTTTTTTTTTTTTTTGCACCATATTCTCTGGCTTAATTATCAGCTGGTGGACTAGACTTTGAAAAATGATGGATTTGCTGTTTTAAGGCGATCACTCTCTGACATGACCCTGGATGATATTATGAAGAATCTTACTTGCTGGAAAAGCACTTTCCATTCTCAAATGAGGAAAGGAGCCATGTCCTAAGAAAAGACTACCTTTTTTTTTTCCCCTGTGCACTAGTTTTCTTTTCATCCTCCGAGTGTCTTATAGAAAGACTTTAAGTCCTTCAAGGCTTCCTACTCTGGTGGGCGCAAGTAACCCTGGCAAAAAACCTGCAGACAAGTCTTGCATTGCGTGAAGATTTGCCCCTACCTGCTTATATCAAGAGGTGGGGGTTTGCAAACCCTTAGATTTTTCATTTCCTTGAAAACTGGCTCATTGTGTCGAGCTACAAACTAGAATCTTTCTTATCCATCAGAAACATTCTCCAAAAAGGAGTGATTGCACCAGTTTCCTCCTCAAAGGCTGACCGGGGATTCCTGCTTGCCCCTTCAATAGAATGTTGTCATGATGGATGTCAGCCTGCTCAGCTGGAGAGGGGTGACAGGACAGCTGCTGGCCCAGATCCTTTGGTCCTGGAAGGAATCTCAGTTGTCTGTCAACATACTGGAACTACATGCGATGAGGATTTGTCCTTCGGGCCATCCCATGAGGCATTGGAATATGTCGGTCACTGGGGCGTAACGAGGAGTCCTGCAACGGGACTGGAAATATCCCACATTCTTTCTCCTGGCCCCCTCCACAGTCTACATTCCAGGAGTGGAAAACTGGCAGGCAGTGATGGTGAACGTTGGCACCCCAGATGTTTTGGATCTACATTTCCCTTGATGCTCAACTACACTGCAGAGTGCATGAGCATCATGGAAAATGTAGTAACAAAACATCTGGGTGCCAAGGCTCACCATCACTGGTCTAGACCATGGCAAGTAGTACTTGCATCCAAAGGTCTTCTATTAGATATGTCCGCAGTGGGGAACTCTGGATATGGACCTTCTGGCATCTCGCATCAGTAGGAAGGTACTCAAGTTTGTAGCCAGGACAATGGACTTGTGACAGATGTCCTGGTGGCGTTTCTAAGACAATACAATCTTATCTACAGTGCTTTGCGAAAGTATTCGGCCCCCTTGAACTTTTCGACCTTTTGCCACATTTCAGGCTTCAAACATAAAAATATAAAACTGTAATTTTTTGTGAAGAATCCGCAACAAGTGGGACACAATCATGAAGTGGAACGAAATTTATTGGATATTTCAAACTTTGTTAACAAATAAAAAACTGGAAATTTGGGCGTGCAAAATTATTCAGCCCCCTTAAGTTAATACTTTGTAGCGCCACCTTTTGCTGCGATTACAGCTGTAAGTCGCTTGGGGTATGTCTCAATCAGTTTTGCACATCGAGAGACTGAAATTTTTGCCCATTCCTCCTTGCAAAACAGCTCGAGCTCAGTGAGGTTGGATGGAGAGCGTTTGTGAACAGCAGTTTTCAGTTCTTTCCACAGATTCTCGATTGGATTCAGGTCTGGACTTTGACTTGGCCATTCTAACACCTGGATATGTTTATTTGTGAACCATTCCATTGCAGATTTTGCTTTATGTTTTGGATCATTGTCTTGTTGTTACCATGCTGCAGGGGCCCTGAGAGGGCCCCCTGTATGTATAGAGAGGAGGAGCGGCAAGCGCAGCTGAGACCGAGCTCCCCGTTCCTCAGCAAGTTACACACACACGGCAACTGGTCTCTCCAGCTGTCTGTGTGTGAATGCAGAGAGCAGAAACGAGCACTGAACCCACCCCTCCCCCTTCCTGTGCGTTTCCTGTACAGTACACAGAGGAGAGGAGGCGGGACCAGCTCTCTTCACTCTGCAACAGCGCCGCTCTGATCTGAGGTCTGTGATGTTTATATAACTAATACTAACTTGCAAGGGGGGGGTGTATGGTGCTAGGAGGGGTGGAGATGGAGGGGTGTGTGAAGCTGGGGGGGGGGTGTATAGAGATGGAGGGGTGTGTGAAGCTGGGGGGGTGTATAGAGATGGAGGGGTGTGTGAAGCTGGGGGGGTGTATAGAGATGGAGGGGTGTATAGAGATGGAGGGGTGTGTGAAGCTGGGGGGTGTATGGAGATTGAGGGGTGTGTGAAGCTGGGGGAGTGTATGGAGATGGAGGGGTGTGTGAAGCTGGGGGGTGTATGGAGATGGGGGGTGTATGGAGATGGAGGGGGGATGTATGTAAAATTCCTACCACCCCACCCTACCCCCTGTCATCTTCATCCCCCATCAGCTTCCCACCATCCCACCCCCTATCATCTTCATCACCCCTGTCATCTTCACCCCCCCTGTCCTCTTCCTACCATCCCACCCCCTGTCATCTTCATCCCCCCTGTCATTTTCCCACCATCCCACCCCCTGTCATCTTCATCCCCCCTGTCATTTTCCCACCATCCCACCCCCTGTCATCTTCATCCCCCCTGTCATCTTCCCACCATCCCACCCCCTGTCATCTTCATCCCCCCCTGTCATCTTCCCACCATCCCACCCCCTGTCATCTTCATCCCCCCTGTCATCTTCCTACCTTTCCACCCCCTGTTATCTTCATCCCCCCCTGTCATCTTCCTATCCTACCATCCCACCCCCTGTCATCTTCATCCCCCATCCCACCTCCTGTCATCTTCATCCCCCCTCTCATCTTCCCCCCATCCCATCTCCTGTCATCTTCATCCGCCCTGTCATCTTCCCCCCATCCCACCTCCTGTCATCTTCATCCCCCCTGTCATCTTCCCCCCATCCCACCTCCTGTCATCTTCACCCCCCCTGTCATCTTCCTACCATCCATATTGTAAAAAAAAAAAAAATGAATAAAGCAAATGGTAGAAAAATGTAATTAAAATAAAAAACTACTAACACCAATGGCAGAACTACCACACAAAAATTGCACTTGCATTCCGCCACCAGGCTGGGAGGGAAGGGCCCCGTCCGGGGGGCCCTTTATGGTTTCTTGCATCGGGCCCTGAAGGTTCTAGTTACGCCACTGATTTTAAATATCTTTTAAAATAATACCACCCCTCCTTTTTATATATATTTTTAAATTAAAGCGCAACTCCATTTTTGTTAAGAAAAAACTTTCCCCTCTCTGAAAAAATCCTTGTACATTGCAAGGATTTTAACAAACTTTGTTGCAGATTCCTACCTTTTGTTATTCTGAAGAAATCCCTGTGTGCTTTTCTGTGCTCATGTTGGAAAGCGTGTCTAATGGGAGTGGTTATATAATTATCAATCAGCTGCAGCACCTGCAGGACACTAACGATGAAAGCTGCTGGGCCTGCATTGCTTTAGACGTGATTTCGTATTGGGAGTATCTCACAAAAATTAGATTTTTGTTCCTGGGGATGCCTAAAATCTGACTTGTATCTTAGTGTAGACTTCTGGGAAAATCGATGAGCCAATTACACAAGCAGAAAATTGTTTCTAGGGGGCGTTCTGTACACATTCTGTGTACTGAACACCTCCAGGTATCCATATTGCATTGCATTTTTAGAAAATTACAGGAGCTGCAGATTGAAAAGGAAAGGTCATTTTTAATAACATTCAATTACAATATGACTTGTATCGCAGTTGTATACACTATATTATTTTTCTTTATTTGCTATTTTTTCCCGCAAAAGTAGAGTTACCCTTTAACATCATGTCCATAAAATCATACTGGCTCATATTGGAGATCAGTTATTCAGGTTTTTATTCTTCTATTTGCAACATATTCGAATTTACAGATTGTAAGGGATTTGAAACCTATTTTTGGTCGCTACTGTTTTTACAGATTTTTTTTTTTTTTACAAATCACTGGTCCAATTATGCAGAACAGGAATAGAGGGGAAATCTTCTAATGGAGCTGCTAGTTCTGGTGACAACCAGGGACTCGCTCCTAAAATTTTCTTACCAAAATGTATTTAAACAATGCAGTTTGTAGTCTGCTTGGATTGCTTCGGCAATTATATAGCTGTTCATGAATGCTCACAAAGCAGGCTTTGAAAATAATCATTAATATATATTACGGATACACTGTATAACAAAACTAGAAAAGCTTAAAGGAGTCTGCAATGCAGTCTTCCCTGAGTAGCATTATTATTTTGCATCTCCATAAACCTCGCTGGAGAACAGAGATGCTTAAAACATTTACACAATGAAGGTTCACTTAGCTGAGCTTAGCTGCGAGGCTTTAATTTTGATGCATGTTGTTGTAGATAATGAACTTTGATCATCAAAATGCACAGATTTACTCTTCCTGAACAAAACAGGGCCTTGTGGGGATTCAATAAGAGCAGTCATTGTGAGAACATGAGCCAGCCTTTCAGCATTTTATAGTTTCTATGCATTGTCTGTTTATTTTTATAGCTGAAGTAAAAACCATTTGCTTTTAATTGCATTTGCACCCCTCATACCAAACAAAGGAGACGCTGGAATTTTTTTTTTATCTTTTTTTTTTTTTTTGTTTGTTGAATCTTGGACAAAGCACTACAAAGCTACTAACTCTGATATAAAAACTATTATACAGTGTTTGATGTATAAAGGTAAAAGTTTCTCGTAAGATGCAACTGTGCTAGAGAAAAGTACTATTGAGCTATTTTGCTTTCCCCTATGGAAAACTTTTGCCAATGACGAATCCCAGGGGCCAAACAGCCCATGTTACTGGATTTGTACTTAGACGTCATGCTGTCATAGGAACCATTGAATGATAACGAATGATAATCTGCTTCTGTACAAAACTCCACCTATTGTGATTTTTTTTTGTTTTACTAAAACCTACTAAAAGTGCTCTGTGAAACCAATGTCATCTGCTTTGCAAGCAGAGCTTGTTTTGAAATATAAAGACAGTACAATTTTTAAATGGTTGTTATATCTCAATGTAAGGTCTTGGATCCATTGAGAAAGGGGAAAATGTGCCAGCCCCTCCTTTAGCAATCCTATGGTTTAGAAGCTAGAACTGGGGGCTAGCCATAGATTGTACATTTTTCCCTAAAGTGAATGTAAAGTTACTTTTAACCAAAAAAATATAACAAACATGTTATACTTACCTGCTCGGTACAGTTGGTTTTGCACAGAGCAGTCCAGATCCTCCTCTTCTCGGGTCCCTCTTTGGTGCTCCTGGCCCCTCCCTCCTGTTGAGTGCCCCTATAGCAAGCAGCTTATAAACCAGTTCAAGTGCAATTAAACCCAAAAACAATCCTGGTGCAATGCTTTTCAGGCTCCTACAGAATAAAAAAAAAAAAAGAGTAAGTAGGGATTTTACCTGCAAAAAAATGTGCAATGATTTTTATTTTTTTATTTTAAAGTGAACTTATCCTTTAATATGTAAAGTCTGAAGGAAAGAAGGAAAAGGAGAGACGTGATTAAAACCTTTAAATACATCAAGGGGCTATAAGGTTCAGGAGGGCAGGATTTTCAATATAAAAACCTATAAGAACCTGGGGATATGACCTCAACTAACTGGAGGAAAGTTAAAAACGAATCTTAGAAAGTATTATTTTACAGAAAGGGTAATTGATGCTTGGAATAAACTACCAGCAGAGGTAGTGAGACAGTTATTACAGTAAATGTCTACAAACATGTTTGGGACAAACATAGGTGTACACACACACACACACATAAAAACAGGCAGACTCTTTGGACCACTTGTTTTTTTTTTTTTTTTTTCCCTTCACTTTTCTGTTTTTATGTTTACTTTTGCAAGATAGCTTGATTTTGTTAATGGAAGTTAAAAAAAAAAAAAAAAAATAGCGCTTACTGGCCACATCACCAGGTGAAAATAAAGGTTTAAAGATGTTAAAAAAGGAAAACGAATGCAGCCATTACATTTAAAGATTGGTAAGCTGCAGGATTGTTTTGGGGTTTAATTGCACTTGAGCTGGTTTATAAGTTCTCTGAATCCCTTACCAGCTAATGTTGGTGGGAAAAGGGAGCACAGGAGAAGCGTGACAGTGAAGTGGCAGTTGCGTAGCAGAGACCACAGGGGAAGATGCACCCAGATACACCTAGTGACCTATACGTGGTTCAGCTGCACATCACACGGATAATACAGCAACATAACATGCAGTGAGTTCCTCTTGACATGCTTGCCTGGAATCTTGGTATCTCCTTGTTTTCTGCTACTGGAATTGCAATTCACATTAGACTGTGAACTGTAAGGGCATAGGAAATAATAACAGTGAGTCAAAGTGTTCAGTAGCGATCATTGCTTAAATTCTAAATAACAGAAGAGCAGTGTGTGACTAGGTTGCTATGTAAGTTCAGGCTTACTTTGTAGTCTGCACACAGTTTCCTGTTATGTTACCATTGTGGAAAAACAGAATCATCACCATGAATATGTTTTTGAATGTGTCATGTTTTCATTCCCTTACTTTTTCAAAAAGAAAAGCATTAAATACACTACTTTTTTGAAAGACATGGTCTGATATTTTACTGCTGCTAATATTGGACTTCTAATCAGGGCTGAAAAATTCCCAGGAGTTAGGTAGCCCATTGACATCTAACGTTTATGATTAATAGAAAGTAGTGATCGACTGATATCTGTTTTTCGTTGCCGATACCGATATTTTGGCCAATGCATATCGGTATCAGGCCGATATCGGCTGATATTTTCATACAATAAAAAAAAAATATTTTTACAGGTACTCTTGTTGTACCAAACCCCTCCTTTGCACTTAAAAGCATTCAAAACACCAAGTTTGGCTGTTTTGAATGCTGTCATTTTTTTTAAATCTGGCGCCAGACAGTACCCGGATGTGAATGTCACTCATGACATCACTTCCGGGTTTTTACATGGAGACCCGATCAGTGCCGAATGTGGCTTTGATCGGGTCTTCGGCCGCCGTGCAGGCTGGTTGCCCGTGTCTCCCGGTCTGACGGGAGACCTGGGTGAGCCCCGGGGGAGGGGGGGACGTCGTCCTCTCCCTCTCCTTGTAATGACAGCCGAGCGGCTTCTCAGCCGCATCAGTTGTCAATACAAGACAGCGGACCGTCGGCTATGGACGGCGGTATCGGGGTGATGCCTCGAGCTGCAGGCATCACTCCGGTACAGCACTTTCCTGAAATATCGGCAATATCAGTCACCTTGGTGGCCGATTCCGATATATCAGGTAAAGTGCATATCGGGCCTCGATATATCGGCTTTGCCGATAATCAGTAGATCTCTAATAGAAAGTACATATTCCCTGGCTTCTGACAATGGTGGTCCTGGTCAGTTTGTGCCTAACAGTGAGAGCGGCTTAAAAAGGGATGATTAAACAGACCTGAGCATAGTTTACACTGCATGTATTTGCCACAGTCCTTGTACCCACTTACGTTTCCTAAATACTGTGACTAAAGTAAAAAAAAAAAAAATGTTACATTTGACTTGAGTTTATTTCCACTTTTGCAGCTAAGTTCAGAAAAGGTCTCGTTCACACAGACAAACTTAAGTGTATGAGGGCCATATTTTGCCTGCATTAAAAGCACAGATGTAAAAGGCAGTCCCAATCGTGGGAATTGGGACGCAGCAGCTGCACAGACACAGCTCCTGCTCCCAATTTGACAGCCATATAGGTGAGGGGGGTCTGTCCCTAAATTCACTGTATGTGTTCGGTGACAGGCACCCACACGAATGTCAAATTGTCTGTGCGGCTGCCACGTCTCGGTTGACATGAAAAGGACTGCCTGCAGGTGGGGGCATGGAACACCTATGGCAAAACATGGCTCTGTCATGGGTATACAATTAAGAACACCTCTGTCATGGGTATACAATTAAGAACACCTATGAGAACAAGGCCGAACACCTACTTTAAAACTAAAATAAAAATTGCAGCTTATCTTTTTTGATGCTCTTTTCTGGAAACTCCAGCTCTGTAAAATCCTACTTTTGGCAAATTTGCCATCAGGGGCAGACTGACAACTCATGGGGCCCCCGGGCACTAGGGGTTAATGGGGCCAGGTTTAAAGATGGCCACCGCATGGCAGCCATCTTTTTTTCTTAATTACAAACATGTTATACTTACCTCCTCTGTGTAGTTGGTTTTGCACAGAGCAGCCCCGATCCTCCTCTTTTCAGGTCCCTCTTCTCTGCTCCTAGCCCTTCCTCCTGTCGAATGCCCCCACAGCAAGCAGCGTGTCCAATCAGACACGGAGCTGTGGTTTGGCCCTGCCCCCTCTCTCTCTCCTCATTGGCCAACTTACTTTGATTGACAGCCGTAGAAGGGAATGGCGCTGCTGCTGTGTTTCAGCCAATAAGGAAGCAGAGTCCCAGATGGCAGAGGGACTCGTAGACATCGCTGAACAGGGATGGGGCTCAGGTAAGTATTAGGGGGGCTGTGGAGGCCGCTGCAAACGGAAGGCTTTTTATCCTAATGCATATATTGCATTAGGATAAAAAACCTTCCGCTTTTACAATCCTTTAATGTGGCAGGCCCTAGTGTAGAGGCACCTAGCTTGGCGACAAGCAGAGTGTCAGGAGACCTAAAGCTGGTGACTAGTAAAGGTACCAAGAGCCTCTCATGAGCAGTGCCACCTAAACAGCATCATGGGCAAAGTAATGCACTGTAGGCCTCTACCAGGGAAAATGTGGCCTGTGGTATGCATAGTGCACTGCGGCACACAGTGGGTGTGTCTAACTAATGCCACATATTGGGCGTAGCTTTTTATTCTGATTAGAATTGTAAGTCTGATTTTTACAAATGTTTTTAATTTTAACTTAATTTCATTTAATAATTTTTTTAAATGTTTTTTACAACGTTGGTGGGTGGGTGGCTTTGGTGGGGTATCAGTCTCACTTTTGAGACAGAGAAAGGGACACATTCCCCAGTCCCTTTCTCTGTAGCCTCAGCTGCACTGCAGATGAATGAACAGGAGACAGAGGCTCCTGTCCATTCATAAACTGAAGCATAGTAAACACAGTTAATACAGTGAGTGATCAGTATCAATCACTTACTGTGTTCACTTAGAAAAAGAAGGAGCTGGTAAATGACATTTTCCAGACCCTTTCCAGCTCTCCATCCTGAGGTTCTCCATGTGTGCCCCCAACTACCGCCGGTGGGAGAGGAAAGGAGGGATGCCGGCAGCGCTGTGGGGGTTGGAGGCCCAGGAAGTGAGAGAATTTCAGATCAGTGCAGCAGGTGGGGGAAATAACTGGAACCGATTCTTTGTGGCTCTCACTGTAGCAGCTGGAGCAGGAGATGTTGGCTTTCAGCTGCTGCAGTGAGAGCCACAAAAGGTTGGTTCCAGTTACAGTGCCTTGCGAAAGTATTCGGCCCCCTTGAACTTTGCGACCTTTTGCCACATTTCAGGCTTCAAACATAAAGATATAAAACTGTAATTTTTTGTGAAGAATCAACAACAAGTGGGACACAATCCTGAAGTGGAACAAAATTTATTGGATATTTCAAACTTTGTTAACAAATAAAAAACTTAAAAAACTGGGCGCGCAAAATTATTCAGCCCCTTTACTTTCAGTGCAGCAAACTCTCTCTAGAAGTTCAGTGAGGATCTCTGAATGATCCAATGTTGAAGAAAGCCATTTCTTAAAGATATCCATAAAAAGTGTAGTTTAAGGTTTGCCACAAGCCATCTGGGAGACACACCAAGCATGTGGAAGAAGGTGCTCTGGTCAGATGAAACCAAAATCAAACTTTTTGGCAACAATGCAAAACGTTATGTTTGGCGTAAAAGCCACACAGCTCATCACCCTGAACACACCATCCCCACTGTCAAACATGGTGGTGGCAGCATCATGGTTTGGGCCTGCTTTTCTTCAGGGAAGATGGTTAAAATTGATGGGAAGATGGATGGAGCCAAATACAGGACCATTCTGGAAGAAAACCTGATGGAGTCTGCAAAAGACCTGAGACTGGGATGGAGATTTGTCTTCCAACAAGACAATGATCCAAAACATAAAGCAAAATCTACAATGGAATGGTTCACAAATAAACATATCCAGGTGTTAAAATGGCCAAGTCAAAGTCCAGACCTGAATACAATCGAGAATCTGTGGAAAGAGCTGAAAACTGCTGTTCACAAACGCTCTCCATCCAACCTCACTGAGCTCGAGCTGTTTTTCAAGGAGGAATGGGCAAAAATTTCAGTCTTATTGATGTGCAAACTGAGAGACATATCCCAAGCGACTTACAGCTGTAATCGCAGCAAAAGGTGATGCTACAAAGTATTAACTTAAGGGGGCTGAATAATTTTGCACGCCCAATTTTTCAGTTTTTTTATTTGTTAAAAAAGTTTGAAATATCCAATAATTTTTTTTTCACTTCATGATTGTGCCCCACTTGTCATTGATTCTTCACAAAATATTAGTTTTTTATCTTTACTAGACATTAAGCCCGTTAAATTAACGGGCGCTAGAACATATGGCTGACTGAGCGACTCTCGCTTATCTCTTTTTTTTTTTCTAACAACGCGAGAGCCGCATGACATAGCCAGCTCTGCACATAGCATCCCTGTTGCCCTAGCAACAGAGACACGCGCAGAGCTGACCGAGCGGCCGCATGCCCGCGCATGCCCACGCACACACCCACCGCTTCAAGAGTTTTGGCCGGCCGCCCGACTGGGGTGTATGTAGGATATCTATTCTATATTAATATGCAAGTGTCTCTGCGTCCATAGCTGTGTCTTTGGGATTGCGCTACTGCGCATGTGCCCCACAGACAGCCGTTGGGACTGGGGGCGGGCACCATGTCAGGGGCCCCAGAAGTAAGTCACACTGACCTGTGTAGGATGGGGAGCTCCTCGGTGTCGGAGGCCGGGTCCTGGGTGTTGGGGGTTACCCCGATAATGGTGCTCTTCAGGGAAGTTCCTCTGAGCAGGCGGCTCCAGACCAGATCCATATTCCCCGGAGAGTCTACACTCACCCGAATGCTGGAGCCGGGCAGGAGCACCCCGTCATTGGTCAGGAGAAGAGGCAGGCGCCGGGGGATCTGGATAGAGCCGCTAGAGGCCATGACCGGCCACACACACAATCCGCACACCGACTGACCAAACTCACTGACAGCTCCGAGTCCGGGCAAAGAGCAGCAAGACCAACTAGGGAGAGCGGCCAGAGACAAATCATCTCCGCCTGAGGAAACCACCGCCATCTTGTGATATCCTACATACACCCCAATATAATCACCTCATCATATACTATACACCCCAGTATCATCACCTCATCAGATATCCTGATGATACTGGGGTGTATAGTATATGAGGTGATTATATTGGGGTATATAGTATGTAGGATATCACAATATATGATGAGGTGATTTCTGTGCTCAGCCCTGTGAGGTGAATTCCCAGTTGTAATACTCACAGTTGGCCAGTAGATGGCGGTGGTTTCCTCAGCCAGAGATGATTTGTCTCCGGCTGCTCTCTGTAGTTGTAGTCTTGCTGCTCTTTGCCCGGACTCGGAGCTGTCAGTGAGTTTGGTCGGTCGGTTTGCGGATTGTGTGTGTGGCCAGTCATGGCCTCTAGCGGCTTTATCCAGATCCCCCCGCGCCTGCCTCTTCTCCTGACCCATGACTCCCTCCCTGGCTCCTGCCCGGCTCCAGCATGCGGGTGAGTGTAGACTCTCCGGCAGGGCCGGAGTGCGACTCATTTTCAGCCCTGGAGTTTTATGCCTTAGACCGGCCCACTTTAGTTCACGACTGACTATATTAAAATAATGTAATTAAAACCGCAGAATATAAGTTTGCAATGGTTGCGCGCATGGTACAGGGGAATGCGGGGCTGCGCGCATGGTACAGGGGAATGCGGGGCTGCGCGCATGGTACAGGGGAATGCGGGGCTGCGCGCATGGTACAGGGGAATGCGGGGCTGCGCGCATGGCTGCGGGCATGGTACAGGAGAATGCGGGGCTGCGGGCATGGTACAGGAGAATGCGGGGCTGCGGGCATGGTACAGGAGAATGCGGGGCTGCGGGCATGGTACAGGGGAATGCGCGGCTGCGCGCATGGTACAGGGGAATGCGCGGCTGCGCGCATGGTACAGGGGAATGCGCGGCTGCGCGCATGGTACAGGGGAATGCGGGGCTGCGCGCATGGTACAGGGGAATGCGGGGCTGCGCGCATGGTACAGGGGAATGCGGGGCTGCGCGCATGGTAAAGGGGAATGCGGGGCTGCGGGCATACTACAGGAGATGCAGTGCTGCGGGCATGGTACAGGAGTACCATGCCTGCAGCACTGCATCTCTTGTAGTATGCCTGCAGCCCCGCATAATGACAGGCAGTGCGGCAGTGGAGGAGTCTCACTTACCTGTTCCTGATATGTGCTTGGGAGGATAGGGGAGCTCCTCGTGTCGGAGGCCGGGTCCCGGGTGTTGGGGGTCACCCCCGATAATGGTGCGGTGTGAGGGCCGTTCTGAATTCGTATATGCTGGGGCTGGGCACTGACCTGTGTAGGCTGGGGGAGCTCCTCGGTGTCGGAGGCCGGGTGTTGGAGGTCACCCCCAATAATGGTGCGGTGTGAGGGCCGTTGTACTGCCAATAGTTTCAGTAGCCACCGTTCTGAATTCGTATGTGCTGGGGAGGCGGGAGGCGGAGTTCCGATCAGTTGCCTTAGATTTAAACCGGCCACCCAGCGCCAACATGTCATTGCGTATGCACCGCCGCTCGGGAAAGCTCGAATACGTTCGGCTATTCCCGGAAATAGCTGAACGTGTACGGCTTTTACCGAGCAGCGGCGCATGCGCAGTGACATGTTGGCGCCGGGTGGCGCCATTTTTAAATCTAAGGCAACTGATCGGAACTCCGCCTCCCCAGCACATATGAATTCAGAACGGTGGCTACTGAAATAATCGGCAGTACAATGGCCCTCACACCGCACCATTATCGGGGGTGACCCCCAACACCCGGCCTCCGACACCGAGGAGCTCCCTTAGCCTACACAGGTCAGTGCCCGCCCCCAACCCACCCCCAGTCCCGACGGCTGTCCTGTGGCACATGCACAGTAGCGCATTTCCACGGACACAGGGAATCTGGAATGTGGACGCATGGGTTTTATTAATATAGATGTTTGAAGCCTGAAATGTAGCAAAAGGTTGAAAAGTTAAGGGGGCCGAATACTTTCGCAATGCACTGTATTTCCCCCATTTCCCCCACCTGCTGAACTGATTACCTGCTCTATCCACTTACCATCCTTCTGTTGGGGGAGGGGGTAACTGCAAACCCCCCCCCCCCCCCATGCACCAGTGATGATATGTTTATTGGGGATTATTATTTTGTATATAGTGTCTAAAGTTTATTTGGTGGGTTTACACTCTTCACAGTACAGAGTTTGGATAATACAGGATAAATGGAAAGGTCAAAAATAAACTACACATTATCTGGACAT
Organism: Pelophylax lessonae; assembly: GCF_965119305.1. Lineage (NCBI taxonomy): Eukaryota > Metazoa > Chordata > Amphibia > Anura > Ranidae > Pelophylax > Pelophylax lessonae. The sequence continues at coordinate 287,416,813 of NC_138770.1, forward strand.
ACAGAGTGATTGGGGAATGTTTATGTAGATAGGGATATGATGTGTGCCTGCTTAGGAGATGTCTTTCAGCTGGGGGGGGGGGGGCTGTAAACTTTGCCCACTCACACTCGGGCTGCTTTTGTCACCCTTGTCACCTTAACCCTACACATGATACCATAAAAACTTCCCTCCTGACATGAAACCTTTTCAGGCATTATGTGCAGCTTACCTCCCTATACCAATGAACTCTCTCCCTGCATGAAGTGTGAGAGTGCAGTAGCTGTGCTCCTCCCCCCCCCCGGGTTCTACCATCACATGGCACGGAAGATGGGAGGGGAGATCTGAGTGAGAGAGGCATAGAGTGAGCATGCAGACTGCTGACTGGGGAGACAGAAAGGAGATACAGAACTTCTAAATACATACACAGCCGGGCAATGTACAGTCAGGTCCATAAATATTGGGACATCAACACAATTCTAATCTTTTTGTCTCTATACACCACCAAAATGTATTTGAAATTAAACAAACAAAATGTGCTTTAACTGTAGACTTTCAGATTTAATTTAAGGGTATTTACATCCAAATCAGGTGAAAGGTGTAGGAATTACAACAGTTTGTATATGTGCCTCCCACTTTTTAAGGGACCAAAAGTAATGGGACAATTGGCTTCTCAGCTGTTACATGGCCAGGTGTGTGTTATTCCCTCATTATCCCATTTACAAGGAGCAGATAAAAGGTCCAGAGTTAATTTCAAGTGTGCTATTTGCATTTGGAATCTGATGCTGTCAACTCTCAATAAGAGATCCAAAGAGCTATCACTATCAGTGAAGCAAGCCATCGTTAGGCTGAAAAAACAAAACAAACCCATCAGAGAAATAGCAAAAACATTAGGTTTGGTCAAATCAACTGTTTGGAACATCCTTAAAAAGAAAGAACGCATCGGTGAGCTCAGCAACACCAAAAAACCTGGAAGACCACGGAAAACAACTGTGGTGGATGACCGAATAATTATTTCCCTGATGAAGAAAACACCCTTCACAACAGTTGGCCAGATCAAGAACACTCCCCAGGAGGTAGGTGTATGTGTGTCAAAGTCAACAATCAAGAGAAGACTTCACCAGAGTAAATACAGAGGGTTCACCACAAGATGTAAACCATTGACAGGAAAAAAAAACAGGAAGGCCAGGATAGAGTTTGCCAAACAACATCTAAAAAAGGCTTCAAAGTTCTGGAACAACATCCTATGGACAGATGAGACCAAGATCAACTTGTACCAGAGGGATGGGAAGAGAAGAGCATGGAGAAGGAAAGGAACTGCTCATGATCCAAAGCATACCACCTCATCAGTGAAGCATGGTGGTGGTAACGTCATGGCTTGGGCATGTATGGCTGCCAATGGAACTGGTTCTCTTGTATTTATTGATGATGTGACTGCTGACAAAAGCAGCAGGATGAATTCTGAAGTGTTTCGGGCAATATTATATGCTCATACATTTCAGCAAAATGCTTCAGAACTCATTGGATGGTGCTTCACAGTGCAGATGGACAATGACCCGAAGCATACTGCGAAAGCAACCAAAGAGTTTTTTAAGGGAAAGAAGTGGAATGTTATGCAATGGCCAAGTCAATCACCTGACCTGAATCCGATTGAGCATGCATTTCACTTGCTGAAGACAAAACTAAAGGGAAAATGCCCCAAGAACAAGCAGGAACTGAAAAAAATTGCAGTAGAGGCCTGGCAGAGCATCCCCAGGGATGAAACCCAGCGTCTGGTGATGTCTATGCATTCCAGACTTCAGGCTGTAATTGACTACAAAGGATTTGAAACCAAGTATTAAAAAGTGAAAGTTTGATTTATGATTGTTAATCTGTCCCATTACTTTTGGTCCCTTAAAAAGTGGGATGCACATATACAAACTGTTGTAATTCCTACACCGTTCACCTGATTTGGATTTAAATACCCTCAAATTAAAGCTGAAAGTCTGCAGTTAAAGCACAACTTGTTTGTTTCATTTCAAATCTATTGTGGGGGTGTATAGAGCCAAAAAGATTATAATTGTGTTGATGTCCCAATATTTACGGACCTGACTGTATGTATTTAGAAGCAGTAACACTGCCGATAACAAACTCCTGAATGAGCTGTAGTGGGACACCTTTCTAGACAGTGTGACTGTCCCGGCTCATGGGGCCCCCTACTGGCCAAGGGGCCCTCGGGCAGTGCCCGAAATGCCCGAATTGTCAGTCAGTTTGCCATAATGAACCCTGTCTGTAATGTATTGGCAGAGCTTTATTATCCGTTCCAAACTTGTTTGAACACTTTCTTTCCTGGCAAAGTGTTAAAAGATTAAAGCTGTGTACACACTGTTTTTTTTTTTTTCTTTGTTTTTTGTTTAAGCAGCCAAAAATATGCTGGCTGCTTTATTATATTCTGTCCCCGCACCACAATTTATTTTATGTGTGTGTATTCAACTTTGGAATCTTGGCCTTTTTCATTGTATGTAATGGGAGGAAGCTCATCCTTCCCAAGGTAGCCCATTCATTAATATTTTTTTTGTTCAACCAGCAGACTGAGCAAAAAAAAAAAAAAAGATCAACACATTCAAGGTGGATTGGTGAATAACGCCCGTTGTGTTATTGTGCTCTGACGGTGGGGAGACTTCTTCGCCACCAGAATACACTGATTAGTGCTGCCAGCTTTAGCCAGCCCCACTGATAATTTGGAAAAAACCAACAGTCTGGTTGGACAGAAGTCGGTAGATCGACCTCTGTCCAGACAGGGTACTCATACATTGATCAAAATTCAGCCAATCAAAGCCTTTCTGTGCTCAGAAATGTTTGCAGTCAGCCATGATACCTTCTCTTAAGAAACCTCTGAATGGTAGGGAAAAAATAAATATATATATATACACAGTATCTCACAAAAGTAAGTACACCCTCACATTTTTGTAAATATTTTATTTTATTTTATCTTTTCATGTGACAACACTGAAGAAATGACACTTTGCTTCAATGCAAAGTAGTGAGTGTAAAGCTTGTATAACAGTGTAAATTTGCTGTCCCCTCAAAGTAACTCAACACACAGCAATTAATGTCTAAACCACTGGCAATAAAAGTGAGTACACCCCCTAAGTGAACATGTCCATATTGGGCCCAATTAGCCATTTTCCCTCATGGTGTCATGTGACTCTTTAGTGTTACAAGGTCTGTGGTGTGAATGGGAGCAGGTGTGTTAAATTTGGTGCTATAACTCTCACTCTCATACTGATCACTCGATGTTCAACATGGCACCTTATGGCAAAGAACTCACTGAGGATCTGAAAAAAAAGAATTGTTGCTCTTCATAAAGATGGCCTAGGCTATAAGAAGATTGCCAAGACCCTGAATCTGAGCTGCAGCACGGTTGCCAAGACCATGCAGCTGTTTAACAGGACAGGTTCCACTCAGAACAGATCAAAAACGAAGGGATTTCCAGTCACTACTTACCAACCAGCCAGCAACCAGCCAAATTAACCTGTCTAACAGTATGCGTTAAAAACAGGGGTTTAGTTGCACACATTTGCAAATACATGCGTAAGCTGCAGGCCGCGCCAAGGCACCCTGATATCTGCAGTCCCTAACTCTACCTTGAAAGAGTCTCCACAATGGGAGCACATGCATTCTGATGAGATAGATGGAGGACAGGTGACTGGAGGGAGCCCACCCCTCCTTAAAGGCACAGGGTCACACTGAACACCCAGCACATAGCACAATGGCAGCGAAGGTGTCAGTGCGTTGCCTGACCAATATAAACGTTATACGATATTGCAAAAAGTGGTCACCTCCTCCACCTATAACTGGTCTAGATAGTAAGTAGCACTGGAAGGGCAAACGCAGATCAAAAACGAAGGGATTTCCAGTCACTACTTACCAACCAGCCAGCAACCAGCCAAATTAACCTGTCTAACAGTATGCGTTAAAAACAGGCACTCAGAACAGGCCTCGCCATAGTCGACCAAAGAAGTTGAGTGCACGTGCCCAGCGTCATATCCAGAGGTTGTCTTTGGGAAATAGACATATGAGTGCTGCCAGGATTGGGGAGCTACAGTTTATTGAGGGAGCCATGAATGCCGACATGTACTGTGACATACTGAAGCAGAGCATTATCCCTCCCTTCAGAAACTGGGCCGTAGGGCAGTATTCCAACATAATGACCCCAAACACACCTATAAGACGACCACTGCCTTGCTAAAGAAGCTGAGGGTAAAGGTGATGGATTGGCCAGACCTAAACCCTATTGCGCATCTATGGGGCATCCTCAAATGGAAGGTGGAGGAGAGCCAGGTCTCTAACATCCACCAGCTTTTTGATGTCATCCTGGAGGAGTGGAAGAGAACTCCAGTGGCAACCTGTGAAGCTCTGGTGAACTCCATGCCCAAGAAGGTTAAGGCAGTGCTGGAAAATAATGGTGGCCACACAAAATATTGACACTTTGTGCCCAGTTTGGACATTTTAACTTGGGGATGTACTCACTTTTGTTGCCAGTGGTTTAGACATTAATGGCTGTGTGTTGAGTTATTTTGAGGGAACAGCAAATTTACACATATACAAGATGTACACTCAATACTTATAGCTCAAGTGTAGCACTCGCTAGCGAGTTCAGTCCATGCCAGAAATCGTCATTTATGGTCTTGTCAGCCCACTTTTATTAAAGAAAGTTCACACAGGGTTCCAGAAAACCTAATCCATATGTTTCCCATGCAGGGGGTCTTCAATCCTAACACAAAGATTAAATATCCAGCCTGCTGGCTCTCTTTAGTAAAGGAATACAGCCTCCTGGCTTACACATACCGCAGCGCTGCTCAGGCCTTCCGTTTAGACCAGGCATGTCCAACCTGCGGCCCGGGGGCCGCATGAGGCCCAGAGCCCCAGGCAATGCGGCCCACTGCCCCCTGACAATTTTTCTTTTTTTGATGGGGAAGAAGGAAGTCGGGGGCACGACCACAGCAGCTTCCAACTAACTGTAGGCAGAGGCTGCCTCAGGAGGGATCATCCTCTAGTTGTGTTAAATTAGTGCTGGGGGGGGGGGGGGCAGCGCGGGAAGAGCGCGGCAGCATTTTATTACTTGTAGACCCTAACTATAGTTTATATTTTATATGCGGCCCGAGAAAATTTCTCTATACTCATTGTGGCCCAGAGAAGCCAAAAGGTTGGACACCCATGGTTTAGACCCTGGTCTATCTCCTACAGACCATTTCCTTGCCAACACTGTCCTCATAGATAGCAGCCCCTCGCTGCTCTAACCTTCAGGCTTGGGTCTCTGGTTTTCCCAGTGCACACATGCACTCTCTGGCTTCTCCCTTGCACACCCGGACTCCTTGGGAGAGTGGAGCCTAGAACCATGGTCATATATTTACAAAAAGACCAGCACACACCTGACCAATTGGTGTGTTGGCAGTTCTAAAAATCTGGACCCGGGATTGGAGATTTCACCCCACCCGGTTTTCTAAGCAATCTCCAGGCTCCAGTTCCCAAGGTGGGGCATCGCTCTGCCACTATATAATATATATATATATATATATATATATATATATATATATATATATATATATATATATATATATATATATTTTATATATATATATATATATATATATATAATATATTATGCTGTGTGAATAGGAAAACCTATAATGGTGTAAATTTGACTGCAAAAATTGGAAATACACTTGAAGAATCGAAGACTGTTGCCTTCTGTTTGTCACTTTTTTATTTATACACCACTGTCTTCTGGGGCCTCTCTTTTGTGTAAAGTTCTTAAAATAAAATACATTTTTATTATGAATTATGTTTGTGTACTTTCCCCAGATAAACTCTGTAAAAATGCCAGTGTGATGGATTACCTTTAGTTTTTCGGGACTGTCCTTCACTCTCGTGAAGCTGTATTTATATCCTACGCTGCTGGGAATAGGCTGCTTTGTGAGACTGGCTAATTATTCAGCCCAGTACATGAGAGGTCTCCGTTTTCCAAACAGCACCTTCTAGTGGTGGCCTGGGTACAGCTTATTTTTACAGCCGCATCATGTTAACACCAAGCCAATAGAATGCAATCTTTAGTGCTTTAAATTGGACTTCAGTGAAGGTAAACCATCACACTGGTATGTTATGCAGACAAAATTAATTGTTCTTTCCAAAGTCTCTGCTATCTGTTTTATTCAGTGGTTGTATATTGTGGCTTGTCCGTGGAGGCTTTTTCCCCCTCTATCATTAAATAATCATTAAACCACAACCCAAGCCTCAGTCTTTTCATGCTATACCCTGACAAGTGAGCATTCATGCCGAAGGTGTCGGTAACCATTACTATATGTCATTTTAGCTTTTACTCAGATCAGGATACTACTAACTTTTTTCATTTTTAATGTGTATGTCACCCCAAAGGTTCAAATTGGATATGTCTGTGCTTTGGTTAGATCTAGCCTTTTGTTTTGCTTTCTATATTTGCTCTAAAATACCAGGTCTCCTTTGTATCCATTTCATTCTGACCATTCCAAGCACAGAAGCCGATCCATGTTGGCGTTGTCAGTTTGACACACAGCATACCTGAATCTCCGTAGTCGGTTTATTAACCACTCCCCTTTTCCAAGCCCCCTGAGTTGATTGACAGCAGCTCACAGCAAGTGCCTTGCTGTCAATCTGCCACTGCTCTTGGCCAATACACAGACAAAGAAAGGTTCACTGGTGTATGTGATGCCTGCGCACTTACTTTGACATACCCCACAGCCAAAAAATAAATAAAAAATCATTACAAAAGTAATAATTATATTTGAAAATGCTTATTGCTGTAATTTTAATTGGGTTGTCTAGCATTGCAGTCACAGATATGAGGGGTCTTTAAAAGATTTCCGCACTTTTAAATTTTTGTTAGAAACGGTGAGGGCGTGAGGAGTAGTAATTGGTAGTGTCTGAGAGTGCCATGTGACTTCTCTGTCTGGCAAGTTGGCTGACCTTGCAGATTAGTATAGGTGTTGTCACACTGTGGTGAAGGTGGCTACGTAACTTTTAAAAAAAAAGCTGAAACTTTTTCATGAACACTCGTACTTTATGGGTAAAATTTCCCACAGGACAGTCTAGTAGCAGTAATAGTATTCTTCCTGGTTGCTCTGTGGCCTTTCCTTTCCACCGCACCTTATTGGCCTTTTCACACTGCGTAGCCAATTTGGAGGAGAGGATAGGTAGAAAAGGGCAAAGAAAGGAAGAAATTTGGTTGTTTTTTTACTCTGTTTAATTCATCTGATTTTTAAGGTAAACCCAGTGCTTGGGAAAAGGTCATGAAACAAGCATGCTGTAAATTAGTGTCTGAAAAGTGTCAAAGCTCCTTATCTTTATTTTTGTTCCGGGTCGGCTCAGACAACATTGAAGCCAAAGCATCAGCCAGGGAACTAGCATTTTGAAAGTAGATTTCAATAATGGCAGCTGCAATAACTCTTTCATGACAGTGCCCCTTTCATTCATATTACAATCATTTAGAAATGCTAAAGGGTGAAGGTAACCAGGGCATACTTTTAGGCCAGAATTGTATGTGTGGTAGAACCTGTAATATGAGGATTGTAATACATTAATAACAGCCTTGTAGAGGCTCTAGAATGGTGTGTTTTTAAAGATTAAGAGATCAATTTTAAATACGAATAATACAATTACTAAGGTTTTATTATCTATTTTACTGTTGTCATACATTTATACAATCGTCTTATAAGCCCCATCAACATTTTTGCATTATGTTTGGTAACATAGGGGATGTCGGTTCTTTGTGTAGCTCCAGCAGTGTTGGTAATAAATCATTTGAACAGAGTGAGGAAGAATTGCTACCTGTATTTTGGGCAAATTATCCTCCTTCATATCCTAGTAACAGGTGGAAACCGTACAAGAAGACACATGCAGCAATAGTAGCAATTAAAGGAGAACCGTTCCTCTTCCAATAAATGTTATTCTTTTACGAAAGTATGTAATACAAATGCAAACCCTCATTAAAACAAAACCATGGCTGTTACCAAAACATTACAAAGGAGTTTTTGGCAGTACAAGAATGATGTACAATGTTACAGGTTATGAATTAATGGTACCCACAAAATAGTACAAATAACAAATCGGATAGATAGGTCCCTGGATATATAATCTTTTCGGGCTGCCAGCCAAATGGCCCTATAGGGCTTCAAGAAAGAGAAAGTTATCACTTTTTAGGAATGAGAACGAACAAGAAAAAAAAAAAAAAAAAAGAAGAAGACTGCAACCACAACGCTCTATCAAAGACATTAGGAAGTGGAAAAGTAGAACCATTTCATTGACAGCTGCCAAAGGAAGCAGTTCTCACTTGCAATTATGTCTTTTTCTCAAATGGAAACATAAATAGCAGGAAAAACCTGCTTTCTGACCCTTTCCTGCTCTGTCTAAAACCAAAATAAAGTTAATATTATATTAATAGTTCCACTTAAACCACTTTACCACCGGAGGATTTTGCTGTCTTACGTCCCGGCCGATTGCGATTCGGCACTGTGCGAATTTAACTGACAATTGCGCGGTCGTGCGACGCTGTACCCATACTAAATTTACGTCCTTTTTTTCCCACAAACAGAGCTTTCTTTTGGTGGTATTTGATCACCTGTGCGATTTTTACTTTTTGCGCTATAAACAAAAAAAGAGCGTAAATTTTGAAAAAATAACAATATTTTTCACATTTTTTTATATGAAATTCCCCCCCAAAAAATGTAAAAATCAAAATTTTTTAAAATTTTAGGCCAATTTGTTTTCTGCTACCTATGTTTGGTAAAAAAAAACACAATAAGCGTATTTTGATTGGTTTGCGCAAAAGTTATTGCGTTTACTAACCAAGGGAAAGATTTATGTAATGGCGGCGATCTGCGATTTTTTTTTTGCGGGACTGCGACATTGCGGCGGACAGATCGGACCCCTGACTGACATTTTTGACACTTTTGGGGGTACCAGTGACATTTCTGCAGTAATCAGTGCTATAAATATGCACTGTTACTGTAAAAATGACACTGGCAGTGAAGGGGTTAATTTTATTGGAGAGGGAGGGGTTAATGTATGCCTGGTGCTTACTGACGTGTGTGGGGGGAGGTGACTGTGTGACACAAGTACAGGGATCGCCGCTGCTCCTCCCCTGGCCCGACTCCCGCTGTGACTGAATACAGCGGGAGCGCCGCCTAGAAGGGGGAGGGTCTGCCGACGTAGGTCTACGTCGTCAGACCTACAAGAGCCACTTTGCCGCAGTGCAGCTCTAGTGAGCAGCGGCAAAGTGGTTAAAGAAAACCTGTTATAATCATATGTAAACTACATTGCTGATGTCTATGGAAGAAATGGACTGAATGGCAGCACTCCAAAAAATTAGTCCTAATTGAAGAAAACAAAAATGCAGAAATACATGAAGGATGATCATACCACAGCGGAGATGATGACACTGGCAGCTAACCCGTGTCGCACCCAAGCTGGTGCTTAGTCCTAGCTGGAATAATGGGCAAATGTGCAGGTATATATATTTATATATATATATACACAACAGTAAATACCTCTAGAGATCATTCTAACTAGGTTCACCTGCACATGTCAAATTAGTCAAAATTTGACAACACATATTAAATATTAGCAACAGGAAATTGCCATAGACACAATAAACAGTAAAGGCCATATTCCTGAAACGCATAAAAAGAAAAGAAAAAGATAAATCAATAAAAAAGATAAATCAATAAAATGCCAAAAAAGTTACTTTGTGACACCGAAGTCTCATCAATGAAGTAAAGTAAAATGGTCACACAATACATGTTTATATATATATATATAGACCCATATAAACCATCATCAATACAGAGGGATACCTTCAGATAGGGGAACAAAAAGTTCCACAGCTGTCCGTCCCATTTAGGAATATATATAAGAGAACAAGAAAAATGAGAAAAGCGAGAAAATTGCTGATGTCCTTCTGAAAATGCTGGTTACATGGCTGCCATGGTAAATTTATGGTTTTACTTTGGAACAGAGATTTATAAAGCTATAAAAACAGAACTCCTGAACAGCATACTTTCTCTGGGCCAGTAAGACATTAAAGCTATTGGCTCAGGATGACAACTGGCATTTTTGGGGGAAAGGGCCACATTGGCACCCTGCATATAATATTTTTCTATTGGACAATTTTTGCATTTGTACAATTGCCATAAAGTGTAGGTATATTTTCTACTGTATCATGGAAATGGCATGTGCATTGAAATATTGGATATCTTTCTAGCCCATAACCATAGTCTAGGGCAGTGCATATTATATACTTAGTTATATTGTGTTTTTTAGAGGTGTTAATCAGCACTCTGCAAGTTAGCAACAAATTGGTTTCCCTATTATAATGTTAGATCTGCAAGTACGATCCAGCATTTTAATCTATTAAGTCTGAGGTTTGGGTCCTAAACCCAAGACAGTCTGTACAGAGGGAAGTTGGGGGAGGCAGCAAGATTCCACCTTGACATGATCTTGTTGGGGGTAAGCCAGTAAGACCATTTCAACATTTTACTAATCTATTTAACCTCTGTTATTTTATATAAGCATTGGCTGGCAGTGTCTTTGGGGACTATGCAAAGATAGGGCTGGATCTAGTATTCTGTAAGGCAACTCAGAAAACACTGGCTGTGTGTCAACTGTAATATACTTGTATATGCCAGCACCTTTTTATTTTCTTTAGGAAAATTATCTCTTGAAGTGTATGTCGGAACAAAATTGAAAATCAAACCGAAATATATCTTTGCAATACATGCTCCGTTTCCACTTGTTTCATCCCCTCAAAGACACTACAAGTACAGAAAATTACCTGTTCATTAGTTGCTTTGCCAGAAATGCATTATTAGCTTAGATCCTGTTGTGGGCTGACAACACGCAGCATTTTTTAGATTGAGTGTTGTCAGCCCTGCCTAATTTTCTTTTGCTAATCTACTGAGACCTACCTTCTTCTCTAATCTTCTCATCAAAAGGCTAAACATTCTGTAGTTCCAAGATCACAACTGGGATGACGGATTAGTCTTTTTAAGATAACACAGCAATTGTGCAAAATACATAGAACAGCTCAGAATTTCTGACATAATCAACAGGTATTTTTATGAACTTCTTAAACAAATATAACAAAACAGTTTCTATGTCATATTTAACGACCCAAAGGGAGCAAATAATAGTTAATTATTAGTGTTTGCATACTTTTAGCTTCTGTATGAGGCCTGACATACTATATGTGGAAAATGAATGGCCAGTACTACAGTCTATAAATATTTACACTGATTATTATTCTATGTGTTTCAGTATGATGTATGGACATCTCGGCACTTACTGTATATATGACAGCTGGCTTAAACCTTATTTGTAACGAAGTGTGCTATAGTGTTATGAGGCCCACCATGACCTTTTTAGGCTTCTTAAAAACACAAAGCTATCCATTTTTGTTAGATTTGACAGATTTATGAATTGCTGGAAGGATAAACATGAGTTGTGGTTTTGTTAGCAGATGTAGCAATGTGAACTTTATTTTGGATGTGATCTAATTAGATTTTTTTCCTTTCATGTCCAGTCAACTGTTTGATGCTACCAAATAAAATATCCTTGTAAGCTATGCATTATTTTATTATTCTTTAGTTTACAAGTGAGAGTACATATACTGTAATTAGTTGTGTTACACATACTGGGCAATAGTCACAGTTGAAATTCAGTTTCTTATTAAACTGTCTGAAATGTTTTGTTAGTCTTGCACAAACAGGAAGTTTTAGCTTTGTTTGGTCCTGGAATGTTCAAATGTTATGACTGATTGTGCCCTTTAGCAGTTGATGTTCAGTTTTGTTGATTCATCAGGAGTGAGCTATAGATATTTTACACCTAAGCAGAAACCTCTGGAGCAGTCTGTCGGCCGATTTGGCTCTCCCTTGTTGTACTTGAAGATACCACTGGCACAAACTGAAGTCTTTGTATAGATAAAGTAACAATCGTTGTCCCATAAATGCAAATAATAGAACTGTTTTGAGCATGAGCTACAATAATTGTGCTATATTGGGACAGCAGACGCAATAACTAACACTACAAACGCCAGACACAATTTATTTTATAGCAAAGATTCTCTGTGGCAGAATACTCCATAAGAATTTGCTGCAGGTCCTGGTGGCATGCAAGTGAGGGATGAACGTTTACTTTTACACTTCTTTTTTAGTGGGAGATCCAACTGTGTGAGTAAGTATGCAGGTTTGTTAACAGCAGTCATAAAAAGGATCTTCTGCAGTCACACTTGTCTAATGTCTCTGGCCAACATAAAGTGATTTTAAAGGTTTTGTTTTTATTTTTTCTAAAATTAAGAAACATGTTGTACTTAACTGCTCTGTGCAGGGGTTTTGCACAGAGTAGCCCGGATCCTCCTCTTCTTGGGTCCCCCGCTGGCTCTCCAGGCCCCTCCCTTGTGCCTAGTGCCCCTGTAGCAGGCAGCTTGCTATGGGGACACCCAAGCAGGTAGTGCTCAAGCCCCTGCTCCGTGTGTCCATTTACGGCCCAGCCCCACCGCTGCTCTCTCTTCCTTGGTTCACTGGCTATGATTGACAGTAGGGGGAGCCAATGGCCAAAAGAGGGGGAGAGCCAAGGCTGCCTTGCACATCGCTGGATCTAGATGGGGTTCAGGTAAGTTTTAGGGGGGTGCTGCTGCACACAGAAGGTTTTTTTTACCTTCATGCATTAAGTTCAATGTTAAGCCTTTACAACCACTTTAAATCTAGCCATTGAGCTAATGAGTTTAAATTAGTCTGCCTTCAAAAAAAAAAAAATTAAAGGTTGGTACTTCTTATTTCGACAGATATAACTCGCATTATTCAGCTAGACCTGGATCTGAAATTTAAGACCAACATTCGTGAACTATTTGAGGAGTTTGATAACTTCTTCCAGTCTTCAGTCATTGGGATTGCCCAAGAAATGCAACCGGTATACAGGTAAAGGAACTTTTGTACCACGTCATAGGCTAAACACTTTTATAGTTGTTTGTGTAAACAAGAAAAACATCCATTTAAAACATTATAATGGGTCTCATTACCACCCCCAAAACACAGATAAAAGTGTATGTGATGGCACATTCTTTTTGTTTTGGATAGAATTTGGCAGGGTTATTGAGAATAGCCCCTCTGTTTTTATTAGTGTCCATTGTTCGTTCAGAATGTGATGGGAGATCCAAAAAGTTGTAAGCAGAATAAGCGATGAGGGTAAATGTTCCAATGGGGACACCTGTTCCAGTGATTGCTATGTAAATGGGAATTCCCTTCATTTTGGGAGATTCTCTTGAATCTCCTGTTGCATCTCGGGACAGGAAGTGAAGGGAACTCGTCCTAGTAGCACATAGACTGCAACAAATAACCTGACGGGTTTTAACCCTTCCCTACTGTTTCCTCAATTATTTAAAAAATGTTTCCCCATCATCTTCCAGCACAGCTGCATAACTGATAATTGGTTCTACCTTCAGGGAAACCCATCCCCCTTGGCCTCAGTTCTGTGTGTGTTTTCTACAACAAGGAACTCAGAAAGATGTTTGTTTTGATTGACTGGATGGGCTGTGGAATTGGCCATGGTGGAGGAGGTTTGTGTTTGCATTTTCCTGTGGAAGAGTTTAAGTATTTCCTTAAGATGGTCACCAAGGTCATGTCTTCTTTAACATACATTAGTTAAGTCAGTCAAAGCCTCCACTAGATTCACAGCCCTATGAAGTTCTTTTAAAAGGGCGATATGGCTAAAGTCATCGAGCAGAGATGTTACTCCTGAATGTGAATGATGTGGAGTTTCCATTTGATGGTATTTTACTTTTCTGTGCGGAACTTGATACTGTCAACTGAAAAAGGGAACAGTTTTCTGAGCAGAAAAAGAAATTCAGCAATAGACTTTTCCTTTTTCAAGGTTCACAGGAATAATCTTAGCAGAATGCTAAAAGCCAAGACACAATGAAGAAGTGTTGTCTCTATAAATACAAGCCTTTTTAATCCTAGAGAGTCCGCTCCCAAGGACCATAATGATGCCAACTCAGGTGTCAAGGAGAGAATGGTTTGGTTCAGTCCTGAGTCGGTCAGAGTTTCTGCCAGCCTCTTTTTTTTTTTTTTCTCCAACAGGGAAACCTGCTGGAATTCCTAGGCTCCCTCCCCTAAAAAAAAAATTCTGACTCACCCACCGAAAGCTCAGGATAAAGTGTTCAACTGCATTCAGGTTTTTCATGAGCAGAAAGTAATACAACTCCAATTTCAGTTAGGGTCCTTTCACACGAGTGATCTGATCAGATCCGCCTGTCAGTTTTTAAGGCGGATCTGATCGACTCCTCCATGCATCCCTATGGGGCAGCGGATGTCAGCGGAGACATATCCGCTGACACCCGCTGCCATCCGCATCCGATCCTGTCCGTGAAATCCAGACGGATGGAAACCCTATTTTCAATCCGTCCAGGGGATCAGATGAGAGCGGACAGGCGGTCCGCTCTCATCCGATTCCCCCGTAGAGATGCATTGGGCTCTGTGTGTGGAGAGGGAACTGTCACCTGCCTACTCAGCGGGGATCTGTGTATCGATCCCCCGCTGAGCAGCACGGATCCGCCTACGGAGGCGGACCGTGTGAAAGAAGCCTTAGAATGCTGTATAAAATATACATAATAATAGAATGCAAATCTCATGAAACCATGAGTCTGTAAAAAGATGCGTCTAAAACATTTTGAACAATTTCAGAATAATGTTCCTTATTGTAAAACTGCAAAGACTTTAAATATATCCTCATCTACAGTACATAAAGTTATCAAAAGATTCCAAGAATCTGAAGAAATCTCTGTGCGAAAGGGACAAGGCCGAAATACAATATTGGATGCCTGTAATTTTCGGGCCCTAAGACGGCACTGCATTAAAAACAGGCATGATTCTGTAATGGACATCACTGCATGGGCTCAGGAATACTTAAAAAAATTACTGCCTGTGGAATGCGGATACAGTTCAACATGCCAAACCTAAATGCAAGGTAAAAGGCTCATTTAAAATGGTCTGTTGCAAAGTGGAAAACTGCTTCACTAGCCTGCCTGCAGTCCAGACTTTTCACCAATTAAAAATATTTGGTGTATCTTGAAAAGAAAAAAATGAAAAAGAAAGCCCAGAACTTTGGAGCAGTTATAATCTTATATCGGGTAAGAATGAGACAACTTTCTCAAAACTCTAGCAACTGGTCCCATCAGTTCCCAGAGGTTTATAGAGTGTTGTTAAAAGAAGAGGGCATGCTACATCATGGTAAACATGGCCCTGTCCCAACCTTTTTGAGACATGTTACTGCCATCAATTTGAGAATTACTTAATATTTTCTTAAAATGGTATGTTTTCTTAGTTTAAACACTTTGATAGTTTTTTTTTTCTATTGTGAATAAAATATGGGTTTATGAGATTTGCAAATCTTTGCATTCGTTTTTTTATGTAGATTTTACACAGCTTCCCAACTTTTTGACATTGGGGTTGTAATAACTGTGCAAACAACTCAGTTCAAGACAGAATGTGTCTGGAAATTACAATGTGATCATAAATCTAAAGATGCTTAATATCCAACCTGCAAGAAATTCAGCATGGAAATCATCTATTTGGTACAAAAGATTTTGAAAAGGGATGCATACAAGAATACTTTAGATCTTCAGGACCTTAACATTCCAATTTATCTGCTTCATCAGCAGTGCAGTATGTCAAACTTGCAGACCAGACAGCAGACAGTATTCAATTCTAGGTTTTGCCATTAGGTCTCTCGGCGGCACCCAGAAATATTAATATTGGCTAGACCGATGTCACACTTTTTATCTGCAAAAATCTGGTTATTTCTTATTTTAGACTAAATCCTCAAGGCAGCTTAGACTCTTGTCTGATCTTTACAATGTGCTGGAGACCCTGCAGGCCATGGGGTGAATAGTCAAATGGGAAAAATCCTCTCATTCTTTTGGAGTTTTTCTGGGTTACAATATAGTGTAGATGCCAAAATACACTTTCTATATCAATTGATTGCATCGGACACTTTATTTTTGTACAGGACACTTTATTTCTGCATGGGACACTTTAATATGAAAAATGAAATGGAACATATGAATTATTGAAAGCACGTGTCACTTTTATTTGATATTACTTACATTGTTTTTGTTTTTTATTATTTTTGCATATTTATTTATTTGTTTAACTCCCATAATATTGTAATTCACGAATTAATGGTGCTAGCACTGTTTTACTATTTGTTCATTTGCTGGGTGATTTCCTCACAATAGAGACAGCTGCTGCACATAACTATCTCTGTGGTATAATTTTTTATTTAGGAGCACTGCTGGACAGGTATTTGGGAAGGCATTCTTAGGGCCCACTGACACCACAGCGTTTAACCCTTTCGCTTTCAGGCCCTGTGCTCCACTTGGCCAGACCATTTTTTCAGTTTTTCCATTGTTTTTTTATTTTTCCCTTACAGCTTTCAGAGTTTGTTAAAGACCTAATCCCACCCCCCCCCCCAAACCTAACATTTTCTGAAAGCACATGACCTGTAAAATAAAGAGCTGCACAAATGTTTATCAATTTGCTGTTTTCACAAAAAATACACTTAAATCATTATTAGTGGATACATAATTTACATAATTCCTGCTAAATTCCTACTAAATATAAAAGCTAAAACAAATACTGTACATAAGAACAATTTGCTCAAAATCTGGAGGTTATCATTTCTCACTTACAACTTTGAATTTGTAAAAGACCCCCCCAATATATTTTCTGAAAGCACATGACCTATAGAATAAAAAAATGTTCTACTAATTGTTTTTAGGGCCCAGTTGTGCAAATGTTTAGCAACCTGCTATTTACACTAAAATCATTATTAGTGGACAAACAGCAAAACTTGCAAAATTCCAAGGCCTCCTTCACATGGAACGTACTAAAGTGTATGCCCGTTTGGGCCCGTACTTACCCCATGGGGATGCCCAGGTGTTCAATTCATTACCATGCAGGAAGTCCCACTCATGTCAGTTGGGATGCAGCGAATGCACAGGCATAGCTGCTGCTCCCAATCTGACATTCATATGGGTGTGGGTGCATAGCCAGACAATGTTAGCTCAGGGAAATGCACCCGGACCCAGACAGTTGTCAAATTAGGAACAGCAGCTGTACACCCAGCCTCACAGGGGCATACACTGTAGTATGACCTGTGTGAATGAGGCCTTACTATGTTTTTTTTTTTTTTGGTGCTTTGATGAGATAAAGGTCTAAACAGACAGATAGAGAAAGAGACTTAGGCAGTCCCTTTCTCTGCAGCCTCAGCTACAATGCATATGTATAAATATAATTCTCTGTAAATAGACTGCTATTAATTCACAGAACTGAACTGAACAACAGCAGCAGCCAGCGGTAAGAGGAGGAGAGAGAGAGACGGCCTGCAGCATTGCATGGAGGGGGTGCCTGGGATCAAGTGAAGGGGGTCGACTGCATGGGGGTTTTGGAACAGCCCCCTGGTCATTGGATTTGTTTACATTTTTTTGCTGTGGCTCCCTATTGACAGGCTAATGCCGGCAGGAGGACATGGAGGGAAGCTGGCAGCTGCAGGGAAACCACAATAAATTAATGCCGCCAGGTTCGGTGCTGGGGGGAGGAAGGGGGAATAAAAGTGTGTGTGTAGGGGGGGGGGGTCATTTTATCCTTGGCGGACAAAGGGAAGAGAGGAAGAGAACTCAAGTGGCAACCTGCGAAGCTCTGGTGAACTCCATGCCCAAAAGGGTTAAGGCAGTGCTGGAAAATAATGGTGGCCACACAAAATATTGACACTTTGGGCCCAATTTGGACATTTTCACTTAGGAGTGTACTCACTTTTGTTGCCAGGGGTTTAGACATTAATCACTGTGTGTTGTTATTTTAAGAGGACAGCATATGTACACTGCTATACAAGCTGTACACTCACTACTTTACATTGTAGCAAAGTGTCATTTCTTCAGTGTGGTCACATGAAAAGATATATTAAATAGTTACAAAATGTGGGGATACAAAATGTGAGATACTGTAAATAAGCAAAATAAAGAGCATCACAAGAAACCCTGGAAGCTTCATCAAGTCTTAAAAAGCATGTAAACCCTTACATTGCAAAATAACTCATTCAGGTTTTAAAAAGAAATAAAAGGTCAAACATATTTGTGTATAGATATTAAAACCTTTATAAATACCTTTTTTCCCTCTTTATTTTTTTATTTTTTTTTTATGGGGTGCCTGTCAGCTGAAGTCTGATCAGTGGAGAGTGTCTGATTAGAGGGACTGGCAGGAACAACAGGGATTTCACACAAAGAAAGCAATACAAAGAGAACAGGAGACTTTCTCATACAAGGAACGGTAGAGCAGGCACATATCAAGAAAATGAAATGTTGGTTGTACACCTCCGTCATGAAATCTGAGTAAAGCACATATATCTGTAGTGTTTACTTATCTCTCTCCAAAGCTCTGTGTCATTTCTCTCTGGTGCTTGGTTCCTCTTTTCTCATGAGTCACTGCTGACAAGTTATCGTGGGACATGAGATAAATTTGTGACTGGGGAGGGGAGTCTGCATCGTTACTTCGTTCCTGTGTTGTGTGTGAATGGGGGTGTGTCCCTTTCCTCCAATCAGCTCTCACGCATTGTACAAGAGCTCTAACTGCAGCTCTCGCCCCCTCCTCTGTGCTCCCAACAGATTAAGGATTTTATCTATCTTCAGCACTTTTGAAAGGATGTAAAAAGAGAAGACAGCAGATATACTGTACATGTAAAACTTATGTAGGAGGATTTGTTTCATCTCTGTATATCATCTGAGGCTATTCACTTCAGTGGGTATATGTGAGGGTTTACATCCACTTTAAACAGTATATAAAAACCGTAACATAGGGTGTAAATGGTTTTCCAGCTGTAGTATCATCAGGGGGATTTATCTTTATTATGTATGTGATACTCTCAAGGCTTTTATTTGTTAAGAGTACAACATCTGAAAGAGGGAATGAAGAAATGGATCAGCAAAGGAGGAGTAGACATGAATTTAAAAATTATCAGTTGGTCCTATAGGCCACCTTCTTGTTGAATCAAATTTTGTTTGGCATTTCAGGCAATACAATAGAATGAAGTGGAGAAACAACCCTGTGTCAGATTGTTACAAAATAAAGTACAAGAATTATCAACAAGTGCCACATGTAACGTTAAAAAACCATACCCCGTGGAGAAACCATACCGTCGTCACTTCCGGTCTGAAACAGCTGAGCAGCGCAGCAGTGCGCATGCTCAGAGCCCCGGATACGTAAATGAACATGAAAGAATTTGACAAGTGCGCATGCTCGGTGGGCATGAAATTCTCACGGCACTGTGTCTAATGTAATACTTGCGGCGGGTACATTAAAACACTTCGGCTGCAACATAAATCATCTCCTCTGCTATCGCTGTAACTTCCCTCATCTCCAGTAATAAATATAAAAGCGGCGGCGGGTGTATGAGATGTAAATGTTACGGCGATCGCGGCTCCGTGATCCGCTTTTATATTTATTACCGGAGATGAGGGCAGTGACAGGGCGAAGAGCGGAGATGATTTATGTTGCAGATAAGCTGTTTTAATGTAAGCGCCGCAAGTTTAACTACCGTGAGAAATCCATACCCTCCGTAGCTGAACCGGAAGTGACGAGGGTATGGTTTTCTCACGGGTATGGTTTTTTCACGGAACACCACACTCAGGCTAAATAGGAGGTAGTTCTTTTGGATTACGTAACAAAGAATTTATGCAAGCCAATGAAATCGTCAGTGAACAACCTCTTGTGTTTCTAAGGAGATATAACCTATTTCGGAGTACCAAATTTTCTTGATTTGTTCCATTTGGTCTTTGAACAAGCAGTTTAGCTTCTCGTTGGTCACTATCTGCCTTTGCGTGTTTGTTGTGCTCAAAATGAATACTTCCATGATCTTGGTACTGTAATTTCCATGGCTAAGAAAATGAAAGAAATCAATCTTTTTTTTTTTTTTTTGCAATGGATGTGATTTGGAGTACCAGTAGTGCATGCATTGGGATTTATTTTTATTAGTATGACTAAGGCTGGGTTCACACCTAATACGGATGCGGCTCACAGCAGGGATACCGTGCATGCATGTTCTCCATTTCAGGGACAAATCAGGCCCGTATTTTTGCCTGAATTCGGACCTGAAACAGGACCCCCTGTGCAATCTGCTCCACAGCCGCCCCAGAGATGTGTGAACCGTTTCCATTGAGAGCTGGGCACACTCTACTGTCATGCGAATTGGATTTGGGAAAACCTGCATCCAATTCGCATTAGTGTGAACCCAGCCTAAAGGGGTTGAGGAAGTTATACATGTAAATCCCAAATCTTTTGGAATTTAGATCCACCAGATATGATGTACTATGCCCTCTTGTCTGCAACCACCAGTGCCGGGAACAGAATATCCTGCGCCAAGGGTGAAGATGGCAAACTACGCCCCCCCCCCCCCCCAGGTGGAGGGAGTGGAGCTAATAGCGGTGCGTGGAGCAAAAGGCTCCATTCACACCTTTGCAGATGTGATGGTGTGTGTGTGTTTTTTTTGAGCAGCATTTATAGGGCAGTCTGTTTATTTCAATTAGCTGCCCTACACTTGAAGAATTCACAAAAGGGCTTTTTAAAATAATTGCACTGCAGTAAAAATGCATGGTACTTTATGATGCTTTTTGTTGTAGGGGAATGAATGCAAAAGCAAGGTGTATGCTGTGCCATTAAGAAATAACATCGCATATGCTCACCTGTAAAAGTGCTATGTTTGTGTAATACGGGAATGCATGCAATTTTGCACATATTCCTGCAATGCACAAATATCTACCTAGAGAAGGATAAATTATTTCAAACAGGACTGGTGCATTCCCCCCCCCCCCCTTCCATCCGGCACCCTCTCCCCACACCATCCTCCCACCACACCTACCATTGTGACAGGATTGCATTGAGACAGGAGAAGGGTATCTGGGCAGAGAGACAGGTGGGGGGGGGGGGGTCTGTGGACAGGAAAGGGGTATCTGGAAAGTGGGACAGAAGAGGAGCAGCGTCACTGGTGGGGGCAGCATGACAGGAGGAGGCAGTGGAACAGAAGGGGGCAGTGTGACTCTGATCTTACACACCTTGGGAATAACCAGTTCTCCCAGGTGGGGGGGGGGGCAGTGTTACAGGTGGGGGCAGCATCACAGGTGGGGGTAGTATGACAGGAGGAGGCAGCCAAACAGGAGGGGGGCTGTGTCACTCTGATCACACACACCTTGGGAATGACCAGTTTTCCCAGGTAGGGGGATAGTGTGGAATTGTGGATTTTTACAGATGGAGAATTCTAGGCTGAACACTGTTTAGGTATTCAGGCAGTCCGGTAGCTGTTTAAATACAATGGCTGGCTGTGCAGATTCCTCCATCCATGCTGCATAGAATGGGTGGGGGGAATGAGAGTTTTCAGGCTGAACGAGAGTAAAACCACTTGATTTCCCCATCTGTGCTAAAGAGCAGGATTTGAGCCATATATGGCTAGCATAAGTCTTGTCATTTTATTTCCTTTTGCTATTTTAGTTCTCATCAGGTACTCAGCCTAGTTTTACCCCACCAAATATAGAGTACATTCCTTGTTCTATAAAGGACACAATGAAGATAACAAGCCTGTCCTTTATCTGCCTTGAAGATCAGCAGCTATCGTTTTTGCCTTATGCCTTGATCAGGTTTTTTTTTTTTTTTTTTTTTTTTTTGCAGCAAGTTGGCCGAGAAAGCTTTTTGCAGTAAAGATAGCAATGACATCAGAACAGAATGTTCTATACTTGTAACCTAGAGATAATATGAGCATCGTTTCCCAAACTGCAACATATTATAAGTCACTTACTGCACAATGAAGTGACTGCATTTTTTGGCTTGTAGCCCTTGAAGTGTATAAACCCTAAACCCAAGATAAAAAATGGAATATATTGCAGCTTACCAGCTTTTACCACCACCTACAGGAGGAGGACACTATGCAGAAAAGAACTCTGTGCCGCCTACGGGCAGTCCTAGTGGGTATAAAACCCTCTCTATGCTATAGGCAAGCTAGTTACTTATACCTAGAGTAAGGAGTATGGGCATGGCTTCCTGCAGGGACCTGGGGCTCCGTAGGCCCTTTTTTCCCCCCTTTTCCTGGAATTTGTTACTATGGAGATCTTCAATTAACAGCCAGGCTGGGCGACAGGCTAGGTAATCTAGATCCAGTAGTCACCCTAGTTTGGCCAGCGAGCACAGGCAAGCCTTTAGCTACCCACCTGTATGGCTACGACTACCTCATCCTGGACTGGGGCAGGTGGTGAATTAAACATCTCACGGGGACACATATGACCCTCCCGTCTGCAGTTCATGTCACAGCATTGAAAAAAGAAAAAAAGGAGGCGCTTTTTTCTCCCCATTATAATTGCCTCAAAAAAAATCTTATATCCAATACTTAATAAAATACAGTGTAGCTGTCCCTTTATGTGAAATATTAAACACTTTTAAAACAGAAAAGTAGTGCTTCACACTTCACAACATTAAAATAATACAAACAATTGTGTAAAAATATGTGCTAATTAAAGTGGATTTCCGGGCACAAAAACGATATTTTTTTTTGTGCCCCTCCGCTAGGTAGACCTCACCTGAAAAGGAATTGGATAGTTATTTTTTTTTTTTTGTTTACTCACCTTTTAATTGAAGATCGTAAATACTCACCGCAGAGTACTTCCTCCCTCGGCGCCTCGGCTCACCCCGTCACTTCCTGTCTCGCTATGATTCCTGGGAGCTGAACGTCATAGCTCCCAGAAATCAATGCGACGGCACCGGCCCCGCTCGTCATTTCGTGGCGACGCCGCATTCCCCTGCTAAACAGCTTCTGGGCATGCCCAGAAGCTGTGGAGGAATGCAGCGCCGCACCGGAAGTGACGAGAGGGGCCGGTGCAGGCGCATTCTGGGACAAGAAGATGCGGAAGAAGACACAGAAGAGGACCGCGCCGGCTTCAGCTGCCCACAAGAGAGATGGAAACGCTGTGGAAGAAATTTTATAAGTAAGTATTTCTTCTAAAAGGTAAGTGCGAACCAGGACAGATCAGAGGGTAGCCATTGTGGAATGTGCTAGCCCTGACTGTCCCGGGGGTATGTTTATTAAAAAATGACTTTTGTGCCCGGAACTCCGCTTTAACACCCGGTATTCTCTGTCAAAAAACTTAGTGAATTCATGAAGTGAGTTTTAGAAACTGTGTCCCCACACCAAATTAATGCTACTATGAATCTCACTTTTCTTCACTCCTCCACACCAGGCATGCAAAGGTTGGCCACGACGTGGTGAAAAAGTGCTTAAAAAGACCTTTTACAACAAGGTCAGTATGTTCTCCTGTAGCCCAGATGTCCAGTCTCCCAGGGGTCTCAAGAAAGGTCCACAAACTCTACAATCACTTTTCCC
This sequence comes from Pelophylax lessonae, assembly GCF_965119305.1. Lineage (NCBI taxonomy): Eukaryota > Metazoa > Chordata > Amphibia > Anura > Ranidae > Pelophylax > Pelophylax lessonae. The sequence goes on from NC_138770.1 coordinate 287,440,270, forward strand.
CATGTTCAATAATAGATCAACATGGACAGAAAAAAAAAAAAACCTCTCATAGTGTAGTATTTTATTAGGCAACAATTAAATGTACACAATAAAAGATCCCACTCACATTTATAGCTGAAAATATAAGACACCAATATAGACAGCCTTTGTGTGTTTCCTGTTTTAGTGCCATTGCTCTCACTGGAGCCAGGGTGCGTTCCAAAAGTTGGAAGCTGTGGTCTGGATGTGACATCACCAGAAACCAGAAGTGAGGGCAGAAGTTCCGCTTCCTTGTGTTGGGGGTAGTTCCCTGGACTCCTCACCCTCTTCCTCAGAAGTTTCTGAGCCCAAGTCAGGCTGTGCTACCATGGACCCTAAAGACGCTATCCCTGATTCCTTAGACAGTGGGGATGACTCCTCTGCCTCTGTTTCAGCGCATGAAAAGGCATGTGTAATCGCACTAACTACTTCATGCATAAATCACTTAAAATCAAGGACCCCTCTGGGGCTACCATGAGGTAGGTAGCTGTCCCTTTGGCACTGAAATGGCTTAATTTGATGAGGCTTTTCCTTGCCCTGCAAGTTTTGATGAATTTATTTACAAAGATGGGGAACATCTGAAGTGGCCTATCATTGTTCTGAATCCTTTTGTGGTAAGTTACCCCTTTGAGGAGGTCTTTTTATAGAAGCGAACCTTTCCATCTGTGGCGAATCTTCCCATCTCTACGTTGAACAAAGCAGCCATGATACTGGTGGGGTCTCCCTCCTTTAAGTATTCTGAGAACCGTAAAGTGAACTCAGTCACCCGCACCATGTTTACTATTGCCTGGTTGGCATTGTAGTCTGTGTTGGCCATGGCCCTGGTGTTTCAGACGCTTACCGAATGGGCCAGGATTCTGTGACTAGGTCTAAATACAGGATAGGTGTCCCCAGTGTATGTAGATTTGGCAGAGAAGTTGGTTGAGGGCCTGAAATGGGTATGTGACTAATCCTTAGATGCAGATCTGCTACTTTCCAAGTTCTGCACCTTGGCGGTGATGCTTCAGCGGTACAGTGGCTTAAATGCTGGTCCGCTGAACAGATGTCAAAAAAGGCCCTGGTGGACCTACCCTTTCAGGGTGAATGTCTTCCGGTGCTACCTTAGATGATATTCATAAGAGTCTCACTTATGTTGTGGAAATTCACAGCTGTACAAGAATGCACTGCAAATGCATGTAAATAAATCTCAGTAAATAATTGGTAATGCCTAAAAAGCCCCAGAAAAGCATTACAAATTAATTAAAAATGCACATGCGTAAGTGCACATGGCGCGGAAATTGCTGTGCAAATGAGCTTTTACAGAAGTCTGTGTCCTGTACTGTACTCCACTACAAGGATTTTACTGGCAAGTCAAAAAATCCTATTTTTGTATCCAGCTAGGAGTTTTTCAGTTCTTGTTGTAAGGTTTTTTTTTGTCCATGCTCCCTTTTAGATCAGTTCTGATTCTGAGATATTCTTGGGCTGCCTTGTATTCACAGAATGTTTATAGTCTTCCCACAGAATTTCAATTATTTTTAAAGGGGGACTGTGAGGGCCATTCTAAAACTTTCAGCTTGCTAATCTTCAAATTGCTTATGCTTTTGAGGCAGACATGAAACTTCCAAACAACTGTTACATTTAAATATTTCTGTCACCCATGAGGGCAATATTCATGTGTTTATAGAGGCATTTTACCTACCAAAGGATTTCTAATCTTTGCCGACAGTAATGTGATCTAGACATCCTTGTAAGACTGTGCATACCAGAAGCACAGCAAGGCCTGAAGAACCCCAGCATTATGATTACTTTGTGGAAGAGCAGCTTCAACATGTGAGGCCATCTCTCTGCTCTCTGTCCTCGTCTTTTTTGAGCATATATTCACATTCATATAGTCAGCATTGCAGTAGAAGATAATTTGGATACAGGCCAACAGTACAAGAAACAGATATGAGTGCTTCTGTTCAAGGATGCTGATATAAAGACTAATTCAGCTACATAGTCTAATTGCATCTAAAAATACATTTAGGGCCCATTTGTACTTAAGGAAACTTTACTATTCAATGCACCACAACAGGTGAAAGAACTACATGACCCATTGAATGGCACCGCAACGCATGACAACACATCTGATCTACATGCGTAATGTTACCATTCATTGCAGTCATGTGCATTCCTTCATCTGTTGTGGTGCATTGGATAATGAATGGGATGCCTTAATGCAGGGGTGTCCAACCTATGGCCCAAGACGGCTATGAATGTGACCTATTTCAAAATCGTAAACTTGTTTTTTTTTGGGGGGGTTGTAAAAATGTTTGACAGTCTCTCTTTACTGGACTGTAATACGTTTTTATCTTCCCAAGGAAAAATGTCCCACTCGTCACAATCATGTCTTTATGCATTCATGTCATCAGTTTTCGGTAGCACCTATAGTTGTGAACAACTATTTCCAAGGATGAAGCCCAAAGAACCAAAATGTTTGATGAGCACCTTGAGAATTGCTACTACATCCATCCAACCAGATATTGATGCATAGCAAAGCAAAAACAATATTGAATATTGCACTAGTGATATGTTGTCCGCTTTTACTTTTATAATAACAAATATTACAAAAAATTTAGTTTTATTACTCAGATAGATAAATTATAATTTATTATTATGAATTATCATTATCCGTGATCCTCAACTTGTGATCTTACATATAGTATGCTCATGTGGAATCCACAATAGTGTGCCACATCCCAAGAACAATAGAATCTAAGAAAAGAATTCCCCTAGAGGTGGGACTTTATAGGCACTAATATATTGATAAATTTATAAATACAAAGGCATTATTAGAAAACAATTGTGTTTTATTGAAATAACAAATTACATATCAATTTAAAAAATAATGGCAAGTTGTGTACAGTATATTAGATCACATAACAAGTGGCTACCGCTTTGATATAAGGTGTAAACCCAACGCGTTTCAGAGGCATAGGTAAAAGGCTCCTTCTTCAGGGGACAACCTTTTAAAGACGGTATACTTGGTTATGTGGATAAAGTTAGTAACAGCTTGCCAATGGAGATAAAAACATGTGACTGTATTGCTCAGATCACTGTATCAGGAGGTATCGAACAGAGGAGGTCATAGTGAAGTTTGAATGGAAATCATTCTTGTTTCATTCTGATATTTGTGTATCCCTCAGCAAGAAGCATTGCTCGTCTGTCTGGAGGAGAACGCTGACCACACTCTCTAACAAGCCTTACTCCAACTTGGTTCTAAGATTCTCCATCTATTGTGGGTTCCAGCTGTCTCCAATCAGCTTCTTGCTGAGGGATACACAAATATCAGAATGAAACAAGAATGATTTCCATTCAAACTTCACTATGACCTCCTCTGTTCGATACCTCCTGATACAGTGATCTGAGCAATACAGTCACATGTTTTTATCTCCATTGGCAAGCTGTTACTAACTTTATCCACATAACCAAGTATACCGTCTTTAAAAGGTTGCCCCCTGAAGAAGGAGCCTTTTACCTATGCCTCTGAAACGCGTTGGGTTTACACCTTATATCAAAGCGGTAGCCACTTGTTATGTGATCTAATATACTGTACACGACTTGCCATTATTTTTTAAATTGATATGTAATTTGTTATTTCAATAAAACACAATTGTTTTCTAATAATGCCTTTGTATTTATAAATTTATCAATATATTAGTGCCTATAAAGTCCCACCTCTAGGGGAATTCTTTTCTTAGACTCAACTTGTGATCTGTCCACGTTTTTCTGCTCACCAGCTATCCTTATTCTTAGTGAGCTTTATGTGTGGCCCTAGAAAATTCCTCCTCTTCCAATGTGACCCAGGAAAGTAAAAAGGTTGGACACCTTTCCTTATGCAAAATGCATTATTGTTGCTATAACACTCATGAATGTGTGTGCATTCATTAACCGGCAACTAAACACTTAAAGTGTTATCAAGCCCAGGACCCTGCATTCACTATATTTGGTCCCCCACAGTACATATAACATGGAAATGCAATTATTTTAGTAAATACACTGCTCAAAAAAATTAAAGGAACACTTTTTAATCGGAGTATAGCATCAAGTCAAGTAAACTCATAGGATATTGATTTGGTCAGCTAAGTAGCAGAGGGGGTTGTTAATAAGTTTCAGCTGCTTTGGTGTTAATTAAATTAACAACAGGTCACTCCCCCCCCCCTTTTTTTTTTTTTTCATCTTTTTCTCCCTCCCCCCCCCCCCTCCCCTCCTTTCCTCTCCTCTCCTCCTTCGCCTGTCCTTACTCCCCCCTTCCTTGCTCTTTCTTGTCTCATGCTGGGAGCATAGTGGCTAACGGGCGGGCCCAGGCGACTGGCACCCCTCCTCTCCTCTACACATTAGTGGCTTGTCTGTTATTCCTTTTTTATGGACGACTCCCCTCTTCCCCGTCCCTGGGCGACGTTCGCCCAGGGTATGGGCCTTACTGAGGACCTGCCTGACTTAACTAGTTGCGCCCCCTTCGAGGTTTCCTACCTCCTCTGAGCTTTTCTTTTTCTCTTCTCAAACATACAACCTCCTTTTACGCACTTCAGGTCTCCACGAACTCCGCGTACTACGCATTGGATAGTTGTCCTGTGTTCTCTTTGTTTTCAATGCCGGTTTTTTTACACAAATGTGTTCTGTTACGCCTGTTTTCTATTGCTGACTGTTTGTACTTTTATACTTCAATAAAAAAAAAAAAAAAAAACCAACAGGTGCACTAGATGGGCAACAATGAGTCCTCCTCCAAAACAAGAATGGTTTTATAGGTAGAGGCCACTAACATTATTTTTTCCTACTCCTCTTTTCTGACTGTTTTTCACTAGTTTTGCATTTGGCTAGGGTCAGTGTCACTACTGGTAGCATGAGGGGATACCTGTACCCTATAGAGGTTGCACAGGCAGTCCAACTCTTCTAGGATGGCAATACATGCCATTGCCAAAAGGATTGATGTGTCTCCCAGCACAGTCTTAAGAGCATGGAGGAGATTCCAGGAGACAGGCAGTTTCTCTAGGAGAGCTGGATAGGGCTGTAGAAGGTCCTTAACCCATCAGCAGAACCAGTATCTGCTCCTTTGTGCATGGAGGAACAGGACAAGCATTGCCAGAGCCCTAAAATGACCTCCAGCAGGCCACTTGTGTGAAAGTCTCTGACCAAACAATCAGAAACAGACTTCATAAGGGTGGCCTGGGGGCTTCCTCTAGTGGGCCCTGTGCTTACTGCCCGACAATTGGCAGATCCGCCACTGGAGCCCTGTGCTTTTCACAAAGGAGAGCAGGTTCACTCTGAGGACATGTGACAGACGTTAAAGGGTCTGGAGAAGTCATGGAGAACAATATGCTGCCTGTAACATTGTTCAGCATGACCTGTTTGGTTGTGGGTTAGTGATGGTCTGGGGAGGCATATCAATGGAGGGACACACAGACCTCTACAGGCCAGTTCCTGGAGGATGAAGGAATTGATACCATTGAATGGCCAGCCTGTAAGTTTAGGTCAGGGCCGGCCTTTGGGGTGTGCGAGCCGTGCGGCCGCACAGGGCGCCATGGGCAACAAGGGCACCGTGCGGCCATCACGGCTCGCAGAAGATCAGGTGATTCAGGCCACACAGCGGGAGGTGAGCGGCGACCGCGGCCTGGACAGGGTTAACACAGGCCGCGTCCGCCGCTTACCTCCCGCTGTGCGGCTGAGCCTCGGTCACCCGTACTGAAGCAGTGAGGCGAGCTGTGTATCACACACAGCTCAGCCTCCGCTCCGATCCTTCCTGACGATCTCTCCTCCCTCCCTGCAGTGAAGCCAGAGGAGAGATCGTCAGCTCCTCCTCGCCCCGCCCCTTCTCCTCCTCCTCCTCCCTCCCTGTGTGGGCGGGAAGTTTAAAGAAAAAAAAAGCTGCAAAGAGTGGAAGGTAAGTGAGGACTCTCGCCTTTAAAAAATGTAAGGGGGGGCTTTTTGTGGGGAGCTCTGTGTGAGGGGGGGAGTCTGTGATGTAAGGGGGGGCTCTCTGATGTGGGGGGCTCCATGGGGGGGTCTGATGTAAGGGGGCTTTGTGTGGGGGGTCTGTGATGTAAGGGGGGGCTCCATGGGGGGGGTCTGATGTAAGGGGGCTTTGTGTGGGGGTCTGTGATGTAAGGGGGGCTCTCTGATGTGGGGGGCTCTGTGTGGAGGGGGCTCTGATGTAAGGGGGCTTTGTGTGGGGGGTCTGTGATGTAAGGGGGGCTTTGTGTGGGGGGTCTGTGATGTGGGGGGCTCCACGGGGGGGGGGTCTGATGTAAGGGGGCTTTGTGTGGGGGGTCTGTGATGTAAGGGGGGCTCTCTGATGTGGGGGTCTCTGTGTGGGGGGGCTCTCTGATGTAAGGGGGCTTTGTGTGGGGGGTCTGTGATGTAAGGGGGGCTTTGTGTGAGGGGGCTTTGTGTGTGTGTAGGGGAGCTTTGTGTGTGGGGTCTCTGATGTGAGGGGGGCTTTGTGTGTGTAGGGGAGCTTTGTGTGTGGGGTCTCTGATGTGAGGGGGGCTCTGTGTGTGGGGTCTCTGATGTGAGGGGGGCTCTGTGTGTGGGGTCTCTGATGTGAGGGGGGCTTTGTGTGTGTGTGTAGGGGGGCTTTGTGTGGGGGTCTCTGATGTGTGTGTGGGGTCTCTGATGTGAGGGGGGCTTTGTGTGGAGGGGTCTCTTAAGTGAGGGGGGCTTTGTGTGGGGGGGTCTCTGATGTGAGGGGGGCTCTGTGTGGGGGGGGCTCTCTAATTTAGGGGGCCTCTAAATTAAGGGGGGCTTTGTGTGGGGGGTCTCTGATGTAAGGGGGGCTAAGTTATTAGTGATCATAAAAAAGAAAAGTCAAATAAAGTGCAGAAAAGGTGCTAGAAAATGCTGGGGGGGGGGGCACAGGATTAGCTCGCACAGGGCGCCTGAACACCTAAGGCCGGCCCTGGTTTAGGTGGACGGCCATGTCATGATAAGTTTTCAGTTGTGCCATACTCTTTCCATTTTCAGATGATGGACTGAACGGTGCTCTGTGGGATGTTCAAAGCTTGTGATATTTTTTTTATAACCTAACCCTGCTTTAAACCACTCCAACTTTATCCCTGACCTGTCTGGTGTTTTCCTTGACCTTCATGATGCTGTTTGTTCACTAATGCCTCGTACACACGCATCGATTATTGGTCGGCCAATTTTCGGCTTGTTAGTATGATGCTTTCGACAACCAACTCCGACTTTTTGGCCGAATAAAATCTGGTGTGCAGGCTATAAAATTTTTGTTGGCCGTCAACACAACGGCCGATTTTCCATCAGTCGGTACAGATTTCGGCAGACAAAAATCTGATGAGCAAGACTGGGCATGCTCAGAGAAGAAAAAACACACAGAAAGTAAACTAGCGCATGACATCACTTCTGAAGTAGATTTTTTTTGGCCGAGAAAATTCGTGTGCACTCTAGGCACATTCCAACCAACAAAACACAACTCTGGACAAAAGTCGGACGATTGGTCGGCCGATAATCGTTGCTTGTGTACAAGGCATTAGGTTCTCTAACAAACCTCTGAGGACTTCACAAAACAGCTGTATTTATACTGAGATTAAATTACAGGTGGACTCTATTTACTAATTAGGTGACTTCTGAAGGCAATTGGTTCCATTAGTTTTTAGTTAGGGGTATCAGAGTAAAGGGGACTGAATACAAATTGCACACTACACTTTTCAGATCTTTATTTGTAAAATATTTTGCTTCCATTTCACAATTATGTGCCACTTTGTGTTGGTCTATCACATAAAATCCCAACAAAATACATTTACATTTTTGGTTGTAACATGACAAAATTTCAAGGAGTATGAATACTTTTTCATGGCACTGTAAATACCTTTTCTCATCAGCATTAATTATATAGAAGTCTTGTTACTTCTATTAGTGTCTGGTTAAAGCTTGTGGGGGGAGTTTTCATTCTACTCTGACTGTTCTATGAGGCTGCAGGCTGATAACATGCACCCTCCCAAGAAAACAAAAACTCTAGCAATACATACCAAACTGAGCATGTGCAGGGTGACTCCAAAGGCTCTTTACTATCAGCAGATGGATTGGGGACAGTGATAGAAAGGGAGGGATCAGAGAACACCGTATCAAACAGCCTTTTTACACAATGCTGAAGATTCACTCCTTAGGATACAGACTGATTTTACTGTTGTGGGTTTAGTAACACTTAAGGTGTGAATTGGTTCTGAATGATGTTTTATGGAAAAAAAAAACTGGATTATTGTATTTGCCTGTAGATGAGCTTTAAAAATCCAGAAGCAATAGCAGACAAAGGATGCTATCAATCAGGAAAAAAAGTAACTGGCTGTCAGCATGTCTCAAATGCAGTGTTATTTAATGCTGCTGCTTTCCAGATTTCATATTCTATGGCAGGTTCCAATGTCTCTGTGTAATTAATCTGCCAAAAGGGGGCTTGCCAGTCCTGAAAAGTAAACATTGCAAATTGATGCTTTGTCCAGTGACAGAGGCCATAGTCAAACCTAGTAATTCAGTTCCCCCTTTCAGTATGTTTTTCACATGCTAAAATAAACAAAAAGAGAAACTAAAAAAAGGCAAAACAATGCAAATCATTAAATTAAAAAATTTTAATTAAAATTCAGAGAGATCGGTGTGATAGAATATATGTAATGACATCCAGAAAAGTGATGTATATTTTAACATACTACAACCGGCTCTTCTGAATCTTCTGTATAATCATGTTTACAGCTTGGCATTTTTAAACGCCGTTGCAGTGAGCAAAGGCTATAAAGCACATACAACATGCAGAAAAATTAATAAAAAGTGAGAGAAATTACAGTACATGGTTCCCTAAGGACTACTATTGTGGGAAATATTATTGCATGCAGTTAATTCATCTACATTTTTCTTTTTTTTTTTTTTTTTATATTTATTTATATTTTACTTTACTTTTACATGCAGACCAAATTGTCCAGCAAAGGTAATAGAATTAGGAAAAATTGTTATACTGTTAGGGGTGTTGTTTTTTTGTACCACCTGGGATGTAACAACAATCATATGAATGGTTGAATGCAGCTGTACACGGGTTTACGTTGTTACCTGCATAAACCCATGCATGCATACAGCCGCACAACTCTAGACATACAGTCTGCATCCAGGATTGTACAGGTTTAGGCCAGTAAAGGTGTATCGTGCCCACATTCATTCATTATTATATCAAGCTGTATGCGGCAGCTGTGTATCCTGGACAAAAATCTGCCAGGAGATTGATATTTAGCCTCCTGCGCCGGTTTGCATGAGGCATTAAGGCTGGTTCAGCAGCTCAGTGCGCATAAAAACATTGGGAAAATATCATTAAGCAGAACTCCAGCCAAAAATAAGATACAAATAATTTGCCCATTACAAATAAAAATAACAAAACCAGCTTTTGCTGCAGTATTGCCCTAATGCAGAGATTCCCCCTGCTGTACTTTTTCTGCTGTTGGATGTCAGTCTGATGGCCAGCATCATTTAACCTATTTCCAATAGACCCTGGTTGTCCTGGACCCGCTGGACCTGCTCCAGCCTGTGATTTGACAGTGAAAGGAGAAGCAACACAGGCATGAGCTCATCTCTGTCCAATCAACAACCTTCTTGTAGGAATATGAATTCATTGCCCCCTATGCTCCTATTTCTTCTCACTCTCCTATACTGCTATACAGGGAGTACAGAAGGCTAAGAGCAGATACAATTCAGGTACTTCCACCACTTTCTATTAAAAAATGAATAATTGTTAATATTGTTAATTACTACACTGCAAAAAAAAAAAAAAAAAAATGAAATAAGTATTTGATCCCCAAGCAAAACATGACTTGGTGTAACCAAGAAAAACCGTCACTATTTCTTCGTCTTTGGCTATGTTCCCCGATTTCGCTGTTTTGGGATAAAATTCTCTCATTTATAACTGCCGTCACCAGGGAGTCACTGCAGAAAGGCCCTTTAACTTTGATCTTCAGCTACTCACCGCCAAAACCTGACACCGGACATAAGAGGGGAAGTCCTCTTAAGCACTGGACAACACTTATGCTTGATTGATGGCAGCACGTAAAGCCATTATGCGGCCATGGACGGATACAAATCCTCCGACTTTGTCTATGGTCAAAAAGGACCTCACAAATCTGCTTTACATGGAAAAACTGGACACCATTCTTCAAGAAAATGACATTTCTGAGCGTTTTTTTACCAGGTGGAGAGCATATATGGAGCATGTATTCACATTTTCTGAAATATCTTCTCTGATGACCCCCTTTCGTTATTCAAAATGGTATTGCAAGGCTTATTTATGTAATTCGCTGGGCAATTTCAAGTTGACCTAATCGGATGTAGACTGTTAGGATTGGCCCCAGTTGTGTTGCTCATGTTAGGTTATATGACTTGATATTCATAATGACTTCTACTCAAGTATCTACAGTAAGTTAGTATTTAAGTCATCCAGACCTCAATCTTTTAGGATTTATGTGGTTTTCTCCTCCTAGCTCTTTCCGTGAGAAAACTACGGATATGTCCTTCTTTCTTTTTGTCTTTTATGGTATTATTTTATTTTGGTACTGCTTTACTTGTTATTCATGGTGGTATGGACCTCAATATATAAGATGTTTCTTATATTTTGTAATTGTTAAAAATTTTAATAAAAATATTAAAAAAAAAAAAACAAAAAACATGACTTAATACTGATTGGAGAAACCCTTGTTGGCAAGCACAAAGGTAAGACATTTCTTGTAGTTGGTGACCAGGTTTTCACACATCTCAGGAGGGATTTTGTCAAGTTTTGCTTGGGGATCAAATCCTTATTTCACTCACTGAACTGCAACCTAATTTATAGAATTTGTTTTATGTGTTTTTTTCTGGATTTTTGGTGGATATTCTGTCTCTATCATGTAAAATACCCCTATGATAACAATTATAGACCCTTCATTTCTTTGTAAGTGGGCAAGTGGCTAACTTACAAAATCTGCAGGGGATCAAAAACGTATTTCCCCCAGTGTATTAGTACTGTGTATGCTATGTGCTTGTTTGTTGCAGTGTTGAAATGTTTTTAGATTTGCTTATTTGTCACTATAGCAAGCAGAGCATGTATAGACATTACAATTGAGTAGTTTGTACTGCAGTGCTAGACTAAAGCAACTTCATCCTTCAAATGGTGTCAGACAAGTCTATTGACTTGAGAATGATCTAGCTTTTACAGTAGGAATTCTGCTGTCCCCTTTTTTATGCATGCCACAATGTCTGTGGAAAAGCTCTTCCTGTTTCTAGAAGCAGGTTTGGGTGGGGTATGCCTATCAAACTTCTGATAGGCTTCCATAAAGCAAGAATGTAGTACAGTACTGACCCCTTCTAATAGCATCTGGTTGTCCCTACAGTAGGTTCCAACATTGGTCAGCATCTACTTCCTGGATGAAGATACTGGCTTAGATATGATACCGTTATGTACATCCTGGTGACTGTGATGTTCTGAGAAGGGTTAAAAAAAGTCTGAAACTGATTAACCCCTTGCTACAACCACTCACCTTGTAACTTGCTGAAAAAGTAGTGGTGTATTTATATAAGAAAACTTTGCATATGTATTCATCCAGCGAAACTGCTAGTATTTTTGTTCTGTATAAATGGGGCAAAGTCGACTTATTGACTCAACAGGTCAAATGTTATTTATTCATAAAAACTTGAGGAGTTCGGGAAAATACTGCATTATGGCCACTGGATAGAGCTAACGAGCATGGGAAATACTCACTGGCTCGATCCAGTAGCCATAATGCAGAATTTGCCCAAACTACTTTATTTTTAAGTGAATGAATAATATTTGATTTTTTAAGAAAATGGAGCAAAATCTGTTTTGTCCATTCGCATCGGATGACTGCATTAGTAGTTTCCCTGAACAAATAGCAAAGTGATTTTTTTTCTTTTTTTATAAGTATACCCTAAATTGTTTCATTCTGATCACTGGAGGTGAGGAAACTTAGGAAATATTTTCCCCCTGACCGCAACGGACAAATGACATGATCTCAGCCTAGACATCACTTCCCTGCATTTCATGAACTTCAAAGAGTTTTTAAAATAATGATACCACTGATTGTGATGTCAGCAATGCAATCCTGCTGTCGTGTAAAGTTAATAAAAGGTCCACTTTAAGTGAATATTAGCATAAAGTACAACCTATATACTGGCCATCCAGCTCCTCTATTAACCACTTAAGCCCCGGAGGATTTGGCTGCTAAAGGTCCAGACCCCTTTTTTCAACTTGGCACTTCGTGACTTTAACTGATAATTGCGCGGTCATGCAATGCAGTACCTAAACGAAATTTACGTCCTTTTTTTCCCACAAACAGAGCTTTCTTTTGGTGGTATTTGATCACCTCTGCGCTTTTTATTTTTTGCGATATTAATAAAAAAAGAGCGAAAATTTTGCAAAAAAATGACATTTTCAACTTTGTCTTTTAAAAAATATCCAATATACTCAATTTATGTCATTTTTTTTGGCCAAAATATATTTAGCTACATGTCTTTGACAAAAAAAAAATCAATGAGCGTATTTTTATTGGTTTGCGCAAAAGTTATAGCGTCTACAAACTATGGTGTAAATACTGAAATTTACGAAGCTTTAATTTCTGACTGCCTATCTCATTTCATGAAGTGCTAAAATGGCGGGGCAGTACAAAACCCCCCCAAACTACCACTTTTTGGAAAGTAGACATCCTAAGGAATGTTCTGAGGGGCATGTTGAGCTCATTGAATATTTTATTTTTTTGTCACAGGTGTTTGAAAAATGACAAAAATAATTTTTTTTTTTTTTTTTTACACAAAGTTGTCATTGAAATGATATATTGCTCACACATGCCATGGGTATATGTGTAATTACACCCCAAAATATATTCTGCTGCTTCTCCTGAGTACAGGGATACCACATATGTGAGACTTTTTGGGAGCGTAGCTGTGTACGGGAGCCGGAAAACAAATCACCACCATCAGAATTTCAAAGGGCGTACATTTTTCATTGCATTTTCTCACTACCTATAACGGTTTTGGAGGCCCTGAAATGTCAAGATACCACAAAACCCCCCCAAATGACCCCATTTTGGAAAGTAGACACCCCAAGCTGTTTGCTGAGAGGCATGGTGAGTCCATGGAATATTTTATATTTTGCCACAAGTTTCGGGAAAATTACAATTTTTTTTTTTAATTTTTTTTTTTTACACAACGTTGTCACTAAAAGATAAATTTCTCACACATGACATGGGTATATGTGGAATGACACCCCAAAATACATTCTGCCACTTCTCCTGAGTATGGGGATGCCCCATGTGTGAGACTTTTTGGGAGCCTAGCTGTGTACAGGACCGCGAAAACCAATCAACACTCTCAGGTTTTCTAATGGCGTAAATTGTTCATGTCACCTCTGCACTACCTGTCGCAGTTTCGGAGGCCCTAAAATTCCAAAATAGCACAAAACCCCCCCAAATGACCCCATTTTGCAAAGAAGACACCCCAAGCTATTTGCTGAGAGGCATGGTGAGTCCATGGAATATTTTATATTTTGCCACAAGTTCCGGGAAATATATATATATATATATATATATTTTTTTTTTTTTTACACAAAGTTGTCAGTAAATGATATATTGCTCACACATGCCATGGGTATATGTGAAATGACACCCCAAAATACATTCTGCTGCTTCTCCTGAGTACAAGGATACCCCATGTGTAAGACTTTTTTGCAGTCTAGCCGCGTACAGGACCCGGAAAACCAATCTGCACCTTCTGGCTTTCTAAGGGCGTAAATTGTTGATCTCACTCCTTACTACCTATCACACTTTTGAAGTCCATAAAAGGCCAAGATGGCACAAAACCCCCCCAAATGACCCCATTTTGCAAAGTAGACACTCCAATCTATTTGCTGAGAGGCATGGTGAGTATTTTGCAGCTCTCATTTTTTTTGGAAAATGAAGAAAAAACAGGAAAATGCATTTTTTTTCCTCTTTTTTCAATTTCCAAAACTTTGTGACAAAAAGTGAGATCTGCAAAACACTCAACATGCCTCTCTGCAAATAGCTCAGGGTGTCTACTTTCCAAAATGGGGTCATTTGGGGGGGTTTTGTGCTATCTTGGAATTTTAGGGCCTCCGAAACTGTGATAGGTAGTCAGGAGTGAAATCAACAATTTACGCCCTTGGAAAGCCTGAAAGTGGAGGTTGGTTTTCGGGGTCCTGTACTCGGCTAGACTGCAAAAAAGTCTCACACATGGGGTATCCCTGTACTCAGGAGAAGCAGCAGAATGTATTTTGGGGTGTCATTTCACATATACCCGTGGCATGTGTGAGCAATATATCATTTCCTGACCGCTTTGTGTAAAAAAAAAAAAAAAAATATATATATATATATATTTCCCGGAACTTGTGGTAAAATATAAAATATTCCATGGACTCACCATGCCTCTCAGCAAACAGCTTGGGGTGTCTACTTTCCAAAATGGGGTCATTTGGGGGGGTTTTGTGCTATCTTAGAATTTTAGGGCCTCCGAAACTGTGATAGGTAGTCAGGAGTGAAATCAACAATTTACGCCCTTGGAAAGCCTGAAAGTGGAGGTTGGATTTCGGGGTCCTGTACTCGGCTAGACTGCAAAAAAGTCTCACACATGGGGTATCCCTGTACTCAGGAGAAGCAGCAGAATGTATTTTGGGGTGTCATTTCACATATACCCGTGGCATGTGTGAGCAATATATCATTTACTGACCGCTTTGTGTAAAAAAAAAAAAAAAAATATATATATATATATATATTTCCCGGAACTTGTGGTAAAATATAAAATATTCCATGGACTCACCATGCCTCTCAGCAAACAGCTTGGGGTGTCTACTTTCCAAAATGGGGTCATTTGGGGGGGTTTTGTGCTATCTTAGAATTTTAGGGCCTCCGAAACTGTGATCGGTAGTCAGGAGTGAAATCAACAATTTACGCCCTTGGAAAGCCTGAAAGTGGAGGTTGGATTTCGGGGTCCTGTACTCGGCTAGACTGCAAAAAAGTCTCACACATGGGGTATCCCTGTACTCAGGAGAAGCAGCAGAATGTATATTGGGGTGTCATTTCACATATACCCATGGCATGTGTGAGCAATATATCATTTACTGACAGCTTTTTGTAAAAAAAAAAAAAAATATATATATATATATATTTCCCGGAACTTGTGGCAAAATATAAAATATTCCATGGACTCACCATGCCTCTCAGCAAACAGCTTGGGGTGTCTACTTTCCAAAATGGGGTCATTTGGGGGGGTTTTGTGCTATCTTGGAATTTTAGGGCCTCCGAAACTGTGATAGGTAGTCAGGAGTGAAATCAACAATTTACGCCTTTGGAAAGCCTGAAAGTGGGGACTGGTTTTCGGGGACCTGTACTCGGCTAGACTGCAAAAAAGTTTCACACATGGGGTATCCCTGTACTCAGGATAAGCAGCAGAATGTATTTTGGGGTGTCATTTCACATATACACATGGCATGTGTGAGCAATATATCATTTAGTGACAACTTTCTGTAAAAAAACAACAAAAAAAAAAGAAATAATAATTTTCCCGACACTTGTAGCAAAATATAAAATATTCCATGGACTCACCATGCCTCTCAGCAAATAGCTTTGGGTGTCTACTTTTCAAAAAGGGGTCATTTGGGGGGTGTTTGAACAGTCCCGGCATTTTACGCTCAATCTTAGCCACACATCACCCACTCTTCTAACCACTTGAAAACCAAGCCTTTTCTGTGCCTTTTTGTTTACATGAAAAAATATTTTTTTTTTACTAGAAAATTACTTTGAACCCCCAAACATTATATATTTCTTTAAAGCAGAGGCCCTATAGAATAAAATGGTGGATGTTGCAATTTTTTTTGTCACACGGTATTTGCGCACAGATTTTCCAAACGCAATTTTTGCGAAAAAAATACATTTTTTTTAAATTTATTGCACAAATACACTATATAATTCCAATTTGTTTGGTAAAATTTAAAAGATGATCTTATGCCGAGTTCATAGACACCTGACATGACATGCTTTAAAAATTGCGCACACCTGCGCAGCGGCAAAAACGTACGTACATTTTTAAAAACCTTTAAAAGTCTCTACAGGTTACCACTTTAGACTTACAGAGGAGGTCTACTGCAAGAATTACTGCACTCGATCTGGCGATCGCGGCGATACCTCACATGCATGCTGAAATTGCGGTTTACATATGACACTAGACCAACGCGTGCGTGTGCCATTGCGCGCAAGCACGGGGGAAAGGGGGCGGAGCTCGATTTTTTTTTTTTTTTTTTTTTGCTCTTTTATGTTATTTTGACACCTTTCCTTTAATTTTTTTTTTTTTTTAAATCATTTTTATTGCTATCACAGTGAATTTAGATATCCCCTATGATAGCAATCGGTAGTGACAGGTACTCTTTTTTTTAAAAATTGGGGTCTTTTATACTCTAGATCTCTCCTCTGACCTTAATGCTTCTGACCACGCCAAAATTGGTGTGATAAAATACTTTCCCAATTTCCCAATGGCCCTGTTTATTTCTGGCGAAAAAGAAGTCATGAAATGCTCGTAGCCTCCGGCATCTTAGGCCATAGAGATGATTGGAGCCATTCTAATCTTCAATTAGCTCTATGGTTAGATAACTGAACCACCGGCTGCACTCTCGGGTTAACCGGTGGGACAGGAGAGCCCGAGAAAAACCACGGAAGGCTGCGGAAGGCGGCGGTGGGGGGGGGGAGGCCCCTCCCACTGCATGTAAAAGCAGTCTAGCGGCCAATTACCTGCTAGGATTGCTTTTACATGTAAGCCGACCGCTGGCTGTAAAAAACGATACCAAGATGATGCCTAAATCTGCAGGCATCATCCTGGTATAACCACTCAAAGTCCAGCAACGTACCAGTACATTGCTAGTCCTTGTTTGGCATATAGGTTTTTTTTTTTTTCATGCAGCCTGTGGGCTGAACGGAAAAAAAGAGAACCTATCAGAAATCAGCACAAGAATAATGCGTAGTATTACTCATCATTAACCGCCCAAACAACCACCCACTGAATTTAATGATGGGTATACACGGCACTATCCACGTATACCAAAATAGGATTTTAACTGCAGTGCTGAAATCAGAAAATCACCACAGCTGCTATCAGCAAAGGTATCCATATATGCTGAGCGCAAACACTGTTTGTGTCAGAATATATAAAATCAATGCGTGGTAGCCGACGAGTACCTGCAAGAGAAACAGGTCACAAAAGAATGAAAAAACAAAGTACATTAAAAAAAGTACATTAGGAAGAGTAGGACATATAAAATGACTGACAACAACAAAAGTTTTTGGATTCTCATCATTAACCGCCCAAACAACCACCCACTGAATTTAATGATGGGTATACACGGCGCTATCCACGTATACCAAAATAGGATTTTAACTGCAGTGCTGAAATCAGAAAATCACCACAGCTGCTATCAGCAAAGGTATCCATATATGCTGAGCGCAAACACTGTTTGTGTCAGAATATATAAAATCAATGCGTGGTAGCCGACAAGTACCTGCAAGAGAAACAGGTCACAAAAGAATGAAAAAACAAAGTACATTAATAAAAAGTACATTAGGAAGAGTAGGACATATAAAATGACTGACAACAACAAAAGTTTTTGGATTCTCATCATTAACCGCCCAAACAACCACCCACTGAATTTAATGATGGGTATACACGGCGCTATCCACGTATACCAAAATAGGATTTTAACTGCAGTGCTGAAATCAGAAAATCACCACAGCTGCTATCAGCAAAGGTATCCATATATGCTGAGCGCAAACACTGTTTGTGTCAGAATATATAAAATCAATGCGTGGTAGCCGACGAGTACCTGCAGGAGAAACAGGTCACAAAAGAATGAAAAAACAAACAAAGGACATTTAAATGTACAGTAAGAAGAGTAGAAGGACATATAAAATGACTGACACAACAACAGTTTTTGGATCCTTTTATTTTTCTTTCTAACTGTTTCTTCATGTCTTGATTTGGGAGGGACTGCGATCTTCTGCGATCTTCTCTTCCAGCTTGGGTCTCTCAAAATGTCGATGGACATCCAACATCCTTCGAGACCCTGTGTTTGTGTGCCCTACACTGTGTCGTGCTGTACCCTACACTAAAACTCCACTAGTGTATGGTAGCGCTCAAAACATTCCCCGATGCAGAGACCAGGTTGGTCAGGACATTTGGGACAATAATAACGGGTGTCACGCCTAAATCCGCGCCTGCGACAGACACGACATCTTCTTTGGGGCCATCTTTGGGTAGGGGTACTCGGGAGGGCATAAGGAAAATGCCTCTCATGCAGCCGGCTCACTGCATCTGGAAGGGGAAGTTGGGCAGGCATGCCTCCTGGGTACAGGTAGGCAAGGATGATCTCTTCCTGGAATTCCCGGAAAGATCCAGTTCGTCCTGACGCCTTGTATAGGACAAAGGCGTTCAGCATCGCCAATTGGAATAAATAAACAGACACTTTTTTGTACCAGCGTCTGGCTTTACGGGCAACTAAATACGGCGCCAAAATCTGGTCGTTAAGGTCCACCCCTCCCATGTTAAGGTTATATTCGTGGACACAGAGGGGTTTCTCCACAACGCCAGTTGCCGTAGTGATTTGGATTGTCGTGTCTGCGTGAAGGGAGGACAGAACATAAACATCCCGTGTATCCTTCCACTTCACCGCAAGCAATTTGTCCGTTTTCAAGCAGGCTCTCGCCCCCCGACTAAGACGGGAATCTACAAGCCGTTGGGGGAAGCCCCGGCGATTAGGTCGCACGGTGCCACATGCGCCAATTTGTAATTCGAGCAGGTGACTAAATAGTGGCACGCTTGTATAAAAGTTGTCCACGTACAAATGGTACCCCTTTCCGGATAAGGGTGACACCAAGTCCCAAACGATCTTACCGCTGCTCCCTATGTAGTCTGGGCAGTTGGGGGGCTCCACACAGCTATCTTTTCCCTCATAGACCCGGAAACTAACTGTATAGCCTGTGGCCCTGTCACACAATTTATACAGTTTGACCCCGTATCTGGCACGCTTGCTGGGGAGGTACTGTTTCATAGCAAGGCGGCCAGTAAATTTAATCAGGGACTCGTCAACGCAGACAACTTGTTCGGGGGTAAACAAGGCTGCAAACCGCTGATTGAAGTGGTCTATGAGGGGCCGAATTTTGTGGAGCCGATCGTATGCAGGGTCTCCCCGAGGACGACAGATTTCATTGTCGCTGAAATGCATAAATCGCAGAATTTGCTCATATCTCGCCCTGGACATGGAGGCAGAGTACATGCGCATATGGTGAAGTGGGCTAGTGGACCAATATAGCCGCAATTCACTCTGTTTAGTTATGCCCATGTGGAGGGAAAGGCCCAGAAAGATCTTAAATTCGGAAACCGTTAAAGGTTTCCAGCCGAATTGTCTGGCAAGGGGCGAATTTGGGTTGGCGGCGATAAATTGTTGAGCATATAAATTTGATTGATCCACAATAGATCTGAAAAGATCTTCCGTGAAGAACAGCTCAAAAAAGTTCAGGGGCGTAAAACCAGCTGTCTCCACGTGGATTCCAGGTTGGGCGGTGAATGGGGGAAGTACTGGCGCTGTAGTATCAGTGGGTTGCCAATTAGGAAATGCCAGCGCATCAGGGAGGGCACTATGGGCTCTACGGGCCTGTCTTCGAATACGCGGTGGCTGCGGGCCACTACTTGTGCTAGCCACCGCACCAGCTTCAACTGCACTTAGGGGACTCGCCACGTCACCAGGTCTTACTGCAGTGCTGGTTGTACTAGGTCCAGGGTGTACTAGGCCGCTGGCGCTTGCCAGGTCGCCAGAAGGATGAGCGGCACTAGTACCCACACTCTGCTCCATACGAGCACCCTGCGATTCCTGCATCTCAACAACACCAGAATGGGGTCGGGTACGCCTGGGTCTAACAGGGACCCATCTGTCGTCGGAGCTATCTGTCAGGGAGCCGCTGCTGTCATTTGGTTCGTATACTGACCCTGATTCTGCCGGTGAGGCTTCCCCATCGCTCTCACCTGGCATGGTCATTATACTGTAAATAGCTTCATCACTGTACGAACGTTTAGACATTTTGGTAACTAAATTTACCCGTACAGTGATGCGACTCACAGGTAATAAAAGCACCTGGTTGTCGAAGACTATTTCAAGCGCTACCAAAAAAACTGCTAATGCTAGCAGGGATCAGGCCTGACTCTGCTAACACAGCGGTTTTGTGTCTTGTGTTTTTTTGTAAGTGACAGTAATCTGTTGATTACTACACTTACCTGGGTGAAAGGGTTAAACGCAGGTGCTGGCAGGAATCAGTGCTGATCGTGCAAACACTGCGTTTTGGGAACCCTAAACTATGGGGGCGCTAGTATAGCTCTGATCAGATCAGATATTGATCTGTTCAAACACTATACTAGAAATGGAAGTGTAGGTGCGTGCGTGTGTGTGTGGCAATCAAGGGGTTATTTCTAAACTATGCGCTGGGGATCTGGGGGGGGTGGCGGGGACCCTAAACCTCCTTTGGGAAAGAAACTAGCTAGCTAGCACAACCTCAAGTCACAATGACACCAATACAAAATACAGTAAAAACAGTATATTATGTGTGTATTAGTGCTAATGTGACAGAGGGTGTAGGGGTTAACGGGATGTGATCAGGGGGGGATCAGGGGTTTAAATCTTTATTGGAAGGGGCTGGCGGGTATCCTAAGGATAAAAGGAACGGTGGCAAGCGCTAAACCTGGTCACAAGTCACACTTATACAGGTATATAGAAAATACTATATACTGTATACAGTGTGCGTTGTGGCAGGGGGTGTAGGGGTGATCAGGGGGGGATCAGGGGATTAAATCTTTATTGGGCGGGTGGCGGGGACCCTAAACCTGCTTGGGACACAAACTTAGTCGCCTGCGCTAATTCTGATCACAATCACACTAATACAAAAATACAAAAACACAGTATATTACGTTTGTATTAGTGCTGATGTGACAGAGGGTGTAGGGGTTAACTAGCGGTGATCAGGAGGGGATCAGGGGGGATCAGGGGCTCAAATCTTTATTAGGGGGGGTGGCGGGTAATTCAAGTGGAAAAGGGGGGGTCGCAAGCGCTAGACCTGACCACAAATCACACTTATACGGGTATATAGCAAAATGCTATATACTGTATACGGTGTGTGTTATGGCAGGGGGTGTAGGGGTGATCAGGGGGGGGTCAGGGGCTTAAATCTTTATTGGGCGGGTGGCGGGGACCCTAAACCTTCTTGGGACAGAAACTTAGTCGCCTGCGCTAATTCTGATCACAATGACACTAATACAAAAATACAATAACACCGTATATTGCGTTTGTATTAGTGCTGATGTGACAGAGGGTGTAGGGGTTAACGGCGGTGATCAGGGGGGGTTCAGGGGGGATCAGTGGGTTAAATCTTTATTAGGGGGGGGTGGGGGGTAATTTGAGTGGAAAAGGGGGGGTCGCAAGGGCTACACCTGTTCACAAATCACACTTATACAGGTATATAGGTATATGCTATATGCTGTATATAGTGTGTGTTGTGTCAGGTGCTGTAGGGGTTAATTGGGGGGGCGATCGGGGGTGAAATGTGCCTATCTAGCTGTGTGTGATGTGCTTGGTGCAATTACTCACAGTAAGATGTGCTCTCCTCTCACGCTGGATCCGAAAAGACCGTTGGGAGGGGAGGGCACATCTCCTCTAAGCCTGTGTTTACATTTCACAGGCTTAGAGGGAGATCTGATTGGGCAGGACCGATCAACAGGTCCAGACCAAAAATGATTGGCCTGGACCTGATGACTGATCGGTTCTGAACCCAATCGAGTCATCGGCGGCGGCGGCGGGGCGCGGGAGCGCGCACAGGGCCGGCAAAAAGTGCTGACGTAGGCCTACGTCAGTTTGCCTGGCCGGGGCTGAGCGCCGACGTAGATCGTCGTGCGCCGGTCGTTAAGTGGTTAATATAGAGCAATGCTCTATATTAAAAAAATAAAAAATAATTTACAATTTAATGGTATTCTGTTAGAAGATACATTTTCTTGGATCAAAATGTTGTAGGATGGTACATGCAGAGCAATGCTTTAGGCTCTATGCACACTAGCTTAAAAAAAGGTTTCTAGTAGCAGATTTTGAGTTTTTTTTTTTTTTTCTGCTTCTGGAAGCAAATAGGGTTTATCCTATGTTTCCATGCACACTGCTGTCACTGGGTGACCCCACCCCTTTGTGGCATCATCGACTGGTGCATACATACATTGTTTGTGTTGGTGGCTGGCATTCATCGTGATTGACCTTAGATCTACACGGGGGATAATTTTTTACTGGGCCTGGGTTGTGGGGAAGGGGCCCTTGTCCTCCTCAACAAGGGGACAGGGTGCTTGGGAGAGGGGTGCCCCATATTGAGGGCATGTGGCCCTATATGGTTCAGTAGGGTGGGAGCTTTCGCCTGTCCCTCCCACCTTTCCTGGCCTGCCAGGTTGCATGCTCAGATAGGGGTCTGGTATGGATTTTAGGGGGAACCCACGCTTTTTTTCTGACATGGGGTTCCCCTCAAAATTCATATTAGACCCGAAGGGCCACACTGGGTTTTTTTTCCTCAAATTTTTATTGCCGGAAATTCTCTTGTTTACTGGCAGTGGTGAACCCACTAACAGCTGATGAGTCATCAGTTGTTAAGGACACATCGGCCGGCTTGCCGGCCTGCTCCTTAACAACCAGCTAAACTTCTAAACGCGACACACAAAAGGGAAAAGGCTTGAGCTTTTTTTATTCAGCATTTTCCCATAATTTTTTTTCAGCTCCTATTGTGCATGGAGCCTTACGCCTTAAATTTTGATTAGAATGCCGGAGGTTACAGCTGGGACTAGGCTAAAAAGTTTGGGTCTCTGCTGTCTTATTTAGTGCACCACCTGAAATAAGTTTCAATCTACTCCATTGGGTAGGAATCATCTGCAATGGAGCATTCATTTGTCTGCCATGATTACAAATTCAGTATAAATTTTAGAAAAGGATGTTATCGGTAATCCTCAAGGATTCTAAATATTCTGTAACCCCATGTAGCACAACTAATTTTCATGATTGGTAGTGTTGCCCTACTTAGAACCTTACATGACCGGCAGCTGCAGACTAATGTGATTTTCTGCTTTCCTTTTAGCATTAATTATAGTTAATAGCTAGGAAGAACAAAGTCTCCAAACTTTTTTAGTCAGTTTGTGTTAATCCATGAAATGAAGTCACACATGAACTTGTTTTGAAAGCACTAATAATAGCCCATATATTAATGGTTTCTGCAGTTGCAAGGAAGCCAGGCAATGTAATGTGGCATTAATCTGTTTAAATATAAAGATTCTAAGTATACCGCTTGCTGTGGGCTTATTTTAACTTTGTGGGTGGGCAGCATCGCACAGTATGTTCTTTTCATATGTCTTGTAGATTTAGCTTTTCTCTTCCACCAGATTGCTTTTCAGATTATACTTGGAACTTTCTTCTGCCCAGTGTTCCATTTTCTGCTGAGGACATTTTGTAAAAGCTAGATGTCTTTGAAATAAATGGTGAATAGCAGTTATACAAAGTGTTTATTTTGCTGAATGATTGCTCATCGCTGAGAGTAGCACACATACAGTATATCATTTCAGAACGCATTCAACATGTATTTACTTAAAGCTACAATGTAAAAAAAAAAATCCAGCCCAGCTCTCCCTTCTGATAGAAGATGAAGAATACTCCTATATCCTATGGGTAAAAAAAAGGAAAGGTGTCCAGACGCATATACCACCACCTAGCTGGGGGGAATGCAGTCTGCATAGGTCGCTGCTATTTCAAACTCATAGACAGAGGAGATAAAAAGAGAAACACAAATGGGGGAAAAGCACTGTACCATAGCAGAGCCATAAAACCAATCTTGAATGAGTAAAAACATGTCTATTTATTTAAATGATCCAAGGCATACAGTGGACATGGAATGTCCAATGAACAGCATGGCTGACCCAAGAGCACTTTATGACCTGAAGAAGGGGCCATGCCCGAAACATGTAGTCTGTAGCTGCTGGCTTGTGTTCCTGTCCTATGCTATTTTGGCTTCAATGTGCCTCAGGTCATTTACCAATCTCAACGCTGCCCACTGTTTGAGGCCCGACACCAACCACTTCCGCCAGTTTGTGACATCACTTCCGAGTGACTGGCGAAGCTTCCCCTGTGGAGCAACCTTCATTCCCAGGCATCCCGACCACTCTCATCCACGCTGGTGTCCCTGGCTGGCTCCTCCACTGCTGCAGGGACCCCACCTCGGTTCCCTCCATCCATTTAGCTGGACAACGATGACTGCTGATTGGATTCTTTTCAGTGAAATGACAAGGCCACTTTAAAGCTAAACGCCAGGTAAACAGTTAAATCCACAGTTGAAAAATGTGAACTGTCTGACCTGTCAGAAGACTTTTAATTCTGTTTGGTCAGGCACTCCTGCAACACAGCTCAGCCTGCTCTGAGACTGCTGTCTGAAAAGTGAAGGCAGTGAAAAGAAGCATGAACACTCCATTCGCTGTCAGCTAGCTCACAAGATCCCATGATTAAGAGTAATGGTACTGTGCATTTCAGTAAGGCTGATTTGCTTAGTTCTGTTCTGTCCCCCTTGGCTGTGCATAGTTTACAGGATGCTAACATTAAGGCAGATACAGTTCTATCTAAAGATGAAAAAATATTTTATTAAAAAAAAAAAAGTAATAGTTGGTTAAAAAAAAAAATGACTGGATTAAACAGTGGCCTTTTAATATCTGCCTGGAAATCGGATTGAAAGCATAACTTAAGTCTGTATATTTATGATTTCATATGAATAAAATAAGGAAAAGAAAAAAGAGGAGAGAAATCTGCCCCTTGTTCCATTTTGTAGGTTGCAGTTGTTTTCTCCCAAAGTGACTAGACTTTTACTTGTTTGTGTTATCTTTGTGATTAGTAAAATATAGGTGAAAAGAAGCAGAGGAGTCAGCCTTTTAAATACCTAGGGCATTGGGGCAGCAGCATATCTTGATGTAATGCAAGAGTAGGATATGCAGTGCAGGACTCCTATTCCTCCAGGTCCAGTCTCTGATGTGCCTATTGCAACCCCTATTTCTGTTTCATATGCAGACACATGCCAGAATTATTGCACATTTTGCACAATTCCTAAAGTGGTGTCACTTGTCACACATTGATTAGGTAGTATCCTATGGTGTGCAATGTTTGTGTGAGTCACTTTAACAATTGAGTGTGATTGGTAATGCAATAAACCAAGAGAAAGGAAATTATACAGCATATATTTTAGGTTTTTAATTCTGCTGATCCCTTATAAAGGTGTACATATTTCTTCTACGGGATATCACACAACCACCATTTTAAAAAAAATAATAAATGTTTAATAATTTAAAACCGTAACACATTTAAAAAAACTGATGATCCTACCAGTGACTCCTGCTGCTGAGTGACAATGCTTTCTTTGCCTGCTGGAGTTCAGAAACAGTCAGGTTATGCTGCTGCCCCCATGAGGTTGGGACACTGGCAAACAGAAAAAACATTAGTCATTCGCTGTGTAAACCCTTCTGTGCCCAACATGCCTTAGTTTTTTGCTAGTGTCCTAGGAAGTTGGATGTAAATCAAATTTTTACTAGCATTCTAAATATGTGTTTGTGTTCCTTTAATGACTTCAATCAAGATTCTTGCTGCTCAGATAATGTCTTTCCTCTCAATTACTTCATTCAAGATACCTAGCTGCTTGAGCTGATCTCTACATAGCAAATATCCTGATCTGCAGCTCCTTAGCAATAACTTTATAGGCCGCACCCCACACCCCCATTTCTGTGTGGGGCTAGCCTAGCAGCAGGATCTGCATTATGACACTTTGCAGACATTTGTGTACTGTGTTTGATGCAGAGTGCTGTCTAGAGCCATGGCACAACCCCAGGTGTGACCCTGTATCTGAAGATCCACTTACTTAGAAAGAAAAGTTAGGCTGACGCATGGAAGCTACCTCTTTTGCAATTTAAAATTACTTGCTACTTTAGGTTTACTGCGAATAGGGATTAAGGCTGAGGGGTTGAGCGATGATGTTATTTGTTGGGTGGATGACTGCGTGCTACTCTTTCCTACCATTTAGCCCAGAGGTAGAATTATTCCACTGCCTCTCCTGCTCTCAAAGCACCACATGTCTCCTGTTTGTTTTCCCTGCCCTTCTACAGTGACTTGATCACCTCCATATGCCTGAAACCCTTATCAGCACCGGCTTTCAGAGTATTTTAGGCCTTGCTTCACATTGTGTCTAGTTACATTACCCCTCTGTAAATGCAAGATATCTTTTCTAAGGCACAGAGAGAATAGTCCCGCTGCCACTGGGGACCTCCGCCCATACACCCCTAGTTATACTGGGAGGAAACTGAAGTACCCAGAGGAAGCACATGCAGGCACAGGGAGAACATGCAAACTCCAGGCAGGTAGTGCTGTGGTTGGGATTTGAACCAACAACCCAAGTGCTGTTAAGCAGAAGTCCTAACCACTTTTTATACTGTCTTAATTGTTATGTGAATTACATGTTCATAGACAGTGCTATGCCATGAAACAATCACATTAAAATACATGGAAACTTATATCAATAAAATGAGTAGCATTTGTACGTGCACACTGCTTTTATAGCCTTTCTGGCCAGTGTTCTTCCAGCTTAAGCAAGGCCAAGCTTTACCAGTTCCACAAAAGTTATGCAATATGCCTTGAGTGCATGCCTGGATATTCATGATCTACACAGAGCATCTAACACAGGCCACAATTAGTAAACTTAAAATATATATCAGAATATTTCTATTGTTTGCTAATTAAATTATCTTGATCAAACCACACAATGATTGGATAATACATTTGGAGCATGTATGGCCACAAATAATCAGTTGCTTGTCTCTTTTCTTCGCTATTCCTCATCTGTAGCACGTAGATATTGACAATACATGCCCTTGTGATATCTTCACAGAAACAATTTGATTCCTTCTAAGAACACAGGAAGCGTTCAGTGACAGAATAAGTGGTCAAGTGCTCCTTGAAGTTTCTCTTGATAAAGACTTTCTGTTCTACTTGACGGTACTTTTTATGTCATGATATATAAAACACATATACTTTTCTTTTAGTTGATAAACATACATAAGATTTGGTGTTAAAATTGTTTTTTTATGTCATTTTGTGGCATAAGATGCTCAGTTTACAGTCATGTACTTTTGTCGGCAGTGTTGTTTTCAGTGTGTACAGATGTCCCCACCCGATATTGTATTGATCTACTGTTCAATTCACAGCAGAATCTGCTAGCAGTGACCTACATTACATTTATGGATCTATGCTACTAGGTTATCTGGGCAGACAATCCTATAACCTATATTCCAGGAAGTTGATTTCAGATTTCCATGATCTTTTGGTAGAAAGACATTTTCACTGTTTGAGGTTCAAAGTAGAAGTTGGCAATTTGTGCCTCTCCAATCAATGTGGTAATAAAGTTTTCAGAACAGCCTGTCTGCAACAACTATTTACCTTCCAAGGGGTTGT
Organism: Pelophylax lessonae; assembly: GCF_965119305.1. Taxonomy (NCBI): domain Eukaryota; kingdom Metazoa; phylum Chordata; class Amphibia; order Anura; family Ranidae; genus Pelophylax; species Pelophylax lessonae. The sequence continues at coordinate 287,467,874 of NC_138770.1, forward strand.
TTTGAGAGGGTACCTATTATTTATGAGGGTTGATTGTATAACTGTGCCTGAAAGGTTGGGTTCAGTGGTATCATGGATTGAACCAGTATGCTACGAATTAACATCACTGTCATAATTCAATGTGTAAAAGACCAGTGCCACAATTTCTAAATAAATAATAGATCGATAAAACTGTATACCATATAAATCTATCATAAATGCCCCCCCCCCCCTTCTCCTGTCACATAGTAAGAGGACAAAAACAAATCCTTTAGCTGCAAAATTGACTGCGGGTTTGTTGCGGAAGCTGCAGCAGGTTTTGTGAACTGTAGAAGTACATTTCTACATGTGTGAGTGAGTGCAAGCAGGTGATTGGGAATCCCTGGTGGCCACCTCACCATCCCTGGGCTTAATACGCTCCTTTCATAGCCCAGGACTACTACAGGGGACATCAGGGTGGAGGAAATTGGAATATTCTTTTCTGATCTCCTACCAAGAGAGAATCCAGAGGTGTTCAGCTCTGTCACTACTCTCACACCTCTTAACCTATCACCTGTCACTACTATCATATACAGTGCTCAGTATAAATGAGTACACCCCTATTTGAAAAATAATATTTTAATCAATATATCAATGAACACAAGAACAATTTCCAAAATGTTAACAAAACTGAGATTTACAGAACATTTATTTACCTCATAACATGAAAATATGGTTAATAATAATACTTAGATTACAAAATCTTCAGTTTTACTCAAATTAGTTGATGCAAAAATGAATACACCCCACAACAAAAACTACTACATCTAGTATTTTGTATGACCTTTATGATTTGTAAGGACAACACCGAGTCTTCTAGGCATGGAATGAGCAAGCTGGTGACGACATATTGTAACATCTGTCTTTTTACATTCTTCAAGAATGACCTTTTAGAGCCTAAATGCTGGATAAAGAGATGCTCAACTTGTCTCTTTAGAATTCCCCATAGATGTCCGATTGGTTTCAGATCAGGAGACATACAGTACTTGGCCACTGAATCACGTTAACCCTGTCTTTCTTCAGAAATGCAACAGTGGCCTTAGATGTGTGTTTTGAATCATTGTCCTGTTGGAAAAGTGCACAAGGATCAAGGGCACAGAGTGATGGTGGCATCTTCTTTTCAATATAGAGCAGTATATCTGTGAATTCATGATACCATCAATGAAATGCAGCTCCTTTACACCAGCAGCACTCATGCAGCCCCACAGGATGAACTGCCACCACCATGTTTCACTGTAGACACCATTCATTTATCTTTGTTCTCCTCACCTTTCCGACACAACACTGTTTTGAAGCCATCAGTTCCAAAAACATTTATCTTTGTCTAATCACTGTACCAGTAGTGTTCCTATTTTTCAGCATGGGCCCTGGCAAATTCTAGGTGGGCTTTTTTGTGCATTGGCTTCAGGAAAGGCTTCCTCCCTGGACGACACCCATGCATGTCATTTCTTTGCAGTGTACGCCGTATTGTGTCACAGGAAACAATCACCCAGTTTGGCTTTCTTCTTCTTTAGCTAACTGCAGTGAACTTGCATGGCAATTTCCTTTGACCCTTCTCATCAGAAGATGTTCCTGTCGAAGTGTTAAACTTACGTGGATGACCTGGACATCTCTGTTTGATGGTTGCAGTTCCATCTTTGTTAAATTTCTGTATCACTTTTGCTACAGTATTTTGACTGATAAGCTGATCTTCTTGTAGCCTTCACCTTTCTTTCTCAGGCCTTGTGACATTTCTCTTCCATGTGGTACCATTGCTGAAAGCATGAAATGGTAAGGGTTTTTTTTAAGTAACCCCCTTTTATAATCAACTGTGTGCTGGACACCTGTTTAATAAATAATTAGACTAACCTGTAGTTGAATTCTTGTTAATTAGGATTTAGTTGTCTAAAATTTAGCTTTGCTCCGAAGACTTTGATTCATTTTTGCAACATGGTCTTGAATGAATTTGTTAGGATAAATACTTTTTTGTGTGTGTAAATTAACAAATCTTGGTTGCAATCAATTGCCTGCATTTGTGGGAGTAGTATTTCGTAGTATAATGTCCCCTTAGAAAATGTTGATTCTGAAAGGAAAGTTAAGGTTTTCTGACAAATCTGTTGGGGGGAGGGGGTACTCATTTATGCTGAGCACTGTGTATGTATATATATTGTGAGGGATTAGCTCGGTAGCGGGTGTGGATAACCCCTTTTGGGGGGGTTCGTCACACAGGGAGATAGCCGAGGAGTGGTTGAAAACAACAGTTTATGGTTTATTCGTCCAATTTCTTCAAAACAGTGCATGCAGCAAAAACATCAAAATAAAACAAAACACAAAATAAATCCTGGCCACTGTGGGCGTCTACCTTCTCACACACCGGAACCTATCTAAGGAGTCTTCCCAACCTACTCTTTGGGCAGACCCTGCTGGTTCTACAGCAGACACTCAAATGTCCATTTGTGTTTTCTTTACACAGAAAAAAATTCAACACCTCACCTTTAGAAGTCTCTCATCTGACTGCTCTCCCCAGCTTACACAGCCTCAGGAGACAGCAATCAATAGACTCCCTTTGGACAAGTTATAGAGATCTTAATTGCCTCATTCTGAACAGCTGAAAGTGTTCTCAACTTCCGTACACCTTCCTGCCTACCTCTGCAGCCGACACCTGATAGCAATTAGTGAATTGTCTAAACCAAGCAGAAATATATCTCCCGTCAGTGACAACACCCATAGATTTTCCTGACTTCCTGTCACAATATATATATATATATATATATATATATATATATATATATATATATATATATATATATATATATATATACTGTATATATATATATATCCTACTTGTAATTATGAAGAAAGCAATTATGTATTATTACTATTTCATTACTTGCTTCAAGGGAATGCTTAGTTCTTTTTGGGGCTGCAACTAATGATTATTTTTACAATCGATAAGTTGGCCAAATAGGAAAACTCAACCACCCAAAGAGGGGGGGAAGAGAAAAATGGGATGGGGATCTTTTAGGTGCCAATAAACAGGTAAATCATTTAAAATGTACAAAATGTATTATTAAATTGTATTAAATGTATAAACAAAAACAGACAAAAACCCTAGAAAGACATACAATATTAAAATCAATTTTTGAGCCACATATATAATCAATTCATATACAAATAAGTGTATTGATATCACGAAGTAGCAATCCCGACATGTTTCACCAAAACGGTTTCCTCAGGGGACAATTTCTGAGCTACTTCAGTAATGAAGCAAGTAGAAATCTTCAATATATTGTACCATACATTAGGTTGATTATAAATGGATCAAGGAGCGCATCAAGGGGTTCATAGGTCAACTGTATATGCCTGAATATCCTTATTTGTTTTTTTTTTTTTTAAACCACAAACTTGTCATACTTGCCTGCTCTGTGCAATGGTTTTGCATTAAGCTGCCCTGATTCTGAATGCCGCTATAGCAAGCTGCAAAGTATAACATAGAGTGCTCCTATAGCAAGGTAAAAAAAACTTTTGCCTTATGAATCACTCACTTCTTCCTCTTGCCGAGGACTGCATGACCCATGAGGCATTGCTCCTCACACATTCACTGGTTTTCAGGCACTTACTGACATGTACAGATGGTGAACTGAGCTGTATGTGTGCTGCACTGTATTTCCTGAAATGTAAACAAATAATGCATTCTGTATGCAGACCAACTAATCGTCTGACTAATCGATTATGAAAATCGTTGACAACTTTTTTCATAATCAATTATATTGATTAGTTGTTTCAGCCCCAGAGCTCTTTTTACATTTGTAAGCTGTGCTACTTCTCAATATTTACTGCAAACAATGCACTCTGATATACGTGCTCATTTCGTAGCAGTTGTTGAGAGAGAAGGTAGAACTGCAATGATCCAAAGGAATTCCCCCTCCTTTGGCTAACATACACAACTTTACATTTTAAAGAATGTTACCCCAACATTTCATACTCCTGATATGTATCTGTTGTACCATCTACTTATATAAAAAAACTTACTTTTGTTGTGTTAAATACCTGGTGATCCTGTCAGCCCCTCTTTTTTCCTATTTCAGACTGACCATGCTAGACATAGAAGCACATCCATTCCAGCATGCTCAGTTTTCTAGCTGTGCTGGGGGTTCAGCCTCTCTGTTCTCTAAACCTGGGGGCCTAGGACCAAAAAACCCTCCCACCTCCACTATGGGGATAACTATCTCTGGAATCTAGGTACACAACCAGAAAAAACGATGTCATTTATTCTTTTTGATATAATCTTGCACAATAAGTCACTAATTTTTGTATTTCTTCACTTTTCACCTTATAGAGTTTGGTGGTGATTTTTCCTTGATAAAGGCTATAAATGCCGAAACGTGTCGGAACCCCAGTTCTACAACCGGGAATCACCACTCCGATTCAATAAGTAATATGGTTCATAGTTTGATTGTTAAACCTTACATTGACCTTGTATCATATCACCAGTACATTTATTTTTTCTTCTGCTCTGTTTTATTTATGTGTAAAACTTTTTCAATAAAATTGATATAATTTACTATTGCCTACAAAATCCCACCCTTTTTCCCTTCTTTGGCCCGAGGAACCAAACCCCTTCTTAAACATGTTTTAGAATTAGGCTTGGTCCTTAAGTGGTTAATACCCTAGGACCGCTATCCAGGCATTTGAAGCCATTTGGGGACTTTTGAATAGCAAAGACTACACACATATGATTTCTCTATTAAACAATATTTTACTAGCTCATGGATTCCCAAAACAACCTTTTTACATAGAAGGGTGGGAAAAGGAAATGGGTCACCCATTCCCCGATGCAGATTTGGAGTAGTCTTTCTTTCTGATCTTTAAAACAAGCATAGCAAGTCAGATTCAGGAAATTAATTACAAAATAATCCAAGGGGCAGACAGATAGATAAAAAACATTTTCCATCATACAGGAACAATTGATCGGTCCTGGTAAGTAGTTCAGTGAAATCTAGGCAGATCAATCTTGTTTTTTGTTCTAACAATCATTTGCAAGAAAATGAATCTCTGACAGTAATTCTCACCCTGCTGAGCTGTGAATGGCTTCCTGTCTTCTCTGACGACTGCTGTCACACCAGTCTCAGACTGGTCAGCTGGACGATCCTGTGGTAATCTTAGTAAATTCATTTTTGTATTGAATTTTTTTAGAAGGGCTTTTAAAATAACACGGTTAGTGATGTAGTAACACCAGTAATGGCACTACATACAGAACTAACTAAATAAAGCGTGTTATGTGTGTTTATGAATAGAGGTCTGGAAGGTAAGGGTTACATAACGCATGGTATTAAATAAATAGCACCAGAACATGCAAAAAGGTTTGTGAATTGAGCCTATTGGCGGGCATCTAAGCGTCAAAAAGAATATGCAATAAAACAGTATATTACCATATATTCCTTCTGATTCTACTTCTGTAGCACCCTCCTAGGTAGGTGCTAGAGAGTGAGTATAGTTTTTGGCTCCGTCTGCCTATCAGAGGAGCAGTAGGTAAATTCTATATTGCACTCTGCTTAACAGGGAGCAGGATCTGTGAGTTAGATCTGCCCAGTGTGTGATTCATATGGTCTGAGGGAGTGTCCCCACTGTGCCCAATGGGGAGGCACATTGGACAGTGGAGGAAACCTGGCCAATGAGGTCACAGGCTTTGATACAGCCCCAGGGATTTGCACAGACTGCTGTCTTGGTGCATTGTGGGTGTAGTATATAAAGCCAGGGGCACAGGTGCTCAAAGTCTTTGGTGGGAAGCAGAGTCCCAGAAGGAGGGTGGCGGCTGCCTCCTCTTCTGAAGTAGTTGGTGTGTAGTCATAGGCAGTCAGTCTGATGAACCAGAGGAGTAGAGCTGAGCCCAGAGATCCAGGAGAGCTGACTGGAGGAGATGAGGCACTGCAAGACTCTGGAAAGCATTGTCTTGAGTACAGAGGATCTTGCCTAAGGGTCTGTCCAGGAAGGGGATCACCCTGGAGTAGTGTAGTCGGTGGACGGGTGTCAGCTGGTGAAGGAAAGGGGGTACTAGGTGAGTGTCCTGAAAGAAATACCAGAAGGAACATTTACCTCAGATTCATCCAGTGGCAGGATGAAGTAGCGGCATTCTCAAGTTAGAAGTCCTCAGAATTGTGAATAGTTCAAGTGTTGGAGTATCCCAATATAAAATAAAAACAACAAAAACATCAACCCCTAGACTGATCATTGACTGAGCCGAACGTAAAGTGTTAAGATTTCTGAAATCAGTTGCTACGGGTAACCCAGGGGAATCTAAAAGTTTTGCAAATCAGCAACCCCAAAGGGGGCAGTGCTACACTTCAGTTCCTTTTTAATTCCTTTTTAATTCGCCCTTTCTGTGCTTTTAAAGTGTTTTAAATTGTGCAATCCTAAAGTCCATAAAAGAAGAAAAAAAAAATCATGTATCTGTTTGTACCAGCTACATGTGCTGCAGGCCATTCCAGAACTATACAATGGATATAAAAAGTCCACACACCCCTGTTAACCACTTCCATACAGAGCAGTTAGACCCCCTTCCTTCCCAGACCAATTTTCAGCTTTCAGCACTCTCACACTTTGAATGACAATTGCACAGTCATGCTACACTGTAACCAAACAAAATTTTTATCATTTTTTTCACACAAATAGAGCTTTCTTTTGGTGGTATTTGATCACAACTGGGTTTTTTTTTCTTTGTGATATAAGCAAAAAAAGAGCAAACATTTTGAAAAAAAAACACTTTTTTTTAGTTTCTATTATACAATTTTGCAAAAAATAAATTTTTCTTCATACATTTGGGCCAAAATTTATACTGCTACATATATCTGGTAAAATTAACCCAAATTAGTGTATATTATTTAGTCTGTGTGAAAGTTATTGAGTCTAGAAGCTATGGTACCAATTACTGAAAATTGATCACACCAGATGTACTGATGGCCTATCTCCTTTCTTGAGGCCCTGAATTGTCAGGACAGTACAAATACCCCCCAAATGACCCCTTTTTGTAAAGTAGACAGTCCAAGGTATTTAGTAAGAGGCATGGTGAGTTTTTTGAAGTTATAATTTTTTCCCACAATTCTTGGGAAAATGAAGAAAAATGTTTTTTTCTTTTTTTTCCCAAAACGTTGTCAATTTATAAGCTATTTCTAACACATAGCATGTACACAGCAAAAATGACACCCCAAAATTCATTCTGCTACTCCTTCTGAGTATGGTGATACCACATGTGTGAGACTTTTACACAGCCTGGCCACAAAAAGAGACTCCACGTCCGAGTAGCACCATAAGGCATTTTAGGAGCATAAATACACATAAAACTTTCTTACTACCTATCACACTTTTCAAGGCCCTAGAGCACCAATACAATGGAAAAGTCTACAAAATGACCCAATTTTGGAAAGCAAACACTCCAACGTATATTCTATGAGGCATTATGGGTCCTTTGAACATGTCATTTTTTTCCACAAGTTTTTGGAAAATGTGGGAAAAAAATAAAAACTTTTTTTTTTTTACACAAATTTGTCAATTTATAGGATATTCCTAACACATAGCATGTACACAGCAAAAATGACACCCCAAAATACATTCTGCCACTCCTCCTGAGTATGGCAATACCACATGTGTGAGACTTTTTCCACAGCCTAGCCATATAGAGGGGCCCAACATCCAAGGAGCATCATCATGCATCCTAGCCACTTGCCTAGGCCTATTTTTGACATTCGGTGTTTACAAGCTAAAATCAGTTGTTTTGCTAGAAAACTGCTTAGAACCCCCAAACATTATATATTTTTTTTTAGCAGAGACCCTAGAGATTAAAATGGAGATTATTGCAATATTTTTTATCACACCGTATTTGCGCAGCGGTCTTCCAAACGTAATTTTTTTGGAAAAAATTCACTTTTTTTAATTAAAAAATAAGAAACCAGTAAAGTTAGCCCAATTTTTTTCCATAATGTGAAAGATAATGTTACGCCAAGTATATAGATACCCAACATGTCATGTTTTAAAATTGCGCACGCTCACGGAATGGCGACAAACTTTGGTACTTAAAAATCCCCATAGGCGACAATTTAAAAATTTCTACAGGTTGCCATCTTTGAGTTACAGAGGAGGTCTAGGGCTCAAATTATTCCCCTTGCTCTAACGATCGCGGCGATACCTCACATGTGTGGTTTGAACACCGTTTACATATGTGGGCGGGGTTTCCGTATGCGTCGCTTCTGCGCACGAGCTAACGGGGACAGGGCGCTTTAATTTTTTTTTTTTTTTTTTTTTACTATTTATTTTATTTATTATTTTTTATTTTTACACCGTTTAACAAAAAAAAAAAAAATGGATCATTTTTATTTCCATTACAAGAAATGTAAACATTACTTGTAATAGAAAAAGGCACGACAGGACCTCTTTTTTGTGAGATCTGGGGTCAAAAAGTCCTCAGATCTCACAAGTACACTAAAAGGTAGAAAAAGAAAAAATTATTATATAAAATGAAAAAAAAAAAAAAGGACCTTTAAACCGGTTGCTAGGCAACAACATTTTCCGTAGCTCCGGTCCTCCAAGACCATAGAGTCAAGTGAGGGCAAGCTTGCCCTCACTCGACATCCTGTCTGTGAGGAAACGGGACCGGATAGTTTTCCCCGTTGCCGGCGGGTGCGGTAATCGGGGAAAAGGACCGGACGCGGCGGGAGGGGGGGGCACCTCTTCCGCCATCCCGGAAGGGTGATCCCACGGCGAATCCGCCGCTGGGACCACCCTTATCGGAAAGCCAACCGTCCACCGTTTAAAAAAATACCAGGGTTATGGCAGCTATCTGCTGCCATAACACCGGTATTTAGGTTTAAACGGAGGACGTATATAAACCTTTTTGGACTTGGACATGGTGGCTGTATGAAGGGTGACATGTATGAAGGGTGACAGGTACTCGGGTACTTTGTTGGGCAGGTGATAGGCAGGTGACAGGTACTCTGGTACTGATTAACAGGTGGCAGGTACTCCGATAGGCAGGTGACAGGTACTTGGGTACTCTGATGGGCAGGTGACAGGCAGGTGATAGGTACTGATGAGTAGTACTGATACTGATAGGTGATACTGTACTGATAGGTACTGATGAGTACTGATGAGTAGTGATGGGTACTGATGAGCAGGCGGCAAGTACTCGGGTACTTCAGGCGTCAGGTACTCTGATGAGCAGGTGGAAGGTACTCGGGTACTCTGATGGGTAGGTGACAGGTACTCGGGTACTCTGATGGGTAGGTGACAGGTACTCAGGTACTCTGATGACGGGTACTCCGTTGACAGGTACTCAAAGTACCCGAGTACATGTCATCAGAGTACCCGAGTACCTGTCATCAGAGTACCCGAGTATCCGTCATCAGAGTACCCGAGTATCCGTCATCAGAGTACCCGAGTATCCGTCATCAGAGTACCCGAGTACCCGTCATCAGAGTACCTGAATACCTGTCACCAGCCCATCTGAGTACCTGTCATCAGAGTACCTGATGGGCTGCTGACAGGTACTCGGGTACTTTGATGGGCTAGTGACAGGTGCTCTTTATTGGGGGGGGCAATCAGTGTGGTTGGGGTGCACTGTAATCGGTAACTAGCTGTTACCACACTCTCTTCCTCACACAGGATCAGTGTGTGAGGAGGAGAACACGGTGACAGCTAGTTACCGTGTTCTCTGTTGACATTTGTGACCGGCTGTGATTGGACACAGCCGGTCACGTGGTAAAGAGCCAATTTCATTGGCTCTTTACCTAGATCGGGGATCGACTCTGTCCGAGGGACAAGCCTCGTCCCCGATCGCTGCTCTGCGCTCCCCCGGGGGCGCGCATTGCAGAGAGAATGAGCGGCTCGTGCTGGAGCCGCTCATGTGATCGGCTGTGATTGACACAGCCGATCACATGGTAAACAGCCAATTTCTATTGGCTGTTTACCTTGATCAGGGATGGGCTATGTCCGAGGGACGAGCCTCATCGCTGCGCGCCCCCGGGGGCGCGCAGTAGCAGCTAGAGCGGGCGGACGTCATATGACGGCCGCCCGGATCCGTACAACCACTATGCCGACGTCATATTACTATGACTCGGTATGGAAGTGGTTAAAATGTCAGGTTTCTTTGATGTAGAAAAATGAGACAAAGATAAATAATTTCAGAACTTTTCCCACCTTTAATGTGAACTATAACTTTATAACTATAAACTGTACTACTCAGTTGAACAACAAACTGAAATATTTGGGGGGAGTAAAAAAACAACTAAAATAATGAGGCTGCATAAATGTGCACACCCTCTTATAACTGGGGATGTAGCTGTGTTCAGAATTAAGCAATCCCAAACTCATGGTTAAATAGGAGTCAGTACACACCTGCCATCATTTAAATTGCCTCTGATTAACCCCAAAAGAAGTTAAGCTGTTCTAGTAGGTTTTTCCTGACATTTTCTTAGTCGCATCCTACAGCAAAAGCCATAATCCACAGAGAGCTTTCAAAGCATCAAAGGGATCTCATTGTTAAAAGGTATCAGTCAGGAGAAGGGTAAAAAAAGAATTTCCAAGACATTGGATATACTGTGGAACACAGAGAAGACAGTAATCATCAAATGGAGAAAATATGGCACAACAGTGACATTACCAAGAATTGGATAACCCTCCAAAATTAATGAAAAGACGAGAAGAAAACTGGTCAGGGAGGCTGTCAAGAGGTCTACAGCAACATTAAATGAGCTGCAGGAATATCTGGCAAGTACTGGCTGTGTGGTACTTGTGACAGCAATCCCCTGTATTCTTCATATGTCTGGGCTATGGAATAGAGTGGCAAGATGGAAGCCTTTTCTTACGAATAAAAACCTCCAACCTAGGCTAAATTTTGCAAAAACACATCTGAAGTCTCCCAAAAGCATGTGGGAAAATGTGTCATAGTCTGACACACTGCACATCACCAAAAGAACACCATACCCACAGTGACGCATGGTGGTGGCGGCATCATGGTTTGGGGCTGTTTTTCTTCAGCTGGAATAGGGGCCTTAGTCAATGTAGAGGGAATTATGAACCGTTCCAAATAACAGTCAAAATTGGCACAAAACCTTCAGGCTTCTGCTACAAAGCTGAACATGAAGAGGAACTTCATCTTTCATCATGACAACGACCCAAAACATATATCTAAATCAACAAAGGAATGGCTTCACCAGAAGAAGATTCAAGTTTTGGAAAGGCCCAGCCAGAGCCCAGACCTGAATACGATTGAAAATCTGTGGGGTGATCCGAAGAGCGCTGTGCACAGGAGATGTCCTCATATTCTGACAGATTTGGAGTGTTTTTGCAAAGAAGAGTGGGCAAATATTGCCAAGTCAAGATGTGGCTTGCTGATAGACTCAAGGCTGAGTGCTGTAATAAAATCAAAAGGTGCTCCAACAAAGTATTAGTTTAAGGGTGTGCACAATAATGCAACCATATCATTTTAGTTTTTTATTTTTACTTCCCCTTACCTAAAAGACTTCAGTTGTATTTTCAGTTTGTACAGTTTATAGGTCACATTAAAGGTGGAAAAAGTTCTGAAATAATTTCTTAGTCTCATTTTTTTACATCACAGAAACCTGTCGTTTTAACAGAGGTGTGTAGACTTTTTATATCCACTGTATATAGTGGAATGAAGAGTCTCTTTCGCCAGTCCTTATACTGGTTGATTCCCAGGAAATCCATTTCACATGCTAGTAAAATTCTAATTGGTGTTCAAAATTATACCCTTATCTACCAAATATTATCTGTATAGCAGCAGTTGAGTATCTATGGAAAATGGCACCTATGGCATGCACTGAACTCATGCCCCTTCCAAATGTTTAACCTAACCATATTTTAGATAACTTTTTCATAGTATCAAAATGCAAGTCAGAATCTGTAACGTTTTAAATAAAGCGATTGTGTAGGCTGGAAATTAATTAAAAAAAAAAAAAGTGATGTTTCACTGCTTTGTGCAATGGTTTTGCACAGAGCAGCCCCAATCCTCTTCTTTTTGGGTCCTCCGTTGGCGGGCTTGGATCCTCCCCCCTGCTGAGTGCCCCTAATAGCAAGCCTTTTGCAATGGGGGCACTCGAGCAGGCTTGCTCCCGAGCCACGCTCCTTGAATTCTGGCTGGTGCAAGCTTGTAATTGGTTGGTAGGTTGCATGGGGGTTATAGCAAACCAAAGGATGACAACAATGGTGGTGGAGGGTACCAAGGAGAAGAATCTGGCTGCACTGGAGACTACTGGTTGTATGGACGAAGTGGAGAGAAAGGGACACCCATCCAGGCAGCAGTCGGCATGTGCAAAGGCTAATATATCCTAGATGTGCCACTGATAAAGTAAAGTTATGCAAGTAATAATGAGAATATAAAAAATGTAAGAACCCCTAAACACCAGTAGATTACTGCAGTTTGTGCATTGTTTTTTGCCTTATTCAGTAAGATTGTGTTCCATATTGCAGCAGATGAGTGATATGCTTTTATTTTAAACTTGGGAGTTCTTTGCTTCGGATGGGGGTCTACTTCGCTTTAGTTTAGCTTTTTATGTGTGTCAAACTGTTATGTATGCTTGTAATATATCTAGAAACTGTGCAGTTAAAGGTGTATTATTCAGGATGGGAATTGCAATCAATAATACACCATTAGCAAATCTCAGTGATAAAACACATTCCAAAGCAGTTTGCGTGTAGGTTGTTTGAAGGATCTTTAGAGGTTTTCACCTTTTTTAAGATGGTTTTAGGTCCTTTTATTTCATAGAGAGATGGTCTTTAAACACGGAAGTGTTTTTTTGTTCAAAGATTTTTATAAGCATGGCAAGAGTAATTGAGCTTGTGTTCTACAGTGGGGAGAATAAATATTTGATCCCCTGCAGATTTTGTAAGTTTGCCCGCTTTCAAAGAAATTAAGGGTCTATAATTTTTATTATAGGTGTATTTTAAATGATAGAGGCAGAATATCAACCAAAAATCCAGAAAAAAACACATGATGCAAATGTTCTAAATAGAGTTGCAGTTCAGTGAGTGAAATAAGTGTTTGAATCCCAAGCAAAACATGACTTAGTACTTGGTGGAGAAACCCTTGTTGGCAAGCACAGAGGTAAGATGTTTCTTGTAGTTGGTTAGCAGGTTTGCACACATCTCAGGAGGAATTTTGGTCCACTCTTCTTTTCAGATCTTCTCTAAATTCTTATGGTTTCTTGTCTGTCTCTTGGCAACTCGAAGTTTGAGCCCCTTCCATAATTTTTATATAGGATTAAGGTCTGGAGACTGGCTGGGTCACTCCATGACCTTAATGTGCTTCTTCTTGAGCCATTGTCATGTTGGAAGACCCATCCACAGCCCATCTTAAGTGTTCTGGCTGGGGGAAGAAGGTTCACATCCAAGATTTTACAATACATGGCCCCATTCACATGCCCCCAATACGGCAAAGTCTGCCTGTACCTTTAGCAGAGAAACAGCCCCAAAGCATAATGTTTCCACCTCCTGTTTGACTGTAGGGATTGTGTTCATGGATCATAGTCCGCATTTTTCTTCCTTCAAACACTGCAAGTCGAGTTAATGCCAAAGAGCTTAATTTTGGTCTCATTTGACCACAGCACTTTCTCCCAATCCTTCTCTGAATCATTTAGATGTTCATTGGCAAACTTCTGATGGGCCTGTACATGTGTCTTCTTGAGGAGGGGGACCTTGCGGGCCCTGCAAGATTACAATCTATGGCAGCGTATTGTGGTACCAATGGTTTGTTTGGGGACTGTGGTCCCAACTGCCTTTAGATCATTCATAAGCTCCCCCCTTGTAGTTCTGGGCTGATCTTTTTACTTTTCTCATGATCATCCTTACCCCATGAGGGGAAATTTTGCATGAAGCACAAGACCAAGGCCGATTGATAGTTATTTTGTAATTCTCCCATTTGCGAATAATCGCTCCCAACAGTTGTCTCACCAAGGTTATTGCTGATGGTCTTGTAGCCCATTCCAGCCATGTGTAGGTCTACAATCTTGTCCCTGACGTCCTTTGACAGCTCTTTGGTCTTACCCATGATGGTGTGGTTTGAATGGAAGAAAGAGATTCTGTGGACAGGTGTCTTTTATACACATAATAAGTTGTTGTTAGGAGCACGTTCTTTAATTGTACAATATGAACTGCAACTCAGTGTTTTTTCTGGATTTTTGGTTAATATTCTGTCTCTATCATTTAAAATACACCTATGATAACAATTATAGACCCTTCATTTCTTTTGTAAGTGGGAAAACTTACAAAATTTGCAGGGGATCAAATAATCATTTTCGCCACTGTAATTATTTAACCTGAATCAAAACTTGGGTGGGGAAAACTTAGCATTTTGGTCAGATTTTTATTGCTTTACCTTGCTTATAAAGGTCCCCTCTTTTCCTGCATCGTGGACCTGGACAATAGTGAAAGCCTGACAGAGGTTGTAAGCCTTCCCACCTTCATCATGTTCCCACCTTGTAAGCCTTCATGTGCTTGGAAAAATGTTGTTTTTTTTTTTTTTCCTTGAACATGATTGGGTAGTCTTTGCAAAATTAAGCTTTACCATTTACATTTATTAAGGAAAATCATTGCAACTGCACTTGAAAAGTGCACAATCTTTTTAGAAATCCATCCCACATCTACTTGACAATTCAGGACCCATCTGGCACACCTTGGCCAGCTGAGTGATGTCAGCCGACAGCGGCTTTTAGCAGTTTTTTTTGTTTAAATCTGGAACTGCACTCCTGTGATCCATAGGATAAGTATGGCCAAAAAAGTTTTGCCCATACTTCTCCTTTAATGTTAGATTTACAGGTAGTGTTAGTGTCAACGAGTCCTATAAGTACAGCAGCACTCTCCCTGCACCAAGTGCTAATGTACAACTAAATACAAACTATCAGGAAAGTTTGTGTACCATCAGAGTCATAACCGGTCTGGTCAGCAGACAGATAAACGAGCAACAGAAGACAGACCGGAATCATAACCTTGAATTAAATTAATAATCACAGAACAGGCTGCCGCTGTACAATTAGTGTTCAGCAACTGCTGTCACGTTGCTCTTCCTGGAGGAGAGTTCATTACTAATTTGAATATAAATCTGTGAAGTCATTGGTTCACATCCAAGTTTTATCCTTTGTTGATCCCTGATGAAGGGGGAGTGATGTTGCCCCTGAAACGTGTTTGCTTTTTTATATGACTTTTCTTTTATGAACGATTAAAATTATCTTGGACTCTTGTATCCAATTTTGATCTGGCACTCCTTTCTGTATTTTTTATGGCTTAAGCTGTACAAAAAAATGACCAATAAGCATTGTTCCAGTGCGCTTAACAGAATTTATGCTACCTTCCTGGCAACATCAGAAGCCTGCTTGACTGTTCTTTGGGCTCATTCCCTTTTTAGGTGAGTACCCCAACAAACACTTGACTGAGACAAATGGTAGATAGGGTTTCTGAGGAGGATTTCTGTCTGAAAATTTTACACGAGAAATTTCTAGAGTTTTCGCTTTTTTTTCTTTTCTGGATGATATTGATAATTTGATAAATAGTTTGACATTTTTCTGCAGCTATTTTTCTTCTTGATAAGAACCTTGCATTCAAATGCGTATACACTGCTAATTAAACATCATATTTTCATGGAAACAATGAATATTCGAAGGAATGATTTGTTCATATCAAAATAATTTTCCATCTGAGGATCCAGAGAACAAGATGCTAACAGCTGCTTGGTGCACACATGCTGATGCCAATATCCACAAAGGTTTTTCATCCATTGTTCATAACTGTAAGATTAGAACATGGCCTTCAGGACATTAATCCCTTCAATAGACGAATGCAGCAAGGTGCGCACAGTGTATGTCATTCTGGGTTTAATTTGTAGCACATCACTTTGGTTTGTTGTCTGAGATCATTATACGGCTACAACGCTATTTTCATGCAGAGTGGTGAGAATCAGGGACATGTGAAATGGAATAAAAGGTGAGGTAGACACTTCAAGGTTCAGTCCAGCTGTTAGATAATAATTTGCAGTTAAGCACGTTTTATACTTCGTAAATGAGACCTCATGAAAGACATAGAAGAACAGTTTACATGGTGTTTCCTCAACTATAAATTGCCTAAAAATTGTGTACAAGCCAGCGTGTGGACCAAGCCTTCTTTCTTCTTTTTTGTTACACAAAGCCATAGGTTTTTATTGTGCAACATTATAACCTTGGGCACTGTGCAGGCCAGCCGCCAGCATCCTAACAACCGCTAACATCATTGATTGATAAGTAGGACATCAGGCACCTGCACAGCTTAATTTTTTGATCCCCCTGCCCCCCTCTGTCAGCACTGGGGTCACGTTAGCTGTGTGGGGGAGAGAAAAATGATGATGAAGAAATGCTGGAATACTAGTACCAGTGTGCATAAGTGTATTTGCTTTGTAAGTATAAATCATCTCTAATGTTGGGAGGGTTGGGTGCTGCAATATTTGAGAAGGGAGTGCCTTGAGATTGTCCCAAATTTTAAAGGGTGCCTTGACTGGAAAAGGTTGAGAAACACTGGTGTACACAAAAGTGACATTGACTTGTACACTCATGCCAACAAACATGCATATCCGCATATACAGTCTTGGTACAAACTTATGATTTCTGACAATGGTTATACCCTCTATGTGCCTCAAACAAAATGCATCCTTTTATGATATTAAAAATGTCAGCCTCCTGTATGAAAGCACCCGATCTTAGTCTCGTTAGGTTGAATAAAGACGTGTCCATCATGTGGAATCAAATAGTAAAAAAGTCAAAGATCTTGAACAAGGTGGTTTAGTTTATCATAACAGTATAAAAAAAAACAGGAATCCCTGGATCGGCATTCCTTGGTGTTGTTTCTTATAAATATTAATAGCCATTTAGGTTTTGAAAATGTAAAAACTCATTAAACAGTTTTTAAACAGTCTTCTAAATCGACTAAAATTGGCACTTTGTGAAGGCTATTCAAAATTTCCACAACTTTCGATGAAAAGAATCCTTTTTGTATATAGAGGTTAAACCTTACCTCCAGCAAAAAGAGGTGCTCGTCTGTTGCAATTTCCCAACTCCATACACACAGAATAGTCAGATTGTGAAGGGTCTTCATCCAGCTCTATATCTGCAGTATCGGCAGAAGGAGAGGTAAGCATGAAGTCTCTCCTTTTTGAAGGGTTTTTCGTTTTTAATTATTATTCTTGTGACAGGATCCTTTTAACATTGGAAAAAACATTAGGCCTTATAAGCTTTATTCTTCATAAACAAGCACCTCATTCAAGCTGTATGGGTCTCGGCACCCGTGTAGATGAGGCCTTACACAAACTTTTGTAATAAATTATAACAGAATTAAAGCGGTTGTAAACTGCTGTTTTTTTTTTTTTTTGGACCTGCAAGGTAAAGGCATAATGTGCTAGTTTGCATCGCATACTAGCACATTATGTGAAACGTACCTGAAAATGAAGCCCTCCAGCGATGTGATGTCATCGCTGGAGGCAGTATCCATCTTCTCCCTGTCTTCCTTCCAGATCCACGAACTCCGGCTGTGTGACAGGCCGAAGCCGCAATAATGTTACTCCAACGCATGCGCGGGGAGCTGTCATTCACGGCACAGGTATCTGAAGGAACAGTACGGGTTGCCGTTCCTTCTGAGCGCATGAGCCGAAGACGACAACGGCTGCATGTAATTTAAATATCTCCTAAACAGTACATGTGTAGAAGATATTTATGGTACCTATAGGTAAGCCTTATTATAGGCTTACCTATAGGTACAAATTATACCTTGAGTTTACTTCCACTTTAAGGTTAAAAGATTCAGTGGAGCATTATTTCTCATTGAAGCTTCTATAACATCTCCAATAAATAGCCCTATAATAAGTATATAAAATTCTAAACTTTAGAATGGCTAGTTTACAGTTTTATACATAAACCATTTAAAATACTGTGCCTTTATCCGAGGCAAGCCACTTGGGTCCAACATCCCAAACCTATGGTAAACTGTAAGAGATTTATACTCCAGAATGGCCAGAGTCTGTCTTTACTACTACACAGGTCAGCTATATAATGTATTTCGGGTTTAGGTTCTTGTCAGTAAAGCAGATTCCATATTTTCAAGAGAAATATACAGTTGTGCTCATAAGTTTACATACCCTGGCAGAATTTGATTTCTTGGCCATTTTTCAGAGAATATGAATAACGCAAAAACGTTTCTTTCACTCATGGTTAGTGTTTGACTGAAGCTATTTATTATCAATCAACTGCGTTTACTCTTTTTAAATCATAATGACAACAGAAACTACCCAAATGACCCTGATCAAAAGTTTACACACTCCAGTTCTTAATACTGTGTATTGCCCCAGTTAACATCAATGACAGCTTGAAGTCTTTTGTGGTATTTGTGGATGAGGCTCTTTATCTTCTCAGATGGTAAAGCTGCCCATTCTTCCTGGCAAAAAGCCTCCAGTTCCTGTAAATTCTTGGGCTGTCTTGCGTGAATTGCATGTTTGAGATCTCCCCAGAGTGGCTCAATGATATTGAGGTCAGGAGAATGAGATGGCCACTCCAGAACCTTCACTTTTTTCTGCTATAGCCAGTGACAGGTCAACTTGGCCTTGTGTTTAGAATAGTTGTAATGTTGGAATGTCCAAGTACGTCCCATGAGCAGCTTCCGGGCTGATGAATGCAAATTTTCCTCCAGTATTTTTTGATAACATATTGCATTCATCTTGCTATCAATGCTGACCAAATTTTCTGTGCCTTTTGTAGCGCACACATCCCCAAAACATCAGCGATCTACCTCCGTGTTTCACATAGGAATGATGTACCTTTCATCATAGGCCTTGTTGACTCCTCTCCAAATGTAGCGTTTATGGTTGTGGCCAAAAAGCTCAATTTTGATCTCATCACTCCAAATGACTTTGTGCCAGAAAGTTTGAGGCTTATCTCTGTGCTGTTTGGCGTATTGTAAGCGGGATACTTTGTGGCATTTGCGTAGTAATGGCTTTCTTCTGCCGACTTGACCATGCAGCCCATCTTTCTTCAAGTGCCTCCTTATTGTGCATCTTGAAACAGCCACACCTGAAGTTATTTGTGGGTTTTTCTTTGCATCCCGAACAATTTTCCAGGCAGTTGTGGCTGAAATTTTAGTTGGTCTACCTGACCATGGTTTGGTTTCAACAGAACCCCTCATTTTTCACTTCTTGATTAGAGTTTTAACACTGCTGATTGGCATTCTCAAATCCTTGGATATCCTTTTTTATATCCCTTTTCCTGTTTTATACAGTTCAACTACCTTTTCCTGCAGATCCTTTGACAATTCTTTTGCTTTCCCCATGACTCAGAATCCAGAAACGTCAGTGCAGCACTGGATGAAAGATGCAAGGGTCTGTCAGGAGTCCAGAAACTCATTGACCTTTTATATACACACACTTATTACAAGCAAACAGATCACAGGTGAGGATGGTTACCTTTAATAGCCATTCAAACCCCGTTGTGTCCACTTGTGTGCATGTTATCAGGCTAAAATCACCAGGGTATGTAAACTTTTGATCAGGGTAATTTGGGTAGTTTCTGTTGTCATTATGATTTAAAGAGTAAACACAGTTGATTGATAATAAATGGCTTCAGCCAAACACCAACCATGAGTGAAAGAAATGTTTTTGTGTTATTTATATTCTCTGAAAAATGGCCAAGAAATGCTAAATTCTGCCAGGGTATGTAAACGTATGAGCACAACTGTACATATACAGTCTTCATTTGTTATATTATGATTAGATCTAAATTTGAGCAATACATGCAAAAACTTTCTCACCACCCTATAAGTATCTAGGTTCCTAAACTTTCTAAAACTGACACAGGCAATGTTTTTTCTCAGCACACACTATGAAGCAGTATATTGTTGGTTTTTATGCCAGCTATGATTCTGTGGTCATAACCAAAATGTACACCTCATTCTGTACCCACAAAAAGGAGCAGAAGGCTGAAAAAACCTCTGTGGTGCTGTTAGACATTGCCTGAAGTTATCAGTCTGCTGAAGGCACTGCTTATACCAAGCTTGTTTCAGTTAAAGTAGAACAATGGCCAAAATGGAAAAATTACATATGTGATGCAGTGCATCAGTAACCATTTTTTTTCTGAGTCTCCCTGTAACATTGTGTTATTACCTGTTGATTGTCAAAATATTTGTCACGAACACTGTGCACTCACTGTGCACCTATTAAAGCTTGGTTCACATATGGCCAGCTGCGGTTTCGGTGCGGTTTTTAACCACTTGCGCCCCGCCCACCGTACATTTACTGCGGCACTCTGCCACTGCTGGGCAAAGCGACATATTGCAGGTGGAAAAAGTGAACCCTTGATTTAATAACTGGTTGAACCTCCTTTGGCAGCAATAACTTCAACCAAACGTTTCCAGTAGTTGCAGATCAGACGTGCACAACGGTCAGGAGTAATTCTTGACCATTCCTCTTTACAGAACTGTTTCAGTTCAGCAATATTCTTGGGATGCCTGGTTTGAATCGCTTTCTTGAGGTCATGTCACAGCATCTCAATCGGGTTGAGGTCAGGACTTTGACTGGGCCACTTCAGAAGGCGTATTTTCTTCTGTTTAAGCCATTCTGTTGTTGATTTTCTTCTATTCTTAGGGTCATTGTCCTGTTGCAACACCCATCTTCTGTTGAGCTTCAGCTGGTAGACAGATGGCCTTAAGTTCTCCTGCAAAATGTCTTGATAAACTTGGGGATTCAATTTTCCTTCGATGATAGCAATCCGTCCAGGCCCTGACACAGCAAAGCAGCCCCAAACCTGATGCCCCCAAAACCATACTTCGCAGTTGGGATGAGGTTTTGATGTTGGTGTGCTGTGCCTCTTTTTTGCCACACATAGTGTTGTGTGTTTCTTCCAAACAACTCAACTTTGGTTTCAGCTGTCCACAGATTATTTTGCCAGTACTGCCGTGGAACATCCAGGTGCTCTTGTGCAAACTGTAAACATGCAGCAATGTTTTGTTTGGACAGCAGTGACTTCCTCTGTGGTATGCTCACATGAAATCCATTCTTGTTTAGTGTTTTACGTATTGTAGATTCGCTAACAGGGATGTTAGCATTGGCCAGTGACTTTTGTAAGTCTTTAGCTGACACTCTAGGATTCTTCTTCACCTCATTAGCCACTTCCCATACCTCGTCATTGTAAAATCGATCCGGACCGCCGTCAGTTTTTAGGAATGGGAACTGCCAGCATCCTAACAACGATGAGTCATCCCTGCTGCACTGACAGCAGCATGTAAACGAAAATGCTGTGTGGGGTCCCCCCTCCTAAAATAAATATCAGACCCTTATCAGAGCATGCAGGCCAGGAAAGGTGAGGGGACAAGTGAACAGCCCTCCCCCCTCCTGAACCATACCAGGCCACACGCCCTCCACATGGAAGGCCTCCCCTGGCAAAGCACCTTGTCCCCATGTTAATGAAGACAAGGGCCTCCTCCTCATTACCCTGGCCTAGTAGTTGTGGGGGTTCGGGGGTTCGGCGCTGAGTACCCGGAAGTGATGTCATGATATCACTTCTGGGTTTTTTACATGGAGACGCAGTACACCGTGTCTTCTCTTCTGCAGCTGCGGCGGTGGAGGTAGGATGCCTGGGTCTCCCAGTGTGACGGGAGACCCGGGCGAGCCAAGGAAGGCGGCGGGGGGGCATCCCCTCCGACTCCTTGTAATGACAGCTGAGCAGCTTCTCAGCCACATCGGTTGTCATTACAAGTCAGCCGACCGCCGGCTGTGGACACCGGTACCGGGTTGATGCCTCTAGCTGCAGGCACCAACCCGGTACAAGCACTTTCCCAAAATATCAGCAATATCGGTAAATCCAAAGGCCGATTCCGATATATCGGGGAAAGTGCATATCGGCCCCCGATATATTGGTGTTGCCGATAATCAGTCGATCCCTAGTAGTAACAGCAGAACAGACTACAGATACTAAAATACCAAACCTGGACGCTGTATATGCTGGCTGACAAAAGAAAAGGGATAGAAGCATCTGCAATGATCTAATTCAGTGGTCCTCAACCCTGGCCTACAGGGCCCACTAACAGGCCAGATTTTAGGTATTACCTTGGGGAGATGCAGACAAGAGTACTGCAATCACTGAGCAGCAAATTATATCACCTGGGATGTATTTCAGTTATCTTGAAAATCTGGCCTGGTAGTGGGCCCTGTAGGCAAGGGTTAAGGACCACTGATCTAATTCACCCAGGATATAGTGTGTTTATTCCACTTCAATCAGAAAAAAAGATACAGCGCAATCAAGACTCACATAATCAGACTGTTTCTTTCCCAGAGTGGTACTTTCCATTACTCCATTATATACAAACTCCCAAGAATGTTAACGCACTTCACTATTTAATCTTATATTATATAAGATTATATATATATATATATAGTTATATTATATCTTTGTATTAGTATATTTTTCTTACTTTTATATATTTGCATTACCTTGAATGTATTTGTATTATTTGCACAGATTAGTGCTTGCATTTTATTGCTATGTAACGTGTGTAGGTTTATATAAACATTGGTGTCTACATACTGTATGTCTGTGTGAATAAATTCAAGCATCTACTTATTGTTGTAGTCAGAGGGTACCATCTACCATGGAAAATGTCATTGTATTAAAAACAATGATAATAAATGAAAAATGTAATCTAATCTAGAAGAGGAATCGTCCAATGGGGCACTTGCTCCTGTGACAGCTGTCTAAGAGGGCATTTCCCTTATATTACAAAGATATCCTTTTATTGTTCCTGTTGTCTACACAATAGGAAGTGAAGGGAAATATCTCTGAGACACAGATGGCAAAAAAACTTAACAACAAGTATACCTGCACCCTGCTGCAAGGTAGTTTTGCTGGCTTTAAAGGGCAACTAAAGAGGTTAAACTCGACTTTGCAATGGCATCTTCCCCTGTGTGCTGGTCTTTGGCAGTCTTCATTGGCTGGCTCTTGAAGGACGTCACTCTTGCACATGTGCAGGAGGCCACTATTCCAGCACACAGAGAGCGACCTGGTGCTGTAAGCTCAATTTACAGAGCTGAAAAAGACAGCAAGCAGGCAGATCTGGGCATTTTATGGAATGCGTCTTCTGTAATAAAAGCCTGTCTGCTTGCTGTTTGTTACAGCAGAACAGCGGTTCCACTTTAAAAATGGATAACATAAAACTTGCCAGTGATCCCTGAATAGTACTCTGAAAATTCAACCTCTCCACTTTCATCTGACATCAGACCTGTCTTATCTTGTAAAGCTCCTCCTATTTGAAGGCCATATGCCAGGGATGCCCAACCGTCGGCACGCTAGCCATATGCGGCCTGCAGCACCCTGCTTTGGGATGACGGGTCAGCAAGCCCAGATTGAAGGGTTCCTGGCCCGCCTTCGCAGAGCACCAGTGTGAAGAATGGAGCTGGCTGTAGAGGAAGCAAGCGGCTGCAGTAGAGAGCAGAACCGATGCTTCCAGTATAGCGCTGACTCCTTTTACAGGTTGAGTGATACCAAATGCACTCCACCTGGGACAGCAGCAGCCTTACCCGCCTTGGCAACAGCAGCAGCCCCTAGCCTTCAACACCCTCTGATGTGGCCCGTGTCATCCTGCTCTGAGATGGCAGGTCGGCAAACCCAGATCACTGGTTCCCAACCCACCATCCCAGAGCCTCAGTGTGAAGAATGGAGCTGGCTGTAGAGGAAGAAAGTGGCTGCAGTAGAGAGCAGAGCCGATGCATTCCTGTAAAGTGCGGACTCCTTTTTCCAGGCCGAGTGGTACCAAATGCACTCCACCTGGGCCAGCAGCAGCCTTACCCACCTGGGCAACAGCAGCAGCCCCTAGCTTGCAGCACCCTATGATCTGGCCCGTGACCTCCTGCTCTGGGGTGGCAGGTCGGCAAACCCAGATCACCAGTTCCCAACCCGCCATCCCAGACCATCAGTGTGAAGAGTGGAGTTGGCTGTGGAGCAATAATGCTGCTGCAGTAGAGAGCACAGCTGTTTTTTCTGGTATAGCGCCGGTGATACCAAATGCACTCTGCCTGGGACAACAGCAGCCAGTGATTCCCAGTTGGGGGACAGCAGCAGCTGCTAGCCATACCCACCTGGGTGAGAGCAGCAGCCGCCAACAATATCCGCCTGGATGGCAGGTAAACCACAAGGCATCAGTGTGAAAGCAGTCTTGGGCCTCTATTACAAGATCAGCCCAATTGGCTCCACCTGTCTGTTTTTCAGGCGGACCCTCCATTCACCTCTATGGAGCGGCAGATGTAAATGGATTTGTGTCGATTTACGCCCGCTTACCTCCAATCCACTAAAGAAAAAAAAAAACAGAAGAGGTTCTATCCCCTTCCATCTGGGCGGATAGGATTGGAGGGCCTATAGAGTAGAGCAGGCTGTATGCGTGTCTGCTCTGCCTTTGCGGAGTGGACACAAACCTGTCATCCACCCGCTCTGCTGATTGTGGCCTGCGACTGGTTACCAAGTAAGTGGCCCTTGCTCTTTAAAAGGTTGGTCACACCTGCCATACAAGATACTTCTAATTCTGCTTTTAAAATTACTCCTAAAAACTGGTATGCTATACAGAAAGCAACATGAAGTTGTTTATAGCTGTCAGTGCCTGTCATAAATTCCTGGTAAGGGAAATACATTAACATAGCCTTGAGAAATGCTTCAAAATAATTAACAGCTTGTGTTTAATAATAAGATGATGTCCAGATACATTGGGTCACTAGGGGCAGTTTTTTACAATTGCTGTGATTATTTAATATTGTCCTTGGACAGCAGTACTATCTGTGACTAAAGATACTGAGAAATGAGGAGGGGGGAACACATGGCATAATAAAGTAACTTACCAAATCCTGAAAACAGCTTGCAGATTCCTGTTACACAGAAATTCTTGGCAATGATTCTCCTGTTGACCTGCCCTGACGTACAAACATCATAGCTCAGAGAGGACACTGCAGTGAGCTACAAATCCCAGCCGAGCACTCAGGACAAGATTTATTAAAGCACTTTAACTTAACTGTGCTAACACAAAGAATGTAACTGTTGCTCAAATCTTTAAGTATCTAGAATTAATTTGCTGAACTACTGCTATCATTCCAAAAGTCAGACCCCATTGTGCACATTCACACTCTTATGGGATTGAGTTTATTGAAGTATGGAAATCAGATTGGGGGGGGGGGGGGGGTAATGTGTTTCAGGAGGCAGCCTTGGTTTATATGTGATTCTGGATGTCTGTCAACCAGTGTCCTTTTTCCAGAACAATAGGTAGAGCTTTGCCGCTTTGTTTTTGTCGTAGATGGCTAGATAGTAAAGCTAGCCTATATTGGACCTGATGGTGCTGCAGTGTGCGATAGATAGTGCATACGAAAGTTACACATTAACATCTTAACTTTTAATATCTGATTCTGAAGACCTTTTCACAAGATGTAATTGTTTATTTTGTAAAGTGTGTGTAAACTCTATATCTGTTTTCAGTGTGTTTGGTGTCATGCTTAACTGTATACAGTTTTGTGACTTTGTTAAAAAGCTCCTTCCAGCAACAGCACTTACAATGGCAGGCTGACAACACTAGGCCATTTAAACCACAGCTAGCAGCAGCATTGTCAGCATGCTGTGCAAACCCCTGCAGGTGGTTTTTGGACTTCTGTCTGATAGACCAGATAGGTAGCTCAGCGGCCAACAAAAGAAGCACACTCAGCAGGCTGACAATGCCACTGCTAGTTGTCAAGAAGTGGCTTAGTGCTGTCAGCCAGCAACAGGAAGTGCTGTTGTTGGCAGGGTATTCATGTAAGAAACTTTCTAACAAATTTAAGTATGTATTTTTTAATGCAAAAATTCTGAAATCCATATGCATACTTGCTAATCTATATTGTCTTTGCATTATCGTTATGCCATTTTAGAGTCTATTCGTAAGCATTAGTGAAGATAAAGATGTTACTACTGTCTGAGGGAAGTGATGTAGAGCTTCCCTCACAGGAGGTTCACTGTAGGAATGATTTTCATTCTTTGCCAGGATCTGGGCATGTAGCTAGGGGTTTATCTCCCTCCTAAAGGCTCATTTACACTTGCACTTTGGGGGGGGGGGGGGGGTGTTAACGCTACCAGGTTTAGCATTGTTTTTAACACACTCCACACACATACCACAACCGTGCCCCCACCCCACCCCCAAAGAGTTGCAATGGCGGCAGTAAGGAGTGTTTATATGCCATGGCCGCGATGCTTTGCTTTGCTCCATGGCAAAAACTACCTTTCCTGTCATGTTTGGCAGGCAATAAACCTGCCATATGCAACCCAAGTGACTGGGGAAGCACCACAAATGTGGTATAACATAAATGTAATAGCAGCATTGTAATAACAATACAGACAATATATATTATACCTAATAAGGTGTTATACATAGGGATTGTACATGTGTTGTCAGGCATTCTGGTGCGTCAGATTTCCCAAGTTTCATGTGCTGGTGAGGTTAGGTTTACACACAGTACTTGCAGTCCCCCTAAAAAGTGATCCACAGTTTTTACTCCCATCAATCCCCCTCCTCAACCATAGGTGTATATGAGTCCTAAACTGTTACGTAGTGGGAGGGTGAGAATGTGCACCCGGTGTGATTATGCAGCCAGGGTGAAAACAAAACAGAGGAACAGTCTGTCCAGGGCCATCAGCACCATGGACAGTACACATTATGCAGCTTCTTGACCTTTTATTTTACATTGGGGCTCCCTCCACACTGCAAGAATTACATGCTAATTTTTGCCTAGGGTACCAGGAGAAATGGCCTTACCTCTTGCTCCTCTTGCAGTTAGTGCCCACCTTATCTCTCCAACTCTCTTTTGTTCCGCTGGAAAGGTGCAGTCCAGAGCAGCAAAAGCACATCAGTGGGAAAGGATCTAATGCTTCCTGCTCTGTCTCAGTGATTACATGCAGTTTGTCTGACTGACAGTATTAGTCATAAAATATTAATGTTTGGGGCATCCATTTTTTACGCTATTACTTTGAAATTAAATCAATGCCAAAAAAGTTGGCATGTGGTGTAAAATGTACATAAAACTAGAGTGCAAATCTCATAATTCCATATTTCATTCACAATAGAAAATATTAAAGTGTAAATTTAGGCAAAAACAAACTTTAATCCTACTCTATGCCATATTCTAAGACTAATCTATCAAGCCCTGTAAAGCAAAGATCACTGTACTTACCTATTCTGCAGCCACTCTAGTCCAGTCCCACGCTAAGCAGTCAGTGGCAGCTTTACTGTGTAGGTTTGTGCAGGGCAGGCAGCCAACAACTAAAGCCCCATAGTAACACTATGGGTGACGTCACTTCCCAGGCATTTTCCAATCATTGCCAATTCTCTCCTGCCAATTCTCTCCTGTTTACAGAGTATTGTTAAAAGAAGAGGGAATGCTACACCGTGCTAAACATGATCCTGTCCCAACTTTTGTGAGCCGTGTTGCTCCTATCAAAATGGTACACTTTTTCAATTTAAACAATCAACATGGAAGTTTAGGCAAAAACCAACAAACTCTAATCCTAATGATATAGCATGACCCCCTAAATGCGTCAGTTTCCAGCCATTTGTTCCTAGGACATTGCATCTGGGATGGAGCAGATCTGTTTTGCTTGATGTTTCTCATTGGCATGCAAGTATCCATTTGTCTTTGTGGATTTAATAAACGTATCAATTTTGCACATAATGCACGAGATAGTTGCGCCCTCCTGTGTGTTTTTTGTAGTTTGTTTGTAAGACTACCCGGACAGTGGAGGGCTGTACCCCTAATTGGCATTGTGAAAGGAAGCAAGAATAAAGATCTCCCTTGGGTTTAGCGCTGAAGTGTTGTGGAGAACCTACTCCATGCCACATTCTAAGACTGATCTATCTTGCCCTATAAAGCAAAAATCGCTGTAGTTAACTATCCTACAGCTGATATGATCCGTTCTTCAGCATTGGATGCTGTGTGCAGGAAATAACTGACAACGGCTGGGAAATGCCTTAGAAGCGACGTCGCCCCTAGAATTACTTTGGGGCTTCAGTTGTTGGCTGCCTCTCATGCAGATGCCTACACAGTGAAGCCACTGCTGACAACTCAGCATGGGACCCAAAGGTTTTAGCTGCAGAACAGGTAAGTACAGCGATTTTCAGTTACACCTGTATTCAGCTGCCAAGTGGCTATTTAAGGCTGCTCCTCTTTTTTTCCCAGTGCATCACTATTCTGATTTCTTTCTTGTTGCCAGAGCCTTGTTCCTGGGATCCTGATACATAGCCATATCTATCCTGTACCCCTCTGCCCTGCCTTTCTACTGCGCTCTGCCCTAGTACCCATTCTTGTTTCCCCTCTTACTTGCATCCCTGTAACCAATGTCCTTATATTGTATATATTTGTATACAGTCAGTTGTTAGGTTCATTAGTTATTTTTGTCTTTGGGGTTGGTTCTTGTTTGCTGGAGTTCCCAATATTCATTGTTTGCTGTGTATGCTTGTTTGTGTGTTTCACTGTAAATAAATCGCACTTAAAAGATTTATACATTGTTGGTGTAAGTTTCCATGTGTAGCTACATATATCTGGTCTCCCTAGCTGCTGAATCCTGACATAGTTAATTCGTTTTTGCCTAAACGCCCATTTTATATGTTTCCTCTTCTTTTAGCCACACCCTGTAAACATCTAGGAACTGATGAGGCCAGTAGCTTGGGGTTTTGTTAGAGGAATATTGTCCCATTGTTGCCTAATATAGGATTCTAACTGCTCAAAATTCCAGGGTGATGTTTATCATATTTTGTGTTTCAACATTCGCCTAATATTTTCAATTGATGAAAGGTTTGGACTGTAGGCAAGTTAAGCACCCAGACTCTTCTACTATGAAGCCATGCTAGGGCCGCTGTTAGAAATCATGGGCCCTGTACAGCCTACATGCCAGGGCCCACTTTGACCCCACCCCTGGCCCCTCCCCAGACCCCGCCTAGAAATAAAGTGCAGGTTATGACCCTCATCAGCATTTATGATAACACACAGATGGCAGGTTATGATAATTAGCATTTTTGATAAATCACAGGCCACAGTTTATGATGATCAGCAGCATTTATGATAACACACAGGCGACAGGTTATGATCATCAGACAGCAGGTGCTCTTTCATGGCTCTGTCACAGTTTGTCACATGTCTGTTGGGTGCTGATGGATCATAATATAACAAAGTCCGCACCCAACAGCCATGTGACAAACTGTGATAGAGAGCCATGCACCTGCTGCCTGTGTGTTATCATAATAGGACTGAGGATTCTATCCCAGAGCCAGATATTCACCCACCCATGTGAAGCCACGCAGCCCGCCTCTCTCTGCTCCCTGTCAGCTGCCGCCCCCCTCTCCTCACATCAGTTTCTCAGCACCTGAGGACTGGAGCTAAGTGAAACATTACAACACCACTCCGCCAGGGAAGGCAGTAGGCAGCGGTTGCTGGCCAGAGCTAATTGAGCAGCCAAAGGCACAGCAACATGTGGAGGCAGAGCGGCCATGCAATACTGTGTATATGTGCCCTAAAAAGGAATAAAAAGTCCCTCTTCTGCACTCACCATCAGGTCAACAGAGGGGCCCAGAAAAATATAAATATACACCCCCCCTAAGCAAGTAGTAGCGGGGCTGTAATTTAGAAAGCCTTATTTTTTTCCCCCTGCACAAATAAGGCTCCATGCACACTAGCGTCTTTCATAAGCTCAAAAAAAGCTAGGAAAAAATGCTAGATGAAAAATGCTGATAGCATTATTGTGCCAGCTTCTATTAGCATTGTAATAGCTTTTAGGAACATTTAGAAAGCGTTCGCATTTTATCAGCGTTTTTTGCAGTACATGAAGAATAAAAAAAAAGAAAAGCTAAAAAAAAAAAGGCTGTTAGGAGCATTCAGCGTTTATTTACTGCTCAAAAAAACTCTACAAAAACAATTATTTTTCTGCTCCTATATTCTGAAGCTCAAAAATGCTAATGGCCTAAAGTAGTGTGCATGGACACATGGGATAACACTATTTAGCTACTAGGAGCAGAAAGAATGCTAATAAAAGCTTCATGCAGCTTAAAACAATGCTATTTGCATAGAGCCCAAAGCTGCTGGGCTTGGCTAGGCTGATATGGCCAGGCTTGGTACAACAGGGCTGGTTTTACTGCCTTATCTGCAGCCCTGGTCAAAGATGCAAGTATGCAGTTTAGCATTGTCCCGCTGAAATATGCAAGCCCTTCCCTGAAAATTATTTTGTATGGATGGGAGCATTTGCTGCTCTAAAACCAGGATCTTTCAACATTTGCAAGTTTTGTATTCCATACACTCTAATGCACTCCCACAACATCAGAGATGCAGGTTTTTGAACTGAGCCCCAATAACAAGCCGGTAGGTTCACCTCTTCTTTAGTCCGGAGGAAGCAGTACACATGGTTGGCAAAAATAATGTCAAATTTCAATTCATCTAACCATAGTTTTCCAGTTTGCAGCAGACCATAATAAATGGGCTTTGGCCCAGAGAAGACGGCAGCGTTTCGGGATCATGTTCCGATATGGCTTCTTCTTTGCACGATAGAGCTTTAACTTGCATTTTTGGAAAGCACGGCGAACTGTGTTCACAAAGTGATTTTTTGGAAGTATTCCTGAGCCCATGCATTGATGTCTATTACAGAATTATGCCTGTTTTTAATGCAGTGCCATCTGAGGGACCAAATCACGGGCATCCAATACTGCATTTTTAGCCTTGTCCCTTGTGCAGAGCGATTTCTCCAGATTATCCAAAACTTTTGATGATATGTACTGTAGATGATATATGTAAAGTCTCTGCAATTCTACATTGAGAAACATTATTCTAAAATTGTGTGACAATTTTTAGATGTAGATTTTCACAGATTGGTTAACCTCTGCCTCTCTAAGTTGCCCTTTTTGTCCACAATCCTGTTACTGACCTGTTGCCAGTTAACCTAATTAGTTCAGCGTGGCCAAGCAGGGCATGTGAGCAGATCGATCTCTCGAAGCTCCCCACACAATCTCCTGCTAGTGGTACTTTCCCTGGCTACTACCGACTCTTTGACTGCCACCGTTAGCTGCAGCGGGTTCCTAGGACTCCAGTCGTGCCCCAGGCTACTTGTTTCCCCACCGCCATGACCAGGGGAGGAAAGAACTTAGTTGCAAAATGTTCTTCCAGCTGTTTCTTGTTAGCACCACTTACTTTGCCAGCTTTTTGTTGCCCTTTCCCAACTTTTTTGAGACATGTTCCTGCCATCAATTTCAAAATTATCCTAATTTTTTTCCTAAAATTGTACATTTTCTCAGTTTAATCATTTGATATGTTTTCTATAGTGAATAAACAATGGGTTCCTGACATTTGCAAATCATTGCATTCTGTTTTTATGTAGATTTTACACAGCATCTCAATTATTTGGGATTGTGGATTTTATTGATCTGTGGGCTGCTCGTTTATGCATGTTGTTTTTTTACAGGTCTAGAAAAAAATGCCTAAGACTACCTTACTTACCTCTGTCTCCTGATCAGCTCCAGAAACCTTCTAACTAGTTGCATTTCATACAAGATCGTATGAGGACTCGTACTTTAGAATGTTTTGTTACCACACTATCAAAGCAGCTCAGTATTGATTGTTTTCTAACTTTACTGTATCATTCCTCATTGCATCATCTCAAGGGAAAATTTCAATTTATATCCTGCTGATGTTACTACTTTAGAGAAACCAGTTTTTCTAATTTGTTGTTTTTTTTTTTTTTTTGATTTTTGAAACTGTGATCTAGCTGAAGCCTCATCAAAGTTGTGCATAAGGCCACAACTGTGAGATTCCTTTTAGTTTTTTCCACAGTTTTATTTCAGGTCTGATTGTGTCTGTCATTATTTCTCTGGTCATCTGTATCCAAGGGTAATTTTCTGGCAAGGCTTTGGTGGACTCTAAAGAACTTGTCTGATCACTCTCCAGCTAAAACTTTTTTTTTTTCATTTTGGATAGAGCAAGGGAGAGTTATAACCCCTGTGATTTTTTTTCTGCCATCTGTGTCCCATTAACTTCCTGTACCATAGCCAAACAGGAAATGAGAAAATCCCTGCAAATTAATGGAATTCCTTGGGGACCCCCAGGTCACCAGAACTAGTGTCCCCATTGGAAGATTTCCCATCCTATTACTTTTCTGGGGACAACCTAAAATTTGGGATTTTCTGTTTCACTTACAATGATAATGGTAAACAGGACCAATAGAGAGGGTGAATCTCCTTAACCACTTTGCCGCTGCTCACTAGAGCTCTAATGCGGCTAAGTGGCTCTTGTAGGTCTGACGACGTAGACCTACGTCGGCAGACACTCCCCCTTCTCGCTCTCACTGACTGTTTTCAGTCACAGCGGGAGTCGGGCCAGGGGAAAAATGTTTAAAATATTGTTATTTTTTCAAAATTGTCTCTATTTTTTTGTTTATAGCGCAAAAAGTAAAAATCGCACAGGTGATCAAATACCACCAAAAGAAAGCTCTGTGGGAAAAAAAAGGACGTAAATTTCGTTTGGGTACAGCGTCGCATGACCGCGCAATTGTCAGTTAAATTCGCACAGTGCCGAATCGCAAAAAGTGACCCAGACGTAAGACAGCAAAATCCTCTGGTGGTAAAGTGGTTAACAGGGACACAGACCACAATGAAAACTGACAAACTTTCTAATCCCTCTGCACTTTATTCAAAATTTAAAAAAAGTTTGCCTTTAGGGCCTTTCCAGCTTGTAAAACGCTCATCTATGAAGTCTCAAAGCGCCCAACAAGCAAATCCCATTAATTTTTAATGGCCCCTGTTCACATCTGAGCGTTTTGTCGCCTGAAGCTCAAAAAAGTGCATGAGCTTCTTTTTTGGCAGATTACAAGCGTTTTTGTTAGATGTCAATGCCTGCTTCCAAACACCTGCAAAAAAACTCCCCAAAAACGCCTGAAAATCATATGCTCAGGTGTGAATAGAGCCTTAGTTATACCTGTGACGGTATTCACCGCCACTGGAGGTGAGGAGCAGATACTTAATGGTTTGAATTGCTTCAGATGGGACAGTAATATTTGTCAACCATATCTTCATATAGAAATATGAAGATTTACTACCACCTTACACGGTGTATTCCATGTGCTTGTCTGTGAGAGAGACACACAGACTGTCATTGGCAGACTTCCCTATTGTTTGTGTATTGGGAGGGAATGTGGATTGTGCCTGTTTCATTGTTAAATGTTAATGACCTCACATTGTTTGGTCTGCCTTAAGATAAGCTTATTATGGGATTTATATGTGTATGTGGATTGGCTGCTAAGGGGGAGTAGGGATTGTCCCACAGTGAATATCTTTATGTACACTGTATGGGAGTGTAAAACTCTGTTTTCATTGGATTGTGAATGTCAGGGCCTGTTTTCAACAAGGTCCACCTGGGCGTTAACCTTGTGGGGGAAAACTGTATAAAAGTATGTTTCTTGTTCAATAAAGTTGAGTTATACTTCATCCTCAATCTAGAGTCCTGTCTCTCATTGGGATAATATGCTCTACAAGGGATTGCTATGTCCTTCATACTCCCTTGAATAATCACTAAGCTCTTGTAAGAGCTTGTTCCTGCTGCACTCTCTGGGGAAAGAGAGGTTCACCCACTGGAGCCTTGTCGTAGGTCCAGGGTGGGTAGGAGAAGGGGAGACTCTAACCAAGCTGCGGCGGTTCATGGGGTCTGAAGTGGTTACGGTGTCTGGTGGAGTGCTTGGAGCCCTTGGGAAGCACTAGGAGCATCCATCAACGGAGGTGCCCGATGGGGGTTCCGGTTGATCCGTTACAATACCCCTTTAGTGATGGAACTTGTGGCTGCTCTTCTTTGTAGTTACCTTTGACGATGGTATTGCGCCACAAGAGGTTATTGACTCTCCTTAGTGTCTTGACTTAAAAATGTTAGGTGCCAATTTAAGAAAAAGGCATTATTTATTTTCAGGGTATTGTCACACAACATAATGGTGTGAAAGGATCCTCCGATAGCAATAAAGCAAATGCATGACAATAAAGCATTTAGAATCACTGACCCCTTTTTAATTTTAATTAGGTTTTGAGTATTTTGTGCCTTCTTGTACAGGTATTGTCACACAACATAATGGTGTGAAAGGATCCTCCAATAGCAATAAAGCAAATGCATGACAATGAAGCATTTAGAATCACTGACCCCTTTTTAATTTTAATTAGGGTTTGAGTATGTTGTGCCTCCTTGTACAGGTGTCTTTTTTTATCTGCACAGTTGTTAAAAGTAGTCCTAATCATAGATTCTATGATTACACTCCAGTGATTGACGGAAATGCGTTAGCTGTCACAACTGGTGGACTTTGCATATTTTATCCTTAGTCTTTTAAATAAATATACATTGGCTTTTATGGTGAGAGGCTCTTATTGGAAGATTTTTTGTGGATATTTGGCAATTTCTTATGATCATGGAGAGCCTGCTCCTGCAGCTCGGGGATAGGGGAGAGACAATGAGCCTGTAATGCAGTGCTGTGAGATAAGTATTGGCTGTATATACACTTTAAGGTAGCTTCTGTAATAAAAGCTCAAAAATTTACTGAAAATATGTTGTACTTTCCTATTTATTGCCAACAATCTTGCTTTGTTAAAGTGTGCATTTAGCCTGTGTAATTACACTACATCTGCAAAGCTACCTTAACGCATCAGTATGTTTGAGACATTTCTATTGAATACTGTTAGAGAAATCTTATATTGCTCAGATGTCAGTAGGCAATCTGTAGCAACTGCAAGAACAGAATGTCATCGTTAGCTGTAGTAGTACAATAGATTCATTTTATTAAGGCTGCCACAAAGCCTTCGCTCCATGACAGTGCTTTGTGTCTTCTGCCTGCAATGGGATAAGAAGCGGCATCTAACTGACATATTTTTTCCAACTGTTACTCTGAAATTCTCTTGGAATCTCACCATGCAATTATAATAATCTCTCATTCATCACAGATAAATAGTCACCATATGATTGCAGTAACTGGCTTGAAAGCCTTTGTTTCTTTAGTGTGATATTAGATTGCATCGTTTCCAGTGGTGTAAATGTGTGGTCCAGGCTATAATGGAAAAGTCATTATATTTATTTTCCACAATAACCTGGTGGCTAGCTGGACGACCCAAAACATCACACTTTTTTAGTGGCTTACTTTACCGGGCTTGCAGACCTACCGTCCTTTTTTCTTTTTCTTTTTTTTTTTTAAAGGAACTTAAACGTGTTAAAGTGCATTGAAATCTTTTTCTGAAAATTTGGCATAAAGTTTTCCCAAGTGATATTATAGCAGACAAGTTCTTTGAAGGCTTTCCCGAAACCTACGGAATAATTATCAGCAAGGTCTGGAGGGAGACTTTATTTAAACAAAGTCTTCATTCCCTTCTTGATAAATACAACTAACCCTATGTATCTGTCCGTTCCTGCTGTGGCTCGCATTGTCCCACTCTAGTGCGCCATCTATGGGACTGTCGTATACTTTCTACAATCTGGGATCAAGTAATCAATTACATCTTTGGAGTCACGACAGTGCGTGCTACTAAGGATCCCATGCTCTGCTTATTTGGATATACACAGAAACATTTGAGTACTGTCCGTGATACTTTTTTATTTGCACTAGCATATAATTTTTCAGGACAAGCTTCTGGGGTATGTCCTCTTCTTCATGGTCCCAGCAGTACACGACAGACTTACTCAGCTTCTACAATTCATAACAGAGATTCCTCATTGGATCCTACTCTTCCTATCAACAGAGTGATCCCCAGAATGTGGACTTTGCACTCTGCCCCCTTACAATTAAACCCCATAGTGCAGAATTATTAACCTACCAAATGTTTTTTCCAGATGGCAACTTTTTATGCAACATACATTATCTGCCTTGGAAATAATCCTTCTTATGACACCATTCCAATTCACGGAATGGTATGTAAAAGCCAATCTTACCAACTCCTTGGGTGGGCAAAATCTTTAGAGCCCTTTCACACCGAGGCACTTGAAATCTGCCCATCAAACATTGAGTGCTTTTGCGGCGCTTTTCCGGTGCTTTTGAGGTATTAGCGGTGTGCTTTTTTTTAAGGACACAGGACTCAAATGGCGCTTTTCCACTGCCTGG
The DNA here is from genome assembly GCF_965119305.1 of Pelophylax lessonae. Lineage (NCBI taxonomy): Eukaryota > Metazoa > Chordata > Amphibia > Anura > Ranidae > Pelophylax > Pelophylax lessonae. Next base: position 287,504,029 of record NC_138770.1, read on the forward strand.
AACCGAACGGTTTGGCTCGCTTTTGTGCTTTTCCACTGCTGGTACTGCATGGTATGGTGTAGGAACGGTTCGGTACGGTACGGCGGCGCTTTTCCACTGCATGGAACCGAACGGTACGGCTCTCAAAAACAGTACCTACTCGATTGTGGTTCCAAGAGGTACCATACCCGGTACCATATCCCACAATCTTTTGCATGCAGTCACTACTAGCCACTGATTGCTCAGAGAATCCCACCCACCCCGTTGTTATCCCACCAACTTAACTTTAGTACTACTGTAGTGGAAAAGCAAACCATACCGTACCGTACCGAACCGTTCCAACACCGTACCATGCAGTACCAGCAGTGGAAAAGCAAACCGGGCCAAGAAGGGCCGAGTAGAGCCGAGCCGGTACTTGCAGTGGAAAAGTGCCAAAAAACTGCTTCAAGAACCATTTTGAGGTGCTTCCCATTCATTTCAAAGGAGAGGGGTGTTTTTTGAGGTGCTTTTTTTAGCGCTCCAAACATGTTCTAAAGATGCTGCTTGCAGGATTTTTTTCACCGCCCCAACCAACACACTGTCCTGGTATGAAAGCATTAGTTGATTTAAATGGGAATAGGTTTTCGTGAACTTTTCGAGTGATTTTTTTTTTTAGTGCCAAAGCGCTTGAAAAGCGCCTCAGTGTGAAAGAGCTCTTAGATGTGCATAATATCCATCAGTTTTATGCTGACTTGTTTTTCTTTTCATTTTAAATTTGTGTCTATTTGGCTCTGATCCTTGCCATTACAAATACGCATCTACTACACCTATATTGGCTATACCCGTGACTATTCCATGTCTTGAATTGTGTCTATTATGCTATAATACAGGCTTAGATTCTTGTAATTATGATGATTGTATTACTCCAATACCTAATTTCTTTTATTTTTATTTTGTAAAAAAATAGTTAAAAACACATTGTTTTTATGTATATTCTTTAATATGGCTTTTTCTTTCAAGAAATGTTCACATTTCTGTCATACCTGTTTACAGTACAGTAACTTCTCATTTACTTCAGGCTTAAATTACTCATTACAGTCTTTCTTTTATTGACAACCTGCTCAGTCCTGGCCTGTGCAAATACATCAGGAAAAGACCATAAATGTGTAGTTAGACCTTATTTATTGTGTACTGTAATTAGTCAGTATGATCTAATGTTTGCGGTCTATTTTAGAAAAGCTTTGTTATGATCAAACTAAACCTTCCTGCCTTGCCCTTGTGTCCCAAAGTGTGCTTTTCTTTTCCTCCCCTTTTTCTAGTTTTTTTGAAAGAAGTACAGTATATACTGTAATTAAACTTGTCACTTTAACTGCTTGCCTACCTGGGGATTTTTTTTAATTTTTAATTTACAGTACATTTTAAAAAATCTTTTTTTTTGCTAAAAAATGATATAGAAATCCCCAAACATATGTTTATATAATTGTTTATCAAACACAATTTTTCAGGAAAAAATCACACTTAAATTTTAGTGCACAGAAATACAATGCCCAATTTTTTGTTAAAATATAGAATACGATGTTGCATCGAGTAAATATTTACCAGACTTATCAAAATTTAAAAATTGTGCACAGCTGTGAAATGGAGAGAAAATAGCCACCTAAAAATGTCCATAGGTAAGGCTTTAAAAGCCTTTACAGGTTTTTAATTCAGAGTTAAACGTGAACTTTGGCACTAGAGTTATTGTTCTTACTCAGTTTCCAGCATAAAGGTGACTAAAACACCTGAACCCGATTGTATATACCCACAAATCCTAAAATAATTGAACTCTGTAATTCCAAAGCCATTATTTCTCATTTTTAGGGACTCTTTAATGACTGGAATAGTAGCCCTGGATTGGTGTAAGGCCAATTTGGTGAATTTTTTTAAAAAAGGGATCAAAGTCTTTTTCAAGTAACTATAAACCTGTTAGTTTAACTTTTATAATCGGGAAGATTCTGGAGAGTTTAATAAAAGACCACATAGATGAGTTCATGCTGGAAAAAAAATAATGAAAGTCACAGACAGCATGGATTCATGAAAGACAGTTTGTCAGACAAATCTGATTTTAAAATATAAAATATGTTTGCTTTTGGGTTTAATACTGCTTTAGGGGGAACCTTGCAGATAAAAAACACCTAGTTCATGCAGGTACATGTTTATTAAAACCAAAAACATTGAGTTAAGCAACAAATGTCGATATTTAAATCTGTCTGGGAGAGGGAGAAGCAACACACGGAGCCATTCATTTGGTGCTGACAAAAGAAGGCAGTGCAAGAGAGATGAGCTCATCATTCTGATGCTCCTCCTTTACTGTTCAGTCACAGGCTGATTGCAAGGACACGGCCTAATTTTATTGCATATCTGCAGAAGTTAAACGCTGGGTAAATCTAAGTACTGAATAGACAGAAATGTAATCTTTTGGTAGGTAAAACTGCTTATTTGTGACCACTTATCAAACACTTTCGATATAAGAAATGGTACTAGAAAGGGCTGCCCATTGTCACCACTTATTTATGTGTCCACCTTCTAATCCTTCCTTGAGCGCCTGAGGGTGAACCAGGACATCAAGGGCTTATCAGTAAATGATAGAGAATATGAGGTAGTGTCATTCGCGGATAATGTCCTTCTCTTCTCATCGGAGCCGCACATAACCATACCAAATTTGATTTGAGATCTGGAAGATTTCTGTAGGATCTCAAACCTGAAAATTAACTATACAAGATCCTTTGCACTCAATGTGTGCCTGGTGAGGTAGCTAGATGTCAGGAAAATTTCCCTTTTAAATGAAACTCGGACACCATCACTTATTTGGGGATTTAACTCCCCAGCAATTCTTTTGGAACTCTACTACCGTAATTTCCCTTCCTGATCTGACTAGGTTACAATGAGATCTCCAACAATGGAATAGGTGCCGCTCCAGATGGCCTCAATGTGATAAAACGCATAGGGAAGAGTCTAGCGTCATTGGATCACTTCTGGTTCTTGTCCGTGGAACGCACTGGCGAAAACCCGGACTTCCTGCACCGCCTGTATCAACGAGGGAATGTTTTAACTTGAATGTAAGTGATTAATTTTGCAATAAACACTAATTTTAGCGTTACTGCACTATGGAGGCTATCTTTTTTTATACCCATGAGGAGCTATTACCACTAAGTGGAGGCGAGGGGATGGAGAGGAGTCGCCATTGAGAGAAATATACATAAAGCTGTGTGCCCCTGCAAAGGGGCTTGTAATCTGGTGAGCGTAACCCCATTGGGGAACATGAGTGAGAGCACTGGGCGCTGTCGCACCATGGAAGTGTTTCCTGGACTTGTCTGCAACCAACCCCGTTTTGAAGCACTTTAAATGAATAGTAACACTTTGGAATAGTGAACATTAATGGGACACTGAGCACAATTGAATGGACTGTATACCCTTGGAAATCATGCACACCATGAAAGAGGATACCCCTTATATAGGGGCGTTTTGCTGCTATTTTTCACTTAATGTGTTTTTGTTATTTGCACACTATTTATTTGCACTTAAGGTATTTGGCACACAGTCACCTTTTTCATGATTGCACTTGGACCTTCACAGTGTGCATTGAATTAATATTGCATTTATATGCGTTAATGGTAATTTTTGAAACTATTTATTGTACATGCACTATTTGCACAGTTTTTAATATCTTCATATAGTTAATTTTATGTTACACTTTTTTGGTTTATTTATTATTGCGCATGGTCTTAATTTGAAGCTTAAAACCATATCCTATTTCTTTATATTCACACATATTTATTATATTTATACACCAGCAGCGCCAACACCCACTTTCATCCAGTACACTAAATGGAATAGGCCGACTTTTCCGTGGTTCTCTTACACATCTACTGTATCTTAAGTGTCAATCTTGCTACGAATACTCTATAAACTTAAGACCATTCCGATTCATATACCTGTCCGGGAACAAGCCAGAGAATAGTTGCCCGCAGCCCGGGCACAATACCCATTTCCTAATATGGGCGTGACATATGACTGCAACAATACGCGCACACATATTGGGAACACACGTTTGCGAACGTCCCCGACTATGCCTTCTGCTGTGTCCTGTCTCCTACAGTACTCACCTGTTTCTCCAGCCTGCAGTTTTTACCTACTGTAGCCAGCTTGCTGAACTTACCATTTCAACCTGCTTCCTGCTTTGTGCAGTCTGCACCACCATCAGCTGTCTTGGGTCCTACTGCTCACCCCATCTGGTATCCACCTGCAGAGAGATTTCCACAGCACCATCTCTCATCTTTGGCACAGCTGTCAATCCCTGCTTATTTGGGCAACGTGTTCCCTGTTATCACCTTCAGGTACACACAGCCGCAAGGGGAGCCCTCTGAGCATTTTGGCTTCAGGACCAGGTATGTGACATTACCCCTGGCATTCTTTTCCTCTTAAAAAACAACATGTAAACATTTGTATCAGCGCAGAGAATCAGCCAGGATCGCCAAGTCTTACCCAAAAGTAAAGGGAATACCGGCCTTCCAGATCTTCTGAGATATTATTGAACAGCTCGACTGACCAATGTGGTTGATTGTAGGTTTCACAAGCGCAATTAAGGCATGTGTGGGCCTGGACCAAGCCTTTGTATCTGCCCATTGAGGTCTCACTAAAGCATCTTGGTGTGTCAGTCAGTAAGGACCCCTCCATTAACTGATCCTGCTATTCACAGTTTTGATGAAGTGTGCAAAAGGCACGCTTTAACTATCCTTGGCCCTCTCATGCCGCTTCAACTGAACTTGGATTACCCCATAGGGTGTCTGCTTCTTTTTATACCTGTGGATTAGCCACACACACAACTTGTGGCAAACCAGTTTTTTCGTAGAGGACGATTTATGAGGTTCGAGGAGTTTGCAGCCGTCTCAAATACAGCCTTCCTTCCCTTTCTGGCCATACATTCAGATAAAACATTTAATTGGGAAGGTACACTGTCTATTGACTTCCTTTGAGTCAATCTGCGCAAGAAAAACACAGCAGAGACATTTGATCTCGTCATTATGTACTCAAATTTGAGGAGAATCAGGCCAAGGAAAGCATTGACTGTGTGGCCTCAAAAAAGGGAAATGGAACTGGAGCTGACGGAAGAGGATTGGGGAACAGTCAATACCTACATTCATAAAGGCTCTCAAAATGTGTCTGTTCAAGAGATCAGTTTTAAGATAAATTCATGTTGGTACAAGATGCCCACAATCCTGCATAAAATCTCCCCGGATCACTGCTGCCGCTGTGGGGTGGAGGAAGGCACTCTGCTCCTAATATGGTAGTTTTGTCATGCGATACAACAATTCTGGAAAGAAGCACATGCTATCAGAGTACAAGTCTCTACTCTTCATCTGTAATTCACTTCAGCTCAATTCCTACTCATCTCTATCACAAAACCGTGGCGATGTACCTGACCACTGCACTTAGACTTTGTGTTCCTATAAATTGGAGATTATCCAATCTCCTTCAGTCTCTGAATTTCTCAGGTGAGTTGCCCATATTGAGGAAATGGAGGCGCTAACACATTTGTCAAAGTATAAAATTACTAAATTCACGCAAATCTGGGCCTGTTGGTTGTTTTTTGTGAAACTTATATGAACTATTATCGAAACTTGGTAACTGATGCTTGAACGCCTATTGGGGCCACATATGGCTCTATCTTTTGTATAGCTCCCCAATGTATCGTGGAGCTGCTCAACCCTTGCTAATAAATAGATGCAAGCGATTTCTGAATTGACCATGTTCTGGGCCTTGAGGAGGGGTGGACCCAAGACAGGGGCACCTCCACTTTCTCCCTCCTTATCCCTGCCTACCCCCCCTCCCCCTTTGCCAAATCCCCCCCCCCTTTTTTTTTTTCTTCTTTTTAAGTGTCTCTCTGTTTCCCACTTTGTCCCCTAGACTCTCAAAACATGCCTATTGTCCGTTCTCTTACCACTTGCAAAATGGGGCTGCCATCCTTCCATTTTGGGGATAAATCTGTTTTAGGACTATGGTCACTCTTTCCAATCTCCTAGTTTTCGCAGATACTTAGACACCTCCGTAAATTGATATTCATGGCCCCATGGTGAGCACTAACGTTCTTTTTTGAATTCTTGAGTCCCCAAGGGGAAAAATAGGAACTTTTAAGACTGTTTCTCTTGGGTCTGGAAGACCTTTCGGGGACCGTACAAATCTTTTGTGGAACTGCAGATTTTTTGAGTTTTTGTCTATTTCACCTGAGTTAGTTAACCTTTACTTCCTTGAACAGCACAGCACCTAATACAAATTCAATATGGAAACAAACTGCTTATTTGTATGTCATTTTATATATTTTTGTATATTTTTTAGCTGTTTGCCTGTAGTTCTTGTTCCTCTTTATGCTAAAATAGTTCTTAATTACATTGGCTGTAAGTTTGGGGTCGTTGCCCTGCTGTAGAATAAATTTGGGGCCAATCACACGCCTTCCTGATGGTATGGCATGATGGATAAGTATCTTCCTGTATTTCTCAGCATTGAGGACACAATTGATCCTGACCCAATCTCTACCTTTATTTGCAGAAATGCAGCCGAAAGCTTGCAAGGAACTTCCACCATGCTTCACAGCTCTCTAGCCCTTCAGCTAACAAACTTTCTCCTGCTACAGCCAAATACTGTATTTCAAATTTTGACTTATCAGTCCATTTTTCTGCACCCCAGTTCCTATGTTTTCATGCAGAGTTGACTCGCTTAGCCTTAGGAAGCGTGTGATTGGCTCCAATTTATTCTGCAGCAGGAAAACGACCTCAAACATATAGCCAATGTCAATAAAGTGGAAGTAAACTCAAAGGCATAATTTTTACCTATAGGTAAGCTTATATAGGTATGTGAACAGAGGCGGCTCTAGGCTTTGTGAGGCCTAAGGCAAAACTTGGACATGAAGCCCCACTCACGCCCATAATGGGAGACATAATTATAGCGATAAAAATTAACTGTATAAATTGCATATATTAAGAGCCTTAACCTTTGTACTATGAATTCACAGTTTCTAGAATTTTCTCTAACCAATTCTTCTTTAATCAAAGATCATTAAACATCTAATATGTATGTATATATATATGTCTGCTCTTACATCACAGTCCCCAGCATTTCCCTATAGGTCATGATTTCCTGAGTCCCTCCTTACATCAGAGTTCAGTGTCCCCCCTTACATAAGAGTTCTCCTTTAAATCAGATTCCCCCCAGCATCTCCTCCTTACATCAGAGTCCACAGAATTCCTCTTTACATTAGAGTCCCCCTCTTAAATCAAATTTCACAGAGCCCCCTTTACATCAGAGTCTCCAGAGTTTCCCCCTTACACTGTAAAAGGGAACTCTGAAGACTCTGATGTAAGAGGAGTTCTGGGAACCCTGATTTAGGAGGAATGTTGGGGACTCTGAAGTGGAGTTCTGGGAACCCCGATTTAAGGGGGGATGCTGGAGACTCTGATGTAAGGACAGTTCTGGGAACCCTGATTTGAGGGGGAAAGCTGGGGACTCTGCTGTAAAAGGGAACTCTGTGATCACCAAAGCTCCCCTTGCATCAGAGTTTCCAGAGACCCCTTTACACTTCCCTTCCTCAGTCCACCACAGTCTAGGGCACGACAAGCCCCACTGCAGAAGGCTGCGATACCTGAGTCCCCACAGAGGGCACTGTAAATTTCAGTATAGTGCACTGCCATTCCTCCCTGAGGAATGGAAGCCTGCTATGCTTGGACTTGTACTGCTCTCTGTAGGGGACTGAGGAACTATTGCCTGCTATGTTAAGACTTGTAGTGCCCTCTGTGGGGACTAAGGCATGGCAGCCTGCTATTCTGGAACTTGTAGTGCCCTCTGTGAGGGACTGAGGATTCCTCGGTCCTCCACATTCTAGGGCACCATAAGTCCCAGCATAGTGGGCTGTCATTCCTTAGTCCCTCATAGCTGGGGGGGGGGGGGAACAACAGAGTTAAACATCTAAAGGACAACTCCAACCAAAACTAACAATAATGTACAGAGTCCATATGCTATGTAATGTCACAGCCCCGCTACCCCTCACCTTCCACTTCGGGTGCTGTCATTGTGTAGGGCAAAGGGCTCCAGCTCCACCATGTTTGGCTTTGATGTCATATATGCAGGACTGGCTCAGCTCCACTCTCTTCCCTGGCAACTGACTCTGGTGTTACGGGGGCCCTCTCCTCCTCCCCCAGCCACCCAGGGGCCCTCTCCTTCTCCCCCAGCCACCCAGGGGCCCTCTCCTTCTTCCCCAGCCACCCAGGGGCCCCTCTCCTTTTCCTCCAGCCACCCAGGGGCCCCTCTCCTTTTCCTCCAGCCACCCAGGGGCCCTCTCCTTCTCCTCCAGCCACCCAGGGGCCTTCTACTTCTCCTCCAGCCACCCAGGGGCCCTCTCCTTCTCCTCCTCCATCCATCCAGGGGCCCTTCTCCTTCTCCTCCTCCAGCCACCCAGGGGCCCTTCTCCTCCCCCAGCCACCCAGGGGCCCTCTCCTTCTCCCCCAACCACCCAGGGGCCCTCTCCCCCAGCCACCCAGGGGCCATCTCCTTCTCCCCCAGCCACCCAGGGGCCCTCTCCTCCTCCCCCAGCCACCCATGGGCCCTCTCCTTCAGCCACCCAGGGGCCCCTCTCCTTTTCCTCCAGCCACCAAGGGGCCCTCTCCTTCTCCTCCAGCCACTCAGGGGCCCTCTCCTTCTTCTCCTCCAGCCACCCGGGGGCCCTCTCCTTCTCCCCCAGCCACCCAGGGGGGCCCTCTCATTCTCCCCCAGCCACCCAGGGGGCCCTCTCCTCCTCCCCCAGTCACCCAGGGGGGCCCTCTCCTTCTCCCCTAGCCACCCAGGGGCCATCTCCTTCTCCCCCAGCCACCCAGGGGCCCTCTCCTTCTCCCCCAGCCACCCAGGGGACCCTCTGCTTCTCCCTCAGCCAATCAGGGGCCCTCTCCTTCTCCCCCAGCCACCCAGGGGCCCTCTCCTTCAGTCACCCAGGGGCCCTCTCCTTCTCCCCCAGCCACCCAGGGGCCCTCTCCTTCTTCCCCAGCCACCCAGGGGCCCTCTCCTTCTTCCCCAGCCACCCAGGGGCCCTCTCCTTCTTCCCCAGCCACCCAGGGGCCCTCTCCTCCTCCCCCAGCCACCCAGGGGCCCTCTCCTTCTCCCTCAGCCACCCAGGGGCCCTCTCCTTCTCCCTCAGCCACCCAGGGGCCCTCTGCTTCTCCTTCAGCCACCCAGGGGCCCTCTCCTCCTTTAGCCACCCAGGTGCCCTCTCCTTCTCCTTCAGCCACACGGGCCCTCTCCTCTTCCCCTAGCTACCCAGGGGCCCTCTCCTTTCCCCCTAGCCACCCATGGGCCCTCTCCTTTTCCCCTAGCCACCCAGGGGCCCTCTCCTTTTCCCCTAGCCACCCAGGGACCCTCTCCTTCTCTTCCAGTCACCCTCTTCTCCTCCAGACACCAAGGGCCTTCTTCTTCTCCTCCTCCTCCGCCAACCATTTTAAGACTCTTCCAACTTCCCTGGGGCTACTCACCCCCTTTGCGTAGTAGACACCACAAATCTATGACCAGCCTGCAGAGTGACAAGTCGGGGCCTGGTTACCTGTATGTTCCTGGGCCAGGGCAGAGCTCTCCTCCCAGAGCAACAACCGATGATAGCAGAGTGAACTGACTGGGCAGTCACTTCCTACTGATGCATGTACACGCCCACCAATTCCTCCACATCTTAGGTTTACATGATCAGACGGCAAATCCCCAGGCAGAGAAGGCGGGGTAAGTGTCAGCGGACAACAGACACCTGGCAGCCACAGTGAAGGGACTGCAGCACACTGCTGCAACTTTTATATCCAAGGATTTAAAACAATCTTTTACTTGGGAGATTTCCCTGACTGCGCCCTTCTAAATGTTGTCGCTCTGCCACTGGCCGTGAGGCCCCTGTAGGTGCGAGGCCTTAGGCGACCGCCTAATTTGCCTAATTAGAGAGCCGCCTATGTATGTGAATATCTCCTAAACGTGCACCGTTTAGGAGATATTTACATTACACGCAGCCGATGACATCATCGGTGCATGAGCTCTGAAGGAATGGCCACCCGTGCCATTCCTTCAGATACCTTTGCCGTGAATGATGGCTCGGAGTGACGTCATTGCAGCTCCGGCCAGTCACACAGCCAGAGTCTGCAGACCCAGAAGGAAGACCGGTGAGGATGGACGCTGCCTCCAGCGATTACATTTTCAGGTAAGTTTTTCACATAATGTGCTAGTATGTGATGCCTACCAGCACATTATGCCTTTTACCTTGCATGTCCAGAAAAAACACCCAGCGGTTTGCAACCGCTTTAAGAACTATCTTCAGTGTAAAGAAGAACAAAGAGTCCTAAAAGTGATGCTTTAGCCCTCACAGAGCCCTGATCTCAATATCATCAAGTCGCTCTGGGATTACATGAAGAGACAAAAGGATTTGAGGGAGCCTACATCCACAGAAGATCTGTGGTTAGTTCTTCCAAGATGTTTGGAACAACCTAGCTGCCAATTTCCTTCAAAAACTGTGTGCAAAGTGTACCTAAAAGAATTGATTCTGGTTTGAAGGGTAGTCACACCCAATATTATTTGATTTCGATTTTTCTTCTGTTCACTCACGTTGCCTTTTTGTAAAGTGATGACATTGATTGATTTAAAAAAAACAAAAAAAAACAATTAAAATATATATTTTTGAAAGCATTTTTATCTTACAGCATTTCTTCACACATGCCAAAAACCACAGTACTGCAGATTACCTGCTTTTTGATATAGGTATCTGAAAAAGTAGTTTTGTATTACCATGATGGTTGCTTTGTAGACAAAAAGAGGCTCAGGAATCCTTTTCTAACAGTCTTTAACCACTTACTGCAAATCGCCGTAGCTGTATGACGGCTGCAGTAAGTGGTTGTACCGGGGTGATGCCTGCAGCATCATCCCGGTACCATTTTTTAGAGCCGGCGGTCGGCTTTCAGACGTTACCCCAGCGAGCGAGAGGGCTCTTCACGGGTCTCCCGTCCCACTGAGAGACCCAAGCAACCTGCCCTCGCGTCCGCCGGCTGGTTGGAGTCCCGATCAAAGCCGGATGCGGCTTTTATCGGTTCTCCAATGACGTAACCTGGAGGCGGTGTCCACGACGTCACGTTCAGGTTACTCAGCTGCTAAAGCGCCTAATTGTGAGTGTATTCAAAAATGCCATTTTTGCCATTTTGAAGACATTGAAGTGCAATGGAGGGGTCTGGGCTCTTTTAGACCCCTGATCCCTACCTCCATAAAGAGTACCTGTCACTGCCTATTACTGTGACAAGGAATGTTTACATTGCTTGTGACAGCAATAAGGCTCCATGTACACGGGACGTTAAAAAAAACATGCTGCAAAGCTAGTTCTGACGCCGGGAAAAAGCAGCTGTTAAACGTACTTCTTGCACGTTTGGCCACGTTGCTTTTAGCAGCGTTTTTTCTGCCTCCATTCAAAATCAATGGTTCCCCATGGGAGCCTATTGATTTGAATGGAAGGCGCACCGCAAGTCGGATCATCGTGCGACTTGTGCTGTGAGAATCTTGAGGGGGAACTCCACGCCAAACATGGGAATAAAAACTGCGTGGGGGTCCCAGGCCCTTTTGGTCTGGTATGGAATTTGAGGGTAGCCCCACACCGAAAAAACGACGTGGGGTCCCCCCCCAAAATCCATACCAGACCCTTATCCGAGCATGCAGTACGGTAGGGCAGGAAGGGGGAAGGCACGAGTGAGCGGCCCCACCCCCCCTGGACCATACCAGGCCACATGCCCTCAACATGGGGGGGTGTTGGTGCTTTTGGGCAGGGTGAGCTCTGCACCCCACACCCCGATGGGGACAAGGGCCTCATCCCCACAACCCTGGCTGGTGGTTGTGGGGGTCTGCGGGCAGGGGGCTTCTCGGTATCTGGAAGCCCCCTTTAACAAGGGTGGCCCCCCAGATCCCGGACCCCCTACCTATGTGAATGGGTATGGGGTACACTGTACCCCTACCCATTCACCTCATAAAAGGCAGTGTATGTAAATAACGACAGGAGACGTTTTGGAAAGTTTATTAAAAATCTTCATCCGGTCTTCTCCGCTCTGGTCTTCTCCGATGATCCGACTTGTGGTGCGCCCTCCATTCAAATCAATAGGCTCCCATAGGGAACCATTGATTTTGAATGGAAGAAAAAATATATATAACGTGGCTGAACGTACTTCATCACGTTCGGTCGCGTTCAGTCGCGTTTTTGCATTTGAAACGCTGGGAAACACACGTTCGAACGCAAATAATTGTGTTCCAAAAAACGTCCCTGAACTCAACTGCCTGCAAATGACTGTAAACGACCATGTGTACATGGACAGATAAGATAACATGTAGGTGGGTTCAGGGGCTTCTGAAAAAAACGCCCAACTGCTCCTAAACGGGCATTTACAACGTCCCGTGTACATGGAGCCTAAAAGTGATCAGATTTTTAAAAAAAAAAAAAACCTGTGCTAAAATAAAATAAATAGGGGGAAAAAAATGTTTGAACCGCCCCCGTCGTTGTGAGCTCACACACGAAAGAAAACGTATACGGAAGTCGTGCCCGCAAATTAAATCGCTGTTCAAACCACACATGTGAGATATCGCTGCAATTGCCAGAGCGGGAGCAATAATTTAAAAAAAAGAGCTACTCTGCAACGCTAAACTGGTAACCATTAAAAATTTTTAAAGCGTCGCCTATGGAGATTTTTATTGACCGTAGTTTGTCACCCTTCCGCGGGTGTGCGCAATTTTAAACCGTAACATGTTGGGTATCTATTTACTCGGCATGACATCATCTTTCACAATAAACAAAACAATGGACTAACTTTACTGTTTAGTTTTTTTTTAATGCAGTGAAATGTAATTTTTCCAAAAAAATGAAGTTTGCGCAAATACCGCATGACAAAAAATATTTCAATGACCGCCATTTTATTCTCCAGAGTGTTTGCTAAAAAAAAAATATATATATATATATATAATGTTTGGGGGTTCTAAGTAATTTTCTAGCAAAAAATACTGATTTTAACTTGTGAACAACATGTATCAGAAATGGGCTCGGTGCCTAAGTGGTTAATGAAATCAGCACACATGCAGAAAAGACACATATGTTTTTGTATACTTTGTCAATAGATTTTCCTTTTGTATGTCAGAATGGCTTTTCCAAGAGTGAGTGTTTATTTTTGAGTTTAGCCTTTTGTTGTCATGCTAGAAATAGATTGAAGAACAAAGGAGATTTTTGCTTGTTCTTGACTTCCTGTTAACATCTTTTGCCTATTTTTTCTTTTAGAGCAAAGTTACATCAGGAATTTTGTCACTAGTGATATAATCCTTATGTAAGCCCCAGACAGACTTTAGCCTATTTTCATACATGTTCTGAAAAGCAACCAGGATGGTTTCATTGAGCTAGATTTTAATTAAGTTTGTTACTAGCCGCGATGGAGTGTGTCTGGACAGCATGAAGCTCTTGCTGTATGTGCCCATGCCAGGACCCCTCAGTGTTTCAACAGTTTATGATGTGCAGCAGGGATGTCGGCCTTGACCCATTTAGCAAGTTCTCTTTTGAAAGCTTCTGTAATGTTAGAGATTTATGCACTTGTAAAGTAATTGCAGCCGCCTGTACCAAACACACAATTCAAATCCTGTTGGTTTAGTAATTGAGTTCAAGCTGTTGTTGCCTAATCTGTTTTTAAAGCATCTCCTTTGTTTGCTTTCAGGCCAAAACTCTTACTACTAGAAATAATACAGTCCCAAAAGCAATATGTATAGAATATAGATGTCAATGCATGTCTTCTTTGAGTACAAAAATAAAATAACAGTGACGTTATTTGGTCTGTTTTAAAGTGGTTGTAAAGGTAGAAGGCGTTTTATCTTAAAGCGGTAGTAAACCGTTGTAAAAAAAAAAAAACCTGCAAGAAAATGGCATAATGTGCTAGTGTGCACCGCATTCTAGCACTTTATAAAAAACTTACCTTAGAACTAAGCCCTTTCAGCAGCGCCTGGGCACTGCTGGGAGGGCTGACCTGTTCCCCGGCCTTTCTTCTGGATTCGTGGGCTCCGGCGCTGTGAGTGGACAAAGCCGTCATGGCGTCATTCCCGCATTGCGTGCGGGAGCCCTCGGTTTCGGCAAGAAGCTCTGAAGGTCCGGCACGGTATGCTGGACCTTCAGAGCGCATGCGCCACTGACGTCAGTAGCTGCATGCAGGGTGAATATATCCTACACGGTGCACGTATAGGAGATATTTATTTTACCTATAGGTTAGCCTTTTTTTAGGCTTACCTGTAGTTAAAAATACCGATGCGGAGTTTACAACCGCTTTAATTCCTTGGAGCCTAAGCCTTTTTCTGACATATGTTGCTTACACGTTAAAATCTGTATTTTTTGCTAGAAAATTACTTAGAACCCCCAAACATTCCACGAGTGTGCACAATTTTAAAGTGTGGTATCTATTTACTCGGTGTAACATAATTTTTCACATTATGACAAAAAATCAGGCAAACTTTAGTGTTTTATTTTTGTTTATTCATGAAAGTTATTTTTTCCCAAAAAAAAACATGTTTAAAAAATTGCTGCGCAAATACATAAAATGTTGAGCCAACCACCATTTTATTCCCTAGGGTCTCTGCTAAAAAACAAATATAATGTTTGGGGGTCTAGAGTAATTTTATAGCAAACAAATGATGCTCTTTATAAGTAGGAGAAGAGTGCCAGAATAGACTTAGGCTGGAAGTGGTTAAAAAAAAAATCTTTACAATTCTATCAACTTATTGTGATAATATAGACTTTTTTTACTTGGGTTTGATTGTCTTTGCAGTTTAGGAAACCTTTTGTTTTAAAATAACCAAATCTTCTTTCATTTATTGTGTCAAGTGTTTCAATGGAACCAGAATAGGAATGAAGAGGGAGTTAATTATAACTGCACAGTGTTCATTATTATTCATTTATGAACAGCCATCTTTTACAGGAGTATGCAACGTGAGGCTAAACCGAGGCAATATCACTATTCTAACATACAGGCATAGACCAATTAGGGAGTAGGGTACTGAAATGTGTACACCTTTTTCTCAAATGCCATTTATGTGAGCATGTACACAAAAAGTTTTTCTCCACTGGTGAAAGACAGATAAAAGATGCGATACGGAAAGCCTGCAAATCCACTGCGGGTTCCTGCATCGCACCCGACTCGCAGGCAGTTCACACTGCCATATGTGAACTGCTGGGAGTGTCATTACAAAGTTAATGACACCCCCAGATTAGTTTGCATATCGCAGTGTGAACTGTCAATTCAAACAGGAATCGGGTTTCATAGGTGTGAACACCCATGTGATCCGATTTTGGTGTGGACCAAAAAAAGGGTCCTGCACTACTTTAGTCTGAATGTGATGCAAATTCAGCCATACAATCTGTATGGCTGAATTTGCATCGCACAGACATCGCATGTGATTTGCATAGCAGTGCGGTGTGAATAACATGCGATGTCTGACATCGCTGAATTGTAAACCGGCACTTAGGCCCTGTTCACAACTGAGCGATTTTCTTCTTGAAGCTGGTAGCTCTAAAACACTCAACAAGCCAAATCCCAATAATTGCAATGGTCCCTGTTCACATCAGAGCGTTATGTTGCCTGAAGCAAAATGCCATTCGCTCAAAAAAATACATGAGCTTCTTTTTGGCAGATTACAAGTGTTTTTGGCTTCAGTAGAAATGCCTGACTTGAGTGTTTTACGAGCGTTTTCTGCTCAAATAGCAGCTCTCTACAACTAATTTCCTCTCCCTCTCCTCCCCCTAGTGCTTTCTATTGGCTAAACAAAAACGCCTGAAGCTGTAAAAGTCTTGCAATACACTACTAAAAAAGCTTGTAAAAAGCTGCAAAAACGCTTTAGGTAAATGCCTGAAAAACGCCAGTGAATCGTTACGCTCAGGTGTAACAGGAGCCTTAATGAATGGGGGGGGGGGAGGGATTATGTGACCAGATCCTCCTCCAATCAAGATGTGTTTTCTGAAGCGTTATGCAGAGAAAACTCAGTAGGACATTGCAGACTTTCGCCTAATGTGATTTGCATTTTCTGAATAAAACACTGTGGTATTTGTTGGAGAGGACATAGTAGTTCATTTTGACACTGGCCTCTAGATTGAAAACCAGGCACAGAAAAGCATACAATACATAAGGAGTGGGGAAACATACAAAATATAATAAAAAGGAAAAATAAAGTCGGAAGAAGGTTGCTGTAAATCTTAAAATGTTGGTTTTTAAGGTTGAAGGGATGGTAAAATCCTGGGGGCATATAAAAGGAAATGCTACAGAATGTCAGCACTATAAAAGAAGTGTGCTGTATAGGTTGGAATTGGTGAATGGTGACCAGGGAAGAAAGTAGTTAATGAATGGCATAAATGTATCAAAAGAGTGGAAACGCGTAAAGGGGAGATATACACAGAGGGATTTATGTTAGAAATAAGGAATTTGAATTGTGTCCTTTGAACAATGAAAAGATATTATAGGGATAGACAAGAAGGAGCAGAATGAGTGTCTAGGTGTGAGCTTCATCATTTTTACAGATTGGAGCTAGAAGATTGCAGGGAAGGGTGTTACTGTAGGTGCTTAGTAAAACTTGGAGCATTTACAGTATCCTTTTCTGCCACCTCCCCATCCATCAGGATAGAAATATAAATCTTAATTACTTGCAGCCCTATCCTTCTATAATCTTTACTGTGCAGCTTGTGACCTGAAATCTGTAGCTTTCTGCAGAGGAAGGAATGTCTGTGCCAGAGGCGTAACCAGAACCTTCAGGGCCCTGGTGCAGGAAACCATGAAGGGCCCCCCCCCGAACCCCTGGCTGGGGCCTTCCCTTCAAGCCTGGGGCTCTTCCCACTGATCCTGGGGCCCTTTACTCTCATTACGGTCCTGCAGTGGGACCCTTTCACAAATTCTGCAGTGGGCCCCCTTCCTGCCATCTTGGGGACTCCCCATGGTGGAGGAATTCCAGGGCGCGGTCGCAAGAGTGACCTTTGCGATCCTGAAAGTTCACCCATTGGTGTCAGTAGTTTTAATTTTTTGGTATTTTAATTGTATTATTTTTTTATCTTTTTATTTTATTTTACTTTTTACAATATCACATAAATTACATATTTACCAACCCCTTCCTGGTTCTCTATTGTGGCACATCCCCTGCAGCAGCCGGCAGGAGGGGAAAGGCAGCACAGAGGGGGGCACACAGGGGCCCAGAGACAGCAGAACACAAGTGAACTGGATAGGAGGAGTGGCGGGGGCAGCATATAGAGGAACCAATCTCCTCCATTTTCCTCCTGCAGCTACAGGAGGAAAAAGGACAGTCATTTCTCTACATGCTGCCCCCGCCGCCCCTCCTATCCATGTGTACAGGGGAGCCGCACAGGCCCCTGGAGCATGGGGCCCCGTTGCAATTGCAACCCCACTCCATTTACTTCAATGGAAATCCTATCTGAAGTGAATGAAAGACATTTATCTTTTAAAAAGGCATCCTCAACAACAAAACAAAAACAGCCGTCAGTTGTAAGAGGAGGGTACTAGAGACTGGTGCAGGTATTGCCTGCACTTTCTCTTTATCATCTAGTGAGTACTTTGACAGAGATTTCACTTAGTGCTGTAAATGGAGATACCAGATGTAATGGCTTACCTACCTTGTTTTTTTTTCTTTTTAGAACAGAAACTGTCAGCTGAACAAGTTCTGCTATATCATGTAAATAGAACAAAATGTTTTTGAACCATGCAATTTCCATTTTGTATCAACTGACAACTGTTTAGTAGATGTCAATCATTTGGAGACTTCAGTACAATGTGTCTCATATGGAGGAATGAGGCAGGTTGTCTTTCATAGACCCAAGAATCAGTGCTCTCTATAAATAGCAAGATCTTACATTATTCAGTATTCATTTATTTCTCTTCACAGAAGGCTTCAGTCAGTTCTGGAAACTTCAAATTTTAAACCTTAGTCGTATTATGAACAATGTTCATGCATGCAATCTCTAAATAATGTGATTTTTAACATATTTTAGATGAATTAGGACAGGTCAATAAATCCCTTTGAGAAAGTCAAACTGCACATCTGCTAACTGCGTTTGGGGTGGTATTAAGAATGAATGCCACCCTGACAAGAATGGAATATGAATGGCTCTTCACTGCAGAAAGAAAATTGCACATGGGTATACCTTGCATTTATTCTACCAATTCGTTGAGCTGCTGCGGGATTGGGGGCAGACTCTCCAGGCATTCTGCATTCTCCCATACCCCCATAAGAAGAAAGCCATCTTTGCTCTCTTCTAGACCAGCTTCTGATACCCACACTTTCTGCCTCGGTCTGTATGCAATTAAATGCCACCTTCACGGGGGAGGAGGTTGCCATTAACTCCTTTTTAAATAGCAAATCCCGAGCCTGGATGGGCTACAAGCTGAATTTTATAAACAATACTCTGAGCATCTAGCGCCTAAACTGTTGAAACTGTATAGAAAAAGTGCTTGTGTGGGGGAACTTTGCCCCCCTCGATGTGGTTTTATTACACAAACCAGATCCGCTCTACCATGCCTCCTTTAGCCCTCCTAAACGTGGATCTTAAAATTCTTACAAAATTGTTAGCCACAGACTCACTAAGGTCCTCCACCATATAGTCTCCCCTGACCAAGCAGGCTTCATGCCTCAAAAAGCCACTGACCTAAACATATAGTGGATTTTGTCTCCTACGCAGCTATGCTCAGATGTCTGGGGGATTCTGGTGTTCCTAGACCTGGAAAAGGCATTTCAATTCAGTTGATTGGACCTATGTGCGAAGTGTTCTACACTGCATTGCTTTGGACAGTCTTTTCTCAAATGGATAGATCATCTTTATGACTGTCCTGTGGCTGCCATTAAGACCAATAGCCAGGTGTTTAACTCTTTTCCAGTGTCCAGGGGCACCAGACAGGGATGCCCCTTCCCTCCTAGGCTATTCGCCCTCATGATGGAGCCTATGGCTCTGGCTTTACTTTCCTCCTCCACAACACAGGGCATCCAGATGGGTAGCCTTATGGAGATTTCTGTTGTCTATGCTGATGACCTGGTTTTTTTCCTTCAGGATGCTGGGCCCTCCTTGGAGGTGGCGTTATTCATATTAGACAAATTCTCTACTTAATCAGGTCTACAAGTAAATAGGACTAAATCTAAAATCCTCCCCCAACACTCCTATGTGGATTGCACAGCTACCACCAGTGGTCTAGTCATTATGAACTCCGTTTTGGATATCATCTCTTCTAGTATATCCCCTCTCCTTACACTCCTCAAAAATAAATTGAATGCATGGAAGAATCTCCCATTATCATTGATTGGCAAAATAAAGCTTAATAAAATGAAAATCCTCCCCCTTTTCCTGTATATTTTTTTTAATTCCTCAGTGTGGATTCCCAAACACATTTTCAATTCCATTGATGGACTATTGTCTTTCTTCCTGTGAAAGGGTGGGATCTCTAGAATTATGACGGTTTTGCAACAGGCCCGGCAGGAGGGCAGTCTGGCTGTGCACAATTTTTCCAAAATATTGTTGCCGGACAACTGTTTTTTGCTGATCGTTTACAAACATCTCAGTTTGAAGCTGCAGTGCCCCCGAAGGCAGCAATTGTTGATTCCTATGAGGCCTTGTCCCAGTTGGTCCACTGCACATTTATTTGAATGAGCTGTTGTACCTGTGGGAAAACGCAGGAAAAGGTCCCTGCAACTTTTTAAAACCGCAGCTGCACCTAATTTGCATGGTGATTTTGCAACATGCGATTTCCCGTAAACCGAAAGACGGTGCGTTTTCAGATGTATGTTAATTGCATGACTGTGAAACTAGCCTTAGGGAGATTCACACCCCCCCCCCCCCCCCCAGTCCTAGTGACCATTATTATTATTATCACAGACAGGGAAAGAAAATGCCAAAATTTCGGGTTATCACCAAATCTTCCCATAGGGGCACTAGCTCAGGGGACCTTGGCAATAACCTCTTATTTTGGGTGGATTTTTCTCTTACTTCTTGGTTATGGCAAAAAAATGAAAGGGTATTTCCCCAGTGTCACACAGATGGCAAATAAAAAAAAATACAAAAATCTGTCCAGGGTCATAACACTTCCTTACGCTACATAAAATGAAAAAAAAAAAAAGAAAAAGCTGGCTTTAGTTCAACATAAACTCAAGAACAAAGGTTTAAATGATTAAAGTTTTATGGCCCTTAGATGTGATGGCTTTGGTGATAACCCAAAATTTTGGAATTTTCTTTCCCTTTCTGTGATAATGGTCACTAGGACTGGGGGGGGGGGGGTGAATCTCCCTAAGGCTAGTTTCACATTCACATGGAGGTGCAATTAACATACATCTGAAAACGCACCGTCTTTCGGTTTGCAAGAAATTGCATGTTGCAAAATCTCCATGCAAATTAGGTGCAGCTGCGATTTTAAAAAGTTGCAGGGACCTTTTCCTGCGTTTTCCCACAGGTACAGCAGCTCATTCAAATAAATGGGCTGCTGTGCCTGTGCAAATGTGAGCCACACCAATCGCATGGGTCTAGGCCTAACAGGGAACACAGCCCATGATGAGGCTAGAACGCCTTCTCTATCCAAAACTAGAAAAAAATATATATGTAAACCCTTTCTTTCTCATTTATTTAATCTTTAGCATGTCAGTGTCATTAAAATAGTCATTCTCTTTTTTTAATCAGAAGATTTCATTAAAATAATACCATTTCATTGTGCCATGAAGGTCCTTGTTTAGGCACTTCCTGTTACAGGTGAAAATGCTCAGATGGTGTCTCCCAATTGTTTTCTTGAACTGTCACATCTCAACCGCTTTTATACAGGTAGTGTCCTTTGTTGTCGCCATAAGGAACAGCATCTTAAGAAATGCCATGTAGACCAAAAGTGGCTTCAAAGAGACTGCAGGAGATCAGTGACACTAAAATGTTACAAATGATGAAAAACTCGTTTTTATTCAACAATAAAATAAGTAAACCTCTTTTAGTAAAAAGTCAATTGTTTAATACACAATGTTTTAACAAACAAAATGTCATTTAGGTAGGGTTTCTGCATGACTTATTAATGAATACAAAGCTGCTGTACTGTGTGGTTTATATCTGCTTGGAGTTTACCTTTAAACATAATCTTTCTGTATCTTGTAAGTGAACAATATTCTAGCATTCTAGAACTGTTTTCTCAGACTGAAGCTTCCACTAATAGCAGAAATAAATGCATAGATGACAAATACTTTAAGAGAAGCTGTGATCATAATAGCAATATAGTATAGCATGTAACAAACGAACATAAAATACATGTAAATATGATTCTGTTTCCATTTTGTGTAATTATTCAGGCAGCATTCTAGTTCTAAAACTAGTTATGTATGAACCTTCCATGGAAACCCTTGTATGGTCGGTGCATCCTATACTGGATATATGATAGGTTTAGCTCGTTCCACATAACACCTAGGCACAGCCAGCTCCATGCAGTGAAGTCAGTAAAGAGCCCTTGTCATTTCATTTTGTCCAATGCTTTTTTTTGCCTTTTGTATTGATTCTTATTGTACTACATTGAGACGATAGATGTGACTGGGGGGGGGGGGGGGGGGGGGGAGGACGACATAGCTTAAATGTTCTTAGTGGTCAGTCTTGAAAGGATTGGATGGAATACATATGACAGTGCAGTTGATTTTGTTTTTGTTTTGCTTTTTAATTCTGGTAATGTTTGAGGACACCAGGATTCCAACTTGACAAAGTTTCTGATTTTGGGGTACATGGTAAGCTTGGAAAAACTAAACCTGCTTCTCTGATTCTGTAAATCCTTTCATACAGAATAGCCTGTACAGTTGTGCAAGACCAAATGTAAGGCTGGAGTTCAGCTTTAAAGTGTTACTAAACCCAGAATAGTAAAATCAGTCTGTATATGCAGTAAAGCATGCGTGTTATACTCAATGTGGAACCTAAGGGGTTAATCCTCTGCATTGTGTAAAAAAGCTGTTTGATCCCATCTCCTCTCATCCGCCTCTTCTTCCGTGTCCCCTAATCATTTTCTGGTAGTACAGAGCTAAGGGACAAGCTGCACATGTTAATTTGGTATGTATTGCTAGAGCATTTTTTTTTCTTGGGAGAGTGCATCTGATCAGCACAGGGCCAATCAGCACAGTCCAGACAGAGGGTCATAGGTCCTGCAGCTTTATAGGACAATCAGGGGAGGATGAAAACTCCTCCCACAAGCTTTAACCAGACACTGATAGAAGTCACAAGACTGCTATATACTGCTGATGAAATAAAATGTTTAGCAGTTTATATTTACTAAAATGATTGCATTTCCATGTTCTGTGTACTGTGGGAGACCAGATGTAGTGAATGCAGGCTCCTGCGTTTAGTAACACTTTAAGCAAACTATGCTTTGTTAATGCAAGGCTGAGTAAGAGGTTCACTTTATTGCCCCCTCCCCAGCAGCTCATATTAACAAGTCTTTCATCTCCTATGCTCTAGTCTGCTGCCAAGAGCACGGAACGGCAGTCTTTAGTAAGCTCCAAGTCCTAGTCTGAGGACTCCTTGTACTTCATGTGACAATGCTGGACCAGGCACCAAGCATCAATGCCCTCACATGCTCCTTCATAACTTGAGGCTGCAAGGAGCCAGAGGGAGAGCAAAGGAAAGGAGTTTTTGGAGGGTGCATTAAATCAAACCTACATGTACTATATAGTAGTATACCTAAAGCAAACCTATCCTGAGTTTGATATGGAGGTTGCATTTGCTGTCCACCTCCTGAAAATGCTAGTTTTCTGGCTGACAATTCATTTTTAAGTTACAAGAATGTAACACATAAAGTCATAATGAAGTCAGAACACCTGGTCTGCATTCTTTATCTGGGTTGGTGACTCGAAAAGTGTTAGTGTTTTGATTATCTTGACAACCAGCAGTTAAAGACAGACTGGTCACTATTGGCAGACACCATATTACCTTAGTACAGGTTTCTTTTAACACTCCAATAATATAAAGAGAGATTTTTTTTTTCATTTTATTACATACTTGTAGTTCCTTGCAAAACAGGATTCAGACTGGAGAGGAAGGGGTAGTGCCATAGGCCATTGAGGCTGAACTACACTGCTCAAAAAAAAATTAAAGGAACACTTTTTAATCAGATTATAGTATCAAAGTAAACTCCTGGGGTATTGATCTGGTCCGTTAAGTAGCAGACTGGGTTTTTAATCAGTTTCATCTGCTTTGGTATTAATAAAATTAACAGGTGCACTAGATGGGCAACAATGAGGCAACCTCTTACAGGTGGAGGCCACTGAAAATGTTTTCCCTACTCATCTTTTCTGACTGTTTTTCAGTAGTTTTGCATTTGGCTAGTGTCAGTGTCACTACTGGTAGCATGAAGTGATACCTGGACCCTATAGAGGTTGTACAGTCAGTCCAACTCCTCCAGGATGGCACATTATTACGTACCGTTGCCAAAAGGTTTGTGGTGTCTCCCAGCACAGTCTCAAGAGCATGCAGGAGATTCTAGGAGAACTGGACAGGGCTCCTTAACCCATCAGTATCTGCTCCTTTGCACAAGGAGGAACACATTGAGCACTGCCAGAGCCCTTCAAAATGACCTCCAGCAGGCCACTGGTGTGAATGTCTCTGACCAAACAATCAGTAACAGACTTCATGAAGGTGGCCTAAGGGCCGACGTTCTCTAGTGGGCCCTGTGCTCACTGCCCGGCACTGTGGAGCTCGATTGGCATTTGCCATTGAACACTAGAACTTGTAGGTCAGTCACTGGCACCCTGTGCTTTTCACAGATAAGAGCAGGTTCACTCTGAGCACATGTGACAGACGTGAAAGGGTTCTTGAGAAGTTGTGGAGAACGTTATGCTGCCTGTAACATCCTTCAGCATAACTGGGTTTGTGGTGGGTCAGTGATGGCATGAGGAGACAGATCCATGGAGAGAGACGCACAGACCTCTACAAGCTAGAAAATGGCGCCCTGGCTGCCATTAGGTATCAGGAGTAAATCCTTGGACCTAATCTCAGACCCTATGCAGATGCATTGGGTCCTGGGTTCCTCCTGGTGCATGACAATACCCAGCCTCATGTGGCGAGAGCATGCAGCCAGTTCCTGGATAATGAAGGAATTGATACCATTGAATGGCTCCCACGCTTGCCTTACCTAAATCCAAAAGAACACCTCTGGGACATTATTTTTCAGTCCATCCAATGCCGCCAGGTTGCACCTCAGTGTGTTCAGGAGCTCAGTGATTCCCTGGTCCAGGACACCATACCCCAAAACAACTACCCCAGGATACCATTTGTCATTTCATTAGGAAAATGCCCGAAGTTGTCAGGCATGCTTACAAGCATGTACGAGCCATACAAACTACTGAGTACCATTTTGAGTTGCTGCAATGAAATTTCAGCAAAATGGACTAGTCTGCTGCATCATTTTTTCACTTTGATTTTCGGATGACTTTGAATTTAGCCCTCTGTAGTTTGATAATTTTAATTTCCATGAAAATATGTGGCATCCCTTCCTTCCTAACACATTGCCCAGTCCATATCAGTAAAGATATCTAAAATGATATTTTACCGCATTGAGAGCTAAAGTGTTTTCAAAGCGTCCCTTTAATTTTTTTGAGCAGTGTGCATTGCACAGTGCAGAAACAGCTTTGTTAGGATGGGGAGCAGAGGGTTGACTTCATCAGTGTGTTGCGGCTTTATCACTACCTAATCACAGGCAAGGGTGTCCCTTGACCGAGCTGTGTTATTGCAGGCAACAAAAGTGAGGATAGAATCTGTCAGTGCAACCTTGCATGGATATCTGCAGATATGACAGTATATAGGTATGCATTTTAGCTATAATTTTAACTGTTTGCATACATTTTCATTTGGGCGATTGATGTCTATACTACATTTATAAGTAGGCTTCAGGGAACCCGGAGAGGGTATGATATTAGAATACATTAGCAGATAGAACGTAATAGGAAGGGAGGGGAAATAGGTTGCAATGAATGCCAAATGCAACAAAGGGTTAATTTTTTACCTACTCCAGATCTTGCGCCTGCATACCACTTATGGTCTAAAGCAATTTTTACATTTCATGATTCAAATATTCGTCCTGTGTATGACTCTAAAAGTACATTTCTGCTACAGGGCATTGTGAAGTTATTACCAAATGGTGTAAAAATGGCTTTGTCCATGAAAGAAAACCAGGCTGTATGAGTTATGTCCTAGGAAGTTAAGTGGAAGTTTTTTATACCCAAGATTCATGAGTGGTTAGGTAACCAATCTAATATTCCATCTCCAATGGGGCCTACAAACAAGTCAACTAAGATGCTGTAAGGACCACCGAGATAGGATTTTGAAGGGCTGAAATCATCAGTTAGGCTTCTTTCACACGGTCCGCCTCCGCAGGCGGATCTGTGTTGCTCAGCGGGGATCGATCCGCGATCCCCGCTGAGCCGGGCGGATGACAGCTCCGTCTCCGCTTGCAGAGCGGAGAGGGAGGTGTCTCAGCACCCGCTGCCCTCTATGGGGGATCGGAGGAGAGCGGTCCGCTTGTCCGCTCTCATCAGATCCGCTCCGCTCCGATTACTGAACGGATAGAAAAATAGGGTTTCCATCCGTCCAGATTTCAGCACAGGATCGGATGCGGATGGCAGAGGGTGTCAGCGGAGGTCACCTCCGCTGACACCCGCTGCCCCATAGAGCTGCATGGAGGATCCGATCAGATCCGCCTAAAAAACTGACAGGCGGATCTGATCGGACCGCCCGTGTGAAAGAGCCCTTATTCTGAACATTTTTGAACTGGATTGGGTGAATGATTTTTTCATGTTTAGGGGCTTATGGTCTGTCCCTTCAGATGCAGTAAAGCTCTTGGAGAAATATATATCTAAATACAAAAGAGACTATGCCAGGTTGCATTTGCAAGTGGCAGATGTCATTTAAATGGCAAAGATGAATGTACAAAGATGTAAAAAGCAGCTGATAATTTTGATTTCTGTTAGAGAACCACTTCAATGTTGTTCATAATATTTTCTGAAATCTACTTCAAAAAAGTTAATTTTAAAGCATTGGTAAAACAAATGTTTAAAAGAAAAGTAATTGTTTTAATGTGGTGTATTTTATTTATTTATTTTTTGCTCTGGATTCTTTTTGGCATGACCTAGATATTACATGACCATTACAAAACCTATTTTTTTCTTTTCGTGAATCTCTTGCTGATGGAATAAAGCAATCACTTCCTTTTCAAAGTAGCTCAATTAACAAACCTTGCCAGCAAAGCTACATCAAGGCACTATCTAGATGCCATTATGGGCTATTGATTCTTTCCAACTCACTATAGAGGGCTGAAACTGGCTTATATTGTGGTGTTTCTTTTATGATTCCAACAGTACAGTCAACTTTAATAGTAGTGAATTTATGTTACCTATAATGTGGAATTTAAACTCTAGAAAAGAGTGCTTCGTCATGGTAATCAACCATAAAAGAAAACTCGAAACCTTAATTGATCCAGAGGGAAGGCAGTCGGATTAGTCACTTGATTAATATTCTGCCATTCATTGTTATAATGCTAAATAGCAACTTTAATCTCGTAATTTGAGCTAAGCATGCAATGCTTTTTTTAAAAATATAATCTTCTAGAACCTGTCTCCATGAAAGACTCCTTCACTTTTTTTTTGTTTTTTAGCACATACAGTAAAGAACCTGTTCCATATAAAGAAGTAAAACCTCTCTCTCCTTTCATTTACTAGGGATGCCCTTGGGTGTTTTTTGTGGGTATAAACATTGTACTACTGTGTTTTTAATAGTCATAATATACATTATTTAAGAATATTATGTCCCCTCTAAATCAGGGGAAGGCAACATTAAAGATGTGGAGATCTACCTGAACAACATGGGAGAAGTCAAAGATCACCAGGCTGAGTGTCACGTCCTCACACCTGATTGAAACCTCTAATTGCCATACTATCGTGTCACAATCGCATACCTTGCGCAGCAATCACAGGTTTAAATTAGGTGGTGAGGAGGCAAGATATCGCCTCCTCACCAGATGTGAAACACACTCAGATCACTTTTCAGAGGAGCAACAGTGCCTGCTGCACTTGTAAATGAGCCCTTAGTTGCATTCAGCAGCGGCACTCTCAAGGCCCATTCACACGTAAAGTTGGAGGGGGGTGGGACCCTACGGTTGAGCCACCATTTTACTGCCCCCAATCCCTACACCCCCCCCTTTAGCTGCTGAGGTAGCAGCCAGAAGTGTATACATACTGCAGCAGGAATTAAGCCCCCTGTTGCTTTTGGTTGGTTTGGTGCTACCGCCTGCCAAGCATGACTGATTTAAGTAAATGGGGCCACTCTACAAGTGCCCTGCAACTGCATGCTTCTGCTGGGTGGAAGGGGTTAAGGCAGGTGGTGAGAAAGCAATGCAATGCTGCCTGCTTTAACCCCTTGTTTGCTGTACTGCACAAAGTTGCAAGAGTGGGTACACCCCTGGCCACAGCAGCTAAAGGGGGTGCGGTTGGAGCAGGGGTGATAAAAACTCATCTTAACTATTGGGTTTTACCACCCGCCAAACTGCAAATGTAATTTAACCCTTACTGTTTTGAGCCCCCTATAAGGCTGCTTTCACATTGATGTGCTGCAGTGGGTGCAGCACAGTGCATCTGCAACTTTCCTGGGTTAGCTGCGCTTTGCCATAGACTCTTATTATATCCTATAAAAGTTCATAAGCAGCGCTTGATAGAAGGGAAAATCTATCCCCATCCGGGGGGGGGGGGGGTATACACACGGTCGCTGAGCAGGTAGCATACTCGTGCCTGAATACACCTGGGTCTTAGGCATAGGAGGTGTACCTACCTCGCCTCCCCTTGTTCGGATTTGTAGGCCCGGGTTTTTCCTTACCTCCGGCCCTCCTTTTATACAATCCCTTTTTGGGATCGGATTTCCTTGACATTGAGTCCTCGATCTGAGCTGTATTTATGTCATATGAAGTACTTTGTCTCATGTTATCTCCGGTAATTGTATTAGGCAGTTTGCTCCAATCACAGCGTACCGACCCCCCTCGTTATTCTTTCTAGCCCACCAGGCTTGGTCTATTACAAGTTCTATCACCTGAAGTTTTTCTCAGATGTTTGTTTTCACCACATGCTCCAGAAGAAGCTTACTAGGTTAAGCGAAACATGTAGGGCAGCTGGGATTCAACTTAACATCTGTGTATCCACTCTGTACAGACGACCTTTAGAGACGGTCATTGTCCTTCTCTATGGCCGCCTCATGAACACAGGTTACTCTGTAATATATACGATTGCTGTTACAATTATTAGTACCTGACAGGCTATGCGACTTGCACACTGTTTTGAGGCTTTGCCGCCTATTGCATTATATGTTATTGTATGTTGGTCTTTTTATATTCCCTTTTTTTGGTGTTTTTGTCATAAATGTGTTTTTGTGAATTTTTCAATAAAAAATATACAATTTCAATATCGGTGCCAATAAAGTCCAATTCCTTCCCTTCCATTCTCTTTACTCTACAACTCAGGATGTGGCACCCCTAACTACCCCCCCTCTCCTTGTGCGCCTAGACATCCTGCGACCTAGGAGCGCATACACAAACTATTTGTTAGAAGGGAAAATCCACCACCTTCAGTGCGTCTGATAGCACACACCACCAACATGTGATCTCTCAATCTCCTTATCAGAATGAATATGAAAAAAGCTCTTGTCTATGCATTTAGCTGACTGCTTGAACCTCCTTTTTTGTGAACCTTTATGGTTCTTAAAAGGGTTATTTTCAATTGTATAGCGCAGATATTTTTTATTTCCCTTATTATATCCTGCAGGTGTGATGCACTTTGTGGAAGCACACCAAAACTCCTGCATTTAGAAAGTGCACCAAACCCGCAGGATATAATAGAAGTCAATGGTTAAGCACAGCAAACCTGCAGGATATAATATAAGTCTATGGCTAAGCACAGCAAACCCGCAGGTACACTGCACCCCATGGTGTGGGTAAACCACAGCACATCACTGTGAAAGCAGCCCTATACTAATATGCCCAGTGTATTGCTTTACCCTGACCTGAAGATCTCTTCTTACCTGCTGCTGGCACCACTCTGGAGACCGCTAGCCAGAATAAGAGGTGGAGTACAGTTGGTATCACTCCACATGGAAAAAGATCCAGCACTACAGAGGAGGCATCGGCTTATGCAGCTCTTATTCCCTATGATAGCTCCAACTTTACAAGTAGTCCCTCTGCAATTCACTCTGTTTGATGCTATGGAATAGTGGGTCAGCAAGCCCAGATTGCGATCTACTGGTTGCTGACCCCCGCTCTAAATGATTTCTTCTTAAGAGTGAATAACGGTTCATTTAATGTTGAGATCTTTCAAACCCTTATATCTTTTCTTTTCATTTTACCCTTTCTAGTTTCAGGGCACCCTTTTTTCTTGAAAGGCTGCCAAAAGCTTATTGCTTTATTTAGGAATCTCTCTCCTCTTTAAACGTAAAGGAAGGCCTCTAGGTAAGCCTGCTCTGTTTGTGCATTATTATACATGTCCCATAAGTGGGAACTTTGATATTTAGAGTTAGAGACCACACTTATAGGTGCTTTGATGCGACAATGTGGCTTCCACATGTGTTATGTTGTTACAGATTTGTTATTTTTGTTGGCTAGCTTGAAAGTCTGCATGAGGCCCTTTTCATATAGGTGTCTGATTCAGTGATGTAGGACCTGCTTGCAGGATTTGAAGTTAGAGTTGTCAGAACGCTTTATTTGCATATTTGTTCTGAGTAAGAAAGTCAGTCAGAGAATTTGAATAACAGGATCCGGAAACGGGTAATTTGTGTGCTATGCCAAGCCTGCTGCGGTATGCTGTGGTGCACTTGAAACTGTCACACTACCATCTTCATATGGTACATCAGCACCACCATGATTCTTTTTATCTCCATCATAATGGATATGTGGGAACATCCATTGCAATCCTCCAGTAGAAAATACTAGTTGAATGATGGTTATAGACACCCTATGGCTGCAGTACTTTTGAGTCACAGACCCTAAGCTAGTATGTAGTTAAAATGAAGTCAGGGATTCTTGATGAGAGGGTCAGCATGACAGCCAAACTACTAGCAGAAGAAGAGATCATTAAATCATTTATGGGTGCCTCCACAGCCCCCTTTATGATAGCTAGCTTTCCTTTAAAGTGGTTGTAAACTCTCAAAGTTCAGTTTTCCTCATTGTAATAATCAGAAAAAAAAATTGCAAATCACTGTCTTTGGATCTCTTCTATCATACTTCCTTTTCTTGTAATCTGTTGTTTTTTACTTCTCTGATGTCACCGGCGCATGCACAAAATGTTTCTTTTTGACGGCGCGCTTCTCGTTCTGTTACTCCTTGCAATATCATGCAGTGCCATGATCACGGCATCGCTTTGCAATCCTGCGGGAACACAAACTCAACTGAGATTTTCGCTATGCCCAGCAGGGTTCCCTTAGTAATCATAATGAAAACAAGGCTTGCCTACGCACTCACTGGGCATGCGTGAAATTTTGGCAAGGAGAAACAGAAAGGGTGAAAGCCCAAATCTCTGCAGACACGGAAGACAGGACTCAACATGGCGCCGGATTTGGACAAGAAGGAACAGATTACTAACTGCACTAAATAAAAATAAGAGATATTACAAGGGGTTACTAGATGGACAGAATGTAAAAGAAAGTGTGAACATACTGGCTGCATTGATAATGAGCGTTTAAGGGGCAGAGTTTACTATCTCTTTAAAGGAGTTGTAAAGGCAGAACGTTGTTTTATCTTAATGCATTCTATGTTTGTTATTTAAAAAAAAAAACGAGACTTTACAATTACTTTAAGAAAGGACTTTTAGGGAATTTAGCAATATAGTCACTTTGTTGCCTGTAGGAATTAATTGTGCAATGTTTTTACAGAATTTTTTTAAAAGATGAACTGCACTCAAGGGAGCTAGGCCCAAAAAAAAGGCTGGTGGACAGCAGATGGCTAGTCACCAGTTTTGCCTGTTGTTCCAATGCATCAGTTCCTTCTACTGATTTACTATGCCTTGTTGTTACTATACCTTGCACTGTGTGTCTCTGTGTGGAGGCGGCCATCTTTTTTGGTAGGGACTTCTATAAATTGTCTCATAAAATTTGTCTTCAGTAAGTTTACAAGTTTTTACCCTGTGCCCTTACACAGATCTATTTCAGTATTTTTAAATCCCCCCTTTATTTCTACTGTGCATTACTTTCCATTTGTGTAAGAAGTCTCTACCTGTTCAGTTACATAACGGTGGCTGTATTCCAGCCTGAAACATATTCCATAAGAGATTATCTCTCATATTCATTTTCAGATCACTTCTGACATAGAGACAGCTTTTCTTTTTAGCCTTTTTCTCCAAGTGAGAACATTAGGAGACAAATAATGTGAAAAATGAAGCCATGATTCTGTAACACAAATAGCCATAGAATTCCTCTTTCATTCTGTTTGCTGGCCTTTAAGTATTTTATACACAAACATTAAACCCCCTCATCTTCCTGTTTTAGGTCCAGTTGGGTTTTGTCCTTATTTGCACTGTTATTTTCTAACTTGCCTTCCCTCCCCAGTCTAGCTCAAACAGTTCTCCTACAATCAAAGATATACTTTTAATCCAGCAAATCTGCTTCCAATTTAAAGCTTAACTCCACTTTCAATGTCCCTTTATACAGTTTATTTTGGCCAAGCTGGTCCAAACTAACTAGTTACTGTACTAAAAGGTGTGCTGTATTAACTGTCATTAGCTACATACAGTACACAGCACTGTATTTTAGCAGTGAAACAGGCATTCTATAAATGAATACAAAGCTTCCTCTGCTTGGCCAAGGCGAAGAAGCAGTAGGATGGAGTCAGGATCTTCGCCTCTCGTAATTTAGAGGAGGCTTTGTGTTCAATTAGAGAATACAAAACTTCCTATCAATTCTGCAGCAGTGCTCAAACCAATTCTATTTTGTTCCGGAAGTAGAATGAGAAGTCACTGCCAGAACACAGTGCTGTATGCCGATTAATGATGCTAGATACAGGTAATATAGCTCACTCAACAAGTGCACCTAGTAATGCAGCTTGGCCCAAAGGGACTATTGAATGGGACATTAAATGTGGAGTTAGGCTTTAATCACTTGCCGACCAAACTGCATGCTCTGCAAGCGGAGACGGAGCTGTCATCCGCCCGGCTCAGCGGGGATCGCGGATCGATCCCCGCTGGGCAACACGGATCCGCCTACGGAGCGGACCGTGTGAAAGAGCCCTTATATGGGTTGAGAGTTCAAAATCTGGTACAGCTGTGCATGGTAGCCACTCAGTCTCTGGCTTCAGCCACTCATGGTTTTCCCCACTCATGACCCGGGCATTTTTTGCTATTCTGCATTGTGCTATTTTAACTGGCGATTGCATGGTCATGCTATATTGTGTGCAAATTAAATTGTAATCATTTTTGCATATAGTTTTCCTTTGGTGGTATTTGATCACCACTTGGTTTTTTTTTTTTCTTTTTGGGACATAAACAAAAAAAGACAAGAACATTTTGAAAAGAAAACCCTGATAATCAGTTTCTTAATTTGATAACAATGTGACAAAAAAAAAACTTCAAAAAGCTCACCATGCTTCTTACTTACTCACCGAATGCCTCACACTGTCTTCTTTCAAAAAGGTATTTTTGGGTAGGAATTCGTACTGTCCTGGCAGTTTAGGGCCTCAAGAAATAAAAAAGGCCGTGAGTGTTTCAGAATTGATCAATGTTCAAATATATATATATATATATATATATATATATATACACCATAGTTTGTAGACTCTATAACTTTCACACAAACCAATATACACTTTTTAAAAATAATTGTTATCAATGACATGTAGCAGAATACATTTTGACCTAAATTTAAGCTGGCCCAAACAAACCAATTCCTTTATTAACATGTGTGTCTCCTGGGTGCGCTGTATAAACTGTATGTAGCCTCAGCTACATAAAATATAGAGCACTATGTTCCAGGTGTGAGACAAGACCTTCCTGTCTCACACACGGCACAAAATAGTGTCAGTTCGAGCGGCATTTAGCCATTCATATGCAGCTTTGTATTCTATAAATAATTACAAAGCTTCCTTTGCTTGGCTAAGTCAAAAAGGCAGGCTCATGACATCTCGAACCCAGGAAATCAGAGGAAGATTTGTATTCATTGCTATAATACAAAGCTGCCTATGAATGCCTAATGAAGGCAAATGCTATGTCGCTCAGCCCAGCGCTATTTTGTTTCAGGTGTGAAGCTTGAAGGTCTTGCCCCACACCCAAAATCCAGTGTTCTATATTGTATGTAGCTGTATGTAGCTAAGGCACAAATGTTAGTGAAGGAGATAGTTTGTTTGGACCAGCTTCGTTCAAACAAACTATTTAAAGTGAAAGTAAACCTGGAAATCCGCTTTAAAGCTTGAACATTTGAAAAAAATAAAAGCAAAGCATTTTAAATCCATTACTGCACAGAAATTTTTGGTATGACTTTGTATATACAGAAATCTGATTTTCTCTATCGTCCATCGACAGACGCAGCCTCCTCTCCATGAGCTGAATAGGTTATGCAGCCACCTGCAGGAGTAGTCTAGGCAGTACGTTAGTACAAAACTTTTAACATACGGTATACACGCCCATGGGGCTGTCCCTCCAGGCATAACCCCCACAGCCCAGCACATCAGTTTGTTTCTGCCTAGAGAAGGAGTAGGACCTAGGTTTCCTGCTGAAACTCCGGTCTCAGTTTTTTATTATCAGAATATTTTCTTTTTATTTCTCTTTACTCACTTGCTAGCTAGTGTTCAGGGAAGAATTTTCCTGGTGATCTACAAGCAACGATGCCGGCTGGGGCTTCGCACTGGATAATCTAGATCCTTATGGTCCCCCCAGTCTGGCCTACAAGCATGAGCAGGTTATAGTCCCGACCTAGGCCTAGCCACGACGGTGCCCCTTTTCCGGAGGGGAACGAGCCTGCGAGCAGATGCCTCGCCAGGACAGGACGACCTGGAACGCCCTGAGTGGCATCGTACCCCTCGGCTGGCAGCACTCCTACTTCGGGTGGGCGGCAGTCTGCTTAGAGAGGAGCCCACCCGGTCCACGGTATGGTGAGTAAATATGCCCCCCTTTGCCCCTGCTGGCCTTGGGGATAATGGGATTTGTGCCTCCCAAAAGATCCCCCTGGCCTGTCCGGTGCCCGGTCTGTGTGTCCTACCCTCTCCCCTTCCCTGTCCCTGCAGTGGCTATGTGTCTGGAGCACCTGGCGCCCTGGGGGGGGGGGGCGGTGTAAAATGGCACCTTGGACTTGCTGGTCCCTGTTGTGGTTCCTGAGATCCTCATTTGTCGGTCCCTAGCCGCATGGTTCGCCGTGGGCAATGTTAATTGTTTTTCCCCATAGACTTGTATGGGGCAGCCATTTTCCCTGTAGCTTCCTATTGATTTGTATGGGCATCCATCTTTGTGTAGCCCTTGTGCTATGCTGAGCAGTGTGAACTTCTACAGGCGACATCACTTCCTGTCCATTTGTTTCCTGCTACTGGCCGAGATTACTTCCTGTCTTTCTCTCCATGCTGCTGGAAGAATCAGGAGGATGGTTTTGTCTGAGATTGTACAGTATTTGGGGTCCCTGCACGCATATTCCTGCACGTTCTGCTGTCAGTTTAGTTTAAAGGGGTTCCCTGCAGACAGCTACGATCGGTGGTGGATACCACGATCGGCGCTCTTAAAGCGACAGTACTAAGTTTTTTGCAAATTGCAATATGGAGTCCCAAACTGTGCAATCACTATCAGACCCACTCTGTGCGACTCCCGGACAGTCCGTATCACAGTGGCTGACCGCGATTTCAGCAGCTCTGGAAAGCCTGGCGACTAAAGTTGATTTAGTCATGAAAAAAGTAGATAGCCAAAAACGGCCGCTGCCTTCTCCATCTGTCGAGGTGTCTTCTGATTCAGAGGCTGATGGGGTCACCCCGGACTTCCCCCCTACCTGAGGGGTCGCTGTCCTCGCAGTCAGATGGTGAAGAGGACCTGTTTCTTCAGCTGCAGCGCAGGTACCCGCATTAGTGGAAGCCCTGATTATTTCAGTACGGGATACTTTAAAATTGGCTGATGAGCCCACGCCAGCAGGGATGCGGTGGCTTTTGGCTCTCAGAAGTCTCCAAAAGCGGACAGGGTTTTTCCCTTGTCCTGAAACTTTTCACGATATTGTGAATGACCAATGGCGACACATTAAGCACGTGTTAGTGGTGCCAAAACGCTTTAAAAGCCGGTACCATTTGCTGATAAGGTCTCCAACCGTTGGACGGTGCCGCGTATGGTGGACCATCCTGTTTCCAGATTAAACAAATCTACCCTTGTGCCTGTGGAGGATTCCCCGGTTTTTACGGATCCAGTAGACAGGTGGGTGGAATCCCTTTCCCGCCATCTTCACATGCTGGCGGGTTCCATTTTGAAACCGGTTTTTGTGTCTGTTAGTCTCCCAGACGGTGATGGAATGGATTGGGGGTTTGCGGGAGTCTTTGGACCCAGAGACTGTTCCTCTGGAACTGTTGGACCAGGTGATCCAGGCTCTGGTGTTCCTGTGTGATGCGTCTATGGATGCCAAGGTGGCCAGGGTCTCGGCCGTAGGCATTGTTTTAAGACAAATGGTTTGGTTGAAGAGCTGGTCGGCTGACCAAGCTTCTAAGAAAGCCCTGGCTGATCTCCCCTTTCTGGGGGAACGGTTGTTTGGCAACTCATTGGATGAGTTAATCAAGGGCCTGACTGGCGGGAAGAGTACTCTTCTTCCTCAATCCTCCAAGGGTAAGACACCATGTACTGAGCGGGGTCCCTCCTTTTCTGCTCATAAACTTTTTTTTTTTTTCGTGCCTCCGGGGCGCAAGAGAAAGGTAAGCTGTTTAGAACTTTTGGAGGAACTAAGAAGCCTTGGGGCAAGACCAGTCAGTCCGGTGCTGCAAGACAAGTCCTCTTCAGCATGAAGGGGCTTCCTCACCCATCTCAGGTGTGGGGGGACATCTGCGCTTCTTTCAGGAACCCTGGTCTTCATTCAGGACGATTGGGTTCGCAAACTGATTTGCTCCGTTGACCAGATCTAATTCTGGTCCCGGCCAGGGGACATGTTCTTTCAGTCGAATCTGCACCTGTCTCCGGAGTGTTTGAAGGATCTTCGGGAAGCTGTGCAGGGTCTCCTGGCTCAAGAGGTGATTGTACCAGTTCCTCCGCAGGAACGCTCTCAAAGTTTCTATTCAAACCTATTCACGGTGCCCAGAAAGGAGGGCAAAGTGCGTGCAATCCTGAACCTCAAGGCTCTGAACCGCTTTGTGCGGGAGCAGAAGTTTCGAATGGGGTCCTTTCAGTCAGTGGTGGCATCTTTGAATCAGGGGGATTTTATGGCTTTCATCGATCTCAAAGATGCGTACCTCCATGTCACCAATGTTCGAGGGACATCAGCGATTCCTCAGCTTTTCAGTGGCACTTTCAGTTTGTGGCATTACCCTTTAGTCTCGCCTCAGCTCCCAGAGTTTTTACCAAGGTCTTAGCCCCTGTGCTGGCCTTGTTACATCGACGGGTATGTCTATTGTGGGATATCTGGACGATCTCCTGTTGCAAGCAGTCTTCCATTTGGATCTGCTGGACAACGTTTCCATCACAATTCAGACCCTTCAGGAATTCGGGTGGACGATCAATTTCCACAAATCTGCCCTGCAACCATCTGTGTGGGTCACTTATCTGGGGCTGATCCTTGACTCTGCTCTGGCGAGGGTATTCCTTCCCTTGGACAAGCTCCAGAAGTTGCAAAGAGCGGTCCGATTGCTGCTGGAGACCGATCAGTCCTAATTGCGGGCTTGCATGAGGGCCCTGGGTCTGATGGTCTCAACCTTCGAAGCGGTCGCGTTTGCTCAGTCTCACACGAGACAGTTGCAGAAAGAGATTCTGGCAAAATGGAACAGAGATCCTCGGTCCTTGGACCTGAAGATTCGGTTGAGCCATCTTACAAAGTCGGCTCATCCTTGATGGCTTCAGTCACCTGTCCTGTGCCAAGGCAAGTCCTTCCTGTCTGTTTTTTGGACAGTGGTCACCATGGACGCCAGCCTGTCAGGCTGGGGTGGAGTGCTGGAGAAGCTCTGTGCCCAGGGAACTTGGGTGATGGAAGAGTCTTCCTTGCGGATCAATATTCTGGAGCTGAGAGTGAACAAGCTCTGCCTGCTTCACTGGACGAGTCGGCTACGCAGCTCCCCGGTTGAGGTTCAGTCAGACAATGCATGGCCATGGCTTGCATCAATCACCAAGGGGGCACCAGGAGTGCCTTGGCAGCCATGGAGATGGCCGAGATTCTGGTGTGGGCGGAACACAATGTCCCGGCTTTCTCCGCAGTCCACATCCTGGGTGTGGGGAATCGGCAGGCGGATTACCTGAGTCATCTGGTGTTGGATCAAGGAGAATTGTCCCTTCATCCAGATGTGTTTAGTCTCCTGTGTGTTAGGTGGGGGACTCCAGAGGTGGATCTGTTTGCGTCTCGTCTCAACAGGAAAGTTCAGAGGTTTTTGGCCAGGTCTCGGGATCCTCTGGCCGATGCCACAGACGCTATGGTGGCTCCTTGAAGTCAGTATCGCCTGATCTATGCCTTCCCTCCACGTGTTCTCCTGCCAAGGTTTCTTCGCCGGGTGGCGATGGAAGCATTCCGGTCATTCTGGTGGCACCAGACTGGCCTTGGCAGGCCTGGTACGAAGAACTGGTAAAAATGGTCGTGGATCCTCCATGGCATCTTCCTCTGCGGGAAGATCTACTATCTCAAGGACCGATCTTCCATCCTGCTTTACGGTCGATGGCTTTAACGGCTTGGCTGTTGAAAGCAAGGTGTTGAGGGATAGAGGTCTCTCTGATTCGGTGATTCCTACCCTTTTGAAGGCCAGGAAGTCGACAACTAGGAAGATCTATCATCGTACATGAAAATCGTACATTTCATGGTGCGACTCGCTGCAGCTGCACCCTCGCTTGTTCTCTGTAGCTAGGGTTTTGGCCTTTTTGCAAAAAGGGGTTGCACAACACCTGGCATTGGGCACTATCAAGGGCCAGGTGTCAGCCTTGGCTATTTACTTCCAACGTCTGTTGGCTACTAATGGTTGGATTCGCATTTTCATTCAAGGGGTGCGTCATCTGGCTCCTCCGAGGAGATCCCCGTTACCGCCGTGGGATCTTAATCTGGTTTTGTCTGTCCTTCAAAAGCCTCCTTTTGAGAATATTAGGGAGATCTCTCTGCTTTCTTTGTCGCAGAAGGTTGCCTTCCTAGTGGCTATCACTTCTGCCTGCAAAGTCTCTTGGCGGCGCTGTCCTGTCGTTCGCCTTATTTGGTGGTCCACAGGGATAAAGTGGTCCTCCGACCTAATCCATACTTTTTTCCTAAGGTGGTCGTATTTTCACCTGAATTAAGACATGGTGTTGCCTTCCTTATGTCCTAAGCCTAAACATCACAAAGAAGTTGCCTTGCTCTCTCTGGATGTGGTTCGGGCGATAAGGGCTTATTTGATGGCTACTGAGTCCTTCAGGAAGTCGTACTCTCTTTGTCCTTACGGACGGTCCTCGCAAAGGTTTGGCTGCGTCCGCTGCTACCATTTCGAGATGGATCAGGCAGACGGTTGTTCAGGCTTATTCAGACAAGGGTCAGGTTCCTCCTTTCCCTGTGAAGGCACATTCTATTAGAGCACGGAGTGCCTCTTGGGCTTTTCGCCATCAGGCCTCTGTTGTACAAGTTTGTAAGGCAGCGACTTGGTCGTCTGTGTCACACCTTTACCAAATTTTACAAGGTGGATTTGTTGGCCTCCTCGGATGCCTCTTTTGGCCGCAAGGTTTTCCAGGCTGCTGTTTTTTGTTATTCTCTTAGGGGCCTTTTACCTGGGTGAGCTCCTGTTTTTGGTTGAACTCTATATTGCCTGGTTGGCTAGGTTTAGCCTCTTGGAGTTGACGTTACTGTTTGGTTTGCCTTTTTCCCACCCTTCATGCCTATACTGCTTTGAGACGTCCCACTCAGCTCATGGAGATGAGGCTGCGTCTGTTAATGGACGATAGAGAAAATACGATTTTTGTAAGATCTTAACGTAAAATCTGATGTCCATCAACAGACGCAGCACCTGCCCCTCTGTATGGGGATGGTTCTTTTGTCTTCACTGCTTGCAACTAAACTTATATGCTGGGCTGTGGTAGTGGGGGTTATGCCTGGAGGGACAGCCCCATGGACGTGTATATGTTAAAAATTTTGTACTAACGTACTGCCTAGACTACTCCTGCAGGTGGCAGCATAACCCACTTAGCTCATGGAGATGAGGCAGGGTCTGTCGATGGACATCGGAGAAAAAGATTTTATGGGAAGATCTTACAGAAATCTTATTTTTCTAGGAGTGGTAGTTCTTAAGGTGATTCTAAACCTCCCAAAAATGTAAACCTTCCCAACTACATTTAATATCTACAGTATAGTTGTGCTCAAAGGTTTGCATACCCTGGCAGAAATTGTGATCATGCCAAAAAACTGTCTATTATTTAAGGATAGTGATCATATGAAGCAATGTATTATCACCTAGTTGCTTGGCTCCTTTTTTAATAACAGAAATCACCCAAATGGCCCTGATCAAAAATGTGCATACCCTGGAATGTTTGGCCTTAAGTCTAGGTTCACACTGCGGCCGTTTTGAAATAGTGCAAATTCAGCTGAACTTGTACGATTTCAAGCCGGCATTTCAGCCCGACTTCAAGGGCGATTTCACAGACATCACACCCGGCAATTGGCTCCGATTTGACATGTCAAATCGGACCAATGTGAACGTGGGCTAAAATGGCAATTAAAGGTTAATTTCCCACATCTGTGGCTTTTAAAATTGCAATTAGTATCTATGAATAAATAGCCAATGCATTTGTTAGCTCTCACCTGGATGCAATGAGCAGACTAGATACTGAGCCATGGGGAGCAGAAAATAACTGCTAAAAGACCTGAATAACAAGGTAATGGAACTTTATATAGATGGAACCGGATATAAAACAATATCCAAAGCCTTGAATATTGCTAGTCAGTACTGTTCAATCACTTTTTAAGAAGTGGACAATTCGGGGGTTTTCTTTATACCAAGCCAAGGTCAGGTAGACCAAGAAAGATTGCAGCCACAACTGCCAGAAGAATTGTTTGGGATAAAAAGAAAAACTCACAGGTAACCTGAGGAGAATTAGGCTCCTCTGTAAAAAAAAATGGTGTGGTTGTTTCAAGGAGCAGAATTTGGCGTTGCTGGTACAAAAATGAGCTGCATGGTAGAGTTGCCAGAAAGAAGCATTCACTCCAGATTACAGTGTGCCAGAAGTTGTGAGGAATTTCAGGGCGGTGTTGGGGATATTGTAACCAGATTGTTTTTTTTTTTTTTTTGCATTAAAGCTTCTTTCTGGCAATTCAACCATGCAGCTAATTTTTGTTCAAGTATTATCAAATTCTGCTCCTTGAAATAACCACACCGTCTTTTTCCAGAGCAGCCTGCATTTCTTCTGAGGTTACCTGTGTGTCTTTTTTTTTTATGCCGAACAATTCTTCTGGCATTTGTGGCTGCAATCTTTGTTTATCTACCTGACCTTGGTTTGGTATCAAGAGATCCACAAATTTTACACTTCTTAATAAGTAATTGAAGAGAACTGTCTGGCATATTCAAGGCTTTGGATATCTTTTCACATCCTTTTCTATCTTTATAAACTATGTGATAACAAATGGTTTCATATGATCACTATCCTTAATTAAAAGACCATTTTTTGGCATAATCAGTCATATTTTCAAAACCAATGCCAACATTTCACGATTTCTGCCAGGGTATGCAAACTTTTGAGCACAACTGTATATGTAACTGTTTGATGACCAAGGACACCTATCATACTTCATAACTGTTCTTCCCTTAACCACTTCCCATCCGCCCTATAACAGATTGACGGCGGGAATGTGGTTGTATTATCCTGACCGGACGTCATATGACGGCTGCAGGATAATACAGCTCTGCGCGCCGCCCCGGGGGCGCGCAGAGCAGCGATCGGTGATGCGAGGTGTCAGCCTGACACCCTGCATCTCCGATCTCGGTAAAGAGACTACTGACGTAGCTCTTTACCATGTGACCAGCCCTGTCCAATCACAGCTGGTCACATAGTAAACAGGAACAGCCGTTGATCGGCTTTCCTTAGTTCGTGCCTGACAGGCATGAGTAAAGGAGCGCCGATCGGCGGCTCCCCTGACAGGGGGGGGGGTCAGCACTGGTAATCATTGATTACCAGTGCAGACCCTCGGGGGGGATGCCACTAGAACCACCAGAGATGCCCACTATGACCCCAGGGATGCCCACTATGGCCACCAGGGATGGAAATCAGGGAGCCCTCCATTGCCCTCCCCATCAGTGCTGCCCGCCAGTGCCCTCCCTATCAGTGCTGCCCACAAGTGCCCATCAATGCCATCTTTCAGTGTCGCCCACCAGTGCCCATTATTGCCCACCAGTGCCGCCTATCAGTGCCCATCAGTGCCGCCCATCAGTGCCCACCAGTGCCGCCTATCAGTGCCCATTAGTGCCCGTCAGTGCCACCTATCAGTGCCCGTCACTGTCACCTATCAGTGCCCATCAATGCTGCCTATCAGTGCCTAGCAGTGCCGCCTATCAGTGCCCACCAATGCTGCATATCTGTGCTACCTATCAGTGCCACATGTCAGTGCCTATCAGTGCCGCCTATCAGTGCCACCCCATCAGTGCCTCCTCATCAGTGCCTGTCAGTGCAGTCTCATCAGTGCTCATCAGTGCAGGAAAAAACTTATTTATTTACAAAATTGTATAACATAAACAAAAAAACTTTTTTTTTTTTTTTTTTCAAACTTTTCGGTCTTTTTTTATTTGTTTAGCAAAAAGGAAAAAAACCCAGAGGTGATCAAATACCATCAAAAGAAATCTCTATTTGTGGGGTGAAAATTACATAAATTTGGTGTAGGTACAGTGTTGCATGACCGCGTAACTGTCATTCAAAATGCAACAGCGCTAAAAGGGGAAAATTGGCCTGGGCAGGAAGGGAGGAAAGTGCCCTGTATTGAAGTGGTTAAGTAGCCAATGACATATGAATAATATCTTGACAATCAGGTCATTGAAACAAGATTACAGCTGCAGTGACCATTTATATTTAGTGGGAATTGTGGAGATTATTTTGTGTTT
This sequence comes from Pelophylax lessonae, assembly GCF_965119305.1. Taxonomy (NCBI): domain Eukaryota; kingdom Metazoa; phylum Chordata; class Amphibia; order Anura; family Ranidae; genus Pelophylax; species Pelophylax lessonae. The sequence goes on from NC_138770.1 coordinate 287,546,274, forward strand.
GTGTGGGAATTAAAATGTGTGCTTTTTTTTTAATATTGTTTTGATGTCTTTCACAAGGTTTAAGGTTTGTAAAGTGGATGTGAAATGCAGAAAAATTGAGGCATCTGAGGTTTAAAATAGGAGACAACTCATTGCAGACCCATGACAAGCGTTCCCAAACTAAACACAATGAAGTTGCAGTCACTGCAGACTTTTATGTGCTAGGTTAAAGTAAAAGTAGGGTGTTCCAGCATCACCAGCAGGTATATGTACACTCTAATTGTCCTAGATCCCATGGCAGTATTTCTGGATCTGAACATAATTTAGGCTTTTCACAGACTGAATGTATGCCAGCATGGTTGGGCAGAAATTTCTCCTGCTCAACAGTTCAGGCATTGACATAATCTGGCAGAGGTCATGCCACGGGACACAGAGAGACTCCTCTGGGGTATCCTTCATTCCACTGGCACAGGGAATATAGCATGTTCTTCCTCCCACTTACACAATGTGACATGTTCTTCCACCCAGTTACACAGAGCACTTTCTTCCTATTAGGGCATGTTCTTCCTTCTGCTGACACAGAACACCAACACGAGTATTTCTTACGTTCTCCGACAGTTGCCGCCTCCTCTAATTCATCACTGTTGGGTATTGACTTCCCATCCGCAGGAGTAGCTAGGCATATAGACTTAGTCAAAAGACAAAGGGCATTAGCATATACACACCCATGGGGGCTGTCCCATCTGGTCAATACCCCCCCTGCATCACCACTGCCAACTCAGTTTTAATCTGCCTAGCGTCAGGAGTAGTCAGGCTTACCTTGTGCTGGGGCTTCAGTCTCAGCCTTCCTAATCTTTTATTTGATTTTCTTTGAAAATGTCAGTTTTTTTCTTACTTTACTAGCTGTTTATTTTGTCAGCTTCTAGTGTTAGTCTTCTCTTCGGATGAAGATGGATCGTGCGGTGATGGGATTCAGACTGACCGCCCTGGTTCTCCAGGGTAGAAGGGTCAGATGGACCCCCAGCCCGCCATCGAGCGTTCAGCTATGGTTCGCCCTGGCATTACGAACGGCCCATCCCTGTTCGCTGCAGGGATGCAGCCGTGAGGTGGCTAGCTCACAGGACACATCTGCGGTGCTGCAGTGTCATGTCCCTGGCTCACGGCACTCCCTGTCAGGTGAGGACAGCGGTTTTCCGTGCATAGAGGCACCCCACGCCATCTGGTATAGGTAAGTACTTCTGTGTGGGGCCTCTGTCTGGGGTGGCAGTCTGTGTTGCTGTGTGTCCCCCATGTCTGTGCCTGTGTGACTCCCTGATGCGGTCCCTGCGGGGATCGCTTGTGCAGTTTCTGCATGTGTGGGGGTCCCCTTCCCTGTGTCACTTCGGTGCATTGTTGGGGGTGCAGACGTTGTGTGGCGACCGCAGCGGTGTGTATTTGCGCGGTCCGCCATCTTTGATTTGGGCAAGCATGGTCAGCCTCTCTGTGGGCGATACTGCATGCTGTTTTGGCGCCATCTGCCGCCATTTTGGTGGGTGTAGAACGGTCCGACCGCATGTTCGGTGGCCATTTTCTTGAAGCCTCCAATGCGATCCTATGGGGCAGCCATTATTCCCTGAGTCTGAAAGTCTTTCAGTTCAGCCTACTTCAGCAGCACTTCCTTTCCACAGGCAGCAGTAATCGGTGGCAACACTCTGCGGGCTCTGCAGGTTATCACTCTCAATATTCCTCTGTATTATCGCTTCTGGCTCAGTTTTCTCACTCCTTTTGGGGTCTTTGTCACTGTAGTTGTAGCGGTGGGCTGCGCATTCCGCAGCGATTTAAAGGGGCAGTACACATTTATTGCACTGTTTTTTTCTGTGAACTTTGAGCAATGGATTCTCAGGAAAGCAAGTTCCCCCCAGCTTTAGTGGGGGTCCCCAGTTCTCCTGTGGCCCCGCTGCGACCCGATTTAGCTGCTGTAGTGGCGACTTTGGTGTCTAATATGGAAATGCTGATGTCTGAACGTGCTGCAAAAAAGAGGCCCAGATTGTCTCTCTCTTCTGATTCAGATGGGGATATGGCTGCTGCTGCGAGCGTGCCCTTTTCAGGGTCCCGCTCATCCCTGGACCCCCGGGGTCCGAGGGGAAGGCTGAGATGGAGGGGGTTGATACTTCCTCCCCAGGGTCACCTGAAGAATGGGCGACCATGGACGAGTTAATTGTTTCTGTTAAGGAAACCTTGCATTTAGAGGATGAGCCCTGTCCTCCGGGCATTGTGTCCTCATTTGGGACGCACAGGACCCGCAAGTCTGCGCAGGTTTTCCCCTGCCCAGCTGAGTTTCATTACATGGTTAATGAAATGTGGCGCACGTTAAAACGTCCATTTCTGGTACCTAGTCGTTTCAAATTGCTTTATCCTTTTGCGCCGGCTACGGAATCGCGATGGTGTGTGCCTCCACAGGTAGATTACACTGTGGCCGTGTTGAACAAGGCTACCTTGGTGCCTACTGAGGATATCCCGGTTTTCCGGGATCCCACGGACTGGCGGTTGGAGTCTATAGCTCGCCATTCCTATACGGTGGCGGGTTCGTTGCTCAAACCCGTATTCGCGTCCGTTCTGGTGGCTCAGGCGGTGGCTGATTGGACTGAGATGCTTAGGAGCAATCTCGTGTCTGATGGTGTTCCGTCTGCCCGGCTGGAAATGGTGGATCAGATCCACCAAGGAGTCATGTATTTGTGTGATGCAGCCTTGAATGAGGTCCCCTTAGTGGCTCGCCTCTCTAGTGTCGCAGTGCTTAACTGGCGACTGATTTGGCTAAAGAGCTGGTCGGCTGACCAATCCTCCCGGAAAACAGTTGCTGATTTTCCCTATGCTGGCTCTCGCCTTTTTGGCGAGGCGTTGGACACCCTGGTGAAAGGCGTCACGGGGGGCAAGAGCACTATGCTGCCCCAGAACCCAAAGAACAAGTCCTTTCGAGGCAAGAGGGGTTCTGCGCCTAGATCCAATGAGGGGTCCTTTCGTGCCTTTAGGAACCAATCCAAGGGCTAGCCCTTCAAGGCCCAGCGCAGTCAGAAGAAGCCCTGGGCGGGTAAGCAGAAGTCCGGCAATGCCGGCTCGGTGGGTCAATCCGCCTCTGCCTGTAGGGGCGCCCTCACCCGTTTCAGGGGTGGGGGGACGTTTGCGCGGTTTCCTCCAGCCTTGGTTGCTCCGGATATCGGACAGGTGGGTTCTGGAAATCGTTCGATCGGTATACAAGATCGAATTCCTTTCACGGCCGGCGGACAGATTCTTTCCCTCCAATCTTCATCTGCTTCCGGGGCGTCTGCAGGACTTGCATCAAGCGGTGCAGGACCTGCTTGCTCAGGGAGTGATTGTCCCGGTGCCTCATCAGGACAGGTTTCGGGGGTTTTATTCGAATCTGTTCACTGTGCCCAGAAAGGAGGGCAAAGTGCGTCCTATTCTGGACCTGAAAGCGCTGAATCGCTTCGTGCGCGTTCGGAAGTTCCGGATGGAATCTCTCCGTTCGGTGGTGGCCTCCTTGAGTCCAGGGGAATTCCTGGCCTCGATAGATCTAAAAGATGTGTACCTGCACATCCCCATTTTCGAAGGTCATCAGCGGTACCTTCGGTTTGCTATCGCAGAGGACCACTACCAGTTTGTGGCGTTACCTTTCGGTCTCGCTTCGGCACCAAGGGTGTTTACCAAAGTGCTGGCGCCGGTTCTGGGCCTACTGAGGGCTCAGGGCATTGCGGTCTTGGGTTACCTGGACGATCTACTTCTGAGATCTTGTGCCAGCCAGGACCTAGTGCGCGACCTGTCCACCACGGTGCAGACACTCTGGGAGTTCGGATGGACCATCAACGTTCAGAAATCGACGTTGTCTCCATCGCTTCGTCTTCCCTACCTGGGAATGATTCTGGACTATGCTCAGGCAAAGGTGTTCTTGCCGGAGGACAAGCTCCAGACTTTGCGGGACGAGATCAGGTCCCTCAGGGACAGTCCGTCCTCGTCACTCAGGACCTGCATGTGGGGCCTGGGGTTGATGGTGTCGGCCTTCGAGGTGATAACCTTTGCTCAGTTTCACACGCGGGCTCTCCAAGCGGAGATCCTGGCCAGGTGGGACAGATTGCCTCAGTCCCTGGATCTGTGTGTCTCCTTGAGTCGTCAGACCAGATTGGCTCTTCTGTGGTGGCTCCAGTCCCCGTCGGTGGCGGAAGGCAAGTCCTTCCGTCCGTTGGTGTGGACGGTGATTACCACGGATGCCAGCCTGTCGGGCTGGGGTGGAGTTCTGGGCAACCTGTCTGCCCAGGGAACTTGGTCGGAGGAGGAATCCTCTCTCCCGATAAATGTGCTGGAATTGCGAGCGATAAAACTCTGTCTCTTCCAGTGGTCGGGCCGTCTTCGGGGCTGTCCTGTCCGGGTACAGACGGACAATGCTACCGCGGTGGCTTACATCAACCACCAAGGGGGCACCAGGAGTGCTCGGGCGGCCCGGGAGGTGACCGACATTCTGTCTTGGGCCGAGACTCATGTCCCGGCGATCTCGGCAGTTCACATTCCGGGTGTGGAGAATTGCCCGGCCGACTATCTGAGCCGCCAGACCCTGGACCAGGGGGAATGGTCCCTACACCCGGAGGTCTTTCAAATGCTGTGTGCGAGGTGGGGAACCCCGGACGTGGATCTGTTCTCATCCCGGCTAAATCAAAAGGTGGAAAGGTTTGTGGCAAGAACGCGCGATCCGTTGGCGGACGCCTCGGATGCGTTGGTAGCCCCTTGGCATTAGTATCGTCTGATGTATGCCTTTCCTCCGATTCAGTTACTATCCCGGTTCCTCCACAGATTGGTCTCGGAACCGCACCTGGTGATTCTGGTGGCACCGGACTGGCCACGCCGGTCCTGCTACGCCGACATTGTTCACCTGGCAGTGGCGCCTCCGTGGCGGCTGCCAATGCGGGAAGATCTCCTGTCTCAGGGTCCGATCTTCCATCCTGCTTTACGGTCGATGGCTTTACCGGCCTGGCTGTTGAGACCCAGGTCCTGAAGGACAGGGGTCTCTCTTCTGAGGTCATCCCTACCCTTGTCAAGGCTAGAAAGACCTCCTCCGGTAAAATCTATTACCGTACCTGGAAGGCTTACTTCGCCTGGTGTGAGTCCAGGGGGTTCTCCCCTCGCTCGTACTCGGTATCAAGAGTGTTGGCCTTCCTCCAATGTGGAGTGGACCAGCACCTGGCGCTGGCCACGATCAAAGGCCAGGTGTCCGCACTGGCTATTTTGTTTCAACGCCCTGTGGTGTCTCATTCCCTGGTTCGCACCTTCATTCAAGGTGTGCGACATTTGGCTCCTCCCAGGAAGGAGCCCTTACCTCCATGAGACTTGAACTTGGTTCTGTCCGTCTTACAGCGTGCTCCCTTTGAAAACATTCGGGAAATATCGTTGCCTCTGCTGTCTAAGAAGGTTGCCTTTTTGGTGGCGATCACTTTGGCTCGCAGAGTGTCTGAACTGGCAGCGTTATCTTGCCGTTCTCCGTACTTGGTGATTCACCGGGATAAGGTGGTTTTGCGTCCGCATCCCTCCTTTCTTCCTAAGGTGGTCTCTGAGTTCCACATTAATGAGGACATTGTCCTGCCTCTGCTTTGTACGAAGCCTAAGCATCCTAAGGAGGTTGCTCTACGGAGTCCTTTCGGAAGACGGATTCCCTCTTTGTCCTTCCCGAGGGACCTCGGAAGGGCATGGCTGCATCTGCAGCCACTATTGCCAAATGGATCAGACAGACCATTGAACAGGCTTACGCTTTGAAGGAACGGGTTCCGCTGTTCCCTGTTAAGGCGCACTCCACCAGATCTGTGAGTGCGTCCTGGGCCTATTGGCATCGGGCCTCGGTGGCCCAGGTGTGCAAGGCTGCGACTTGGTCGTCGGTGCACACTTTTTCAAAATTCTACAAAGTAGACGTTCTGCCATCAGCTGATGCTTCCTTTGGCCGCAAAGTTCTCAGTGCGGCAGTGCCTTGATGGACCCTTGTGTTTTTTTCTGGGTCCCTGGCTGTTGGCATTTGCTTTCCTGGGCTGTTGCTCCTCTTGAGCATTGTTTTTTCTGTTGCCCAGTTGGTTCTCTTACAGTGCATGTAAGATTCCTTTCTCTGATATGGGTACTGCGTTGCCTTTTCTACGGTTGCGTCTCCCACCCCTCATGTCTATACTGCTTTGGGACATCCCAACAGTGATGACTTAGAGGAGGCGGCGACTGTCGGAGGACGTAAGAGAAAACGGAATTTTTGTAAAATCTTACCTGTAAAATTCCTTTCTCTGAGTCCTCCGACAGTTGCCGCCCCCGCCCCTCTTTTGGGGTTTTTATTACCTACTGCTATGCTACCAAACTGAGTTCGGAGTGGTGATGCAGGGGGGGTATTGACCAGATGGGACAGCCCCCATGGGTGTGTATATGCTAATGCCTAGCTACTCCTGCGGATGGGAAGTCAATACCAACAGTGATGACTTAGAGGAGGCGGCGACTGTCGGAGGAATCAGAGAAAGGAATTTTACAGGTAAGATTTTACAAAAATTCTGTTTTTTCCTCCCACTCACACAGGCAGTGAGGTATGTTGTTCTGCCACTGACCCAGATGATGAGGCATGTTCTTCCTCTTACTCACTCAGTTGGACATGTTCTTCCACCTGCTGACGGAGGATGGGGCAAGTTCTTCCTTCCACTGATGCTAGCGATTGGACAAATTCTTCCACCTACTGGCACAATGGGGTGTATTTACTAAAGGGAAATAGACTGTGCCCTTTGCAAGGAGTAGTTGCACTCTGTTAGAGCAGTTGCTCCAGAGCTTAGTAAATGAGCAGAAGCTCTGTTGACTTTCTTCATCTAACCATGTGCAAGCTCATGATTGGATATCCTTAGCAAAGTGAAGCTTTACTTCATTTACTAAGCTCTGGGGCAACTGCACTTTGCAATGTACACAGACTTTTTGCCTTTAGTTAATCAACTCCCATGGCATGTTCTTCCTTCCGCTGACTCAGATAATGGGGCACATTCTTCCTACTGACAGATGAGGCATGTTCTTTTTCCTACTGAAAGACAATGGGTATTTTCTTCCTTGCGCTACTCAAATGATGTGGCATGTTTTTTTCTTCTGACCCTGACAGTGGGGTGTGTTCTCCCTCCCTCTGACACCAATGATTGGGCATGTTCTTCTTCCTATTAAAAACCAACACAAGCACATTCTTTCTTCCCACTATTTCAGAGGTCATAGATTTGAAGGACACATGTTGTACATTTCTCAAGAACCAAGGGCATTTTTTTTAACAGATGACAGTTCTGTAAAGATCAATGCAGTCCCCAGAAATAAACGCATCAGTTTGTCTTAACCGTAACCTGCTCTGCCGTTTTTCCTACAGTTTAGGGTATATTACTCATTAGGAGACTATCAATAGTAGTAAAAGAAGAAAAACAGGATATACACAACCCTGATCAGTTGTGTTTTTAGCTGTGCTATAGATCAGCATAATGTTGTACAGAGGGGAAACAACTAGGCCCTAGCTAGAACCAGGAGGGTTGGCATGATCTAAATGAGGAGAAAGAGGTAGCCATGTGTGCCAGGCAAGGCTTCATTGGTTTGCACAGTGCTGTTGGGAATGCTGGAGAGAAGAGCACAGGGTTGCCCTCACAATACTCCCATTCCCTCATAGTTTGTCAGTCAGTGCAATGGTCTACTACTACCCTCCATAAGATGGGGTACCGTTACCATGTTTTTGTGGGGGATATCAAAATAATCCATGGTTATAAGCTAATACATAGTTGAAAATGTGTATTAAAACAGTTTATTTGCTAATCGGATTTTTAATTCTGCTTAGCTAATCTTTTAAGGAGTTATCAGTCTGCTTTCTTCTCCTGTCATGTGTGCTGCAGCCTGGCTGGCTACTAATGTTGGCCCACCTTCTCCTGTCTGTGTGTTGCTCAGAAGAAAACTTGACAAATGCAGCTACCTAAACTGGGGGGATATGATTGTCTCCGTACTATTTGCCACTAGCAATGTAAAATTAAACATGTGACAAAATTAAGTTACAAATACATTTCTATTAATATCATAAAACCTAATTTATTATGTATTGTGTGTCCCCAAATACAGTCAAGTTGGCTTTCTAAAGAATCGGTACAATGCAGAACTTCCTGCCATGGTCAAAAGCAGACTTTTGAGACATGAGAATATTTGGCACATGCTAGATCTGGCTGTGTATCTCCATGCGTAAGAAGGTTAAGTTCAGCTTTTTTTTTTTATCTCCCATTGTGTTGGATGTTTTTTCTAATCCTTGGAATCCCATGTATAAAACAGTAACAGTCTGATTGTATTGGCCTAAAGTCAATAGCCTTTGCAGGCAGCGTCACTCTGTCCAGGGTCAAGCATGAATCTAATCACATCAGCTTAACAAAATATAGTTTGGTATTCCATGTCCTATATTGTGTATGAAATAAAGGTCTGGTGCATCCCTTGCACTGATTAGCTGGAGAAGAAAAAATGATTAGTGATAATGACCTCTAACTTGTTTCCTCTTGTTGAAATCCATAAGCTCCAGTCATATTGCTGATCAAGAGCCAAATCCATTTTATACTTTTAAATGAAGAAATCTATAGTTGATCATGCTTATATGTTCTCCCCTGGAGGATTTTCCACATGGAATGGCTTCTGTTAATAGTGGAAGTGTAGCGGGGCACTTAGGAATGCCCTAGTAAGATGATATTTTTATGGTACATGGGTTCCACAACAGGCTTGCCTCCTGGTTATGGTGTGAGTCTGTGCTTGCTTAGCAGTAATAGACTTGTCGTCATATACTCGATAACTGTGTACTATAGCAGTTAATAATAATAATAATAATAAAAAGGAATTTTCCTATACTTTACACAGACAAACTTTTAAATGGTATATTGCAAGAAGGCTGTCGCTTTTCCAGTTGAAGAACACCCACGTTAGGAAAGGCTTTATCACCTAGTGAGGAAAGATAATTCAGTCTAAATGAAAACAAGAATAATTTTGGGCTTTAGATAGAACATTTTAATGCTAAAGCCTAGTACACACGGGCTGTATGTCGGACGGCATATTTGGCTTGTGTGTACTGCAGCCCATCTGTCGAAGGAACATCACCGAAAAGCAGACCGGCTCCCGATCGGCGCTCTCAGTTGGGAGCACTGAGTGGAGTGTTCTGGCGGGGCAGGGGGGGGGCATCCCCTTGTCTGAACACAACAGCTCATCTGGGGAGATCGCTGCACTAACATTGGATTGTTAGTACAGCGGCTCCGACATGAGCTGTCAGTTTTCTTTTTTGTTCAACCCCCTGAACAAAAAAAAAAAATAGTGTGTATTGTTGGTATAGGTAGACCAGATAACAATATATTCGCTAGTGCCAGGATATAATTTGCTAAAGACATTTTCTGTTGTTTTTGCTAGAATCAAGCACCATGCTGGGTGGGTAGCCCTTACCTGCGAACTATCATGCTAATTATCAGAAGTCATGAACTTTTTAATCAATAATAGTATATTTGCCCTGGATCTCTGATGAATCAAATGTGCTGTGCTTCTTGTACTGGTATTGAATGCCTTAGAGTGCAATATTTTGCCAGAGAATACTTCCAGGGCTTCCCAGTACAAATCAGAAGGATACAGAGAATTAAGGCAGTGAGTACCATAATGAGACTCATTGTACTGCATCCTGTTTCTTGCACCAATAAACTGAACCTTGCCAACAACATCTGACTTATGACATTCATTTCCTATTATTGCTGATATGGTATTCCAAACTCTAACACTTAAAGTGTGTCTAAACCCAAGAACAAAAGTTGATAGTAGCTGAATGATGTGTGATGTGGTGACTGCATTTGTTTTTTTCACACTTATTTCCCTAAACTGGTAATCCTGCCATTAAATCATTTCATATCAAAAGGTGACAACTGTATTAGGCAGTGTTCCTATCCTAGGACAGGGAATGTGAGAGGAATACACAACACTGTATTGGGATCACATAACACCACTTATCTCATACCACCTCATCTTTTCCATAAGGCAAACTTGACGTTTATAATGTGGCTGGTAGGGACATCTGGCGTTATTTTTTTTCCTGCCTCTAATCGCCCATGCATGTTGGCCTATGTGTCCATGCCCACGTTTAGCGGTAGAAAAAACCCACTGCCAGTGCTTCCAGAAGACACAGCATTTTGGCAGGAACCATGATTGATGCGCGTAAACGTGCATTAACACTAGTTGCATTTAGCGTTTGAGTGTTAATTCATTTCAATGGCCAGAATAAATAAGTATTCTGGCCAATGAAATGAATTAATGCCCATGCTTGATCTGCCTAAACATGTTGCATGCATTTACAAGTGACATGTGCTTTTTCTACCAAAATGCTGCTGCCAGGAGGAAAGGCATCTAGGAGAGATGGCGAAACAGCCCATGTGCATAAGACCTAACAGGGCGAAGATGTTTTGTAGTCCAAAGAGACAGCAGAAAAATACTAACTGATAACAGTCTAGAGGTAGAAAGCACAGGAATTACCAGCTGACCAGATTTTTTGCTTTTTTTGAACTGATATAATAAAACACATTCAATTGTATAATTAACACACCTAAAGGGAGCAAGTAAGAGAAATATATTGTTATACTATAACTAGGGGTTGATTTACTAAAACTGAAGAGTGCAAATTAGTTTCAGCTGTGCATGGTAGCCAATCAGCTTTTAACTTCAGCTTCTTTAATTAAGCTCGACAAAAAAAAAAAAGAAGAATAAACAGAAAGGTGATCGGTTTTCTTTGCAGAGCTGTACCAGATTTTGCACTCTCCAGGTTAGTAAATCAGCACCATAGAGTTTAAAGAGGATCTGTGTATTGACAAAAATATGGAGGCTGCCATTGGAGCTCTTTCCTACTTCTAATGATAGTTTCATGTCTTTAATGCTGATCCAATGGCTCTGGAAATTTCAGTTACTGATCCAAAACAAGCATGCAACCTCAGGTTTTCTAAATTCACTATCTACATTAATTCAATGACTCAAAATATAAAAAGCATGAGATCAGCATACTACTAGGCAACTTGCAGCTTCTGAAGAAGGTTAGTGGTGGCAGCCTATATGTTTATTTCAGCACAGTATTCTTTTAGAGAAACAAATGTTTATTTCTCTTTCGTTCATTGACAGACACAGCTCCATATCTTTTTTGACCCTTGGGTTATGCTGCTCTTCCTAGGAGTAGGAGACTAGGCGGAAAAGAGTTAAAAGAGTTTGACTACGCCCATAGGGCAGTCCCGGGGGGTTTACTCCCACTTCCTGCTCTATCAACTGCCGGACTAGGCAACGGACTGGATATTCTAGATCCTTACGGTCTTCCTAGTCTGGCCAGCGAGCGCATGCAGGCCTCAGCTCCGCAATTGGTCGGCCGCGACATAGTCCCATTGGAACTGGGTGGGCACAGATGAAAGTCTAATGGCCTACAAGGGAAGGCTCAGCTGGGTACAATACATTGCATCAAAGAGGGCACGATTTGGCGTAGAATCCTACATGATGTGCGAATCGTCAACTGGCTACCTTTGGAATTCAGTAATTTACACTGGAAAAGGAACAAAATTCAATTCAAAATACAACTATGGAATGGCAACATTTTCCGGTTTCACTCATTGAGCCATTGCTAATCAGGGCTATTGTGTAACAACCGACAACTTTTATATGTCTCCTGAACTTTGAGTTTCTTCTGCAAAACAAAACAGATACCTATGGAACCGTTAGGGCTAACCGACGCGATATGCTGCCAATGTTTGGCAATAAGAAGCTGAAGACTGGAGAAATGTTTCCTGGCAGAAAGGCAAAATGATGGCACTGTGATGGTGTGACAAGAAAGATGTATGCCTAATGAGTACAATTCATAATACCTCCACTGTTATGGTATGCACGAAAGGTGGGAAAGAAATCATGAAGCCACAAGTAGTGATAGACTACAATACCATCATGGGAGGTGTCGACAGAGTTGACCAAGCAATGACATTCTACCCAGCAATGAGGAAACAGCAAGAGAAGTACTACAAGAAGATCTTCAGACATCTTCTTGAGCAATGCTTGTGAAATGCCTACATTCTGCTCAAAAAAAAAAGAGTGACAAGCCTGTGATTCATTCTGAGTTCATTTGGAAAGTTGCCGAGCGTACCTTTGTGAACCACCAAACACTATCAATGGCTGTAAATAGAGCTGGATGTCATGCTGTTGGTGTTGTCAACCCGGAACGCCTGACTGGTCATCACTTCAAGGACTACGTCCCACCAACCGAGAAAAAGTCAAGCATCCTACAAGGATGTGCGTGGTTTGTTGCTCGAAGCGAGATGCCAGTAGAAAGAAAATCGGAAAGGAAATAAGGTTCCATTGTCCTGATTGTGACGTCAGACTTTGCAGTCCCATGTTTCAAAATTTTTCATACCCGGGATGTTTACTAAACCAATATGCAGTGCCTAATATTACAGTGGCTAGTAATATTGCACCCTTGTTTGGACAAGTTTCAGTGTTTTCGCTTTGATTATTGAATTACATTTTTTATATTATAATTTATAATTTTGTGTTTCAAACTTTATCATACCCGGGATGTCTACTAGACTCTTGTTTGGACAGATTTAAGTGAGTTATTGCTAAGAATTACAGGCCTACAATATAAAACAACAAATTTCCATGTAAAACAATGTACCACTTTGACATTCAAAAATACTGGCATAATCAGACCGCCAGGGAGGTTAATGCACATCCTAGTGGCAGACTGATATAGGTTTGATCATGGAGGAAAAAAAATTTGTCTATTTGGGCTTATTGCCAGAAGAACCTGGCATCATAAGTAGTGCATAACTTTTTTTTTTTTTTTTTGCAGACACTGCCTTTCACTAAGCTATCTGTATATCGTAATGAAAAAATAGGCAGTTTAAAAACTGGGGTGTGTGCCATGTGTAACACAAGGATTTTCTCCATTCAGTCTGTTTCATCAGCTATGAAACGGATCCAGCCCTAAAGTGGAACTTTACCAACTTCACCACTTTTTCTAATCCTCCTCTGCTTCTCTAACATTTTTGGACTTGCGCATGTGCAGTGGGGAGCTAGCTTCCCGCATCCAATATTGCAGCGCTGGGGACCTAAAGACCAGCAAAGAACTGGCCCATGTGAGGACAGCAATGGATTCCTGGACTGGTGTGTGTATGTTTATTAAAAATTAGCCGCTACAGTATTTGTGGCTGCTGATTTTGAATTTTTTTTTTTTTTGACCAAAGAGCCTCTTTAACCTTTAGATCATGCTGTTGTTTTGAAGGCTCACTTCCTGGAAGTTTTGGTCCCTTTATGACATATTTTGTTGTGGAGTACTTAATATAGAAAAAAAGGAAGGGAAATCACAAATGTAATAAGCCGGCTATGTCCTCTATATTCTGGTGCTTATACGAAGCACGTGATTTATTTTAATTTCCATTAGTTAAAAAAATGTCATCAGAGTGCATAAAGTTTACATTTACCAGTGTAACCTTGCCTTGCGTTGTTCTGAATATTTAGTACAGATGTTAGCCATGCATAATTAATATTAAATATGCAGCTTTTCGGTAAAAAAAAAAAAGTTGTGGCTGTCCACATATCTGATGTGTAGGTCAATAAATAAAGATTTACTGTCACAAGTTAAAAAAAAAAAGTGTTTTTTTCTTTTTTTTTTATTAAATCAGTTACCTGAATAAGAATGCTTTGATGGCGCTAAGAGAAAGTTTGATATACAAACACATGCAGCCGTATTCTGCTTTTTTGTGTTTATTTTTATAGGAGAAGAAGAACAGGGGGTAGAGATATTTCCCCAGGCCACATCCAGCTGCCCAGTAACACAGCTTTTTAGAAGACCTCGGTAATGGAGAGATATGAGTGAGTGCTGAGACAGCAGGGGAAGTCCTTGTGGAATGTCCTGCTTGGCTCCTTGTGTTTCAATGCTTGGAAGTGCGATCCTGCAGATGTTTCCTCAGGCGAGAGACGCTGTGTTTACAAAGAGTTCTTTCAAGCTAGTGGCCCTCTGGAGACCAGTGTTGGGCATGAAAAGGAATGCACCATGAAGGTCAATGTGAAGCTTGCATTTACTTTTTAAAATTCATAGCCACAGCAGTGTTTTAAAGAGAAACCCCAGTCATAACAACACAGCATGCTAATTGGAACCAAGCATGACAGAGAATTTCTTCTACACACTCACATTTAGGGCTAGTACAGCAAAAAAATTTCATTAGGAATTACAACTTAGTTGAAAAGCTAGTTGTATATCAGTGATCAAATGTTTTTTTCTAGAATGCTTCCACCTAGATTAAATTAAGAGTTGGATAATATTAGCACTTCCACCTAACAGCACTAGGGTCGTCAGTTAAATTCCCAACCATGGCACTACTTTCCTGGAGTTTGCATGTTCTCCCTGTGCCTGCGGGGGTTTTCTTCCGGGAACTCTGATTTCTTCCCGCACCCCAACGAAATTCTGGTAAATTTTCTTTTTATTAAACAAAATAAGACAAAGACAAACACTTACAAATAAGGCACATCACCCTACACAAAGGGTACCAGTAATACATACAAGAGGGGTAAGTATCATAAACAGCATGAATATTCATAATCAAATCACCAAGGAGAAACGTATCCCATCATGGTAGCAAAAAAAAAGGGGGAAGGGGGGGGGGGGGGGGAATCAGAAGAAGAAGAAAGAGAAAAAAAAAAGAGGGGGAAAAAACAGGGCAACTCAATTTCTGTAGGATAACAATTCTAACTAACATCATCAGGGACAGGAGACATTGGCACACCCACAGCATCAATCCAAGCAGACCAAATTTTATCAAATTTCTTAGGACAGTTCCTACTATCGTAGGTAAGACGATAGAGTGGAAGCGTCCTAGCAACAGCGACTATCCAGGTTGTCCGAGTGGGAGGCTCAGGCAGCTTCCACCGAAGAAGGATTTCTCTCCTAGCATAAAATAGAGCATAGGTAATACACAATTTGGCATATTTGTCCCCAACCACCTCCCCCAGGTTATTCAGCAGGGTCACTGCCGGATCCAAGGGGACAGTGGTATCAAAAATTTTGGCCCTAGTATGTTTACTGGATGTATGAATGTGACCTTGGCTGGGTTCACACATGTCCGGCTGTGGTTTGCAGTCCAGAGTCCGGTTTTGTTCACCGATTCAGGTGCAAATTTTAACTTGAATTTTGCACCTGATCCTAAATGTCACAGAATCCTTTTTATAAATGAACCACAGCTGCCCCAGATATGTGTTAACTGGCTCCATTGAAAGCCAGTCCGATTCATGTTTTGTGAATCGGATGCTGTTAAAAACTCATCTGATTCATCTATATGTGAACCGAGCCTAAAGTGGTTGTAAACCCCAGTCATGAAATTTGAACTAAAGCTGGCCATACATTACACAATTTTCTAGTTCAATTCCCTTTAGATTTACCTTCAGTTATTTAGTGCAAGGGACTGCCTGATTTGTATACACATTGCAAGTGTTAAGGTTTGACCTCGTATTAAATGGTTTTGGTAAATCTAAAAGAAAATTGTAATAATGTATGGCCAGCCTAAGCGCATATATCTGTAGTGTTTACTTTTCTCTCTCCACAGCTATAAGTGTAATTTCTCTCTGGTGCTTCCTTCCTCTGTTATCAGAATGAGTCACTTCTGAGAAGTTTTTTTGACACATGAGATAAAATTTGTGTCGGAGAGGGAGCTCAGCACAGAGCTTGTCTATTCAGCTCTTCATGATCTTTTTCCTTTACCTATGTGGAGGAAGGGGGAGGGGGGGTTCATCCCTTTCCCCCAATCAGCTCTCATGTAGTGTAACTGCAGCTCTCCACCCCCTCTGTACTCCTCACAGATGCATATTGATTTTACAAATGTGCACTTTTGAAGGGTTGTAGACAAGAGAAGACTGCAAATAAACAAGTAAAACTTGTGTAGGAGGATTTGTTTAATCTCTGTGTAGTAGGGCTGCGCATCTTCACTTACCTCACGATTCGATGCGATTATGATTATTAGGGTCGCGATTCGATACGATTCAATCCCGCGATGCATCACGATTACTTTGGGGACCCTGCTCTAAAGGGGGATCTATGGGGACCCTGCTCTAAAGGGGATCTATGGGGACCCTTCTCTAAAGGGGGATCTATGGGGACCCTTCTCTATAGGGGGATCTATGGGGACCCTGCTCTAAAGGAGATATATGGGGAGCCTGGGCCTGCCCTAAAGGGGATCCAGGGGAACTGAGCTCTAAAGGGGGATCTATGGGGACCCTGCACTAAAGGGGGATCTATGTAATAGATCCCCTTTAGTGCAGGGTCGCCATAGATCCCCTTTAGAGCAGGCCAGCGTCCCCAGAGATCCCCCTTTATTAGAGCAGGTCCCCCCATAGATCCCCCTTTAGTAGAGCAGGTCCCCTCATAGATCCCCCTTTAGAGCAGGCCACATAGGGTCCTCCATATATTCCCTTTAGAGCAAACAAGGCACTAGGCAGGGTCCCCTACTTCTCCTTTAATGATCCATTCCAATTTTAAAGTCTGGAATCGCTGTTATAGGAGGACACTCACAATGCAGAATGAATGAAGAGTTGATTTACTCACGTGACGTCTCTTATGAGAAGCTGGAACCCGGACGGGCTGGGGCATGCTGCGCACTGCTGAGACCGATCATGGCAGGCACGGGCATCAGGTTAGAAGAGTTACCTGATGCTAGTTGTAGTACCGTAGGCCCTGGTAAGGAGGAATGCTGGGCTCTGTAGCCCCCCTAGTTGTAGTATAACAGGCTCTGGTAAGGAGGATTGCTGGGTTCTGTACAGAGTTACAGAGCCCAGCATTCCTCCTTACCAGGGCCTACTGTACTACAACTAGGGGGACTACAGAGCCCAGCATTCCTCCTTACCAGGGCCTACTGTACTACAACTAGGGGGACTACAGAGCCCAACATTCCTCCTTACCAGGGCCTACTGTACTACAAATAGGGGCAATACAGAGCCCAGCATTACTTCTTACCAGGGCCTGTTATACTACAACTAGGGGGACTAGTCCCCCTAGTTGTAGTATAACAGGCCCTGGTAAGGAGTAATGCTGGGCTCTGTCGTGCCCCTAGTTGTATTATAGCAGGCCCTGGTAAGGAGTAATGCTGGGCCCTGTAGTGCCCCGACCTACCAGGAAGCAGAGCTGCAGCCAGTTGTGGGTGAAGTAGCGGTAGGTGTATGGATTAGGGCTCGGACAGGTCCCGGGTGATGAGCCTCATGATGTCGGGCATTTGGAGCTCGGACTCGTAGCGGATATCGTGCAGTGCACGGTACAGGCAGAAAGCAGGGCCTCCTCGGCCAGTCAATTGGGGAGGGGGGCGGCAGTCTGTGGGTCGGGGGGGGCAGTTTGCTCTGCAGGATCCGCTCTCCTCCTCTCCTCTGCCACGAGGAGCTCTGTGTTCCGCAAGCCTGGGTGCCACCGCCACTCATCAAGCGCCAGCGCCGCCCACCCCCAGAAGTGACGTCAAGCTAATCGATTTTCCAGTCACCCCGAATCGATGCAGAACCGCGAAGGGTCGCATCGCGATGCATCGATTCGGCGATTTATATTCCGCAGGCCTACTGTGTAGCATCTGAGGCTATTAACGTCACTAGGTATATGTGAGGGTGAGGGTTACAACTACTTTAAATTGTCAGCTTCTTAAGGGCAGGGAGTGATGAGAATGTACAATATATATGTGAAAAATTTATGGCGCTACATAAGTACGTGTAATTAAATAAATATTTGCTGGCATATCTTCCACCACTAGGATACTACTGAATTAGGAGTGTTTTAGAACCTCTGTCAGTTTTATAACACAGAAGTGAGCTGAAATCTAACAGGGACTCAGCAGATAAACACTTTTATTACAGTGAGGGATGATGTAGACATTCCACCTCACTGTTATCTGTGACCCCATTGGAGATTTCTTTCACCTCCCACTGATGGCATTATCACTGGAAATCTCCCCAGTGTTGTCACAGACTGCAGTACAATCTGATATAGCACTTACCCCTGCTCTGCCCAAAGACAGGAAAACAAAATTGTCTGTATTTCCAGGGAAATTTACCTGGTAGTCCTGCATATCCTCTAATGTCAATATGCTGAGTAACTGGCTTGGAAGAAGCAGAAGTCAGAACTCTTGGTGTGTTATTTAATTATTTTGCACTAGGTTTTGCTATTATATGCCATGTCTGCATGTTGCAATGAATGATGAATTGCAGATCTTTAACACAATTTCCAAATGTTTTGTGCAAATTGGTTGTTTTGATCAAGTGGAACTCCAGCCAAAATACATTTTGTACGTATAACCTGGAGAAGGGTTAGAATGGGGTTCTCAAACATTTAAAAAAAATGGCCTTTAATTTTCCATCACAATGTTTGGGGTGCATACTGTGGTAAGTAGGAGTGCAAACAATTGCCCCAGCATTGAAACAGTTGGTATAAATATGTCCATACATTCTGGTCAGTAGAGGTACAATGCTCCTGTAAGGTGGTCAGTGAGGGTATTAAATGTATCCTGGATAAGTGAGTAAAAATGACCCTGCATGATTAGGAGTAAATAAATGCCCCTGCACTGGTGGTAAGTGGGAATAGCTAAATGCCCCTGTGTTGGAGGTCAGTAGTTTTTAAAAAAAAACTCTTCATGACAGTGAGCTATCAAAAGACCCCCACCAGCCCTTCTGAATTGGTGTCTTTAGACAAATAAAAGACCCCCAACATCAGTGTTTAGGGGACTTGTGGACAGCCTTCCTAGAAGAGTTGAAGCTGTTATAGCTGCAAAGGATGGGTCAAGTCAATATTGAACCCTACAGACTAAGACTGGGATGCCATTGAAGTTTATGAGCGTGTAAATGCAGGCGTCCCAATACTTTTGACAATATAGTTTATATACAGTAGATACAGGTGCGTCTCATAAAAATAGAATAGCTGCAAAATGTTCATTTATTTCAAGAATTCAATTAAAAAAGTGAAACTCATATATTTTATATAGATGTGTTACACACAGTGATATATTACAAGCATTTATTTATTTTAATTTTGATGGTTATGGCTTACAGCTAGTGAAAACCCAAAATTCTGTATCCCAGAAAATTAGAATAGCTAATGTTACATTCACTCTGTGTGTAACGCATCTATATAAAATATGAGTTTCACTTTTTAAATTGAATTACTGAAATAAATTACCTTTTTGATGATATTCTATATTTATGAGATGCACGTGTGTGTGTATATATATATATATATATATATATATATATATATATATATATATATATATATATATATATATATTTATATATATATTTATATATATATAGCGAAGATTAAATATTGCATTATTGCTACATGTGTTGTAACAGACAGCGAACACCCGCTGATTTAGCTGTGTGTTCAACATCAAAGAGATCTTGGAAGCACCTGTTTTACAAGAACCACATGTTGGCGACCACTGTCAGATATTCTCCGCTCCCTCACTTACCCACCAGGATTTTGACAAAGCCAGAGTGAGTAAAATATTTTAAAATACCTTAAGGCTCCATTTACATAAATGCAAATTGGATGCGTTTTGAACTGCATATGATTCGCATGACATGTGAACCTGCAGCCTTTTCTATGGAGTCAGTTCACATATGTGCATTGCAGTGGCAGTATGAATTTGCTACAAATTGAACAAGAATCAAAATTTATAAAAGAAACGGGTCCCCCCCCCCCCAATCCTTATTAGACCCTTAGGTCTGGTATGGATTTTGAGGGTAACCCCAAAGCCAACGTTTTTTTAAAAAAAAATGGTGTGTGGTCTCCCCTAAAATACATGCCTGACCCTTATACGAGCATGCAGTGGTTCTGGAAGTTTGCGGGGCCCCCAGATCCCGCCCCCCCTCCCATGTAAATGAGTATGGGGTACATTGTACCTCGCTCATTCACCAAAAAAAGTGTCAAAAAATAAATAAAAACACAGACACAGTTTTTTGACAATTTATTAAAAATTAAAACACAATGTCCCCTGTGTAGATCCATCGTCAATCACGCGGCCCCTACTGGACCCGAAAAAATGAAAAAATAAGGCTGAAGGCTTCCGCCGCTTACCTGCTCTGTTGTGTAACCGTTCTAACATAGTTTAGGGGCAGGGCCACCTGGCAACGTCACCTGGTGGCACCGCCCCTTGTGACATCATAGACTGGTGCATGCTGGGTCGGTGACATCACAAGTGGCGGTGCCCCCAGGTGATATCACCGGGTGTCCCTGCCCCTAAGCTATTTAAGAACTGTCACACGGCGGAGCAGGCATGCAGCGAAAGCCTTCAACGTGGGTGGGGATTTTTATTTTTTTTTAGGTCCAGGGGTGGCAGTGGGCATTGTGATTGGATACGATGGATCTACACCGGAGGAATTGTCAAAAAAATGTGTGTTTTTATTCCTTTTTGACACTCTTTTGGTGAATGAGAAGGGGTACGGGGGGTCAGGATCCAAGGATCTGGTATGGATGTTTGCGGGCGGGGGGGATACCCCTTTAAAATCAATATAGATTTCGAGCTGTCCGGAGAAATACGTCATTTCCGGTCAGCTGGAACGCAGGTGGAGTGCAAACCGGTGATTCCTATACAATAAATGCTGATCCCTGTCTCCTTTGATGTAAGTGCAAAACAACCGTCTTTTTTTAAATAAATGATTTGAAATATTGCACCATGAGAGTGTTCTTTCCTCTCCCTCTCTGTATGGCAACACTGGAGCTTTGAATATGTTATTTATATACACATTGAATAGATGACAGCAGTGGTTTGAATTCATTCCTGTGACCTCATGTATGACATCTTGGATTTTCCCATATGCGTAATTTGACTCCCTATAATAGGGGTCATCTAAGTCTGGTGAGTGCATAGTGGGTCTGCATGCGGGTATACTCAGTGAGGACGCTATTCACGTGTGGGATCATATACGGACTTCACAATTTTGATATATTTTCTATAATTTAAATAAAGATGTATTTATTTGTTTGTTCACTATGGTGACCTGTATTTTATTATATAGGAATGCGGTTCCTTTTCACGGTATAGGTGTTTTTTACATTTTACAACACGCAGCTCTTTATTGTAGTTTATTTGTTTTTGGGTATTGATTTGCGCGGGTTTAGAACCTATTGGGTGCCTATTTTCTTTTACTGGAACTTTATTTGTTTAGCAAACACATTTCTAGTGACTGATAGTTTGTGGATATATTTAAATGTACTCTGTGCGGTATATTTGAAGGGAAACCTGTCAGATAAGAAAAAGGAAGTTGAGAAGTTGTTTTTGAGGTGCATGCTTTAGGAATTTTGATCATTGTTCTTTCTTCCCTACTTTGTGAATCACTGTTCTAGAGAAGAACATGAATATCAGGTGTCCAGACACGTTTTGAAGCATGTATCATCAGCAATGGCAATTTCCAGATTTCATTTCTAAAAGGTCCACTTTAAGTGTGATTACTTTTCATAGCATTATGTAGGTGAATGTCTTTGTGTATAAACTGGCACAGAAATATATATATGTGATTACATCATTCCAGAAAATGAAAGTGCTGTTGATCCATTTGTTTTTATCATAACTGCATTGCAGGTTTCAATTCTGCCGACCATTAGGGAACAGACGTTATCGAAGCATGCCATAAAATGCACAGGAAATGCGGTATCTTTACAAGCTCTTCATTTCAGCAGATGAGATCATTTCATCTCTGCGCTCATGAAATCAGTGGTCCTTGCAAACACCAAGCAGTGATCAATGGTATTTCAAAACAATATGACTTTGTAATATCGGAGTTTAAGGATGCATATACATTTTTAATATTCTACATGTAAAACCTGCACAGATAAAGATGCTGACATTACACACCATTAAACACATGCTCAAAACACACAGTTGTCTTTTTTAAATTACAGAAGAATCCTAGATGGATAAAAATAGTTTTTGGAATCGAATAACAGGTAGTAGAGCAGCCATATTAATAACTGCTTGTCTACCCGAGAAATTTTAAAATTTTTCATGTATGTTAAAATCAGCATTTTTGTGCTAGAAAACTACCTGGAATCCCCAAACATTTTTTAATTTCTTAAATCAGAGGCCCTGGAGAATAAAATGGTAGATGTTGCAATTATTTTTTTGTCACACACTGTTTGTGCAGCAGTTTATCTAATTGTAAAAAGTGGAAAAAATACACTTTGGCATAATGCATTGCATACTAGCACAATATGAAATACTTAACCACTTTAAGACCGGAAGGATTTGCTCCCTTAATGACCAGGCCACTTTTTTCAACTTGGCACTGCGTGACTTTAATGGACAATTGCGTGGTCATACGACGCTGTACCCAAACAAACTTCACATCCTTTTTTCCCACAAATGGAGCTTTCTTTTGGTAGTATTTGATCACCTGTGCGATTTTTATTTTTTGCGCTATACACAAAAAAAGAGCAACAATTCTGAAAATAAATCAATATTTTTCACGTTCTGCTATATAACATTTTAGGCCAATTTGTTTTCTGCTACATATTTTTGGTTAAAAAAAAATCGCAATAAGCGTATTTTGATTGGTTTGCATAAATGGTTTTGCGTCTACTAACTACGGGAAAGAGTTATGTCATTTTTATTGTATTTTTTTTTTTTTTACTTGCAATGGCGGCGATCTGCGATGTTTTGCGGGACTGCGACATTGCAGTGGACAGATCGGACCCCTGATTGACATTTTTGACACTTTTGGGGGGACCAGTGACATTACTACAGTAATCAGTGCTAAAAATATGCACTGTTACTGTAATAATGACACTGACAGGGAAGTGGTTAACATTGTGGGTGATTAAGGGGTTAAATGTGAGCCTAGGGTAGTGATTCTAACTGTGGGGGGCGTGGCTTGTGAAATGATCACAGAGACCTGTGTTCCTATATAGAAGGATCACAGGGGCTCTATGATCATTCTAGGGAGAAGAATGGTCAGCTGTGTTTACAACAGCTGACCGTTCTCAGCAGGGAACGATCGCGGGGGTCAGGTGGCAATTGGAGCCGCCTGCCCACTGCATCGGCTTCCCCGCTGATGAGCGGGGGCGGGAGCGCGCCCCCTAGCATGCTGCTCGCAACCACTGCACAGTTATGGCAGTTTGTGCAGGAGCGGCTGCCTGCCGCAGTACATCTGCGGCGGGCGGTCGTAAAGAGGTTAAATTAGAACAAAGCCCTCCAGCCGCACACTATCACCGCTGACAGGGCTTCCTACTTCACTAGTCTTCCTTCCGTGTTCGTGTCCTCCGGCATGCTAATCGGCCGCACTGCGATGATATCACTCCCGCGCCACAGCACGGGTATTCCATCCGTTCAGAGTGCATGTGCCATTGACATCACTAGCTTAATTCAGTGTGAATATTTCCTAAACAGTGCAAGTTTAGGAAATATTTCCTGTACCTACAGGTAAGCCTTATTATATGCTAAACTGTAGGTACAATTTAAAAAAAGGGTTTACTTCCACTTTTCCAGAAAAGATGAATTTATCAGTAAAACGGAGCCCCCTAGATGCAATTCCTATTTTTGAATATGTGAAGCGCAAACAGAGAATAGGAGGAACAGTGGTGATTTCAAATCACTGGAGTGACTGCAAGGTTGCTGACAGCGGGGACCAGAGAGGTGGGGAGGGTGTGCTGTGTTAGGTCACCTTTACATTTTTTTATGTAAAGGTATTGTAAACTAACACTTTAAATGAATTTTAGTGCACACAAGCAAAATGTTATATTTTACCAATTTTTGGTAAAAATTTCATGTTGCGTGGAGTAAATAGATTCCAAACCTGTCAAGATTTAAAATTGCGCCTGTGAAATGGCGACAAATTAGGGTACCT
The DNA here is from genome assembly GCF_965119305.1 of Pelophylax lessonae. Taxonomy (NCBI): domain Eukaryota; kingdom Metazoa; phylum Chordata; class Amphibia; order Anura; family Ranidae; genus Pelophylax; species Pelophylax lessonae. Next base: position 287,570,133 of record NC_138770.1, read on the forward strand.
AAAATTTTCCATAAGCAAAATTTTAAAAGCCTTTACAGTAGGCGTCACTAAATGGCGGACCACGGTCTGGACGCGGTCCAAGTGACAGTCCGGACTGCACCACCCAGCAGCCTAAGTGGACTCAATTTCTCCAGTTGCAGCTAAGGATCACTGCCCTTTAGTGGGCAACAGGAATGACAGGGTGGACCTTGACCCCCCCCATGTACAAGCCACTGCCGTCACTGTTGAAGTCACAGCAGAGCGGTCAGAAGGAGCAGGAGATCCACAGAGGAAGTGGCAGCTTTTGTATGAATGGATACAATTTTGTTACTTTATTTTTGGTCCTGTTCATTTGTATTCTTTGTCACATATCTATCGCTATGAAGATTTTTGTATTGATTTGAAAAACATCCTCCTATATTAATCATGAGCAGCATGGTGTCTGCAAGTGCTACACTTCAAAGTGGTGCCCTGAACATTTTAATGAAGTGAAGAGTTGTTTTTTTACAAAGAAGCATATAATGCTGGCATTTTAGATGTTTGTTCTCAGCCTTGCAAGGAAACATGCTGGCTTTTCCTGTTTACGAGACAATGTCGCTCTGAGGCCGTTCGAAGTTGTATGACCTGATTTCACATAAGCTGACCCAGACAAGGCTTATATGTGTACCTTGACTCTACAAAAATGCAGCCACAAATTATATTTGTCCTTCCAGTTCTGTGAACCGGAATTAGAAATGACATCTCCTGAACCAGACAGTCTCCCTGCAAATCCTTTATGCGCAAACAGACGGTGACATGGCTCTTAAAATAACAGATCTTTAGTTAAGAAAAAGTTTAGTTTCTGCCGGAGACATAAATGTAAATGTAATGCTGAAGTATTTAACCACGTGTTATGGAAAAAACAGTGCACTGAAAATATCGCCATACATGAAGAGCTTTATGCTTAAAGAGTAGCTCCAGCCAGGTTTCCAAAAATTAAACGTCAGCAACTACAAACATTTTAGCTGCTGACTTTTAATAAACAGACACTCAGCAGTCCAGTGATCCAGCGTCCTCACCCAGGCCAGTTCTTCACCAGTCTTAGGATTTCCAGCATGTTAACCGCGGGAAGCTGGCTGGGATTCTTTGTAGCTTAACATTGCGCGAGCTGCTCTGGGTCAAGTGAAAGGTCCCATAGCCTCCTGGGACCTGTGACTTGTCCCAGAAGGTTTTGGGCAAAAACTAGGTACCCACTATATTCCAAATATGGCAGGGGGGGGGGGGGGAGTGCACAACTCAGCCTTAAAGAGGAAGTAAACCCTCTGAAAAAAAATGAGACAAAAAAAAAACCTGTAAAGACAAAGGCATAATGAGCTAGTATGCATTGCATACTAGCTCATTATGAAGTACTTACCTTAAAACGAAGCCCCTGCAGTGCCACCCGCTCAGCAACAGGACGGCGGACATGTTCGGCCATCCTGCTTCCTGGTTCGCGTCCTCCGGCCATCTGATTGGCCGGAGGTGCGATTACATCACTCCCGCGCATGCCGCCGTTCACGGCACAGGGCTCTGAAGGAATGGCACGGGTGGCCGTTCCTTCAGAGCGCATGCGCCGATGACATCACCAGCTGTATGCACTGTAAATATCTCCTAAACAATGCATGTTTAGGAGATATTTATAGCACCTATAGGTAAGCCTTAATATAGGCTTACCTATAGGCACAAGTCTTTAAAGTGGGGTTACAACCACTTTAAGGAACAAATAGCAAACAAAAAGACTGATACATTATAGCAGGGATCTTCAAACTACGGCCCTCCAGCTTTTGCGGAACTACACATCCCATGAGGCATTGTATAACTCTGACATTCACAGACATGCCTAGGCATGATGGGAATTGTAGTTCCTAAACAACTGGAAGGCCATAGTTTGAAGACCCCTGCATTATAGCATAGGCAGGGTATAATACCTATTTCTCTTACGTCCTCCGACAGTCGCCGCCCATTCACGCAGTTCACCTATGGGGTATTGACTTCATCTCCACAGGAGTTTCTAGGCATAAGACTTGTAAAAGAACAATAAATCTACACAGTCACACCCATGGGGGCTGTCCTACTAGTCCAATACCCCCCTGCAATAGCCATCCCAATTCAGTTTGTCTTCTGCCTAGATTAGGAGTGGATAGGCTTCCCTGTGCTGGGGCTACAGTCTCAGCCTTCCTCTTTTTCTTTATGATTTATTTTCTGGAAATGTCATTTTTCTTTACATTGCTAGCTGTTTATTTTGTCAGCACTAGTTAGTTCTTCGGATGAAGACGGCGTTGCGGAGCTGGGAATCGGATTGGTCGTCCTGGTTCTCCAGGACAGAGGGTCAGATGGAACCCCAGCCCGCCATCGAGCGTTTCGCAGGCTATGTGTTCGCCCTGGCCTCATAAACGACCCATCCCTGTCCATCAGGGATGCAGCCAGGTGAGGTGGCTACCTCACTGGACACAGCATAGGTTCGTCCGTGCATCCTAGTGTCCTGTGTTTTTGGCTGGCGGCACTCCCCTGCCACCTGAGGGCGGGTGGTTTCCCGCTTGATCTGAGGCACCCCACGCCATCGGTACAGGTAAGTACATTCTATGTGGGGCCTCTGTCTGGGGTCGGCAGTCCATGGGTGTCTGTGGTGTCCCCTGTGTCTGTGCGTTTTTTGGGCTCCCTGTTCCGGCCCCTGCGGGGGGCGCTTTTCCCTCACAGCAGCGCTGTGTGGGGTTTTTGGGGGTCCCTCTCCTACATGTCACTTAGGGTGCTTGGGGATGCAGACACATGCGGCGACCGCTGCGTGGTAAAACACAGCCGGTCCGCCATTTTTAATGTGGGCAGCATGTCTGGCTTCACTGTGAGCGCTTTTGCAGCATGTAGTGTATTTTCGCGCCTTGCGGCGCCATCTTGTGTGTGGCAATGCGATCGTTCCGAGCACATGTCGGCGGCCATCTTGCCGAAGCCTCCCATTAGTTTACATAGGCATCCATTTTCCCTTGGCCTGCAGCCTGGTTCAGCCTTCGGCGGTGACATCACTTCCTCCTTTCTCACTGGAGAGTCAGAAGGAGCTGGTAACACCTTGTGGGGTTCTGTCCTGCTGTTCTTTTTCCTGTCTTGCCTTGTGTGCTTTTCCTGGTCAGTTTTATCCCTGCAGGGGCTCTGTGTATCAGTCTTATAGCGGTGTGCTGGGGAGGGGTCCGCAGTGCACTTAAAGGGCCAGGTTCAAAAAAAAAACTTTTCTTTTCTAATATGGAATCCCAGGACAGCAAATTCCCGCCAGCTTTGGTGGGGGATTCAGAGTCCACTGCATCCTCTAACCAGACTGATTTGGCTGCTATTGTGGCAACTTTGGTGTCAGAAATGAATGTGCTGCTAGGAAAAGGCCTAGGATTTCCTTTTCTTCTGATTCTGAGTGTGACATGGTTGCTGTAGGTAGCTTGGCTTTTTCAGGGTCTCGCTCTTCTCAGGACCCGCAAGAGTCTGAGGGGGAGGCGGAGGTCGCAGGGGTGGATAAATCCCCCCCTGGGTCGCCCGAGGAACGCGCAGCTATGGATGAGTTGATCCTAGCAGTGAAGGAAACGCTACATTTGGAGGATGAGCCCACTCCTCCGGGCGTTGTGTCCTCTTTTGGAACACACAGGACCCGCAAGATGGCGCAGGTTTTTCCTTGCCCCGCAGAATTTCACCATAAGGTGACTGAGCTATGGCGTAATTTGAAGCATACCTTCGCGGTGCCTAAGAAGTTTCAACTTCTCTACCCTTTTGCGGCTACTACGGCTGCGCGCTGGTGTGTGCCTCAAGTGGATCACACGGTGGCCAGATTGAACAAGTTTACCCTGTTACCCACTGAGGACTCCCCGGTGTTTAGGGATCCTACTGATAGGAGACTGGAGTCTCTTGCCCGCCATGCCTACACGGTGGCGGGTTCCATGCTCAAGCCTATTTTTGCCTCTGTAATGGTGGCTCAGGCTGTGGCGGATTGGACCAAGGTGCTCAAGCGCACCCTCGGGGCCGACTCTGCCCCTCCCACTACTGTGGACATGGTGGAGCAGATTCATCGTGAAGTCATGTATTTGTGCGATGCGGCTCTGAATGAGCCCCCATTGGCGATACGCCTGTCCAGTGTCGCTGTGGTTAACCGTCGATTAATCTGGTTAAAATGCTGGTCGGCTGAGACCAAAAATCCAGGAAGACGGTGGCTGACATCCCCTATGCGGGGTCTCGCCTTTTTGGGGAATCCTTGGACGAATTGGTTAAAGGTGTCACTGGGGGTAAGAGCACTCTGCTCCCCCAGAATCCCAAGGGCAAGTTTTTCCGCGGTAAGCGGGGCCCGTCCTTTAAACCTACTCAAGGGTCCTTTCGTGCCTTCAGGGCGCAGAACAAAGGAAAACAAAGTAGCCCTGGTTTGGCAAAAAAAAATCCGGTGCGGCGGCTCAGTCTGCCTCTGCCTGAAGGGGCGCCCTCACCCGTTACAGGGGTGGGGGGACGTTTGCACGGTTTCCAACAACCTTGGCTGCTCCGAATCACGGACAGGTGGGTTCAGGAAATCATTCGGTCAGGGTACAAGATCGAATTTCTTTCACGGCCGGCAAACAGATTCTTTCCCTCAAATCTTCATTTGACCCCAGGGCGGTTACAGGACCTGCATCAGGCGGTGCAGGATCTTCTCGCTCAGGGGGTGATTGTCCCGGTGCCTCATCGGGACAGGTTTCGGGGTTATTACTCGAATCTGTTCACTGTGCCCAGAAAGGAGGGCAAAGTGCGTCCGATTCTGGACTTAAAAGCACTGAACCGCTTCGTGCATGTTCAAAAATTCCGCATGGAGTCACTCCGTTCAGTGGTGGCCTCCCTGAATCCGGGGGAGTTCCTGGCTTCCATAGACCTGAAGGATGCGTATCTGCACATCCCCATTTTCGAGGGTCATCCGAGGTACCTCCGATTTGCTATCGCGGAGGATCATTACCAGTTTTGTGGCGTTACCTTTCGGTCTCGCTTCGGCTCCAAGGGTCTTTACCAAAGTCTTGGCGCCTGTTCTGGGCCTGTTGTGGGCACAGGGCATCACGGTCTTGGGATATCTGGACGATCTTCTGTTAAGATCCAGTGCCAGTCAGTACCTGCTGCGCGATCTGTCCACTACGGTCCAGACACTTCAGGAGTTCGGTTGGACGATCAATGTTCAGAAGTCGACCTTGTCGCCTTCGGTTTGTCTCCAGTATCTGGGAATGGTTCTGGACTCTGCTCAAGTGAGGGTGTTCTTGCCGGTGGACAAGCTCCGGACTTTGCAGAACGAGGTCAGGTCCCTCAGGGACGACAACTCCTCGTCACTCAGGACCTGTTTGTGGTCCCTGGGGCTGATGGTGTCAGCCTTCGAGGCGATACCATTTGCCCAGTTTCACACGAGGTCTCTCCAGGCGGAGATCCTCGCCAGGTGGGACAGACTGCCTCAGTCTTTGGACCTGAGAGTGTCTCTGAGTCACCAGACCAGAACGGATCTCTTGTGGTGGCTTCAGTCCCTGGCGGTGTCGGACGGAAAATCCTTCCGGCCAATTCTGTGGACGGTAGTGACCATGGATGCCAGCCTGTCGGGCTGGGGTGGCGTCCTGGGCAACCTGTCTGCCCAGGGCACCTGATCGAAGGGGGAGTCTTCCCTTCCGATAAACATTTTGGAATTGAGAGCGATCAGGCTGTGCCTGCTCCATTGGTCGGATCGCCTTTAGGGCCGTCCTGTGCGGGTGCAGATGAACAATGCCACTGCGGTGGCTTACATCAACCACCAACCAGGCACCAGGAGTGCCCGGGCGGCCCAGGAGGTGACCAGTATTCTATCTTGGGCCGAGACTCATGTCCCGGCGTTGTCGGCAGTTCACATTCCGGGTGTGGAGAATTGGCAGGCCGACTATCTGAGCCGCCAGACCTTGGACCAGGGAGAATGGCCCCTACACCCCGAGGTGTTTCAAATGCTGTGTGCGAAGTGGGGATCCCCGGATGTGGATCTGTTCGCGTCTCGGCTGAACCACAAGGTGGAAAGGTTTGTGGCAAGAACGCGCGATCCTCTTGCAGACGCCTCGGATGCGCTGGTGGTGCCTTGGCGTCAGTATCGTCTGATGTATGCCTTTCCTCCGCTTCAGCTGTTGTCCAGGTTCCTTTGCAGGTTGGCCTCAGATCCATCACTGGTGATTCTGATAGCACCGGACTGACCTCGCCGGTTCTGGTACGCGGACATCATTCACCTGGCCGTAGAGCCTCCATGGCGGCTGCCAATGCGAGAAGATCTGCTGTCCCAGGGACCGATCTTCCATCCTGCTTTACAGTCGCTGGCTTTAACGGCCTGGCTGTTGAAAGCCAGGTCCTGAGAGACAGGGGTCTCTCCTCAGAGGTTATTCCTACTTTGATCAAGGCTAGAAAAGCCTTTTCTGGTAAGATTTATTACCGTACATGGAAAGCTTATTTTGCCTGGTGTGAGTCCAGGGGTTTCTCTCCTCGTTCTTACTCGGTGTCGAGAGTGTTAGCTTTCCTCCAGACTGGGGTGGACCAGCGCCTTGCGCTGGACACAATTAAAGGTCAGGTCTCTGCCCTGGCTGTTCTTTTCCAGCGCCCTGTGGCGTCTCATTCCTTAATTCGCACCTTTGTTCAAGGGTTCCCCGTTTGAAAACATCAGGGAAATCTCATTGCCTATGCTATCTAAAAAGGTGGCTTTCTTGGTGGCGATCACCTCTGCTCTCAGGGTGTCAGAGTTGGCGGCGTTGTCTTGCCGCTCCCCTTATCTGGTGGTTCATAGGGATAAGGTGGTCTTGCGACCTAATCAGTCCTTCTTGCCAAAGGTGGTTTCGGAGTTCCACCTGAATGAGGACATTGTTTTGCCTTCGCTTTGCGCGAATCCCAAGCATCCAAAAGAGGTTGCTTTACATGCCTTGGATGTTGTCCGGGCGATGAGGGTCTACCTGTCGTCGACTGAATCCTTTCGGAAATCGGATTCTCTGTTTGTCCTTCCTGAGGGACCTCAGAAGGGTATGGCTGCGTCTGCAGCAACCATTGCCAAATCGATCAGACAGACCATTATACAGGCCTACTCGTTGCAGGAACGGGTTCCTCCCTTCCCTGTCAAGACGCACTCTACCAGGTCGATGAGTACGTCCTGGGCCTATCGGCATCAGGCCTCGGTGACCCAGGTGTGCAAGGCTGCGACTTGGTTGTCGGCGCACACTTTCTCAAAATTCTACAAAATTGATGTTCTGCCGTCAGCTGATGCATCTTTTGGCCGCAAAGTTCTCTGTTCGGCTCTTCTTTAGGAAACCCTGGTTTTTATTCGGGTTCCTAGCTGTTGGGTTTTTTTTTTTTCCCCTTCGTTATTTGTTTTCATGGGTTGTTGCTCATGTTGAGCCTTTGTTTTTTGTTACCCAGAAGGTTACCTTCTTGTACATGTAAGGTTCCTTTCTCTGATCTGGGTACTACGTTGCTTTTCTGGCGGTTGCGTTGCCCACCCCTCATGTCTACACTGCTTTGGGACATCCCCATAAGTGAAGACTGTGTGAATGGGCGGCGACTGTCGGAGGACATAAGAGAAAACTGAATTTTTGTAAAATCTTACCATAAAATTCCTTTCTCTGAGTCCTCCGACAGTCGCCACCCCCGCCCCTCTTTTTGGGGTCTTTTTTATACACTTTCACTGCTTGCGACCAAACTGAATTGGGATGGCTATTGCAGGGGGGTATTAGACTAGTAGGACAGCCCCCATGGATGTGACTATGTAGATTTATTGTTCTTTTACAAGTCTTATGCCTAGAAACTCCTGTGGAGATTAAGTCAATACCCCATAAGTGAAGACTGTGTGAATGGGCGGCGACTGTCGGAGGACTCAGGGAAAGGAATTTTACGGTAAGATTTTACAAAAATTCATTTTTTATGGAATATATTCAATGGAAAATTGTAGCTTTCTCTTTAGAGGAGCCTGCTAAACTGCATCTGTTAACAGCAAGGGAAGTGTGTACAAATGACTCACCTCGGAGCAACAGTCCTCTGAAAATTCATACACTGAGCGAATCGGGGTCTGATCATGCTTATCTTCCATTTAACAAATTTTGGAGATTGCAAGTAGACTTTATAGAGTTTGGAGATTGCAAGTGAGCTTTAAAAGTGTTTGACCTGAACTCATAAGGCACTATTAATTGAAAGCTGCAATCCAGGCAAACGCCTAAAAATAAGTAGTTTTAACCTAACAAAACACTTCAATTGTTAAGCCAGCCTTGTGATCCAGACATACCTGCCAGACAGCACATCCAGGATCTGCATTGCTTGAGACTGCTCTGAGACCATCACTCTGCATCTCTCAGGTGCATTATATACTGTATGTGAATTTGCAAATAAAAAGCCACCTGCAGTTTAACTTTTTTTTTATGATGCATGTACACTGCAGCTTACACTATCAGAAGCTAGACATGTCAGTGGTGATTGTATAAAGTCATCCCCTATTGTATTATTACCAGTAATTATTATTACCGCTTATCAGAACTTCTGTAGGTGTTAGCCAAAAGTTTACTTACAATAGCATGCCGAATATTCTGTTTCCTGCAGTGCTGTGTGCAATAGACTGGTAAATGCTGCTCTGCACAACACCTATTTCCTCTCTGGTTAGTCAGCACCAGTCCTAACCTTTAGATAATATCCAGTTCCAGTTATGCCATATTCATGTTCTGATATTTCTCCCAGCACTCAGGAAATGTTTTGCTTAAATAACCTTATATGACCGAACTCACTTTTTTTTATATCTAAAGCTGAACTCCAGGATAAGCAAGTATTGTCTAAATACAAGAGACATGTGCATTCTTGCTTGAATCTTGGTGTGCTTTTTGTATTTCTTCTAGATCTGCGCAGTATTGTCGTGTGAAACTTTGCCTTTGTGTAAGAGTTTCCTGTAATAAAGACCAGTCACTACTGCTTTCTCTTTTTGTGCAGAGTGAGTGGTCTTGTATCCATCTCCTGTGCAGGCAGAAGTTATTGGATGGGCCTGCTGGGTCCCTCTAACAGCTCTGCTCTCTGCACAAGCTGTATGCATTGCAGAAATAAAGTCACTACTTTTTATAAAAGGTAATAATTAGGTTTGTAAAGACAAATTGTGTTTATATTCTTTGTGGTTATTGGGAATGTGATAGAGGTATGGGCAGATAAGAATTCATGCAGAGAGACCTCTTTGCAGAAGGGTTCTTTTTTGAGGGATTTAACCAGCTTGGCAAAGGGGTAGGTCCACAGAGCAGCAAACCTAGGTACAGCAGGACAGACATGTAATAAAACCATGGACAGTAAGTGCACACAGCAATGGATAAGTTCAGGCTGGAACGCAGTACTACAAGTAGCAAGGCCAGGGGCCGAAAGCAGCACTACTGAATAGCAAGCATAAGTCCAGAGTCACAGTGATAGTTGTCTGAGGTTCAGCTAGAGCTAATCCAGTAAGGCCAAATACAGCAATGCAGAATGGAGTAGTTCAGGGGTACACAGGGCAAAGATTCGGGCACAGCAAGGCAAACAGAAAGAGGATACAGCAGGGATTGGGTCCAGGCTCAAAGGGCAGGAATTTGAGCACAGCAAGGGGCAAATAGCAACATGGAACAATTAGAATGGTACCAGAGGCTTCTAAGTCACAAAAGAGGGAAGCACAGCATCTGCTACTTTGAAGTTACAAAAGAGGAAGGCTAAATTTATTCCACTTCACTACAAGTGATGTTACTGCCCCATAAATAGATTACAGGTTGTCTGAAAAAGTAGAATTCCATCTGAGGCAGCTTGGGTGTCTTGCTTTGTGGTGATTTTCCTTTAATGCATTGCTGGAACATGGACAATTGACATTGCATTTGTTAATGTAAATGCCGGATTTTATAGCTGTCTTCTGTGCATTACCTTTTGTACATTACCTTTTTGGATACTTTGTACACCAAGTGGTTGGTTTACTAAAACTGAAAAAACTAAATCAGGTTGTAGCTGTGCATGGTAGCCAATCACCTTCTAACTTCAACTTGTTCAATTAGGCTTTGAGAATAAAACCTGGAAACTGATTGGTTTCCATGCAGAGCTGCACCAGATTTTGCACTCTCCAGTTTTAGTAAACCAACCCCTATGAGTCTTGAAAATCAAGTTTTTATCCATTAAGTGTAGCATCTTTTATATAATTAACATGGGTGATACTGCTTGTTATGAGTCATAGGGCCATTTAGTTATTAGGATACCCACATTTGATAGCACAGGACAATTGCACTCTAAAAAACACTTTCAGCTAAAAGAGGTTTTTTTTTCCCACATGAATGTAAAGTGGTTTTACTCATTAAAGTTGTTTTATGAATTTCTTATCTTTAAAGTAGCTGTACTTTTGTTTTACCAGACTTCTTATTTATGCGGTGATCTGTGTGGGGGGAACTCACAGGCATGAGTGGAACAATAAGCATGTCATTGGGTTCCAAACTTCATTGTACATTTTTTTTATTTGTGGTTAATCCTTGTCCACCTTTGGTTAGGTGCATGCACAATATTAAACATATGTGCACTTTTTCCAGCCTGAATCTTGGAACGGTCTTCCAGGAACTGACACACTTTTATCAGGTCTTTATTAGACTTCAATGCACTCTTGAGCCAATGAGAGTCTTGCTGCACACAAATAGTTTAATGTGAATTCGTCAGCACAGGGTCAATTGTATGTACAAGAAGAATTCATATACCTACCTTTCTGGCAAGCTGTTTATTGAAAAGCTGCCTTTTTTCCTGCTTACCATCCTCTGCGAGTTTTTGACCAGTCAGATGAGTCAAATAATTGCTTCCCCCATCGCACTTTGTGGTTCCCTCCACTGTAGTGATGTACAAGCTGTGAGGAGAAACCACAGCAGGAGGGGGAGTAGGTATTTCCACTCCCAGAAGTGTATGAATACTTTCAGTGGCTGGGAGGGCAGGGAAATAGCAACTTTTTTGAGAAACTGACCCTCCGAAAAGGTGTTTGCAGTCTTCTTATAGCAGGTATGTAGTATCTTCTAATAATATGGTTAATTTAAATAGACATGAGGGTCCCTTGATCTAGCTAGAATAATTCATACTAATCTAAGCAGTGCAGAACTGGGATAGAACATTTACTGGGCCTGAATTATTTTCAAACAAGAATATAGCAACAACTAGGAAGGTGACCTTACATCCTACAGCTTGCCTTCTGTAACTTTTGCAGTCACTTTGTACTAGGTATAGACCGATATGGTTTCTCTTAAGTCCTCCGAGAGTCGCCGCCATCTTCATATTCATCACAATGGGGTATTAGACTTTGCTCCGTAGGAGTAGCTAGGCAACAGAATATGTCAATATTAAAGCTTTTAACATATCCCCACCCCAGGGGGTGGTCCCCTCAGTCTATACCCTCCTGCTTCCTGTTTCCTGCTTCAGTTTCAATGTCTAGCTTGTCAGGAGTAGCTGGATGTCTCTATGCTGGGGCATTTTGTCTCAGCCTTCTCTCTTTTTTGATTTTATTTGAGTTTTTTCTCTCTTTCTTTATTTAGCTGTTATTTTTACCAGCAATAGTTAGATCTTCGGATGAAGAGGATAAATGCGGGCTGCGTCTCGGGCTGACTCCCCTGGTCGCAGGTTGTGGGTCAGTGGCTTCTCAGCCCGCCATCGAGCGTTCAGTCAGGTACCGCTCCTGAGTTTTCTGAACGACCCATCCCTGTTCCGTGCAGGGATGCTAGGGTGAGGTGGCTACCTCACTGGACGCTGTGCGGTTTCTCAACCCACCTTCTGCTGCGTCCTGGATGCGACTCTCCCTGTCTCATGTACAGCGGCTTGTTCGCCTGTGCGGGTCCCCCACGCCATGTAAGAGGTAAGTGTATTCATGTGGGGACCTGTCTGTCTGGGGGGTGTCAGTCTGGGACTGTGTTACCTTGCCCTGTGTTCACACTATTGATGTTTCCCTATCTCTCACACTGCATGCTGTGGGCTGCAAGGAGGGGGGGCTGTGCTGCACTTCTGTGTCAGTCTGGTGTGTGAACGGCTGTGTGCTGTGGAACTTGATGCTATCATGTTTGGGGCACATTACAGCGCCGCTGCGGCGGTCCACCATGTTCTTTATAACTGTGTGGTGTATTTTTATTCCACCTTCATGAGGTGGGGGAGCTGCGGTTTCGGCGCCAAACGGCGCCATTTTGGCTGTACTCGCTCCGGCCGCATGGTACACATGCATGGCGGCCATTTTCTTGTAGCCTCCCATAGGCTTTAATGGAGCGCCCTGAATATCAGCAATTCCTTTTCTACAGGAGCACCGATCTGGCCAGCAGCAGCAGCGGTCTCGCCAGGTTTTTTCCCTCTATTCTCTGTATCCTTGCCTGAGTATAACTTCTCCCTGTGGGGGTCCCTGGTGTGGGTGTGCTTGTGTGGCGGTGGGCTACATTCGCAGCGCCTTATTTAAAGGGGCGGTCACCCATTTTATTTTACTCATTTTGGGGCATGGATTCTCAGGAAAGCAAATTTCCTGTCACATTGGTGGGAAGCCAGGGGACTGCGGTTTTCCCCCTCGGGGGGGGATTTGGCTGCGATTGTGGCTAGCCTTACGACTCAGGTGCAATTGCTGATGGCTGCTCAATCCTCAAAAAGGCCCAGAGTTTTCAATTTCCTCTGATTCAGAGGGTGTTGGTGATGGGGCTGCTGTTGCTGGGGTCTCCTTGTCGGGGTCCCGTTCCTTCCTGGACCTTGTAGGGTCAGAAATGGAGGCTGAGGTTGAGGGGGTTGATATTTCTCCCCCTGGCTCGTCTGAAGAGCTTGCACTCATGGATGAATTGGTTGCTTCTATCAAGCAAACACTGCGTTTACAGGATGAACCTTGTCCTCCTGCTGCCTTGGCGGCTTATGGGACGCAGAAAAGACGCAAAACATCGCAGGTATTTCCCTGCACTGATGATTTTCAATGCGCTGTAAAGGAACATTGACGTAATATACGCAAGCCTTTTGCTATACCAAGTAGGTTTAAGCTGCGCTATCCTTTTACGCCCGCTACTGATGAGCGTTGGTGTGTCCCACCTCCGGTGGATCATGCGATAGCGGTTCTGAATAAACCCACTGCGATTCCTGCTGAGGATATCCCGGTGTTCCGGGATGCCACGGACAAACGGACGGAGTCCCTTGCCCGTTATGCCTATTCTATTATGGGTTCTATGCTGAAAGCTTTATTTGCTTCACTTATGGCGGCCCAGGCTGTCGCGAGCTGGACGCAGGTGCTTAATCGCGTCCTGGTGGCTGATTCTGCCCTCCAGGCGACTTTGGATATGGTGGATCAAATCCACCAGGGTGTCATGTATTTGTGTGATGCGGACCTGGATATGGTTCCGTTGGCTGCACGTGTACATGGTGTGGCGGTATTGTCTCGCCGTTTTGGTTTGGTTGAAGTGTTGGTCGGTGGACCAATCTTCGCGTAAGACCTTGGCTAATCTGCCCTATGATGGTTCTCGCCTTTTTTGGTGAGTCCCTAGATACGTTAATTAGGGGGATCACGGGTGGTAAGAGCACGCTCTTACCCTAATCCCACAAGGCTAAGACGGCTCCTGGTAAGAAGCCGTGGACTGGTAAGCAAAAGTCCGGCCAGTCCGGTTCAGCGGCCCACAACAGTGCGGCCTGAAGGGGCGCCCTCACCCAACTCTGGGGTGGGGGGACGCTTGCTCGGTTTCCTTCAGCCATGGCTATCCCGGGTTCGGGACAGGTGGGTTCAGGAAATCGTTCGATCTGGTTACGAGATCGAGTTTCTCTATAGGCCGGAGCGCAGATTTTTTCCCTCAAATCTTCTACTGTCCCCGGAGCGTTTGCGGGATCTGCATCTAGCGGTGCAGGACCTGAGGGCTCAGGGAGTGGTGGTCCCGGTGCCTCATCGGGACAGGTTTCGGGGGTTCTATTCCAATCTGTTCACCGTGCCCGGGAAGGAGGGCAAGGTACGTCCGATTCTGGACTTAAAGGCGCTGAACCGCTTTGTACGGGTGCGCAAGTTCCGCATGGAATCTCTGCGGTCGGTGGTGGCTGCCCTGGTTACGGGGGAGTTCATGGCTTCCATCGACTTGAAGGATGCGTATCTTCACATCCCGAATTTCGAGGGTCACCAGAGGTACCTTCGATTCGCCATAGCGGAGGATCACTACCAATTTGTGGCGTTGCCCTTTGGTCTCGCCTCAGCTCCATGGGTGTTCACCAAGGTGCGGGCACCGGTTTTGGCTTTGTTGAGAGCCCAGGGCGTCTCTGTCCTAGGGTATCTGGACGATATTCTGGTTCGGTCTGCGACCAGCCAGGGTCTGGAGAAGGCTCTGTCCGTTACGATGCAGTCTCTGCAGGAGTTTGGTTGGACGATAACTTTTCCAAAGTCAGCACTGTGCCCATCGGTTCGTCTCCCTTACCTGGGAATGGTTCTGGACTCTGTCCAGGCGAAGGTCTTCCTACCGGACGACAAACTCAGGACTCTTCAGGAAGGAAGTTAGGTCCCTCAGGGACGCTCCGTCCTCGTCCACTCGGACGTGCATGAGATGTCTGGGATTGATGGTCTCGGCTTTCGAGGCGATTCCTTTCGCCCAGTTTCACACGCGGGGTCTCCAAGCGGAGATCCTGTCCAGGTGGGACGGGCGACCGCGATCTCTGGATCCGGATTTCGTTGGGCCATCGCGCCAGAAGGGTTCTTCTGTGGTGGCTCCTGTCCCCGCCGGTGTCAGGGGGCAAGTCTTTTCGTCCTCTCTCATGGACGGTGGTCACCACGGATGCCAGCCTGTCGGGCTGGGGTGGTGTTCTGGGCGTTCTGTCCGCCCAGGGAACTTGGTCGGAGGGGGAATCCTCCCTTCCGGTCAGCATTCTGGAGTTGCGTGCGATGATTCTCTGCCTTCAACGTTGGCCGGACAGGCTGCAGGGCTGTCCGGTTCGGGTGCAGACGGACATTGCCACGGCGGTGGCTTACGTCATTCGCCAAGGGGACACCAAGAGGGCCCGGGTGGCTCGGGAAGTGGCCGACATTCTGTCTTGGGCCGAGACGCATGTCCCGGCGATATCGGCGGTTCACATTCCAGGGGTAGCAGAACTGGCGGGCGGATTATCTGATGCCGCCAGTCCCTGGACCAGGGGGAATGGCCCCTCTGTCCGGGTGTTCTCCAGATGTTGTGCGCGACGTGGGGTCTTCCGGAGGTGGACCTGTTCGCGTCTCGTCTGTACAGCAAGGTGTACAGGTTCGTGGCAAGGCCACGCGATCCTCGGGCAGACGCGTCAGACGCGTTGGTAGCTCCGTGGCATCAGTACCGACTGATGTATGCGTTTTCACCGTTTCAATTGCTGCCCAGGTTCCTTCGCAGGTTGGTCTCGGAACCAAAACACGGTGATTCTTGTGACACCGGACTGGCCTCGCCGGTCCTGGTATGCAGACCTCGTGCATTTGGCGGTCGACGCCCGTGGCGTCTGCCTCTTCGGGAGGATATCCGGTCTCAAGGGCTGATATTTCATCCTGCCTTGCAGTCGCTGGCTTTGCCGGCCTGGCTGTTGAAACCGAGGCCCTGAGGGATAGGGGTCTCTCCCCTGAGGTCATTCACACTTTGATCGACGCGAGGAATTTTTCCTCGGGGTAGGTCTTTTAACCGTATTTCGGAGGCCTATTTTGCCTGGTGTGAGTTCAGGGGGTCTTCACCTCGCCCGTGGTCGGTGTCTGGGGTGTTGTCCTTCCTTCGAAAGGGTGTTGACAGCGTTTGGCGCTGGCTATGATCAAGGGTCAGGTGTCTGCGATGGCCGTTCTTTTTTCAACGTCCTATGGCATCTATCTCCTTGATTGGCACTTTTGTTCGGGGGCATCTGGTCCCTCCTAGGAGGGTGTCTCTGCCTCCTTGGGACTGGAATCTTGTTCTGTCCGTGTTACAACATGGTTCTTTTTTGAACGGATCGGGTAGATCTCGTTGTCTATGTTGTCCTAGAAGGTCACCTTTTTTGGTGGCGATCAATTCGGCTCGCAGAGTGTCGGGGCTGGCAGCCTGTCCTGCCATTGTCTGTATCTGGTCAATCACTTGGTTAAGGTGGTCTTGCGACCTAACCCTTCTTTTTTTCCGAAGAGGGTTTCGGAATTTCACCTCAATGAGGACATTGTCTTGCCTTCGCCTTGCGCAAAGTCTAAACATTCGGAGGAGGTGGTGTTGCACTCCTTGGATGCTGTTAATGGCGATTAGGGTTTACCTAAATTCGTCTGAATCTTTTCACAAGTCGGATTCTTTGTTTGTCCTTCCGGGGGTCCTCGGAAGGGCGTGGCGGCGTCGGCTTCTGCCGTCGCCAATTGTTTCAGACAGGCCGTTGAACAGGCCTATGCTTTGCGGGGTAAAGTTTCCCTTATGCCTGTGAGGGCGCACTCTACCAGATCTCTGAGTACGTCTTGGTCCTGTCATCATGGGGCTTCTGTGGCCCAGGTGTGTAGGGCGGCGACTTGGTCGACCGTGCACACCTTCACTCTGTTCCACAGAGTGGATGTTCAAGCATCGGCAGATGCTTCCTTTGGCCGCATGGTGCGGCGGTCCCTTAGGGTCCATGGTTTTTGGTCCTTTGGGCTGTTTGGGATTTCTTTGTATCCCTGGGTTATTTGTTTTTTTCCTGGGTTATTGCTCCCGTTGAGCAAATTTTTTCTCGTGTTGCCCAGCTGGTTTCCTTCCTTTGGTAAGGTTACTTTCTTGATGTGGAGACTGCGTTGCCTTTAGGCGCGGCTGCGTTTCCCACCCCTCATGTTTGCACTGCTTTGGGACGTCCCCATTGTGACGAATATGAAGATGGCGGCGACTGTCGGAGGACGTAAGAGAAAACGGAATTTTTGTAAAATCTTACCTGTAAAATTCCTTTCTCTGAGTCCTCCGACAGTCGCCGCCCCCGCCCCTCTTTGGGAGTTTAGGTACTCTACTGCTATTCCACTGAAACTGAAGCAGGAAACAGGAAGCAGGAGGGTATAGACTGAGGGGACCACCCCCTGGGGTGGGGATATGTTAAAAGCTTTAATATTGACATATTCTGTTGCCTAGCTACTCCTACGGAGCAAAGTCTAATACCCCATTGTGTCGAATATGAAGATGGCGGCGACTGTCGGAGGACTCAGAGAAAGGAATTTTACAGGTAAGATTTTACCAAAATTCCGTTCTTTTCAGGGCTGATATCGATATTTAGGTCACAACGTATCGGTATTGGCCGATATTTTGTACATTTAAAGTTTTGAAAAATAAAGACAATTTTTTACACAAATCTGGTACTGAACATGTTAATTTTTGTTTAATGCTTAATGACTGGCTTTCTGGCAACCTTTGGTGGGTGGCTGGCTGGCACCCTGTGGTGGCTGGCTTGCTGGCACCCTGTGGTGGGTGGCTGGCTTGCTGGCACCCTGTGGCGGGTGGGTGGGTGGCTGGCTGACACCCTGTGTTGGGTGGCTTGCTGTCTGGCACCCTGTGGTGGGTGGCTGGCTGGCACCCTGTGGTGGGTGGCTGGCTGGCACAGGGGCTGTGGGTGGCTGGCTGATACAGGGCCTGTGGGTGGCTGGCTGGCTGGTACTGTGACTGGCTGGTACAGGGCCTGTGGGTGGGTGGCTGGCTGGTACAGGGCCTGTGGGTGGCTGGCTGGCTGGTACAGGGCCTGTGGGTGGGTGGCTGGCTGGTTTGCTGGTACAGTGCCTGTGGCTGGCTGGCTGGTACAGGGCCTGTTGATGTGGGTGACTGGCTGGCACCGGGCTGCTGTGGGTGGGTGTATGGCTGTGATACACTCCCGAGAGACTAGTCCTGACTCCAGACGAGGTTGTCCAAGGCAAGGGAGGCAGCCTAAGAAGGCAAAATGACGTTACAAAAATATCGGCCAGTTCCGGGGCTGATACCGATATATCGGCCCTCGATATATCGGCCTATCCCTACTTTGTACTTTTTCTGATACATGCACATTCAGATGCTATTTGTTCACAGTAGGATGTAACTAAAAATTGTGCAGATAAAATAGATGGCAAAATTACAATGTTTAATAGTTTGTCCTTTTAGTCCCTTAATAATTTTAAGTTTTTTTGGCCCTGTTGAACAGTAGCTCAGTTACTTCCAAAAAGGGCCTACATTGACATTTTTTTCCCCTCTGTCATTCTGGGCCTTTGCTCCACTGTACTGTCAACACTACCAGATACAGAACACAAAATCTAAGGAGATGGGTCTTTGTGTCCACTCTCACCCATTCTTAGGAAAGACATGGTCCCCAAGTTGTTTTTTTATGTACTAAATGTAAACAGACAGGGAAGAATAGGCTTAGCTCTAAGGAAGTAAAGAAGTCCTAAAACATGTTGGCAATATTTTGTGCTTACAATATTAGAATGTCGGGTAATGCCAGTGTCTTAGAGGGTCATCACTTGTCAGGGCTAGCAAGTGTTTGGGATGTTCTGTGAGAACAACTCCCTACAATTATGTACCAGGTGTTAAACTCCATTGTCATTAGTTATATTAACAGTATGCAACTTACATGAGAGTAGTGGGACATGTGCATCTATTTAACTAATCCCCAGTTCACACTACCGTGACTTGTCATGCGACTCGAGAGTTCAAAGTCGCATGACAAGTCGCACCCCATAACGGTAATGGAACCGTTTTAATCAGTGCGACTGAAGTCTTAGAAAAATGTTCCTGCGCTACTTTGGTGCGACTTCAACACCTCTTGCATTGACTTCTGGTAAAGAAGTCGTATGCAAACTGCGATAAAGTCACGTAGAGATGTCAGATTCAAAGTCAAGCGACTTTAAAGCCACGGCAGTGTGATCAAGGTCTAAGAGCTACTGTTGAATCTGATATTAAGGAAGGACAGTTAACAGGGTGTCATGCTTATTACCTATTTTTTTCATTACAAATGATCTTATTTGTTGCAACACATTTGGTAAGCAACTTTGTGTTTGTTTCCTCTAATATATCATGAACAAAGTCGTCTGTTACGACAAAATCTCTAACCCACTTTGTGCAATATTGCATTAATTTTAGCAAGTATACTATATGTAAGCCCTTTTATAGTTATATAAGACTTGTTTTTGACTAGCAGTGTTCTAAATAGTTTGTGTTAGTGTGGTATATAATCTTGTGATTTTACTTAAATGTTGACACTTTTGCCCACCTGGGAGATTGGCTGTCTTGTACTCAGTACTAGAAACAATCACATGGCTCTGGACACTGCAGGAAAGCCTCTCTATATAGATTCCTACTGGCAGACACTATGTCATCTGAAATGATGGAACAATGCAGTGTTAAAGTAAAAATCTATTCTATGACAGTTCATCCGATTATCCCCAAACAGAACAGTATATTTAAAATGAATATATTGTCGGCAACATGGAACTGTAAATTGGGACTTTGTTATCAAGTAGGCCTGAGGTCAGAGCAAGTATGTGTAGCACCCGCTGTGCACATAGAGTAGATAGGTTAATTAGGCACCACTGTAGCCACTGTTAATTGGGTTTTTCATGGTTTCTGGCAGGCTCTGAGGACTAAGTCTCTGTCGCCTCCCCCTCGTTTCTGGAATCTTCTTGGAGGTTCTAGAACTTAGAGTTTAGGGGGACAGAGATCAAGGCCTGAATATTTATGGAATCTCTACCAATCCCTGGGTGAGGACTGCCCAGAAGTTGGAGAGATAGCCCTTAAGTATTCTGGAGCCTGGCCATGCGGAGAGAGAGTCGAGGACCTGGTGGGGACCCCTGTGCAGACAGACAGGAAGGTGCCAAAGAGGAAGTGTGCTGGAAGAGAGAGAAAGCAGGGAACAATCCTCACACCCTTCAGCCTAAGTAAGGCTTAGCTGAGCCACCCTGGGAGCCATGGGGATCTGTTCAGCAAGAAAACAGAAGCCATCACATGTGCTGCAGGACTTTTTTTCTTTCAACACAATGCTGAAAACCCTATTTTTCTCTGTCGCTCATTGACAGACGCAGTCCTCTTGATTAATAACACATTGGGTTATACTGCCCTCTACAGGAGTAGGACACTAAACGGAAGGAAAACGTTCTGGCCACACCTTAGGGACAGTCCCAGAGGGTATATCCTCTCTCTCTCTGCTACAGGAAGTCAGTTTTTTCTGTCTAGTTAGGAGTAAGGACCTAAGGTGGCCTGTCAGGGACGGGGGTCAAGAAAGCGACCCCAGCCTACCCCTATTTCATCTGATACTTCAGATTCGGATTCTGAGCCGGTCACTGCAGCTGCAGGTCCCTCTTCTGGGGCTGCGGTCTCAGGTAATGTCTCCTCAGACAGTGAGGAGGACGTTCTTGCCTCCGCCATAGCACAAGAAGAAGCGTTGGTGGACGCACTAGTTGTGTCTGTCCGGAAAACCTTAAGGCTTGAGGTTATACCGGCAGAGGTAACCGAGATGGAAATTCCTTTCGGTACTAGTAAACGTGCCAAAATGGCGAAGGTTTTTCCTTTACCCAAATGTTTTGGCAATAAGATTAAAGAGGAATGGGATCATCCGAAACGCGCCCTTGCTGTTTCTAAACGCATTGCTAGGCGCTATCCGTTTGAGGAATCCCTCATTAAGAAATGGACGGTACCACCAGTGGTGGACCCACCGATTTCCAGACTAAATAAAACTTCTGTAATCCTGTTGGAGGATGCTCCGTCCTTTAAGGATCTGGTGTATCGAAAGGTAGAAGCGGAGTCCCGCACCACTTTTTTTCTGATAGGGTCAACCTTTAGGCCAGTGGTTGCCATTGGTTTAGTTTCACAAACATTAACAGAATGGGCCAAATTGTTACGCCGTGACTTAAAGGGGAGAAGTATCCCCCCGGCAGCATCTGATTTGATGGAGCAAATTATACAAGGACTACAGTTCATCTGTGACGCCGCCCTGGATTTCACTCCCCTGTTAGGGCATGCATCTATGTCAGCAGTGGTCCTCAGACGTGTATTGTGGTTAAAGTGCTGGTCGGCGGATCTAGGTTCCAAGAAAACTTTGACTAATCTCCCTTTTCAGGGGGATCGCCTGTTTGGGGCCACCTTAGATGAGATTATAAAGGATGTCACTGGGGGCAAGAGCACTTTTTTGCCACAGACTGCTAAGGACAAAGGACCTCGCAGCAGGCGAGGACCTTCCTTTACCGCTCATAAAAGGTTTGTTCGCTCCGCTGGGGCGAGCGAGAAGGGCAAAACCCCTTCAGGGGGTTTCAAAGGACGCTGGTCGGGTAAACAAAAGTCCGGCTCAGCCAAACCTGAAGATAAAACCAATACAGCCTGAAGGTGCGCCCCCACCCATCTCTGGGGTGGGGGGACGTCTTCACCGGTTTCCAGATCCATGACCTTCCTAAAGCCCGGACGAAGGGGTTCAGGAGGCCGTGTGGTCAGGATACAGGATCGAGTTGCGATCACTTCTACCGGTGCGATTCTTCCCTTCCAACATTCATATGCTACAGGGAGCGGTAGTTCCCGTTCCTTGAGCAGAACGTTTTCTTCACTTTTTTCAAAGGTCATTTCCAGTTCCCTCCAGGAGAATTCTTTTAAAGGAGATTCTTTTCTAATGGAATCGGAATCCCGATTCCCTGGACAATTGGATCCGGTTGAGCGAACAGACCAGGGAGTCTCTGGTCTGGAGGCTTCGGTCTCCAATGCTCACCCAGGGGAAGTTACTCCTTCAGATAGAATCCAGGTTTCCGATAAATGTGTGGGAACTGAGAATGATCAGACTTTGTCTGATTTACTGGACCGAGCAGCTCCAGGGAAGCCCGGTTCGGATCCAGTCCGTTGGATTTTCAGTTGAGTCTCATCATTTGATTTAAATGAGCCTTTAAGACTTCTAGTCGGCACCAGTTGGGCCTTCTAGATTTGAATTTTTCTGTTATCCCACCCCTCATTTGTGGCACTGCTTTGGGACGTCCCAATGTGTTATTAATCAAGAGGACTGCGTCTGTCAATGAGCGACAGAGAAAAATAGATTTTTGTAAAATCGTACCGTAAAAATCCTTTTCTCTTAAGCTCATTGACAGACGGCGGTACCCGCCCCTCGGTTTTTTTGAGTGGGGTTTGGTTAAATTCTCTGACACTGCTTTGTGACATAACTGACTTCCTGTAGCAGAGAGAGAAAGGATATACCCTCTGGGACTGCCCCTAAGGTGTGGCCAGAACGTTTTCCTTCCGTCTAGTGTCCTACTCCTGTAAAGGGCAGTATAACCCAATGTGTTATTAATCAAGAGGACTGCGTCTGTCAATGAGCTTAAGAGAAAAGGATTTTACGGTAAGATTTTACAAAAATCAATTTTTACCTGATAGTTTTTGGTGGCTGAAAATTCAGTGCATCACTAGGTAATTTGGTTTACAGAGGTGCAAAAAATGAGGATAGGAAATCTATAGACTCTGCTGGTAAAATCTGCTAATCACTGTATTAGCCTACAAAAGGGGTGAAAAAATATTTTGCACCATCTTAGAACATTGAGTAATGTTTTATGCTTGGTTTGTAAAACAGTATTATTGCAGAATTATATTGATTATGTGCGTATTTATACCTTAGTGATGCCATTAAACCTAAAATATACAAATTGTTACCAATGCAACATATTTTTTTTATATCCACTACAGATGACAGTGTGAAAGTCTTATCAGAACAAAAGATATTTAAAATATAAACAATATAGAGGGTAGTTTATTGTTAAACACACATTATTTCCTGTCAAGAAGAAAAAATGTAATTTTGGATTCTCCATTCACTTAATTTGGTATCCATTTTACAAGGCTGGCAAAAAGGTGGAGCAGGAAAACCAATATATTCATAAAAGATTTCAATTTGTATACATATGAGTACTTATACAGTACATACAGTGCACCACCATTAGTTTGTTTGCAACATATCATGTACATAATGTAAATTTCAGATTTTTGGTTTAATGCTGTTTTTAAGTGCAGTAGGTGACTCTCTACATAGACAGCTACATAATTTTGACTGGCTGTATCCACCCTTAACCTCATTATTTTTTTCTTGTTTCCTGTTAGACATACATTTTGGCAGTATCGTCGCGAGAATCCAAACACCAAGGTAGGTAGTCCTCCCCCAAATGGAATGCCTGGGTTTAACAGTGGAGTGATGCTGCTGAACTTAGAAGCCATGCGTCAATCCAAACTTTACAACGAGCTGCTTGAACCCAATGCTATACGTCAGCTTGCTGAAAAATATCACTTCAAGGGACACTTAGGCGACCAAGACTTCTTCTCTATGATTGGAATGGAACATCCAGAACTCTTCTATGTCCTTGATTGTGGCTGGAATAGACAACTGTGTACCTGGTGGAAGGATCACGGTTATGCTGACATCTTTGATCAATATTACAAATGTGATGGCCACATCAAGATATATCATGGCAACTGCAATACTCACATTACAGAAGACTAGATCTACCTATATATTTTTACCAGTTTGCACTTTGTGGAATACAAGTAAAAATGGCCATAATCAAGTCAGACTACCAGTAAAACGATATGAGCATCAAAATACTTGTTATTGAGTTCAGTTAAAGAGATCTACCAGTTCCTGGTTACACATTGCCACCAACTATGGGTATAGCATATGCCCTGTTCGTTCTGTAATGGTATTTCAGATACATATTTTATGCTAAATATCAAAGTAATTTTTGGGACAGTTTGTATACCTAATGAGTATTGTGTGCCTGAAGCGCTGTGACATTATTCCCATCTCAGAAAAACTGGACCCTATAGAGAATGGCTGCTGAACAAATTTTAAGGGCAAGTGTCAATGTAATTATCTTCTTAATGTACTAGAACAACCAAGCTTAAACATTAATACTTTTTTTGGAAATATGCAAACATATGAATGGACGTAATGTATTAAAGCAGTAGTAAACCGCCACTGAAGCAAAAATTAAGTGGGCCCCCCTGCAGGGTTAAGTTTTATAATGTACTAGGATGCTCCGCATACTAGCACATTATAACGGACTTAGCTGTAAAGCCGATACCTCCCACACAGCGCTGTCACACTTTACGCTGCCATCTTCACCTGGTCTCCCTTCGGGGTTCGCAAACTTCGGCTGTGTGATTGGATGGAGCTGCGGTGGCATCAAAACCACACATGCGCGCAGGAGCCTTCTGCTGCGGCACGGAGCTCTGAAGGTATAGCACAGCTATGCCGTCCCTTCAGAGCGCATGCACTGGTGATTTCACTGGCAGCATTGCTTGTGAATATCTCCTAAACTGTGCAAGTTTAGGAGATATTCACTGTACCTACAGGTAAACCTTCTTATAGGCTTACCTGTAGGTACAATTTCAAAAGTGGAGTTTACTTCTACTTTAAAGAGGAGCTCCAGTCTGTAAAAAAAAAATTAAAAGTCAGCAGCTACAAATACTGTAGCTGCTGACTTTTAATATAAGGACACTTACCTGTCCAGGGATCCCACGATCGGCAGTTTTTGCTGATTCATCAATCGGCTTTGGGTGTAGTTGCTGACATTGTAAGTAAGGCTTCACAGCCAGTTTCCTAATGCGCATGCGTGAGTCCTGCTGCGCTTTTTGAATAATCTCGCTGTCTTCTGGGACCTGTGTGTGTCCCAGAAGGCAGTGGGGGTGGAGGAATCTGAAAATGTAGATCGGTGATCTTGCCCAGGAGTGGGAGCAGGTACTTGTCAAAACCAAGTACCTGCCCCCCCCCCCCAAAAAAAAGTGACAAATTTGGCAGTGTACGGGGGGGGGGAGGGTGCAAACAAGCGGAGCTTCCCCTTTTGGGTGGATTTCTGCCTTAAAGTGGCCTATGGGATATATTTAGTTCAGTGTAACTGTTCACCGGTTTGTCTGGGATATTGCTTAAAGAATTACCCTTGTGTACATGGTAGCTTAGCAGTTTCTGTGTGCTGAGGCATAAAATACCCTGAACTTTCTTGCTCCCGGGGAGCCGAATATATTGCATGAAGCCGCCAGTGGACATGAATGTTTTTAAAGCTATGCTTGAGTAAATGGTGGTGGCCTCTGCATGTGCGTATATTGCACTTCTGTCCAAATGCACCAGTTTTGCATTCGGGAAGATGCTTTGTACATGCATGCGCAGGTAAACGCAGATGCAGAAGCACAGCTGTACAACCATTCATTTGTATTGGTAGCTGTACACTGCACAATCGGCTCTCTGGGCACCGGAAAGTGCCAGGGGTTTTACACCTCAACACACAGGAGATGCTATACTTCCCTGTGCATGAGGCCCTAAATATTATTTCCGTGCCCTTGTTCAGTTACAGTTCTTTAACTATTGCAGTGGAATGTGTTTAACTAAAAAGTCAAAAGTATTGTTTTTGTGTACATTTTTATAATCATGCAGCTTTCTATGTAATTTTCCATTTCAGCCTCTAAACCTCAGACATGGCTTTTGTTCAGAATCCTCAGAAATATCAAATAATAAATTGTATTTTTCAGCAATGTAACCAGCATAGCTTTATCATCATGTTCATTATTATAACTGTATCTGTATAGCATTAGATCATCTTTTATGTAATGAAAATGAATGTACTCGGTGAACAAATGAAGTGGATTCCCATGCATGTCTGTGGTTGCTGTGAATCAGTTAAGATTAATACAATTCATCTCAGAAACCAGTGCCTGCAAGAGACAACACCCACAGGACAGGTGCTATGTGATGCTAAATAAAGAATTCACATCCACTCTGCTTGTGACCTGAAACTCTGGCTGGTCTATTGGGTAGTTTTATCAAGTAAAAGTAGATCAGCAATGTTATGGGCAACAGAAACATAGAGAATACTTCACCCAGACACTACTACTGTTTACCACTGTAAATAAAGTCTTCTGTATGTACCCCTTTATTTATTTTGCCAGTAAAGAACTAAGAGGATATTTTCCTATGTTATGAAAAAAGATGTGTGCTTTGTATGTGGTCTGCATGCCATGGCAGCTTGGTTAGTGACCTGTGTTGGTGAGACATTTCACAGTACCCTATAAAATGAGGAAGGGGGGATGCTGTTTGCAGAAAGAGAGATGCATAATTACTATACTTCTGGAGGCTTCATTTCTGCCTAAACTCATGCTTATGCACACCGTGTTTCAGTAGCTACAGATCTATAACCATATCCAACCTAGACCTCGTTAATTATTTACAATGCTGATTTAACATACACATAATATAGGACATAGGCAAAGATACAAAAGGTGTGGATATATTGCCATCTGGGTTTTGTTTTCAGTTATAGTAATCCAAGTCACAGTATGTTTTTACCTGTCATTCATTGGTTTTCATATATAAAACAAAATATCTGTGAAGAAATCTAAAGATAAAGAGGTATGTAGTTCACATGCTTATCACAGGCATTTAAAGTATAACTAAAGGCTTTTTTTTATTTTACTTTTGTATAGAGTGTAGAGGGATTAGAACACCGTTAGGCTTCTAGTGCTGTCTGTGGGATTCACTTTCTATTTTCCTATTTACTGTTATCACTGAACACTAAAAATTTTGGGTTGTACCCAGAGCAGTAATGAAGGAGAAATGTTCCAATGGGGACACTAGTTCTCAGGATCCTGGTGACAACCAGATTCCTTCAATTTCCTCTAACTTCCTGTTTTTGCTATGGGATAACAAGTGGAATATCCCCAATAGGACACAAATGGCACCTGACCGGGGTTATAACCCCCCCTTACCGTATCCAAAATGAAAAATAGAAGTATTCTCTGAAGTTCTACTTTAACTTTCCGAAACGCTACATGAGTCCCTTAGCGCAGTGTCTCACTTCCTCCTCTCTAAAATATGGTTTGATAAGTTATCAGTGCCTGCATTTCATCATAAGTTTTTAACATACACTTTATTTGCTTAAGCCATTTAATCAATAACTGTTTAGCTTTTTCTAGCTGGACCAGGTTGTCTGTTGTTTTTCTATCTCATATTTCAAAGTTTGCGTGATTTCATTGTATAGATGGATAATACTTTCATAGTTACATAGTTTTTTCTTTTTAATTTCTCTTTATTATTTTAAACATTTACATAGGAACACAAAAACCAACAACAAGCAAAAAAACACAAAAAAAACAAAGAATTTCCTCGCCCATTCCCCCAGAGCACACAATCCACCCACAACCGACAGCCTCAATAACCAGAATATACCAAATATATTAACTGTTTTTAATTCACCCAATATAATTTCATCAATCAGTCAGAAACAGTATACATAGAACCAACCCATCCACCCCATACCTTGTCAAATTTCATGGACATTCCTCTGTTCAAATAAGTTGCTTTATACAATGGAAGAACCCTATTTACCAGCGCCTTCCACGCATCTACCTTTGGCGCAGCTGTTTTTTTTTCCAGGATAGTATAATCAATTTTTCTGCCATAAAATAACAAAAGGGTTAGAAGGGTGCGAATCGCCCTAGTAAGAGCTACCCTGTCGACTAAACTCAATAGACAGACCCTTATGGACAGGCTAAGTTCAATACTTGTAACCAACTGGATACAGTCCATAACCTGATCCCAATAAGTACGAATGGCGGGACACTCCCAAAAAATGTGAATGAAATCCGCTCCAGTGGCAGAACAAAACCAACACAAAGTTTGGACTGTACTAAAAATTTTCCCCAGTTTAGCAGGAGTCAGATATATGCGATGCAAAAATTTATAGTGAATCAGATGATCCCTTGCTGATGTAAGTCTAGTGAATGAAACCTCCCACACATATTCCCAATCCTTCTGATCTAGATCTGGGACATCAAATAGCCATTTATTTCTACATCTCTCTAACAGTTTAGATGTCTCGGGAAATAGAAATTTATATAGAGCTGATAATGGTTTAATTAAATCCTCATCTCTCAACTACTGTTCCAATCCCGAGGGAGCCATTTCAATAAATGACTCACCAAACTGTGCCCAATAAGCATGTCTCAGTTGTAAAAATCAAAAGAGATGATTATTTGGCAAATGGAAGATTACTCTCAAATCATCAAAAGTTATAAGTTCCCCGTGATCGGTAATATCCACTAACGTTTTTATCCCAAATCTCGTCCAAACCACCTCTCGTCAGGGTAAGAATAAAGGTGGGAAAGCTATGGATTCTTCCATAAGGGGGTATATTGAGAAATAGAAAAAAGCCCACCAAAGGCAGCACTATGGGATACCTGCCAAGCACGAAGCACCGACCCCATAGATACTGTCTGAGTATGGGGAGATCTATTCACCCTATAAACCATATGTGCCAATGCCTCATATGAACCCGCCACCGCAGCCTCCAGGGCAACAGCCGCATTGTCCAAAGGACTCGTTAGCCATCTATGCGCAACTACCAACTGTCCTGCTAAAAAATATTTATAAAGGTCAGGAACTGCCAAACCCCCCTTCTTCCATGGCTGTTACAGTATATGCAGTTTGATCCTAGGAGTACCCCCTAGCCATAAAAAATCTGATATTACAGTATGAAAGGATTGAAAAACGGCCTTAGGGATCCACACTGGAGAATCCTGGAATAGATAAAGAAACAGGGGCAGGAATTTAATTTTAACCATATTAACCCTACCAATTAATGAGAGGGGGAGATTTTTCCAGGCACCAAGGCACTACGATAAGAGTGGGGAAATATTTAATCTAATAAAATCTATGACAGAATTAGTAATATGGAGTCCCAAATATTTAACTTGAGTCACCCATTGTAACTGGGATACAGCGGCTGAGGAGGGCCTAGCCCCCTCACCAAGGGAGAGAACCTGCGTTTTTTGCCAATTAACTTTCAAACCTGAAAGTACAGCAATTCCATTCAAGATATGCAAGACCGCTGACAAGGAGATATCTGCATCATTTAAGAACACCACCAGATCGTCAGCATATAATGCCACCTTTTCGACCAAACTACCCACTCTTACCCCACTTACTGCTAAAGATTACCGCAGCGCCAGGGCGATAGGCTCCATAATAAGAGCAAAAATTCCAGGTGACAGGGGACACCCCTGCCTGGTACCGCGGCCAACTGAAAAGAAAATCTGACAACTTGCCCCCAATTTTAATGGCAGCCACTGGTTGATCATAAAGTATTTCAATCCAAGTCAAAAATTTTTCACCAAATCCCATTTTAACCACTTGCCGACCGCCGCACGACTATCTACGTGGGCGGTCAGCCCCTCACAGGCAAAGTGACGTAGGTCTACGTCGCTCGCCTGTGAGGGTTTAGGGAGCGAGCGCGCGCCGCCGGAGGCGCGCTCCCGCTCCCGCGTGGTCACGGACCCCCCCGCGCGCGTGACCGGCGGACCCGATCGCCGCCGGCCACTCTGCGATCGGCGGGGGAGAGGGAGAAAGTCAGGCAGCTTGTGTAAACAAGCTGCCTGTCATTCTCCTCTCTGTATGAGAGCTGATCACATGGATCTACTATGTAGATCCATTGATCACTCTGCATACAGTTGAAGCCCCAGCCAATCACAGTTAGAAGCACGCCCCTAGGGACACACACAGCCCCTCCCTCTCAAATAAAGTTAACCCCTTCACTACCAGTGTATTTTTACAGTAACAGTGCATATATATAGCACTGATTACTGTAGAAATGTCACTGGTAACCCCAAAAGTGTCAAAAATGTCAGTCAAGGGTCCGATCTTTCCGCCGCAATGTCGCAGTACTGCAAAAAAAATCGCAGATCGCCGCCATTACGCGTTAAAAAAAAAAACAACAAAAATGACAAAAATCTTTCCCTTTGTTAGTAAACGCAATAACTTTTGCGCAAACCAATCAAAATACGCTTTTTGCGATTTTTTTTACCAAACATAGGTAGCATAAAACAAATTGGCCGAAAATATTAAAAAATTTTGATTTTTACATTTATTTTTGGGGGAATTTCATATAAAAAAAAGGGAAAAATATTGCTATTTTTGCAAAATTTACGCTCTTTTTTTGTTTATAGCGCGTGATCAAAAAATCGCACAGGTGATCAAATACCGCCAAAAGAAAGCTCTGTTTGTGGGAAAAAAAGGACGCCAAATTCGTTTAGGTACAGCGTCGCACGACCGCGCAATTGTCCGTTAAAGTCACGCAGTGCCGAATCGCAAAATACCCCCTGGTCAGGAAGGGGGTAAAATCTTCCGGGGCTTAAGTGGTTAAGGAGAACTGTCCTCATATAGACCCAGTCCACAGAATCAAAGGGCTTTTCAAGATCAAGAAAAGCCATAACACGGGTGTCTGGAAGATCCACCCGCAGCTGAATATGGGTTAAACCCCTTCTCAGATTGATATCCTTTGCAGGCATATAGCCAGTTTGATCTGAGGACACCACAAGATGAAGAATTTTGGACAATCTTGTGGCTAAAATCTTTAGGTCCATATTAAGAAGGGAGATGGGTCTATATGAGGCACAGTACAATGGGTCCTTTTCCTTTTTTGCTAAAAGAACTATGTGAGCCTCATAAAAAGACTGTGGAATGCTTTTGGCCCTAAAGCATTCCTGATAAAAGATGTAAACGTTTAGGAATCCGCTCCTCTGCATAATGTTGGTACCACTCCGCTAGGAGCCCATCAGGGTCTGGGGCTTTATTATTTGAAAATGAGCCTATTGCTGCAAGCACTTCCTCAGTAGCAAATGGAGCATCCATCATAGCCTGGGCATAATCAGAGAGAATCTGGAGGGGTATACCCTCCAAAAAATTTGCCGGGTCAGAGTGGTCTATCTCAGGCAGGGAAGCATATAAAGTGTGATAAATTTCTAAAACGTCCCGATGACCCCCTTAGACGAATATTGGGGAGTCCCCACAGGGAAATATACTGCAGGAATAACAGTAGAGAAACCTCTCTCCTAACCTGCCTCAAAGATGCCAAGGACTCCATTGAGGGGCCATCAGCATGAGCTTGCGCACATCCCACCTCTTTCTCCTGTAATACTTTTATAGCAGCCTGCTGATTGACTCTAGCAGCCTTGATGACCGAAATCTATTCCCCCCCCCCCCCCTAATAACTGCTCTAAATGCGTCCCAGACAATCTGGGGAGTGGAGGAGCCATCATTGACCGGCCAGTACATAGCAAACCGTGCCGTCACTGCCGGTATAACTTCGGACTCCACCCAGCCAGGTTGAAGGCGCCAAGAATAGGCAGCCCAGGGACAAGGTAAAGACAAGGTAACCTGAAGAGGAGTGTGATCTGATATACCTGCGGCAAGATTCGTGGCGTCTTTTACCCAAGGTAACAAAGATGAACTAGCAAAAGCCATATCGATTCTTGATGAGGAGTGAAAGCTGCCTGACAGATATGAATATGATCTTTGTGCAGGATGTCTCCATCTCCAGGTCTCAGTAAGATCTGGAGCCCTATTGGGGTTGGATGTATCCAATAACCCATCTAAAATATTATTGAAATCACCTGCAATCAAAAATGTAATAGGAAGAAAAGGGGTTAGCTTATCCAAGATTTTATAAAGTACATCCCTGCAAAATGGAGGGGGTACATATACATTAACCACCGCTATCATATGGGTCTCAATTTTAAAGATAACAGCCTCCCCTCAGGATCCGAAAACACTCCCTGCACCACACAATGCAAAGACTTATGTAACAAAATAGTAACTCTGGCATAGGAAGAAAAAGTGGCATGAAATGTTCTTTGGATCCAATTCCTCCTTATTGTCAAAATGTTGTTTCCAAATAAATGAGTCTCTTGTAGCAAAACAATATGAGGGTTCTGTGATTTAAAAAACTGAAAAATCTGTGACCTTTTAACCCCGGAATTCAGACCACTAACATTCCAAGAAACAATTCTGACATCAATTGCCATTGTTCAGTTTGGAAATATACGATTCAAAAATCACAGGAGGACTCAGAGGAAGCCGAAGAAACGTCATTACCCCTAACATCCCATAAAGGGGTCTAACAATGTCCCCCCTCCTTCCAACTAAGAAAAAAAGGCCTTTGCTAAGTGGGGGAACCAAAACAGTGGGGTGAAAACCTGAAAGAGATCATTCCAAACACAAGCAGGGGAAGTCAAGGATTCCTTAACATTTAAACAGTGGAATAACAGGAGCAACAAGCCACACATACACGGTGGTCAGAAAGAAAAAAAAAAAAACATATTCTACATTAAAGAGTATCCAGCCAGTCCGCCACCCTGGTAGGATCTTCAAAGTAATGAGTGTTACCATTATACACAACTCTAAGTTTGCAGGGATACAACATATTATATTGTAAGTTCTTCTCACGGAGTCGCCTACGTACATCCACAAATAACCTTCTACGCTTCTGCAAAGCAGGAGAAAAATCTGGAAAAAGATGCAAAATAATGTTTTCAAAACTAATTGTCTGTTGTATCCCCGCTTCAGCCAAAATGAGATCCCTATCCTGGAAGGGCCGGGGAGCAGAGCCAGGAGGCCTCATACTAGCAGGCACCCTGTGTGCCCTCTCCACCTGATACATCGGAGAGATTTTTTTGAAGGTTAAGGATTTGCTTGAAAAATGCCTTGGCAAATATAGCTGGTTGGGCCCCCTCCACTCCTTTCGGGAGACCGACCACCCTTATATTATTCAGACGAAGTCTGTTTTCAGCATCATCTGAACGAGCCATGAGAAGTCTAACTGTATGTTGCATTTTAGCCAAAGTAGTGGTATGAGACGAAGTGGTAGCCCTCCACCTCTACAATGCGGGCTTCTGCTGTATCAAGGCGGCCCCTGAACTTATCAAGATCCTGCCTGATTAGGACACATTCTAGGGCCAGGGAATCAATCCTCGTCAGGAGAGAAGTTTTGCTACCTTCAATGGCCACTAGGATGGTTGCAGTTTTAAGACCGCCCGGTTAGGACCCCCTCAGTGGACAGGGCAACACTCTCGCCAGACTCAGCCGTAGACTCAGCAGTATGAATAGGAATAGGGCTTCCTCCCCCTGGCTGCACTACGTCACAGGAGATGAGCTGCGGGACCCGCAGGAGGCTTGTTTCTGTACCGAGCCCCGCTTCGGTGACAGTAAAGAGAGTAGTTAGTAGGCAATTCAGAGGAAGGAACACCCCCACTGCCAGGGTAAGCGGCTGAAAATCTTAAGGATGTCAGGATGTCAAACGGATATCACGAGCCTCTGCAGCGTGCATCCTCTCGGCTTCACATCCGGAACTCGCCCCACATAGTTAGTCAGGTTGAAAAAAAGTCCATCTGGCTCAACCAATAAAAAACAAAAAACAGTAAAGAAAACCCAACCATACAATCCCATATACACAATCCTATACCCGCAGTTGATCCTGAGAAAGGCGAAAAACCCCATCAAAGCTTGATCCAATTTGCTACAGCAGGGAAAAAAATTCCTTCCTGATCCCCCGAGAGGCAATTGGATATACCCTGGATCAACTTTACCTATAAATATTAGTACCCAGTTAGATTATTTACACCTAGGAAAGAATCCAGGCTTTTTTTTTTAAGTAATCTAGTGAGCTGGCCAGAACCACCTCTGGAGGGAGTCTATTCCACATTTTCACAGCTCTTACTGTGAAGAAACCATTTTGAATTTTTGCGACCTTGATTTCCTTTTTACATATTCTGTTTTATTTTTTATAACAATTAAATAATGATAGTGTTCCTTTATTTTTAAATTTTTTAAAAGCTCTTTTCTTATTATTTATAGCTTTTTTAACTTTGGCCACGAGGCACATAGGTTTTATTTTTAGCCTTTTAAATGTATTGCCCATGGGAAAATACTTTGCAGTAAGTTTGTATACAGTGTTTTTGAAGAATTTCCATTTCTGTTCTGTGTTTATTGATGCCATTATTCTCTCCCAGGCTAAGTCTTGGAGAGCAGCCCTCATCCTTGGAAAATTTGATCTCCTAAAGTTAAGTGTTTTTATATTTCCTGTCTGCGCTTGTTGCTTACAGCTAACATTAAATTAAATCATATTATGGTCACTGCTACCCAGATTTTATTTGATATGAACATTATTATTAAGCTCTGCATGGTTTTAAATTACCAGGTCCAACAGGCCATCATTTCTAGTCAGGGCTTCAATAAACTGTACCATAAATTTGTCTTGTAATAAGTTTATACATTTTTGCCCTTTACCTGTTCCAGCAGTGCCATTACTCCAGTCAATGTCTGGGTATTTAAATTCCCCCATTATTACCACTGTCCCAGCCCTTTCTATCTGTTCCGCCTCCTCAATAATACTGGGAGGTCTATAAAAAACTCCAATGATAATCTTTGTATTATGCACACCCATGTACATTTCCACCCATACTGCTTCAGACTTATCACACGCTCCATCAACTAGGTCCTCTTTCACACTCACTTTGAGATCACTTCTCACATACATACAGACAGACAACACCACCCCTCCATTTTATCCTCTCTTTTCAAAAGAGAGCATAGCTAGTAATTTTAATAGCCCAGTCATGTGAAGAATGAAGCCAAGATTCAGCAATACCTATCTTGCTTGGCAGACTTCTGGCATTGGTGAACAAACACTTTAATTAATTGTCACATTTTGCACACTTATTTTGGTACAAATAGTACCATTTCCAATGGTTGATTGTAACATGGAAACCTTCTTATCCTCTGCCATAGCTCTACCTCCACCTTTCCCCATTCCACCCACCAATAGGGGCTGACTCTGTCTGACCTGTCTGCCCCATTATAATCAAATTCACCCTCCCCCCTCAATGCTAGTTTAAATAATCCTTCAGCCTTCTGAAAAACCTCTGCCCCAGCACAACAGACCCCCTTCCATTTAGGTGCAAGCCATCTGTAGAATTTAGGTTGTACCCACTGAAAAGTAAGCCAAGTGCTCTAAAAACCCAAATCCCTACTTCTTACACCAGGTCTTTAGCCATGCATTCAGCTCTCTAATCACCCCGTCTTTCCTGTGTTGCGCATGGCGCAGGCAATATTTCAGAGAATATCACCTTGGAGGTCATTCCCTTCAACTTGCAGCCTAGTTCATTAAATTGGTTCTGAAGGAGCCTCCACCTTCCATATATACCGTCATTGGTTCCAATGTGGACCAGGACAGCTGGGTCATGCTCAGCCCCTCCCAGTAATTTATCAACCCGGTCCACCACATGCTGAACCCTGGCACCAGTGAGACAGAAAACCATTCGGTTGAGGCAATCCAAACAAATTATTCTATTCAGTCCTTCTGATTATAGAATCTCCTATTACCACCAACTGTCTAGGCCTACCTGCACTATCCTCACCACCACTACTAGACGGGCTGCTCTCCCGGCTGTTAGGGATAGGAGTGACATCTAGGGCTGCCACCTCTGAGCTTGCCACCCCCACATCTTCACCCATCGTGGCAAATTTGTTAGGGTGCTCAAACCCAGGGCTGGCCTTCCTTTTCTGTGAGCCCCTACCACTCCCTCTGACTGTATTAACCCATCTTCCTACCAGACAATCCTGACTTCCCCTCCACCCTCCCCATTAACCCCACTAGCCACCTGCTCAGTGAGCAGAGGACCCTTTTCAAGGTTGTCAGTTCTGCCCAGTGTTGCAATTTGCTCCTCCAGATCTCTAATGTGAGCTTCCAGAAGGGCAATCCACTCAAATCAGTCGCAGCGGTATCCATCCTGGAGCAGTTGCTCCGTTATTGCATACATGTGGCACACTGTGCACTGCACAAAACTTTCAATCCTTGCTAGCACACATTTTCCCAGTTACAACAATAATACAACTAATGGAAAATGTCAGATGTTACTTACTGGTCTGAAGACTCCTGTCATAAACTCTGGTTTTTAACTCACCACTTAGTCAAGTTCTACTTGGTCAGAGATCCAGCAAGCAAAAAGGTGGCAAGCTCAGAAATGAGTCCTACAGAAAGTTATATAGGACTTGAAGCACCTGTGACCAATTAACCACTCCGCTTAATTAGTAGTCTGAAGGAAGGATAGAAAGAAAAAAGTGACAGGTGTAAAAAAAAAAAACTGCAAAGAAAGACCCCCTAACAAAACACCTAAAAGGGCAAACACAACAATCACCAGCAGTCTAAAGCAAAACTGTTTATCACTCTCCACTCAAATGTCCCACTCTTCAGCCTCCAAACAGCAGATCTGGCAATACTTAGACCACCAATGAAGTTTCTCCAGGCATTTAAGCAAATGGATAAATGTGAGATGGGAAAAGTACGTTGAATTAACCTTCCTAGCGGTATTCCCGAGTGTGACTCGGGGTAAGATTTTAGTGCCAAAAGCGGTAACCCCGAGTCACACTCGGGGTAGCGCTAAGAAGATCGCTGGATGCTGGAGGAGGTTTTACTTACCTTTTCTCCGGGATCCAGCGAAGACTGCGAGCGGTGTGCGGCGGCGGAGCTCTCTCCCGATCGTCTGCGAGCCCCGGCTTCCGTCTCCGGCGACGTGACGTCCGCCGGGGGTTGGAACCGGCGGCAAATTCGAATGTAAAATGCACCAAACACACTGATATCGTTCAAAATAAAATAAAATCACATTACATTACCCCCCAGTGCCCTTTCCTGCAGTTTTACTGTACTTTTTATGTAAATATATGTATATATATATATATATATACATCAAATAAAGGGTGTGTTTGTAGCACAAGATAGTAAATGGAGGTACCGCATCCCTAATCTGTATATAATCTATACTGGGAAAGATATCCCAAAGAGTGAAACCAACAACTAAACCTGAGGTGTGCAGGTAAGTGCTGGGGTACAAAGAAAAAAAGAGAGAGAGAAAGAAAAAAAAGTAAGAAAAGGGAGAGAAAAAGATGGGAGAAAGGAAGCAGGGGAAAGGAGAGGGATGGGAAAAGCAAGGTGGGGAAAATAAAAGAAAAAGAACTGGAAAGGGGAACTGGAAGGGACAAGAATGGGGAAAAGGTGAGACAGAGAACTGTAAGATAAAGAAGAATAGGAAGAGAAATGGGAGGGCTGGTGGAACTTTTAAGGTACCAGATAATTCAAAATAATAAAGACATAATTAAAAACTGGAAAAGTTTATTGACATAACATCTTTAAAACCAAAGACCAACAGTGTGACATAGATACAACATATATATATATTTTGACATATACAAATGCAAAAAAAGCAAATACATAAAACATGAGGCTGTAAATGAATGATAAGGATGAATGCGTCCAATGATGAACATCAGACCAGTCCCGACATGTTTCACGGGCAACAATGCTCCGTTTCTTCAGGGGAATGAGAATATATCAATATATCAATCTATAATGCCTGTATGATACAACAACAGTAAACATAGGTTATTGGATCAAATGCATATATGTATAACAACAAATATAAGTTGCATGCCACCATAAAGTATCGAGATGCATCCGAGACCACCACCAAGGACAGACCCACTCGTGGACCAGTTGGATAGAAGCGCTCACCAAGAAAAACGTCTCACCCGCGGATGTGGAGGGGCATATGAAGCAGGATAAAGATATAGGCTGAAAAAACCTTCACCATCAAAAAAATGGAAGAAAGTAAAAGGAAAACTATATATTCGGCTGGTATATGTACCTCATTTGATGTATATGATAGACCCGTTTGTATAGTCAGGATAAAACAGGGTTAAAAACAGGAGGGCTCAGGTTTGGCGGCCATGTTGGAACCAACACGCAGGGCAATGAACTGTTAAAGTGAAAAATGCAAAAAACGTATGCCTATGATTAGGAGTCTGTAGAGTGACTCTCCAATAAGTAAATGGAAAAAAGAGGGGGCAAAGGGAGACAAAAGAGCAAAAAAGGAGGGGCTTTACCTGCAAAGTAATAGATGGATAAGTGGGCCCTTTCAAGTACGGGTTGATAACTCGGAGTCCGATATGGAGTCCAGATACTGGGTTTATGTGCTGTTGTCGCTGGGTCAAGAAAAGCCAGCCATTAAGCAGTTCTTTAAAAACATTGTCGGAGGGGTAAAAAGATTCAAGAATTAATGAATCGTTCTGTCACCAAGTGACAAAAAAACAATGTGCTACACAATTCTTACCTGCGTGGGACCGCCATATCAAACAACGCCGACTCCTGACTGAATGAGGCATCGAGTCCCGCTTGATATGGCCCTCAACCCGACGCCACGCTGCGCATGACGTCATACGCAACGTGGGCGGGTCAGGTCCTCAACTGTGCGCGCCTCCAGGGAGGCGCATGCGCAGTGTCGCTCTTAATGGGCCACAACAGGCAGCCCAGAGCGGCCACAACAGCGCCGAACGAAAGGAGACTTCCGGCCAGCGGTGTGTGAGAGGACCACACATCCGCTGAGACGTCTGGGGAGCGCACCACCCAGTGGTCGGAGGGGAAATGACGGAGGTGGACAAGGCTCAGATGCAAATCAACAACTCAAAAGGGGCCGTAGCATGCACAAAAAACATTTCACCAATTATAAAGGCAAGAAAAAAGTGTAACAAAAGACACCAATTTAGCGAGTATATAGAAAATGGAATTCCAATCACAACAGTAAACTGCGGTTGTAAAAAGGACCAGTAGGGAACATGGAGATCCGTCGTGGTTTCTACATATTGAAACCCCTATTATGGAATACAAGGATTTCCAATATAGGGGAAACAAGAATCCATAAACAAATAAGAAGTATCATAATTCTAAATGCTACAGCACTAAAGGATATAAAATCTCGGAGAGACATCAAAGAAAAAACATTTTTTTTATAATATAAAGAAGAGCACAGCAGCGGTATTTCCAAATAATTGGAACAGCTGACTGACTTACCATTTGCCAGAATCGCAGTCGGGATGTCGCAGGAAGTGGATGGTCCGGGAACATGCTGTGGGCAAAGTGGAGGCATGGATGCCCAAAGGTCACATGGATCGGGCTCAAGGGTATTTTCAAAAGGGGGGAAGGGGGGCATTTTTAACCCAAAAATGGCTTATAAGTCAGGACCTCATTTATCCCGGGAGGTGTGGTAGCCTCTAAGGATTCTATCCAAAAGGATTCTCTTTGTAGGATTCGTTTGTCCCAATTTCCCCCGCGGGGGTCCTGGGGAATCACTTCCAAAGCAAAAAACGAAACCATGGAATTATCATACTTGTGGCGAAAAGCTATATGGCGTGTGACGCTCGTTTGTATGGTACCTCCCTCAAAGTGATAGATGTGGTCATCTATACGTTTGCTGAATTTCCTGATGGTCTTGCCGACATAAAATGCCCCACAGCGACAACTCATAAGGTATATAACCCCTTGAGTGTCACAGTCGGCGTAATGTCTAGATTGAAACCATTTCCCATTGGGTAGGCGGATACCTGTTCCAACTTTTACCCAAGGGCATTTATCACAGGAACCACACCGATATGTACCTTTTGGGGAACCTGCACTGGTAGAATGTTTGATATAATGACTTTTAGTCAGGCAGTCCCTAAGGGACATTGATCGCCTGAATACCAGACTCGGTCTGGCACTCAGATATTTGTGGAGGGTAAGGTCTTGGGTAAGGATTGGCCAGTGACGTTTCAGGATATTTCGCAAAACGTCTTCATGTGCAGAGTACGTGGTGATAAATCTAACACTTTTATCATCTTTTTTTGAGGTGGTTTTGTATAACAATTCGGCTCTCGAATAGTTATTGGCTCTATTGTAAGCCTTCCTGAGAAGCGTCTTGGAATATCCTCTGGCAAGGAGTCGCTCACGAAGCAGGCCAGCTTGGACACGAAACTTGGCCTCAGCGGAACAGTTCCTACGGAGCCTTAGATATTGAGCATACGGGATACTTGCGATCAAGGGGGCGGGATGGGCACTTGCTGCGCTAAGAATGGTGTTACCCGCACTAGGTTTGCGGTAAAGATCAGTGTCAATGAGGCCATCCGGGGAGAGGCTGATGTTCAGGTCAAGGAACGAGATAAGATGCCTATCAAATGTATAAGTAAATTTGAGGTTTAGATTATTGTTGTCAATAGCTTTCAAAAAAAGTAAAAGTTCATCAACTGTACCTGTCCAGATGATCAATAGATCATCAATGAATCTGTACCAAATTAAAATGTAAGGCATCCATTGTTCCATTCCTTCATCAGAGAAGATCAGCCTCTCCCAGGCGCCCAGATATAAGTTGGCATAGGAGGGAGCGCAGCAAGTGCCCATAGCTACCCCCTGGACCTGCAAGTAAGTTTGTTCCAAAAAGGTGAAGTAATTTCTCGTGAGAATAAATCTTAGCAATCGAAGGACAAAGTCCATCAAAGGCCAAGTCTTGTGGTCCTGTTCTTTGAGGAAGGATTCGGCCATCCGGATGCCTTGGTCATGCGGGATACTGGAGTATAATGCTTCAATATCGATGGCTACAAGCAGGGCATCCGGAGGGACCTGAATCTCCTCAAGGTGTTTCAAAAGATCGGTAGTATCCCTGATGTAAGAAGGGAGTGCAAGAACATGGGGAAGTAAGAAAGAGTCCACAAATTTGCTGGCGTGCTCCGTGAGCGACCCGTTGCCAGAGACAATGGGCCTACCGGGCGGGTGCACAAGACTTTTGTGCACCTTGGGTAAGGTATAAAAGGTGGGGGTTTTAGGGTGTTTGTTGGACAGAAAATTATAGGTGTCCCTGTCTATGAGGCCCTGGGAAAAGGCCTCAAAACACAGGGACCTATATTCACATATGAAGTCCTTAATGCAATCAGACTCAATGGGAAGATACCATTCGCGATTGCATAAGACTTCTAAACACATTGTTTCGTACTGGGGGGGAGACATGACAACTATGTTGCCCCCTTTGTCTGATTGTTTTATAAGGATGTCTTTATTTTTTTGGAGTGAGGTTAGAGCTAAAGCCTGGTCTTTAGTAAGGTTTCTAGGAATGGTGGGCAAAGAAGTAATTTTTAAATCTTTGGACACCCGTTGAACGAACGTCCAAATGTTGGCATTGTTGGATAAATCTGGAAATTTTTCTGATTTAGGTTTGAAAACCTTTTTTGGTGGATATGAGGGAATAGGAAAAGAAGGGGTTTCAGTCGGTGAATCAATCGAATCAATGATGGACATAACTTCAGTGTTGCCTTCTTCATATAGCAAGACTAGGTCTTTGATGGCCCTGCTCTCGGCCATGGTAAAGTGCTTGGTCTGTTCAGCTAGTTGTTTTTCTAAATTTTTTTGTTTCCTATCTTCATCAAACATAAACTTAAAAGTAAGATTTCTTGCAAAAAGATGCAAATCTTTTATAGTTTCAGAGGTATCAATAGCCCTAGAGGGGCAAAAGCCTAAACCCAGACCAAGCACTTGTTCCTGGGCAGGAGTCAGGTCAATTGAGGCTAGGTTAATGATGTTCAGTTTATTCGACGAATTAGTGTGTATGTTGAGGTTATTTAGGTTGTTTTGGGTTTCACATACATGTTTGGGTTGCCCTGTTTGGTGTTCCTGGGTGTTTGGGGAGTGGGTAATTCTAAAAAACCGTCATCCGAAGTGGCGGATGCGGAATCACTGGTGTTTAAAGGAAGTGACGTGTTTCTGGCTAATACTTTCTGTAGTGTGGGAGCTATGTTGGGTAAATTCGTGGATGTGTTTAGATTGGCAAGGGTGTCAGGTTTTTTCTTATTTTGACTCGAGGGTAAAGTGGGAGAAGGACCAGCACTGCCTCGTCCTCGTTTCTGGGCCTTGGTGCGTTTATTGGAGACTGGTGGACCTGAACGTGATGCTCGTGATTTGTGCGAAAGGGAACTAGCCATGCTAGAGTCAGATTCTAGGTTGTCATCTGTGGTTTCAGCGTGATTGATATTGCGTGTTTGATGTGTGCGTGTGGGACGGGTTCTAGAATTCCACTTGTAAGCGTAGCCTTCATTGAAGGCTTGTTTATCTTTTTGAAATTTGAGTTGTTTTTTATGAATAATTTCTTTATTCATGGCCTCTAGTTTGACCTTCACTTCTGTCCAGGCTGGGGCAAAGTTAGGGGCCCCAAAAACCTGTTTATATTTGGTGTTCATTTGGTCTATTTCAGTGTCTAATGCTGTCATGTCCACCTTGTACTGGACAACAAGTGATTTCATTAAGTCTTGACTGCATGTATTTAGTATGCTCTCCCATTCTTTCTTAAAAGTCTCTGATGGATCTCTCAGAGTAGGGAGGGTATGTATCCTAAGACCCTGAGGACTGATGTTCTCATCAATGTACTTAAGGAAGTATTCTATGTGCCAGTAAAGATGTGATTTGCGCTTTAGTAAATTAAACATTTTACCTAAGTAAGTCCCAAGGTCTTCCTCTGTTTTGGTATGAGACCCACATGTGGATTGTATATCTTCCATGAAGCCGGTCCATGCTGTACCTAGCAAATCCATGCCTGTGCCCACAATTCCAGACCACTCGACCACCAGCGACTCCACAGATAGCGAAGCTGAAAAAAGACACGGCTACTCCGAAAAGTATGTGTCACGAAAAACAAAAAATAAAATTACTGTCTCTCCGAGATATTGATAAAGGGCTGAGCATATAAAGATACAATGGATCTATATAGAAATTATTATAGAAAAATCCATTTATACAAACACTTGGCTGGAAGCCAAAAAACAAAAGCGCCCTCAGGTGTGTTATCCACCTAGAATTATTTCAAATAAAGGGTGTGTTTGTAGCACAAGATAGTAAATGGAGGTACCGCATCCCTAATCTGTATATAATCTATACTGGGAAAGATATCCCAAAGAGTGAAACCAACAACTAAACCTGAGGTGTGCAGGTAAGTGCTGGGGTACAAAGAAAAAAAGAGAGAGAGAAAGAAAAAAAAGTAAGAAAAGGGAGAGAAAAAGATGGGAGAAAGGAAGCAGGGGAAAGGAGAGGGATGGGAAAAGCAAGGTGGGGAAAATAAAAGAAAA
This sequence comes from Pelophylax lessonae, assembly GCF_965119305.1. Lineage (NCBI taxonomy): Eukaryota > Metazoa > Chordata > Amphibia > Anura > Ranidae > Pelophylax > Pelophylax lessonae. Next base: position 287,612,763 of record NC_138770.1, read on the forward strand.
AGAACTGGAAAGGGGAACTGGAAGGGACAAGAATGGGGAAAAGGTGAGACAGAGAACTGTAAGATAAAGAAGAATAGGAAGAGAAATGGGAGGGCTGGTGGGACTTTTAAGGTACCAGATAATTCAAAATAATAAAGACATAATTAAAAACTGGAAAAGTTTATTGACATAACATCTTTAAAACCAAAGACCAACAGTGTGACATAGATACAACATATATATATATTTTGACATATACAAATGCAAAAAAAGCAAATACATAAAACATGAGGCTGTAAATGAATGATAAGGATGAATGCGTCCAATGATGAACATCAGACCAGTCCCGACATGTTTCACGGGCAACAATGCTCCGTTTCTTCAGGGGAATGAGAATATATCAATATATCAATCTATAATGCCTGTATGATACAACAACAGTAAACATAGGTTATTGGATCAAATGCATATATGTATAACAACAAATATAAGTTGCATGCCACCATAAAGTATCGAGATGCATCCGAGACCACCACCAAGGACAGACCCACTCGTGGACCAGTTGGATAGAAGCGCTCCCCAAGAAAAACGTCTCACCCGCGGATGTGGAGGGGCATATGAAGCAGGATAAAGATATAGGCTGAAAAAACCTTCACCATCAAAAAAATGGAAGAAAGTAAAAGGAAAACTATATATTCGGCTGGTATATGTACCTCATTTGATGTATATGATAGACCCGTTTGTATAGTCAGGATAAAACAGGGTTAAAAACAGGAGGGCTCAGGTTTGGCGGCCATGTTGGAACCAACACGCAGGGCAATGAACTGTTAAAGTGAAAAATGCAAAAAACGTATGCCTATGATTAGGAGTCTGTAGAGTGACTCTCCAATAAGTAAATGGAAAAAAGAGGGGGCAAAGGGAGACAAAAGAGCAAAAAAGGAGGGGCTTTACCTGCAAAGTAATAGATGGATAAGTGGGCCCTTTCAAGTACGGGTTGATAACTCGGAGTCCGATATGGAGTCCAGATACTGGGTTTATGTGCTGTTGTCGCTGGGTCAAGAAAAGCCAGCCATTAAGCAGTTCTTTAAAAACATTGTCGGAGGGGTAAAAAGATTCAAGAATTAATGAATCGTTCTGTCACCAAGTGACAAAAAAACAATGTGCTACACAATTCTTACCTGCGTGGGACCGCCATATCAAACAACGCCGACTCCTGACTGAATGAGGCATCGAGTCCCGCTTGATATGGCCCCCACCCCGACGCCACGCTGCGCATGACGTCATACGCAACGTGGGCGGGTCAGGTCCTCAACTGTGCGCGCCTCCAGGGAGGCGCATGCGCAGTGTCGCTCTTAATTGGCCACAACAGGCAGCCCAGAGCGGCCACAACAGCGCCGAACGAAAGGAGACTTCCGGCCAGCGGTGTGTGAGAGGACCACACATCCGCTGAGACGTCTGGGGAGCGCACCACCCAGTGGTCGGAGGGGAAATGACGGAGGTGGACAAGGCTCAGATGCAAATCAACAACTCAAAAGGGGCCGTAGCATGCACAAAAAACATTTCACCAATTATAAAGGCAAGAAAAAAGTGTAACAAAAGACACCAATTTAGCGAGTATATAGAAAATGGAATTCCAATCACAACAGTAAACTGCGGTTGTAAAAAGGACCAGTAGGGAACATGGAGATCCGTCGTGGTTTCTACATATTGAAACCCCTATTATGGAATACAAGGATTTCCAATATAGGGGAAACAAGTATCCATAAACAAATAAGAAGTATCATAATTCTAAATGCTACAGCACTAAAGGATATAAAATCTCGGAGAGACATCAAAGAAAAAACATTTTTTTTTATAATATAAAGAAGAGCACAGCAGCGGTATTTCCAAATAATTGGAACAGCTGACTGACTTACCATTTGCCAGAATCGCAGTCGGGATGTCGCAGGAAGTGGATGGTCCGGGAACATGCTGTGGGCAAAGTGGAGGCATGGATGCCCAAAGGTCACATGGATCGGGCTCAAGGGTATTTTCAAAAGGGGGGAAGGGGGGCATTTTTAACCCAAAAATGGCTTATAAGTCAGGACCTCATTTATCCCGGGAGGTGTGGTAGCCTCTAAGGATTCTATCCAAAAGGATTCTCTTTGTAGGATTCGTTTGTCCCAATTTCCCCCGCGGGGGTCCTGGGGAATCACTTCCAAAGCAAAAAACGAAACCATGGAATTATCATACTTGTGGCGAAAAGCTATATGGCGTGTGACGCTCGTTTGTATGGTACCTCCCTCAGAGTGATAGATGTGGTCATCTATACGTTTGCTGAATTTCCTGATGGTCTTGCCGACATAAAATGCCCCACAGCGACAACTCATAAGGTATATAACCCCTTGAGTGTCACAGTCGGCGTAATGTCTAGATTGAAACCATTTCCCATTGGGTAGGCGGATACCTGTTCCAACTTTTACCCAAGGGCATTTATCACAGGAACCACACCGATATGTACCTTTTGGGGAACCTGCACTGGTAGAATGTTTGATATAATGACTTTTAGTCAGGCAGTCCCTAAGGGACATAGATCGCCTGAATACCAGACTCGGTCTGGCACTCTGTATTTGTGGAGGGTAAGGTCTTGGGTAAGGATTGGCCAGTGACGTTTCAGGATATTTCGCAAAACGTCTTCATGTGCAGAGTACGTGGTGATAAATCTAACACTTTTATCATCTTTTTTTGAGGTGGTTTTGTATAACAATTCGGCTCTCGAATAGTTATTGGCTCTATTGTAAGCCTTCCTGAGAAGCGTCTTGGAATATCCTCTGGCAAGGAGTCGCTCACGAAGCAGGCCAGCTTGGACACGAAACTTGGCCTCAGCGGAACAGTTCCTACGGAGCCTTAGATATTGAGCATACGGGATACTTGCGATCAAGGGGGCGGGATGGGCACTTGCTGCGCTAAGAATGGTGTTACCCGCACTAGGTTTGCGGTAAAGATCAGTGTCAATGAGGCCATCCGGGGAGAGGCTGATGTTCAGGTCAAGCATGTTCCCGGACCATCCACTTCCTGCGACATCCCGACTGCGATTCTGGCAAATGGTAAGTCAGTCAGCTGTTCCAATTATTTGGAAATACCACTGCTGTGCTCTTCTTTATATTATAAAAAAAAATGTTTTTTCTTTGATGTCTCTCCGAGATTTTATATCCTTTAGTGCTGTAGCATTTAGAATTATGATACTTCTTATTTGTTTATGGATTCTTGTTTCCCCTATATTGGAAATCCTTGTATTCCATAATAGGGGTTTCAATATGTAGAAACCACGACGGATCTCCATGTTCCCTACTGGTCCTTTTTACAACCGCAGTTTACTGTTGTGATTGGAATTCCATTTTCTATATACTCGCTAAATTGGTGTCTTTTGTTACACTTTTTTCTTGCCTTTATAATTGGTGAAATGTTTTTTGTGCATGCTACGGCCCCTTTTGAGTTGTTGATTTGCATCTGAGCCTTGTCCACCTCCGTCATTTCCCCTCCGACCACTGGGTGGTGCGCTCCCCAGACGTCTCAGCGGATGTGTGGTCCTCTCACACACCGCTGGCCGGAAGTCTCCTTTCGTTCGGCGCTGTTGTGGCCGCTCTGGGCTGCCTGTTGTGGCCCATTAAGAGCGACACTGCGCATGCGCCTCCCTGGAGGCGCGCACAGTTGAGGACCTGACCCGCCCACGTTGCGTATGACGTCATGCGCAGCGTGGCGTCGGGTTGAGGGCCATATCAAGCGGGACTCGATGCCTCATTCAGTCAGGAGTCGGCGTTGTTTGATATGGCGGTCCCACGCAGGTAAGAATTGTGTAGCACATTGTTTTTTTGTCACTTGGTGACAGAACGATTCATTAATTCTTGAATCTTTTTACCCCTCTGACAATGTTTTTAAAGAACTGCTTAATGGCTGGCTTTTCTTGACCCAGCGACAACAGCACATAAACCCAGTATCTGGACTCCATATCGGACTCCGAGTTATCAACCCGTACTTGAAAGGGCCCACTTATCCATCTATTACTTTGCAGGTAAAGCCCCTCCTTTTTTGCTCTTTTGTCTCCCTTTGCCCCCTCTTTTTTCCATTTACTTATTGGAGAGTCACTCTACAGACTCCTAATCATAGGCATACGTTTTTTGCATTTTTCACTTTAACAGTTCATTGCCCTGCGTGTTGGTTCCAACATGGCCGCCAAACCTGAGCCCTCCTGTTTTTAACCCTGTTTTATCCTGACTATACAAACGGGTCTATCATATACATCAAATGAGGTACATATACCAGCCGAATATATAGTTTTCCTTTTACTTTCTTCCATTTTTTTGATGGTGAAGGTTTTTTCAGCCTATATCTTTATCCTGCTTCATATGCCCCTCCACATCCGCGGGTGAGACGTTTTTCTTGGGGAGCGCTTCTATCCAACTGGTCCACGAGTGGGTCTGTCCTTGGTGGTGGTCTCGGATGCATCTCGATACTTTATGGTGGCATGCAACTTATATTTGTTGTTATACATATATGCATTTGATCCAATAACCTATGTTTACTGTTGTTGTATCATACAGGCATTATAGATTGATATATTGATATATTCTCATTCCCCTGAAGAAACGGAGCATTGTTGCCCGTGAAACATGTCGGGACTGGTCTGATGTTCATCATTGGACGCATTCATCCTTATCATTCATTTACAGCCTCATGTTTTATGTATTTGCTTTTTTTGCATTTGTATATGTCAAAATATATATATATGTTGTATCTATGTCACACTGTTGGTCTTTGGTTTTAAAGATGTTATGTCAATAAACTTTTCCAGTTTTTAATTATGTCTTTATTATTTTGAATTATCTGGTACCTTAAAAGTCCCACCAGCCCTCCCATTTCTCTTCCTATTCTTCTTTATCTTACAGTTCTCTGTCTCACCTTTTCCCCATTCTTGTCCCTTCCAGTTCCCCTTTCCAGTTCTTTTTCTTTTATTTTCCCCACCTTGCTTTTCCCATCCCTCTCCTTTCCCCTGCTTCCTTTCTCCCATCTTTTTCTCTCCCTTTTCTTACTTTTTTTTCTTTCTCTCTCTCTTTTTTTCTTTGTACCCCAGCACTTACCTGCACACCTCAGGTTTAGTTGTTGGTTTCACTCTTTGGGATATCTTTCCCAGTATAGATTATATATATATACATATATATACAGTATATATATATATATATATACGTATATATATATACACATATACATATATATATATATATATACACACACACACACATATTATATATATATATATATATATATATACATATATATATATATATATATATATATATATATATATGTATGTATATATATATATATATATATATATATATATATACGTATATATACATATATATATATATATATATACACGTAATTCTTGTGAATGAGCAGCCCAAACCAACTGTATACATTATATATATATATATATATATACGTATATATATATATATATATATATATATATAATATATGTATACATAATATATGTATACATACATATATATATATATATATATATATATATATATATAATATGTATAATAAATGTATACAGTTGGTTTGGGCTGCTCATTCACAAGAATTACATGCTTTCAGCACCTAAAATAATGGTACCGCTTTCAGCACCTAAAATCCAAAAGAATCATACCGCCAGGGAGGTTAAAAAAGTAAAGCAGCAACCTTTGATCCAAAATAAGGAATAATAAGTTGATGTATGAAAAAAATTTAAGCAAATGGCACTGGCAACTCTGCCTTAAAATGCACCTGTGCCCGGACGTTAAACTGGAACTTCACTCTCTCAATCAACACTGATTTATTTTAATCCTTATGCTGTTAGCATTAGAAAATCAATAGGAGAGTATATAATATTTACTTGTTTTAAAAAATTTTTAACTTTTCTTCAGTTACTTTCTGATTTCCAGGCCTAGGTAAATAATGTCATTCATTCCATGAGTCTTCAGGATAGGTTTTCTCAGCTAAACACACCCTCCTGCCTGCATGCCTAAGCTAAGAACAAATGGATTCCAGGAAGTAAATGCTACATGAATAATCTGCCCTTACTCAAGATGGCAATAACCAGATTACAATTATTAATTCTGCACTTTGGATGTAGAGAAAAGAAAAGATAAATAGGTAAAGCTTGTGTAGGAGAATATGTTTAATCTGTGTATCACCTGAGGCCAGTCACTTTACTGTTTTGCTCATGCACCTTCCTTTTTTGCAATTTGACATTTACAATTATGCACTAGACACCTACTGCATGATGGCGAGTGCATCCACATATCTAGGGGGGATCTTCAATGTATATGAGCTATGATCAGTTCTTTCTCTTATGTGGCTGATCTATATGATATGATGGTGTGGAGTATAAGAAGCTAACAGTGGATGCATGGTTAGAAAGGAGGAGAGAAAACATCCCTGCCAGTGGGCAAATCACTATCTGACCCTTTGTGTTTAATTAAGGGGTCAATAATTTCTGGTAAGTGCAGTTGATATCTGAGGTGGAACACATAGGCACCCAAGGTGGAATGTGAAGCGTAGTATATATGTGGAAGATTTGCACAAGCACATAGTACTTTTGAATTTGGGATGACCTGTATTTGGATTCATTAACTTTGCCTTTTTTAATAACAGAAGAGGGCGTCTAAGGATTATACCAGCACGGATCATTTTTTGTTATGAACTTTTTATTGAATTTTTTCTTGATTTATTTGTAATAAGTAATGTGTATGAATTTTATCACTAAGCACTATATTATGTGATTGATTAACACACTTTGTTTGCACAAATGTAGGTTGCATAATTGCACTTAAGTTATATATTTGTTTTATAGTTGAGAAGGTGTTGCAATATATGGTAGAGTTGCACATGAGTAGGGAGAGTGCCGCATATCTTTCAATTTAAAAAAACTCTAGAGCAAGCTATCTGATCTAACTAGCTGCATGTTCCATAAGGGAATTATTTTTCGACAAAGATTCTAAAATCTGGTTTCATTCCGTTTCTAACAGCTTTTTTTTTTTTTTTTACCAGAATCTGCTTTATTAGGCAAGTATTTTCAAACATACAAGGAATTTGTCTTCATTATAAAGTAAGGACAAAGGAGCTGTAATTTCAGGGGCTCTCTTGTAAAATATGAAGATGAATTTCACCACAATGTCTTTAGCTACAGACGTGAGTGAGGGCTTGTTTTAAGGAGCTTTTGATGCTTTTAGAAATATGTAAATACATTTTTTTCTGGGCATAAGTTCACTGAAAACTATTGTCAGCAGTGCTGCCTGCTATATTCTTGTGTTAGCTTTCATTCAGCAGTGTTCATATACAGTAATATTTTCTGACCGCTTCTGAAAGAGTTACTCAAATGAGTAGGTAAGTCTCAGGCACAGAAATCACAAACATCCAGGAAAGTTAGGGCTGGGCCCCCTTAGTAAAAAATCTTGTGGGTGTGCAAAATCATCAGGTATATACAGTATGTGTGGTGGTTAGGCTTTAAAGCCCAACTTTAGCTTATATTTTTTTTTCCAGGTCAATAGACCTCTCATAGGTAAAAAAATAAAATAAAAAATTCAGCTTAGGCAGAAATACCCCCTCCCCTCCCTCTAGCCATGTCCCCTGCAGTGATTGCACAATGCCACTCGATATTCTCAGTCTTCTGGGTTGAATGGTGCCCAGCTTCATTTCCTTTGAGTTCAGTGCCTCATCACCAGTTTTCCCTGCACTCGCAGTATAATGGTGCAGAGAATGGCGCTGATATTCTCATATCTGTTCCGCTCTCAGCATCATTGAGGATCACTAAGTGCTGGGGAAGCGGACCCAGCACATCACAAATCCAGTTGGAAAACAGCAAAAGTGCACTAACAATAACATAGGGATTTTACATGTAGCAATAGGGAATATCCATTTCCAAATGTATAACCCGGCAAGTAAAGCAGTAAAAGAATCGACTGAGGTGTCTCTAATGGGGATGACCCAAACTGGGCTTTACAGTGATATAAAAAAAACTATTCATACCCTTTGAAATTTTCAACATTTTGTCATGTTACAACCAAAAACATAAATGTATTTTATTGGGATTTTATCTGATAGACCAGCACAAAGTAGCACATAATTGTGAAGTGGAAGGAAAATAATAAATGGTTTTCAAAATGTTTTATAAATATTTCAAAAGTGTGGCGTGCATTTGTATTCATTCCCCTTTACTCTGATACCCCTAACTAAAATCTTGTTGCCTTCAGAAGTCACCTAATTAATAAATTACCACCTGTTTGAGTCCACCTGTGTGTAATTTAATCTCCGTTTAAATACAGCTGTTCTGTGAAGCCCTCAGAAGTTTGTTAGAGAACCTTAGTGAACAAACAGCATTATGAAGGCCAAGCAACACACCAGACAAGTCAGGGATTAAGTTGTGGAGAAGTTTAACCACTCCTGGACCGCCCACCGTTTATTCACGTTAAATATCCCAGTAATAACCCTAGTATTTTCTTACACTACCTGCGGTTCGCTTTAACATAAAAGTGGTCCCAGCGGCAGATTTGCCACGGGTTCGCTTTTATGGGCGGCGGGATAGGTGCCCCTTCCCACCGCTTCCCCGTACTTTTCCCTACATACTGGAGCCTTCTGTAGCGGGAAAAAGGATCTGATCCCCTGTGTTGCTGGGTGGGAAGTCGAGTAAGGGTATGATGGCCCCCACTGCCTAGGCAGAAGAAAAGTCCGGCGACGCCTATGGGCAGTTCCACGGGGTATACTCCCTCTCTGCTATAGGTACTCAGTATTTTTCTGCCTAGTTAGAAGTATGGACCTAGTTACTTGCTGGAATCTCTGGTCTTGGCAATTTTTTTTTCTTTTTAGATAGAAATTTTTCTCCTGTTTTTTTTCTGTGAGATCTACAATCAACTGCCGGATTGGGCAATGGGCTGGACAATACAGTAGATCCAGTGGTCACCCCAGTCATGCCAGCGAGCATGCGGACCTCCGCTCCATGCTAGGTTGCCCACAACATAGCCCCACCGAACAGCGGGGTGGCAGGCAAGTTAAATGCCATGCGAAGTCGCATACGACTGGGTCTCGGCCCATGCAGGGTTCATACGGTCATGAAAATCCTGGAAAAGTCATGGGATTTTGATATGACACTTTCCAGGCCTGGAAAAGGTATGGAAAATGAGTAAACCCCACTAAGTTTTGGAAAAGTCATGGAATTTTGTGCAACGATTTAATTTAGAAAATGTCTCCGGACCCCCTGTATTCTGTGGGAGCGGGGGACAGTAAGTGAACTATTTTCTCTGTTTCGGGTTTAGGCAGATTAATCAGCCGCAGCACGCTGCACAGCTGAAGCCTGGTCACCAGCCTCTTCAATATGAATAGACCGTGACAGGTTAGGAACTCTGCGGCGGATTGATCCGCCTAAACCTGAAACCAAGAAATAGTGCACTTACTGTCCCCGCTCCCAGGGGCGTACCAGCGGTGAGGGAGGGGGGGCGCGCACTGGGGGGTGTCAGGCCGCACTGGGGGGTGTCAGGCCGGTGCCTGCTGGGACGCCCGCATCGCCGCACTGGTGGGTGTCAGGCCGGTGTCCGCCGGGCCGCCCGCATCTCCGTGTGAAGAAGGCAGCGGCAGGAAGAAGGTCAGTGAGAGTGTCTGAGCAGCCTTGTTTTGTGTGCTGGATAGGAGGGGGATGGGATGGGACAGCTGCATAGAGATGAATTGAACTTTTCATATTCCTCTTGCTGTCGCTGAATGCTCTCCAGTCCCCCCTCCCCAGTGCTCTCCACCCCCCTGCGACTTCCAACTACCCTGCAATGCTTTCCAAACCCCCCCTCCTAAAAACCTTAATTCTCTCCAGTCCCCCCCCCCCTCCGTGCCATTCAGCTCCTCCAGTGCTCTCTGCTTCCCCTCTGCTCTCCGGCCCCCCTAGTGCTCTTCTATCTTCTATCATGTCCGCAGTTCTTGACCTTCTCTTGTATCATGTCCGCAGTCTCTGACCATCTCTTGTATCATGTCCGCAGTCTCTGACCATCTCTTGTATCATGTCCACAGTCTCTGATCATCTCTTGTATCATGTTTGCAGTCTCTGACCATCTCTTGTTTCATGTCCATAATCTCTGACCATCTCTTGTATCATGTCTGCAGCCTTTGACCATCTTCTGTATCATGTCCACAGCCCCTGACCACCTCCTGTATCATGTCCACAGCCCCACACTTTTTTTCCTAGGACTTGACCCCTGAGTATAGACAAGAGTAAGCGCCGCATTTGTGCATCTGTGCCATCCATACCAGTCCACCTGCACCTCCATCATGACTGTGGCCTGGGCCTAAAGAGTAAGCGACGCATTTTGTGCATCTGACTGTGTCATCCATACCAGTCCGGGTGCACCTCCATCATAACTGCCTGAACTGAAGCTTTATCCCCAAGCAGGAGCGGCCATTAATCTTCTTTCTTCAGTTACAGTATATTGGTCAAATTACAAGTTAACTTTATGGGGGGTAACACAGTTTCAGCTAAAGTTAGTATGTACACAGGGTAGCAATGCCAGGGAAATACAGCTTTAAAATGTATGGCTTCGTGATGAAAAGTATGAGAGGTGGCTGGAGAAAGATCAGGACCCGGGACGTGGTAAATGTACACTGTGTCGTAAAACATTTGACATTTCGAACATGAAAGAGGCAGCGCTGTCTAGCCACGCTAAAGGTGCAACGCACCAGTCTGCAGCTGCGTGCTCGACAGTTTCCAATCCAATCGCTGGCTTTTTCACCCGTGCGCCTGAAGTGACACCGGCTCCCAGCTGCGGCAGCGGTGCTTCCATCTCATCCACTTTAAAACAAGGGACCATTTTGAGTCGCGCTGTATCCAGAAACGAAACCCTTACTGCAGAGGTACTGTACACTACAAAGATTGTCATTTTATTTTAGTAAAAATATGCTGGATGTGACATGGATTTTCTTCTTATTTAACATGTATACATAAACATTTCATGAAACTTTAGGTCATGAATTTTTACATGAAGTCATGGAAAAGTCATGGAATTGTATTGGTAAAAAGGTGTATGAACCCTGCCATGTAACAGCGTTCTTCCTGGCTGACAGCCCCCCCATTTCTATGGAGAGGAGGTTCTGGCTGAAGCAGTGCCTGCCTGGTTCCTGGTATGGTGAGTAGCTGTCCGCCCTCTCCCCTGGATAGTTTTGGGGTGGACGTGGCCTCCTCCTTGGGACAGTCGGACCCCTGGGTTCCCCTCCTTTCTGTCAGGCACCCCCTTTATCTGTCCCCCCATCCTACCTCCCCTCCACTTATGCTGGGGCTGTTTAGGTGGTCTGGTCCACCTCCTGAGGTGGGGGAGGGGCGCTGGGGGTGGGGGGTGCGCCACTAGCGACCGGACGATCGGCTGTGCTGGGGGGGGTTGCACCTAGTGGTGGTGGCTGTTTGCGCCTGTCCTTAATTGCTAGGGATCCCTCCTGGGCGCCCCGTGGTGCCACCCAGGGCCGCATTTTCTTGTAGACTGTGCGCTCAATGCACAGCGGCCATGTTTGTGTAGTCTGGCGGCCATTTTGCAGTGGTTTGCCTTTGAAAATAGGGGTGGCCATGACATTGGAGCCCTGTGGGCGGTGATTTCTGGGGTGGGAGACCCTTCTCATCCCCTGGTGCTGACTCCTGGATCTTTTTGCTTCCAGGGCGCCATGCATGGAGTGCAGATTATCCTGGTGGCTGCAGGTGCCTGTTTCTGCTGGGTGGTGAGTCTGGTGGGGTCCTCTCCCTCTCTGCTGAGGATCGCTTGGTGATTTGTGCCTGGCGACCTGGTAGTGCTGCCAGCGCGGTGGGGGTTGTCCCTTTGCAGTGTTTTGCACTTTGTAGGGTCCCTTTGCTGACTCATGGAGTATTTGGAGCACATCTCCCCACCTGATCCCCTCTCTGAGGCTGCGGGGCCCTCCAGGTCCCAACCATCCATTGATGCACTGACAGCAGTAATAGAGTTCTTTGTGTCTCGGGTGGAGGTGGCTGACGGGCTAGCAAAAAGCTCCCCCACCTTCCCCTGCCTCATCTGATTCGGCCGCCGTGGACGTGGGTCACCCTGTTGGGTCTGCGATCACGCGCCCAAAATCCTCAGATAGTGAGGATGATTCCTCCACATCTGCAACCGCGCATGAAAATGCGCTGGTGGAAACACTAATTGTATCTGTGCATGAGACCTTAAAGATGGAGGCTGCAGCTGCGATGGAGGCGCAGGTTCCCTTTGGCATTTGCAAGCCATCCAGTGCGGCAAAGGTGTTTCCTTTCCCCGCCTATTATAGAATTGTCGATAAAGAGTTGGGACGACCAAAGCGTCCCCTTAGGGTCCCTAAGCGATTTGCTACCCTTTGGTCTCGCCTCTGCTTTTGGGGTCTTCACAAAGTGTTAACCATGGTGCTAGCATTGTTACGCCAATGGGGGATTGTGGTACTGGGCTATTTGGTTGACCTCCTTCTGTGAGCAGAGTCTCCTACTGCTCTGGTGGAAAACCTGGAAATCACCATACAAACTCTGAGAGGGTTCACCTGGATTCTGAATTTTCAGAAGTCTGCTCTGGTTCCATCCACAAAGCTGGACTATCTGGGTCTGACTCTGGACTCAGCCTTAGCCAGAGTGCTACTTCCTCTGGACAAACTCCAGTAATTGCAGGCTGCAATTCGTCTCCTGCTGTCCAGCAGATAATCATCCCTCCGGACTTGCATGCGGGTGCTGGGCCTGATTATGTCTACCTTCGAGGTGGTTCTGTTTGCACAGTTCCATATGAGGTCCCTGCAAAGGGAGATTCTGGCCAAATGGGACAAGACTCCGCAGTCTCTGGACAATCCAATCTGTCTGAGCCGGAGAATGAGGGAGTCCCTGATATGGTGTCTTCGTTCTCCGGCGCATCGGCTGGGCAAATCCTTCCTTCCCTTGTATTAGACAGCGGTCACCATGGATGCCAGCCTGTCCAGCTGGGGAGGCATCCTCGGCAAAAATTCTACTCAGGGGATCTGGACACTGGAATAGTCTTGGAACTATGAGCGATCAGCCTGTGCCTGGACCATTGGACAGACTGTCTTTAGAGATGTCCAGTGCGCATTCAATCGGACAATGCCATGGCCGTGGCTTATGTCATTCACCAGGGGGGAACAAGAAGTGTTTTGGTGGCTTTGGAGGTAGCCTGCATTCTAAGGTGGGCAGGACGGTTTGCTCCAGCCCTCTCCGCAGTACACTATCCCGGGGTGGAAAACTGGCAGGCGGATTACCTCAGTTGGCAGACATTGGACCAAAGGGAGTGGTCCCTTCATCCGGAGTGTTTCATAAGTTGTGTCTCCGGTGGGGCATCCCCAAGGTGGATCTGTTGGCGTTTCGGCTCAACAGAAAGGTGCAGAGGTTTGTTACTCGGTCATGGGATCCTCTGGCGGACACCACAGATGCATTGGTGGTCCCATGGGGTCAGTATCCTCTGATTTATGCTTTCCCCCCTCTCCAGCATCTGCCAAGACTTATACGCAGGATCGAGGCAGAAGGGATTGTGGTCATCTTAGTGGCTCCGGACTGGCCTCTCCAGGCTTGGTACGCCGATCTGGTGCGGCTGGTCGCCGACGTTCCTTGGAAGCTTCCTCTCAGGGAGGATCTGCTGTCCCAAGGGCCAACCTTCTATCCTACTTTACAGTCACTGGTTCCGTCAGGTTGGCTGTTGAATGCCAGGTGCTGATGGATAGAGGTTTGTCTGAGTCGGTGATTCCAAATCTGTTAAAAGATAGGAAATCTACTTCTAGGAAGATCTACCATCGTACATGGAAGTCGTACATTGCGTGGTGTGAGTCTCTTGGGGTTGGGTTCATCCTCGATCTTTCGCAGTGGCTTGGATCTTAACCTTCCTTCAACAGGGGGTTGAGCAGAAACTGGCCTTAAGTACTATCAAGGGTCAGGTGTCTGCTTTATCGGTCTTCTTTCAACAGCCCTTGGCCAATACTTCCTGGTGCATACTTTTGTTCAGGGAGTTAGGCCCTTGGCCCCTCCAGTGCATTCTCCGTTGCCGCCTTGAGACCTCAGTTTGGTGCTCTCATTCCTCCAGTAGCCTCCTTTTGAGAATATTTGGGAGATTCTCCTTATGCTGTCCCAGAAGGTGGCCTTCTTGATGGCTATCACCTCTGCGCAGGGTATTGGAATTGGCGGCGTTATCCTGTCAATCACCTTATTTGGTGGTTCACAGAGATAAGGTGGTTCTTCATCCCTGTCCATCATTCCTTCCAAAGGTTGTCTCTGATTTTCATTTGAATAAAAACATTGTGTTACCTTCCTTGTGTCCCAGGCCAAAACATCCGAAGGAAATTGCTTTGCATGTGGTCCGGGCAATTAGGGTGTACCTGGCAGCTACAGAGTCTTTTAGGAAGTCAGACTAATCATTTGTGCTAACAGATGGGCCTCTGAACGAGTTTTCTGCTTCCTCTGCGACCATTTCCAGATGAATCAGACAGACGGTGATTCAGGCTTATTCCATTAGGGGTCAGGTTCCTCCTTTCCCTGTCAAGGTGCACTCTACTGGGGCACTCAGTGCCTCCTGGGCCTTCTGTCATCAGGCGTCAGTGACGCGGGTTTGCAAGATGGCCTTCTGGTCGTCAGTCACAAAGTTCTATAAAGTGGATGTGTTGACATTTGAGGATGCTTCCTTTTGGCCCCAAGGTTTTTGCAGGCTTCTGTTTAGAGCATCTGGTCCTCTTTGAGGGTGTATTGTTTTTTCAGGTGAGCTCCGGTTGTTTTGGTTGAGCTCCAGTTTACCCGGTCAGCTATAGTTAGCCTTGGGAGTTTTTTTCGCTGTGTTCGTCAATGAACGAAAGAGAAAATGGGATTTTTGACTTGCCATAAAATCAATTTCTCTCATGTTCATTGACGGACACAGCACCCACCCCTCTGTGGAGTTGTAATTCTTCTGACACTGCTTGTAACAAAACGGAGTACCTATAGCAGAGAGAGGGAGTATATTCCATGGGACTGCCCATAGGAGTAGCCAGACTTTTTTTTGCATAGTGTCTTACTCCTGGAGTGGGCAATATAACCCAATGGTTAGCCATTTGCTGACCGCTGCAAGTACATATACTGCAGCGGTCAGCCCCTCCTGGGCAAAATGATGTACCGGTACGTCACTCGCCCACGAGCCAATAGGGGGCAATCGCGCAATGCCGGAGGCGCGCCCCCGCGCATTCACAGGGATCCCCGTACGAGTGACCGGCGGCTCCGATGTCCGCCGGTCACTCGCGATCTCCCGCTGGAGAGGGAGAAAGGCAGGCGGCTGATGTAAACAAAGCCACCTGTCATTCTCCCTGGTGTAACTGTAGAGATCATATGATCCTGCTATTTAGGATCGTGTGTCTCTGTGGTTACATCAAAAGCCACGCCCCTTGACCGTTAGAAGCACGCCCCTAGGGACACGCTTAACCCCTGGATCTCTAATAAAGTTAACCCCTTCCCTGCCAGTGTCATTTTTACAGTAACAGTGCATATGTATAGCACTGATTACTGTAGTAATGTCACTGGTACCCCCAAAAGTGTCAAAAATGTTAGTCAGGGGTCTGATCTGTCCGCCGCAATGTCGCAGTCCCGCAAAAAAAAATCACAGAGCGCCGCCATTACTAGTTAAAAAAAAAAATGACATAAATCTTTCCCGTAGTTAGTAAACGCAATAACTTTTGCGCAAACCAATCAAAATACGCTTATTGCGATTTTTTTTTACCAAAAATGTGTAGCAGAAAATAAATTGGCCTAAAATGTAAAAAAATTTAGATTTTTTACATTTTTTTGGGGGGGAATTTCATATAAAAAAATGTGAAAAATATTGTTATTTTTTCAAAATTGACGCTCTTTTTTTGTTTATAGCGCAAAAAATAAAAATCGCACAGGTGATCAAATACCACCAAAAGAAAGCCCTGTTTGTGGGGAAAAAAAGGACATCAATTTCATTTGGGTACAGCGTTGCGCAATTGTCCGTTAAAGTCACGCAGTGCCAAATCACAAAATAGGCCCTGGTCTTTGAGCAGCCAAAGCCTCCGGGGCTTAAGTGGTTAAGAAGATCAGGAGCTGTGTTCATCAATGAACATCAGAGAAATGGATTTTACAGTAAGTCAAAAATTTTATTTTTTTTCCAAAAGAATTGCTACGCAAATACGGTGTGGGAGCCACATCAAACATGTGGAAGAAGGTGCTCTGGGCAGATAATACTAAAATTTAACTTTAAAAAATTAAAGAAGGTGTGTGGCGCTGCCAATGTACACTTAAAATTCCGTACACATCTCCAAAGGTGTCAAAGTGCAAAACGTATGATAAAACTATTACAAATACAGTGTATGTCTCCCCAATAATTGTTGGAATAAGATAATAAATAAGTGACAGGTGACTGGGTAATAAAACGCTTATAAAGTGCCAAGTTCAACAATACTGTGCTGTGTATATTCTGGGTGATTGAATAAATCAAATGAAATCAATGAATAAATGAAATCAATAGTGAGTGACCCAGTTCAGTGAAAGGTACACTGGAATATTGTGCCAAATCCGAAAACAAATGTGATGACAAAGATGTAAATTCAGACTAGTGATAGCAGTGTTAGGTGTATGGTAATATCACAGC
The DNA here is from genome assembly GCF_965119305.1 of Pelophylax lessonae. NCBI lineage: Eukaryota > Metazoa > Chordata > Amphibia > Anura > Ranidae > Pelophylax > Pelophylax lessonae. The sequence goes on from NC_138770.1 coordinate 287,629,391, forward strand.
CTGTTGTGAATGGGTAATATAAAGATTTTAATAAATAAATCATAAACTAAAATCAGTAGTGACATATAATGGTGATAACAAGGTGAACAACTGTGTTTATCCTTGGGTGTGTCAAATAAATCCGCTAGTAATATCGTATATCGGCAGGGGGCTGTATACAAAACCTTACAGCAGGTATATGGAACAATATAAATCAACCATAGATAAAAATAGCAGCAGTAATCAGAGCTTCAAAGGAGTAAATAGTCCATAAATAACCTAAAAAAAGGAGGGGGTGATCCCACAATTAAAAATAGTCCATAGGTATTTTGTGCAAAAAAGATGACTTCAGTGCAGGTGCTTCTAATTATTGCTTTAAGGGTGCCCGGACTCCGGTGATTACTCTGTGCTCCCTGCACCCTCAGGACCGCACTCACCAGAGTTAGTTACCCCTACAGGGGTATCAAGCCTTGGGTATATAATCTCTGAGTTCCCCTCTGGTCTCCCTGGATGGTGCTATGGATAGGAGTGTTGTCCAATAACCTGCCCGAGTCCTTCGTCACACTATCCTTAGGAATAGGGTATGTATGGGGAATAAAGGCTCACATAGGGTAGTACCGTTTGATAACGCTTTATTAAATTAAAGAAAATGGTACTCACAAACATATAAGAAACAATCGGCAGGTAAAAGCTGTTGCGGTCGCGCACTTCCGGGACGCCGTGCGTTCCACAGACCGGATGTCCTTCGTCACACTATCCTTAGGAATAGGGTATCCACGGGTATGTATGGGGAATAAAGGCTCACATAGGGTAGTACCGTTTGATAACGCTTTATTAAATTAAAAAAAATGGTACTCACAAACATATAAGAAACAATCGGCAGGTAAAAGCTGTTGCGGTCGCGCACTTCGGGGACGCCGTGCGTTCCACAGACCGGATGTGCGTTCCAACCAGGCGGATGTGACGCGATGATGCTCTACGCATTTCGTCAGTGTGACGTCTTCACTCCTATCCATAGCACCATCCAGGGAGACCAGAGGGGGACTCAGAGATTATATACCCAAGGCTTGATACCCCTGTAGGGGTAACTAACTCTGGTGAGTGCGGTCCTGGGGGTGCGGGGAGCACAGAGTGATCACCGGAGTCCGGGCACCCTTAAAGCAATAATTAGAAGCACCTGCACTGAAGTCACCTTTTTTGCACAAAATACCTATGGACTATTTTTAATTGTGGGATCACCCCCTCCTTTTTTTAGGTTATTTATGGACTATTTACTCCTTTGAAGCTCTGATTACTGCTGCTATTTTTATCTATGGTTGATTTATATTGTTCCATATACCTGCTGTAAGGTTTTGTATACAGCCCCCTGCCGATATACGATATTACTAGGGGATTTATTTGACACACCCAAGGATAAACACAGTTGTTCACCTTGTTATCACCATTATATGTCACTACTGATTTTAGTTTATGATTTATTTATTAATATCTTTATATTACCCATTCACAACAGGCTGTAATATTACCATTCAGATATTTATTTGTAAAAAATTTTGAAAACTATTTATCATTTTCCTTCCACTTCACAATTACGTGCAACTTTGTGTTGGTCTGTCAAAAAAAATCTCAATAAAATACATTTACGTTTTTGGTTGTAACATGACGATTAAAATGTGGAAAATTTAAAGGGGGGTGAATACTTTTTCAAGGCACTGTAAGGAGCTCTGCAAAGAAAAGTATCATATATACTTTCATTGTATATCATCCAAATTCTGCTCTCCTTATTAGTTTCTGGGGTAAGTACAAGCACTTACACCCTCAGCCTGAAGTGGATGTTCACCTAGTTTACAGATAATCTAAAGAGGGATTGGAAACAATCACACATTGCACTTCAGACTGACTTTAGAATTGTTCAGTGATTTTTAATGTATGGGAATAAAGTTTGGTTTTTACATTGGCCTGGAGCCCCTTAGCAAAACTTCTAACGTTTTTTTTTATAGTGATGCTGTGTACAGCATGCCTATTTCCAGGGATAAGTCGTTGCTAAAAATTCAGATATTTGACCACATGTTGTTCTGCTGTTCTAGCTTGCTTCTCATGATTTTTCTTTTACAGTACATGTTGTGCCTGGGGCTCTTGTGAAGGAGTGCCAGCTATTTTACTGGTCACAATACCTCACAATAAGCAGGTTTTCGCTCTTCTACAGTCCCACAAATGGGCATACAGGACATCAGCAGTATCTACTCTTGCAGTTAGGCTTTTACATAAAAAAACAGAACTGGAATACAGCACAGAAAGCGTAGCATGGTAAAAAGACATTACTCATTGACCCAATTCTTGTGCAGTGTGTCTACATTATCATGTTCCTACTTAGAGCAAATTCATCAAGCAGCATGAGCTTTCTATTAATGCCAAGGAGAACACACTCTTCCTCAGTGATTTGTGCTGATTAATGTTTTAGCTGTTTTAAAAAGGGTTGATCGGCCAAAATGAAAACTCAAGATGGGCTGTGGACACCAAGAAGCAATTATTGCCGCTAAAAGCATTGCTCTTTTCAAATGCCTAGGCTATTTCATGCACTCTTTTATTGCTGAATCTCTGTAAGTCATAAAGATTAAAAAGTGCATTTGGAAATTGAACAGCCATTATGACAAAGTGTTTGGAGTTGGGGCTTCAGGTGTTTGAGATGACAGATTTAAATTCCAGCTTTTCACTTTCTCCTGGGGATAGAAATGCGCTATTGTTATAGGTAATATACCAGTAGTGTGGTTTTCACTGTGCACAGCAGTCTTGCTCAATGCACCAGCATGAATCCTTAGTCAGGTTCAGTGTAAAAATGACTTCTATATACTATGCAGAGAAGAATTGAAGTTGACTCAAAATTAGATCATCTTTCTTATGGTAAAGTATATATAGACCCTAACAATGAACTTCTCTATGCTCCCTTTTGGTCTGCTAAGTATACAATTGAATATATTTTTATATTATTAATGTTATATCTAGTTATAAAGTGCATAAAGATACCATTTTATTTGTACAGAAATCTTGTGTGCTGGTAAGTTCCTTTTGCTTTCTGCCTGTACACAAGGAGGAGTTATGGAGATGAGGAGGGGGAGGATCTGAGGAGAGGTCTCTTGTATTCTTTGTAATCTACCAAAAATGAAGTAGACCGGGCCGACACCACATGCTTTGGAATACAGAGCCAAAAATACATATTGTTGTCATGACAAAGAGGAAGGTAGGCCAACACTATACATTTGGCATGTTTAAAGGGGGCAATTTGCCTTGTCCAGGTGTTGAACAAAACATCTGGTGTGAACAGGCCCTAAAGCTGGCCAAAGATGGATTGTTTTCCTTCAGCCAGTGAGCATAACAAAACAATTGAACAAACGGATTCCTCCATCCACATGAGCAAAGTGGATGAAGGGCTCTTCCCCTGCTGAGGCATTGTATTTTGACAATGTAACTCTCAACTGCAGCTACTGATCGACAAATGTTTTCCAGTATTCCCTTCAAAAGAAGTCGATCTAACAATTTTACTTCTGTTAAACAGGAATGGCCACATAGGCTGAAATTCAGTCAGTCCCTGCTGAATGGGACAATTCTATCTATGGCCAATTTTCGTCAGCCAATAAAATGAGTTATTTTCATTAAACCAACAGGTTGACCAAAAATAATAAACTGACTCATATCCCCTCTCCACACACTCGAGGTTGGATTGGAGAATCCCTTTGCGCTGGGCTATTGTCTTCTGACAGCGCAGATAATTTACCACCATCAGAATACACTGATATATCCTGCAGCACTGATCGAGCAGGGAAAAACTAACAGGGGTATTTGGTCAGAAGTCAATCTGCCGACCTCAGTGGCCATACATGAATAAAAATTAGCTGGTCCCTACAGAAGCAATTGAATTTCAGTCCATGTATGGTCAGCTTTAGTTTGTGCATGATCTACATTCATGTGTAATTGTATGGCTTCAGGTTTTTTTTACCTCTCACAGTGATCACAGTACTTCCCATGACAATGTTTTTCTCTCCAGAAGGACTGAGGCGTCTTTGTTCAGGCACTATTGATGATGGGTATTCATTTCATGGGCTAAGATGCTTTCTCAGATATGACACTCTCATGTAATACTTGGTGCCTGTGTAGTTTTGGGCTGTGTTCACAAACATTGGACACCGATTAGCAGTTACAATGTTACAGTCTGGTCACTGGGGAAGAGGAGACTAAGGAAATGACAGCATCTGCGATAGCAAAGTCACTTCACTAGAGCTCAGGTATGCAGTGACAGGTGCACAGAGCCTGAGTGAATGAGCCCTTAAAAACACATTGAGCAGATTTTCTGCAAATACTTGTATTTTATATTGCCTGATATAAAATATATTAAAGTAATAATTTAGTCTGGCAGGTGTGATGACTTGCCAACAAAAACAAATTTACTAGCATGTATTTTGCATCCATTGCAAGCTAATTGAGAAGTACAGTATTCCTTTGAAACTTTACCTAGAGTGGAACCCCCCCTATTCATTACAGCCAAGGAAGCTGCCATCTTAACTTCTGTTTAATCTGCAGTTTCCATTAGCATTGCACATGTGTTTTGTTATGACAATAGCCACTTGATGGCTTGACGGTTCAGTTGGGAAACCATTAAATTGATGGGTTTAGTTCCCCTTTAAGTCGGACCAGTTCCAGCTGGATTCTGATTCTCATGGATTTAGCAATTTGTGGTGTTATTACAGAGCTGATGTTATTTTATGTCACCCACCCCACCTTGCTAGCGGTATAGTATTATGACATAGTTAATAAGTGACACAAATGAGACCAAGAGAATACATGGTACTGTCATATCCAGGGTTATCGTTGTGACAGTAGCTGAAAGCTGTTATTTAGATGTTTCGTTACAACATTGAGCTCACTGGCTCCTGTGACGCGGATGTCCGTAGGCAGCATGAATTTGCTGTTGATCGCTTAACCTTTATATGATCAGCTAGAGCAGCGGACCCCTCAGTGTAAGAATGTGCTGTCTTTCCCCCTCTGGCTTATGATACTGACGTAAATGAGGTATCTAGAGCTTCCTGTCATGTCCCTTTATGTCTCCCCCTCTCAGCATAAGTTTCTTCAGCTAGCACAAAAGATTTTGACACTGAATCATTCTCCCCCTGAGGAGTAATGTAGAGATGGTTTCTTCCTGCGTTGTGTGAATGTTTTATGGAAAATCAATGTCTGTCTGAGATCTTGCCGTTTTCAGTTATATCTCACTGCACGGGCATGGCCTCCCAATGATAAAAGACACTACGAATGCATTTTCTTGCAATCTGTGTCATGGAAAAAAAACTGCTACTCTGTAAATGAATAAAGATGCTCATATACATACTGATATGATCATATAATTAATAAATGCAACTAAAATGGTCAAATGGAATAAACATAACAAACTAAAGATCCTCCAGTCCGTTGCTTTTGACTTTTTGATGATAGATCACTTGTATCTAAATCCACCAATGTGTATGGCCACCTTAAAGGGATCCTGTCAGGGGAACATCTGGCAGCTGCTGTTTTTGACTTGTTTTTGATAGAGCACACACCAGGACTTCTTCATTCTTCTGTGCTTCATGATTCATTGACCTAGATAAACAGGATATGTCTAAAGGTTTAATATGCACTTGCTTGCTCCAGGTCAAATACTTACCAAGTAGTGAAAGAGGGGGATATTAATGGTTGACCCGCCTCTTGCACCTTCAAAAAAAGTAATATTAGGTTTCTAACAGGTAAAGCAATCCTGTCCGAATGTGGCTGACCGCAGGGGTCCAGTGCGTCCCTGTTCTCTGTTTCAGGGACGAATCAGGCCCAAATTTTGCCCGAATTCGGACTGGAGACGGAGTCAAAGACGCACATGACTCCTGTGCGATACGCTCCGCGGCCACCCCAGAGATGTGTGAACTGTCTCCATTGAGAGCCGGTAACAATCTCCTGCCATGTGAATTGAATGCGGGGAACCCGCATCAAATTTGCATAAGTGTGAACCCAGCGTAAGTGTTTGAAAGTAAAAGTCATATCTAGAAGCAAATGCCACAAGAGGATTACTATTATTTTTTGGTAATCCAGAAAACTTTCCTTTGTAAAGCTAGATATACACTAGTAGAATTTTGTTTGAATTCTTTTTTTTTTAAGAACTTCAATTCTCTAATCGTTAGTGGGGTGAAATCGACATTCAAAGGAACAGGATGGAAAATCTTTCTCCAAAAATTTTTTTTTTTTTTTTTTTAAGTGTATATCATTTCAGTTGGGTAAATTGCAATCATTCCTAAACTGAATGTTAAAAGCAATGAAAAATTTAATGTACTTTCGAATGATATTTATCCAGTCATCATATGTACAAAGAACATTTGTTGGCAATTCTAGTGTTTAGTCATCCTATGTGTCTCTGGTTACTAAGGGCCTTAGACCAACTGCTATTGCCTGTCTAGTGATCACAGTTAAGTGGCCATTAGGGATTATATTCATGAATAATATTCTTAACCAGTCAATTCATAGGCACCATTTTTTCATTTTGCCTGTTTAACAGTAATTTGTCAGAGTGCCAATTTTGAATTACACTCTGGTCTCACATGGCAATGTGTTATGATTTATAAGGAAGTGTCATGATGTCATCAGCACTTCTGATGAGCCCAGCGACCAGAGTTAAATCAGATAGAGCTGATCCAATTTCCCCCTGCCTTCCCCTGATGTGCCATATTGTGACAATAGTAATTTTTTGCTTGTTGATAATGGCAACCAATATATCACTATTGTATTTTATTATGTCAGGTATTTATATAGTGCCCACATTTTACACAGCACTTTACATATATTGTACATTGACATCAGTTCCTGCCCTCAAAGAGCTTACAATATCCCAACCTTGCATGTGTACATACACATACTAGGGCCAATTTAGACAGGATACACTACATGTATGTCTTTGAGGTGTGGAAGGAAAATCGAAGTGCACAGAGGTGCTACCCTAATATATTATTAGTATGTAAAAAATTGTATTCTGAGGTGCCAGCAAGGTTGGATGATCTGGATGACATTTGCATGTAATGTGTGAGTGCCAAACACTGATGTAAACAAGCGCAATGTCATTCAGAATTTTGTCAATCACAGACATGTGAAAATGTCACTGCTTTACTCGTATCTGTATACGCGGACCTGACTTTGTCTTATGTTAATGTTACATTTACAATTTATGCAAACAGATTACTTTTCCTGTGTGTGTGTCACAATTTAATAGGCAAAGTGGAAAAAAGATAAAGTGATACTAAACTCTGGTTTTTAAAAAAAAAATCTATTTAAGTGTGTATTCTTAACTCAAGAAAATACCTTCTATTGCTCCCAGCCTCCTCCAAATCTCAATTTTTTTTTTTTGCTGCTGTAATTTGACTTTCTATTAGAGGGTAGCTACGTTTGTTCTCCGTCGTCCCACTGTATGTAGAAATGTAGCGACCATTTCTTGCTCGCTCCTGAGATGAACTATAGCAGGGGTTTCCAAACTATGGCCCTCCAGTTGTTCAGGAATTAAAATTTCCCATTAGCCTAGTCATGTCTGTGAATGTCAGAGTTTTACAATACCTCATGGGACGTGTAGTTCCACAACAGCTGGAGGGCCGTAGTTTGGAGATCCCTGGACTATAGGATTTGTAGTGTGCACAGAGCAGTTCACATGACCACAACTAATGTACACTGCTTGTTCCAGATAAATGGAATCGAGGATGTACTATAGGGAAGATTACAAAAGCTATGCAGTTTTGAACAGAGCCACATGCCAGCCCCCCTTCCCAAATTCTGTGGGATTTAAAGGTGGAAAGAGGGGGAAAGGCTTAGAGGCTAAAGTTGATATTTGACATTTACATAAAAAGAAATGGGTTCCAAGGGAAATATAATAGCAGCCATTGCTAACCTCCTCTGGGAAAAACTAGTTAAACTATGTGCTGAGCCAGTGTATTACTGTGACTGGATTCAAAGGTATGAGTGGAAAATTGTGTCCACCCAGCGTATACAAAGCAATGACAGGCTGACAGTTGTCCTGGCTGTGTGCAGGTGTTCACATGTAATCATACATGAAGAAATTGCCTACAGTTAGGGAATGATGCAAGCTGATTTCTCTAAGCATAGGGGCTTCTAACAGCAGAGTTAGAGTTTGTTTACATTAGCTTTGACCTTTAAAGAGCAATCCATGGTGGATCACTCTTAAAGGTCCCCAGAACAGTAAGTGAAGGTAAATATAAGTGGTTACATGAGACTAGACCCTGTGACCGACACTGGATGCAGACAGTGTGCGACATTTTCATGTGGCCATATCACCATCAGAGACTCTGTTTAGCCTCCTCTGAATGCAGAAAACTATCTACTGCTAAACTACCATGTGAATGTAGCCTAAAGGGTACATCATGCTGTGACCTATGGTCTTGCATAAAGCAATGCCAAAGCACAATGTGGGAGATTTACTGGTGCAGCTGTGCATAGTGACCAGTCAGCTTCTTGGTTATATTGTCAAAGCCTAATTGAACAAGTTGAAGTTAGAAGCTGATAGATTACTATTCACATCTTCACCATTTTTATTAAATCTCCCCCAATGTGTAGTTACACAAAGCAGCCAATCTGATTTTGCCTTACAATATTCAGAACAAAGACGATTGCAGACTTGTTGCTATGTGTTAGGGCTCATTCACATCATTTTAGCATGTGGGTTGGTGTCCGTTGTGTACATGTGGTGAGGGATGGTGCTCTGTGAGTATCTTGCGACTGGTGAGTATCTTGCGACGGGTGAGTTTCCTTGAGACTGGTGAGTATCCTTGCGACTAGGGAGTATCTTTGCGACTGGTGAGTATCTTTGCGACTGGTGAGTATCTTTGCGACTGGTGAGTATCTTTGCGACTGGTGAGTATCCTTGCGACTGGTGAGGATCCTTGCGACTGGTGAGTATCTAGTGACTGGTGAGGGTATTAGCGACTGGTGGGTACCCCAGGTTTAGTACCAGGGAAGTTAGAGGTAGTGTAGGTAAGGAAGAGCAGGTCGTTAATATTATCCCCATTGAGTAGTGGGTAATAATGTCCGACAGGATTGGGGATGCCACTCAGTGCACTTCTTGCTGCATGTATGCGTTCCTTGATGAACCAATCGAGGACGAATACTGCTGTGCAAGATGTGAGCGACTTGCTGCTCTGGAAGCCCACATCGTGGATCTACAACCTGGAAAGGAGCTTGGACATTACCCTTTAGGCGCTGGCAGGGGCCAGCATAGAGGAGGAAGGAGTGGAGGAGACGCAAGCAGCAGAGGTACGCAGCTGGGTGACTGTTAGGAATGTTAGTGGGAGGAGTGTCAAGGAGGCCAGTCCTGAGTTGGTACACCCTAACATATTTGCCGAGTTGCAGGTTGAGGGGGATATCAACTCAGGGGTGGCTGAGCTGGAGCATGCACCCTCCCCCAGCTGCCAGGGGAGGGGCGGCTCCAGGGAGAAGGAGGGCCATAACTCAGGAAAGGTTAGACAGGTTGTGGTAGTTGGGGACTCAATTATCAAGAGGACAGAGAGGGCAATCTGTAAGAAAGATCTCGGTAATCGAACAGTATGTTGTTTACCGGGCGCCCGCGTTCGGCACATCGCAGATCTGACAGACAGATTGTTGAGTGGGGCTGGGGATGACCCAGCGGTCATGGTGCATGTGGGCACTAATGACAAAGTAAATGGTAGGTGGAGGATCCTTAAGAACGATTTCAGGGACTTAGGTAATAGATTGAGGAAAAGGACCTCCAAGGTGGTTTTCTCTGAAATACTGCCTGTACCTCGAGCCACACAAGAGAGGCAGAAGGAGATTAGGGAACTTAACAAGTGGCTGAGGAACTGGTGTAGGAGGGAGGGGTTTGGGTTCCTGGAGAACTGAGCTGACTTCTCAGTCGGCTACCAGCTCTTTAGTAAGGATGGGCTGCACCTTAATGGGGACGGTACAGCTCTTTTGGGGAGAAAGATGGCCACCAAGTTGGAGGGGCTTTTAAACTAGGAGATGGGGGGAAGGGGCTCAGAAGTAGAATCAGTCAGGAGGGAGCAAAGGACTGAAGGCAGTTGTAGGGTCAGCAGCGACAGTAGGTCCACAACGTCAATTGGCGGGTCTGTGCGGGAAAACCGCAGACCAAACAGAAATAAACATAACCGCCAATCACGTTTAACTTCCGTAAAACTAAGAGGCATATATATGCTAATGCCAGGAGCCTAGCTAATAAAATGGATGAGTTGGAAATGTTAGTACATGAGGATGACATAGACCTTGTGGGAATAACAGAGACTTGGTTCGACCCCTCACATGACTGGCTGGCCAATATCCAAGGGTATTCGGTGTACCGGAAGGACAGGGTAGGAAAAAGAGGGGGAGGGGTATGTCTCTATGTCAAGAACAATATAAAGGTGATAGAAAGGAGTGACATTACGGATGGGATGAGCATGGATTTAGAATCTGTGTGGGTTGAACTCGATAGGGAAGAAGATAAGGGAAAAGTAGTTGTGGGGGTTTTCTATAGGCCACCTAACCAAGGGGAGGAGGTAGAGCTGGAATTTTTAGCACTAATGGGTAAAGTGGCAAAACTGGGATCAGTCATCATATTGGGGGACTTCAATTATCCCGACATTGACTGGGAAGAGGGGACTGCACACTCACAGAAGGCCCGTCTATTCACGGAAACCTTACAGGACAATTACATGTCACAGTTGGTGGATTCCCCTACCAGAGAAAATGCAGTCCTGGATCTATTGATCAATAATGACCCAGACATAATCTCGGAGGTAGGAGTCCAGGACAACCTGGGCTCTAGCGATCACAGGATGATCACATTTAGTATAAATAACAATATAACAAGGCAAGTGGGGAACATAAGAACCCTAAACTTCAGAAGGGCAAACTTTCCAAAACTGTACTCATTGATGGAAAGGGTAAACTGGGACCAAACCCTGGGATCACTGACCACAGAGGAAAAATGGGAATGCTTTAGGAACATATTAAGCAAATGCATCTTGCAGTGCATTCCTATGGGAAATAAATTTAGAAGAGACAAAGCCAAACCTGGCTGGCTAAACCGTAGCGTTAAAAAACTTATTAGGGGAAAAAAATTGGCCTTCAAGAAATATAAATCAGAGGGCACAGTATCGGCCTTCCAGCAATACAAGGAGGCAAATAAGAAAAGTAAACAAGAAATCAAGATGGCTAAAATCAACTTTGAGAGACAAATAGTGGAGGATAGTAAAAAAAACCCAAAGAAATTCTTTAAATATATCAACAGCAAAAAAACTAGGGCAGAGCATATTGCACACATAATTAACGATGATGGGAGGATGGTTGCAGAGGACACTGAAAAAGCAACCGTGCTAAATGCTTTTTTCTCATCAGTCTTTACACATGAAAAGGAGGGGTACACTGACCATGACTGTATGGTTAGTAGTAATACACAGGACTTGCCACTATGGCTAACAGAGGGTGAAATCAGGGAAAGACTGGATAAACTTAACACAAACAAATCACCAGGTCCGGATGGCGTACATCCGAGAGTACTCAAGGAACTCAGTAAGGTTATATCTAGACCACTGTTCCTAATCTTTGCTGACAGTATTAGGACAGGAGATGTACCAGGGGATTGGAGGAAGGCTAACGTGATTCCGATATTCAAAAAGGGCCAGAGGCATATCCCGGGAAATTATAGGCCTGTCAGTTTGACATCAATAATATGTAAACTTTTGGAGGGGATGATAAGGGACTATATTGTAGAATATGCTAAAGACAACATCATCATCAGCAGTAACCAGCACGGGTTTACAAATGGGTGTTCTTGTCAAACCAATCTCTTAGCATTCTACGAGGAGGTGAGCTGTGAGCTAGATAGGGGCAGACCAGTGGATGTGGTGTACTTGGATTTCGCTAAGGCGTTTGATACAGTTCCCCACAAGCGCTTAATTTATAAAATAAGGTCTGCAGGTATCGACAGCAGGGTTTGCTCTTGGATACAGAACTGGCTAAAAGGCCATGTCCAAAGGATGGTAATAAACAGCGCATACTCAGACTGGTCTGAGGTAGTAAGCGGAGTGCCCCAGGGCTCAGTCCTGGGACCAACCTTGTTCAATTTATTCATAAACAGCATTGAGGACAGGATCAGTAGTTCGTTATCCGTTTTTGCGGATGACACAAAATTGGCCAGGGCAATAACTGCACAGCATGAAGCAGATATCCTACAGAATGACCTGGACAAAATTACGGAGTGGGCAACGACATGGCAAATGAGGTTTAACGTGGAGAAGTGCAAGGTTTTGCACTTGGGGACTAAAAACATAAAAACACAATACACGTTAGGAGGGGAACCCTTGGGGGAATCAAAAATGGAGAAAGATCTGGGAGTCTTGGTTGATGATAGATTAGGCAACAGCATGCAATGTCAAGCGGCAGCTTCCAAAGCCAACAGAATATTAGCATGCATAAAGAAAGGGATGTATTCCAGAGATAAGACTATAATCCTTCCACTTTATAAAACTCTGGTCCGACCGCATCTGGAGTATTCTGTCCAGTTCTGGTTGCCAGTCCTCAGGAGGGATGTGTTGGAGCTGGAGAGAGTCCAGAGAAGGGCAACTAAACTGATTAGGGGGTTGGAGGACCTTAACTATGAAGAGCGGCTGCAATCGCTCAATTTATTTTCCCTGGAGAAGAGACGTCTGAGAGGGGACATGATAGCAATTTATAAATATCTTAATGGGGATCTCAGCTTAGAAAAAAAGCTGTTCATTCGAAGGAATTGCATGAGGACTCGAGGACATACAATGCGATTAGAGGAGAAGCGTTTTAACCTCAGGCAACGAGGAGGGTTCTTTACTGTTAGGGCTACAAGATTGTGGAATTGTCTACCACAACAAGTGGTTTCTGCAGGTAGTATGGAGACTTTCAAAAGACTCTTAGACTTACATCTCAAGGATCAGGACATTAAGGGCTATGTTAGATGATTACAGCCACACACACCTACACAGGTTGAACTGGATGGACTATTGTCTTTATTCAACCTCACCTACTATGTAACTATGTGATTTTAGAACCCAAGGCACTCTTTTTACCTTTTCTCTATCGCTCATTGACAGACGTAGTCCTCGGTGATACAACACCTTCGGGTTATGTTGCCTCCACAGGAGTAGGACTAGACAGGAAATGAAAAATGCTCTGGCCACACCCCAGGGGCAGTCCCCGTATATCCTCTCTCTCTCCGCCACAGCAAATCAGTTTTTTTCTGTCTAGTCAGGAGTAAGGACCTAGATACCTTGCTGGGATCTTCGGTCCTGGCAGGATTTTTTTCTTAGAAAAGAAATTTTTAAGACAGCTTTTTTTCTCCAGTGTTCCTGTGAGATCTTCAAGCAAGAAAGCTGAACTGGGCGACGGGCGGGATGTTGAGATCCAGTGGTCACCCCAGTTCAGCCTACGAGCGCGTGCAGGCCATAGCTCCGCGCTGGGTCGGCCGCGACATAGTCCCACTGGACGGGGACTGACCCTGCGAGTTAAACGTCTCGCTGAAACGCCAAAGACCATGAGTCACGGCGCCCGTATTGGTCGACAGCCCTCCTACCTCGGTGGAGAGGGGTACTGTCAGGAGTTGGCGCCCGCCTGGTTCCGGTATGGTGAGTAGTATGTTCCCCCTTTCCCCCTGACGGGTCTTGTGGTGAACGCGGGCCCCTCTCTGTAATGGTAAGGATGGGTTCCCCTCTATCCTACAACATGTCACAGATCCCCCTAATTGAGTGTGATTTTTGTGTACAAGAAGCCAGGAGGCTTGGTTTGGGAGCTGACAATCTAATTGTAAAAATGTGAAAATGATTGTAGTCAGTGGCAGTACTAGAACTTTACTGTGATAGTATAAGGTATCCTACCTGTCAGTAGCCACAGGGCGATGTCTATACATGTATACTGCATTCCAGATCATTCCTCCAGCTAAGCAGATGCCTCCCGACGGCCACGGACCGCATACGGCCCGCTAGGGTCCGGTACCTCCGACCACGCTGACCACCATGAGGGTGAAGGGTTGTGAGGCCGAGATCCTTCTGCAGACATGCCGCTATTCTGTGCAGGCCGCCGCCATTGTCTGGTAGATCGCACGAGGCCGCCATTTTGGTGTAGCCTCATGTCTCCAGCATGGGGGCGGCCATGTTTTAGGTGACTCAAACACCTCATGGAGCCAGGGGGAGGAGCCGGCAGGCGTGTTAAGGGGCGGAGCCGCCTCTTTTACCCAGGAAATAGGGCCAAAGACTTCCTGTCTGTAACAAGACAAGCACTGAGCAAGCTGATGAAAACTTCTGTGCATCAGGGATGAGCCTTGGGGTCTGTCTCTCTCTCTGTGGGGTCCAAAAAGGCAGGTAACACTGAGGGGCGCTGTTGCGACTGGGGGACACAAAAAAAAAAAAAAAAAGTTTTTTTTTTACTTTGTCATTTTTTGTCTCTGGCAAGTGTCTTGTATAATCATTGACCCTGCCGCATAGGTATCCCCACCTGATCCCCTCAAGGTGGCCGCAGGGCCCTCCAGTACCCCACTTGTTTTTAATGCATTATCGGCAGTTTTGGAGTCTTTGGTATCCCGGGTGGAGGTGGCCTGTCAGGGACGGGGGTCAAGTAGCGACCCCCGCCTACCCCTATTGTTTATCAGATACTTCAGATACGGATTCGGAGCTGGTCAATGCAGTTGCAGGTCCCTCTTAGGGGGCTGTTTTCTCAGGTAATATCTCCTCAGCAGTGAGGAGCACGTTTCTGCCTCCGCCATAGCACAAGAGTGGTGGATGCACTAGTTGTGTCCGTCCGGGAAACCTTTAGTCTTGAGGTTACACCGGCAGAGGTAGCTGAGACTGAGATTCCTTTTTGGTACTTGTTAGCCTACCAAAAGGGCGAAGGATTTTCCTTTACCCAAATGGGGTCGTTTTGAAACGAACCCCTGTTATTTCCAAACGCATGGCTAGGTGCTATCAGTTTGAGGAATTCCTCTTTATAGGATAGACGGTACCACCTGCTGTCTTGCCACAGACTGTTAGGATAAAAAGACCTCGTAACTAACGAGGACCTTCCTTTTCTGCTCATATAGAGTTGTTCGTTCCGCGAGGGCGGGCGATAAGGCGAAACCCTCCAAAGCCCCTTTAGAGGGGTTTCAAAGGGCGCTGGTCGGTTAAACAAAGAGTCTGGCTCAGCCAAGCCTGAAGAATATAGCCTGATGCGCCCCTACCCATCTCTGGGGTGGGAGGGGGATGTCTTCACCGGTTTCTGGAGGACACAGGATCGAGTTTCGATCACTTCCACCGGTGCGATTCTTCCCTTCTAACATTGAACGGTTTCAGGGGTTCTATTCGAACCTATTCACAATGCCCAGGAAAGAGGGCAAGGTGCGTCCAAATCTGGACTTGGGAAGAAATAGAGTCCATCCGTACAGTGGTGGCCTCCCTGCATCAAAGAGATTTCCTGGCGTCCATAGACATATAGGATGCCTATCTTTATATCCCCATCATCGCAGGACATCAGCGTTTTTTTCGCTTTCCCAAAGATCATCCCTGGTTCCCACCAGGAGACTGAACTATCTGGGCCTAAGGTTGGATACATCCTGGGCAAGAGAGTTTCTCCTTGCTGGGAAACTCCAGAAGGTTCAGTCAACGATTCGGATGTTGCTGTCCGTCAATTGGCTGGGACTGATGGTGGCCTTCTTAGAGGCAGTACCGTATACCCAGTCTCATACCCGAATTCTCCTGAAGGAGATTCTTTTTTAATGGAATCAGAATTCTGATTCCCTGGACAATCGGATCCGGTTGAGCGAGCGGACCAGGAAGTCTCCGATGCTCAACCAGGGGAAGTCATTTCTTCCGATAGTATCCAGATTACCAATAAGGGTATCGGAACCGAGAGCGATCAGATTTTGTCTGATTTACTGGATCGAGCAGCTCTAGAGCAGCCCGATTCGGATCCAATCGCATATGGCCTCTTCATCCAGAGGTTTTTCCCTAGCTGTCCCTTCATTGGGACATCCCGGATGTGGATCTGTTGGCACCTTGGCCTAACAGGAAGGTGCGGAGGTTTGTAGCTCGCGCCACGATCCTCTAGCGGACGCAGCAGAAACGCTGATCGCCCCGTGGGGGCAGTATCAGCTACGGCATGCCTTCCATCCTCTCAAGTTGCTGCGGGAACTTCTTCGCAGGATAGAGGTGGAGGGAATTCCAGGTATTCTGGAAATTCCGGATTGACCTCGTCGAGCGTGGTACGCCGACTTGGCGAGGCTAGTCGCGGACGCTCCTTGGAGACTTCCTCTCAGGGAGGATTTGCGGTCTCAGGGACCGATCTTCCATCTTGCTTTACAGTCGCTGGCTTAATGGCCTGGCCATTGAGACCCAGGTACTGAAGGACAAGGGAGTGTCAGCTTCAGTTATTCCTACCTCCAGTTAAAGCAAGGAAAGCGACTTCCAGCACATGGAAGTCTTATATTGCATGGTGTGAATCTATTGGATTTCCCCCACATACCTATTCGGTGACCCGAATTTTGGTCTGTCTGCAACAAGGGGTTGAGCAGAAACTATCCTTGAGCATGATCAAGGGTCAGGTTTTCGGCGTTAGCAATCTTCTTTCAAGAAACCTTTGGCTAATCATTCCTTGGTGCGGAATTTCATCCAGGGGGTGCGACATCTGGCTCCGCCAGTGCGCGCACCCTTACCGCCTGGTATCTTAATTTAGTGTGGTCGATTCTTCAGAAACTTCTCTTTGAAGATATTAGGGAGATTCCCTTGCTTACATTCCCAGAAGGTGGACTTCTTGATGGCCATTACTTCTGTACGCAGGGTGTCAGAACTGGCCGCATTATCCTGTCGTTCCCCAGATCTGGTGGTTCATAGGGATAAGGTGGTTCTTCTTCCGAATCCATCCTTCCTTCCTAAAGTGGTTTTCGTAAGACGGACTCACTTTTTGTGATCACGGATAGCCCTTGAAGGGGGTTGCCTGTGTCTGCCGCGACCATATCTACATGGATCAGTCAGACGGTGGTACAGGCTTATTCTATTAAGGGTCGGAATCCTCCGTTCCCTGTTAGGGCGCACTTCACTCGAGCGCTCAGTACTTCCTGGGCCTTTTGCCATCAGGCGTCAGTGGTCCAGGTATGTAAAGCGGCCACCTGGTCGTCGGTACATATCTTTTACAAAATTTTATAAAATTGATGTGATGGCATCGGCGGATGCCTCATTTGGCCGCAAGGTTTTGCAGGCCGCAATTTGAGGAGACCGGTGGTCTACCTCGAGGGTTTTTTTCTGTTTGAAAATTTTTTTGTTGAGTCTCATCATTAAGGATGAGCATTGTAAACTTCTAGTTGGCACCGGTTGGGCCTTCTAGATTTGGATTTGATTTCCATTTTCCCACCCCTCATTTGTGATACTGCTCTGGGACTTCCCGAAGGTGCTGTATCACCGAGGACTACGTCTGTCAATGAGCGATAGAGAAAAATGGATTTTTGTAAAATCTTACCGTAAAATCCTTTTCTCTTAGCTCATTGACAGACGTAGTACCCGCCCCTCTGTTTTTGAGTTGGGTTGGGTTAAATTCTCTAAGCACTGCTTTTGTGACATAACTGATTTGCTGTGGCGGAGAGAGAGAGGATATACCCTTGGGGACTGCCCCTGGGGTGTGGCCAGAGCATTTTTCATTTCCTGTCTAGTCCTACTCCTGTGGAGGCAACATAACCCGAAGGTGCTGTATCACCGAGGACTACGTCTGTCAATGAGCTAAGAGAAAAGGATTTTACGGTAAGATTTTACAAAAATCCATTTTTTTTTTTCTATGTTATTAACTGCAATTTTACTGCTACAGGGTGGCACCTCTGCACCGGATGATGTGTATGTATATAATATATATATATGTATATATACATATATATGTGATCCAGCTCTTGCGGGTAGGGAGCATGCATACACAGTGGGAGCCCAGCCACGGGTACTGTGCACTTGATGTCCGCCTACACCTGCCAATCATCCAGAAGAAAGGCAGAATGGTGGACTGCCTGTGTAAACGGAAGGGAAAGCATGGATCCTGTACAAAGCAAGGACTAAAATCCATGTCTTCCCCTAGTAAAAGCACCTCCCACAGTTTTGCAAAAGGCAAGTTAGTCACACAGTTAACCCTTTGATTGCCCCTGATGTTTAGCCCTTTCCAGCCAGTGTCATTCATACAGTGACTGTGCATATTTTTTGCGCTGTTCATCAAAAAGTCAGAATGCCCGCTGTAATATCGTAGTCCCACTATAAGTCGCTGATTACTAGTAAAAAAAATCAATAAATAAAAATATCCCAGTCATAGTCAAATAAAAAAATCCCATTGTAGACACTGTAACTCGAGCAAACCAATCAATGTAGGCTTATTGGGTTTTGTTTTACCAAAAATATGTAGCAGAATACATATTGGCCTAAATTTATGAAGAAATTCGATTTTTTTCTATTTGATAGGTTGTATACCAGAATGTAATTGTCGTTTTTATTTTTTTTGTAGTGCAAAAAATAAAATACGCAGAGGTAATCAAATGCCAAAAAAGAAAGCTCTAATTGTGGGGGAAAAAAGGATATACATTTTATTTGGGTACAGAGTCGTTTGTCCGCGCAATTGTCAGTCAAATTAAAGCAATGCTGTATTGCAAAAAATAGCCTGGTCATAAGGGGGGGGTAAATTTTCCTGAGGTCAAGTGGTTAAAATGTCCCAAAGTGATCAGTTGTGCTGTGTATAAATGCAGCATTGTGGTATTAGCAGGGCTCATAGATAAATAGGAAGGCTGACCACAGGTCAGCCTGAATTTGTAGGAGGAGTCTCACTCCATAAATACCTGCACTCAACCCTCTCATCTCGTCAACATTACCTTTCACGTTACTGGTTCCGCCCTTTAGGACGCCAACACTGCCACGAGGTTTCCTACACCGCCATAGTCTGCACGACTCTTCTACAGAAATAATGAATTTCTCTATCGTTCATTGACAGATGCAGCTTCGTATCTTCTTGACCATTGGGTTATGCTGCCCCCTACAGGAGTACGACACTAGGCAGGAAAAAGCTTTACCACGGCTATGGGGCTGTCCCTGCAGGCATAACCCCACACATTCTGCTACAGCCCTCAGTTTGTTTCTGCCTAGTTTAGGAGTAGGACCTAGTTCCCTGCTGGGACTTTGGTCTTAGCTGTTAATTTTTGGGAACTTTTTTGTAATTTATTCTTTTAGTAGAGTTCCGGGAGAATTACAAGCAACAGCCGGCAGGGTTTCGGACTGGATATTCTAGATCCTTAGGGTCTCCCAGCCTGGCCAGCGAGTGTGAGCAGGTTATAGTCCAGCACTAGGCCTCACAACGACAGAGCCCCCTTGGACGGGGACGAGCCCGCAAGTGGACCATCTCGCTGGGATGCAAATGACCTGGAATGCCCTGAGTCGCAGCGTATACTTTGGCTGGCAGCACCCCCACCCCGGGTGGGCGGTAGTCTGCTCGGAGCGGCGGCCACCTGATATCGTGGTATGGTGAGTAAGTGTCCCCAATTCTCTGGTGGACGTGGGCCCCTCCATGGAAAAGTTGGACCCTCAGGTATTCCTCAGTTCCCCTGGCCACCTCGGGTATACCAGGCCTCCCTCAGCTGTTCCCCTCCCATAACAGATTCCTACCTTTGGGGGTCGGATATATTGTGGGCGCTGCGGCGGTTCTGCAGGGGGGGGCATTTTTTCTGGTTGGTTCCCCTCTTGGGGACCATCCAATGCCTTTGTCTGTTGCCCCCCCTTTCCCCCGGGGGTTCTGGAGACCGCATGGCGCGCCGTGGGGGCCACCATTGTGCTGTAGACTTTGCTCTGCATTAGAATGTTAGAATATCTTCATTGTAATGCATGGGCAGCCATTTTCTTAAATTTCCCCAAAGGAATGCATGGGGCGGCCATTTTCTTGAAGTCCACGGTGCTGGACAGCAAAGGCAGACACTAGATACTCTAAGCACGACCCAGGTGCTTTTCATTTCCTGTATCAGATCATTCTATCTGCTGTACAGGTCGTTCCTACGAGCCCCCTGATCTGTTTGATAACGTTTTTTGGGGTACCCCTCAAAAAACTACCTTTTGTGGTAATTTCCCTCACATGCACTGCTGACAGACTGTGTTAGGCTGAGACTTGCTGTACTGCTAGTGCAGCGGTGCAAACGCATTTTTGCGACTTTTTTAAAGTGACACTGCATCTTTAAATTTCAGTGTAGATGGAGTCCCAGGACAAAATTTCACCTACACACCCCCTCAGTGTGGCTGCGGAACCCTTTAAGTCGCAGCCCCTGTCGGCTTTTACAGCAGTTTTGGAAAGCCTGGTGTCAAAAGTGGATTTAGTGTTAAAAAGTAACGCTAGCCGTAAGCACCTTTTGCCTTTGCCTCCCTCTGATGTATCTTCAGATTCTGAGGCAGATGTGGCCGCCACAGACACTCCCCACCTTGGGGGTTATGTGTCGTCGCATTCTGATGGCGAAGAGGACATGTCCTCATCAGCCGCTGCGCAGGAAAGCGAATTGGCGGAAGCAATTTCCAGACTGAATACGTCTACTGTGGTCCTGGTGGAAGAATACCTGGCCTTTAGGGACCCCGTTGATAGACGGATTGAGTCTCTGTCCCGGCTTTTACATGTGTTAGTGGGCTCAATATTGAAACCAATTTTTGTGACCACCCTGGTCGCAGACCGTCACTGAATTGGTGAAGTTACTTTAAGGTGTCTTGGAAACGGAACAGCTCTCCTCAGGACTGATTGAGCTCATGGATCAAATGGCTCAAGCCCTGCTGTATATATGTGATGCGTAGCTGGATGGGGCTCCCTTGGTGGCCAGAGTGTCAACTATGGGGATTCCTATTAGATGCATGGTGTGGTTAAAGAGCCGTTTCTGGGGTGGGGGGACATTTTCGCTTCCTTCCGGAACCGTGGACTTCCTTGATTCAGGACAAATGGGTCCATGAATTGATCCGATTGGGTTACAAGATCAGATTTCAGGCTTGACCGTCGGACAGGTTCCTCCTGTCCAATTTACGCCTATCTCCAGACCGGTTAAGGGATCTACGAGAGGCGGTACAAGATCTGCCGTTGCAAAGGGTGTGTGCGCCGGTTCATTCTTGGGAACGTTTTCAGGGATTCTTTTCAAACCTGTTCACTGTGCCCAGGGAAAGAGGCATAGTGCGTCCAATCCTGAATCTCGAGGCTCTGAATCGCTTTGTGCGGGTACAGCAGTTTTGAATGGGGTCCATACGCACAGTAGTGGCGCCTCTACTCCAGGGAGACCTTTAGGCCTCCATAGATATAGGACGCATATCTACACATCCCTTTGTGCACAGGTCATCAGCGTTTTCTTCACTTCATTGCAGAAGAAGAGCATTAGGGTCTTCACCGATGTGTTGGCTCCGGGGTTGGCATTATTGCGACAACGGGGGATTACGGTACTGGGGTACATGGATGATCTCCTCCTAAGAGCGGTATCACATTCAGCCCTGTTGGGCGACTTGACATTTACTGTGCAGACTCTGCTAGAGTTCTGTTGGAACTTCAATTCCAAAAAATCTCTCTTGATACCATCCTTAAGTCTGGATTATCTGGGCCTAACTCTGGACTCCGCTTTGGCGAGGGTTGTCCTCCCCCCGGGCAAGCTATAAAAGTTGCAGGGGGTGATTTGTTTGCTGTTACCAGCAAAATGTCCTCTCTGCTGACTTGCATGCGGGCCTTGGATCTGATGGTGTTAACATTCGAGGCGGTTCCTTTTGCTCAGCTCGAGACTCTTACAAGGCAAAGTCCTTGGACGTTTTTATTCGGTTGAATCACAACATAAGAACTGCCCTGTTATGGTGGCTTCATTAGTTAGCACTACGCCAGGGCAAGTCCTTCCTTCCACTATATTGGGCTGTAGTAACCACAGATGCCAGCCTGTCAGGCTGGGGAGGAGTGCTGGGGAAGCTCGGTGTCCAGGGGTCCTGCACGTTAGAAGAGTCAACAGTCCAGTCAGAATTCAATCGGACAATGCCAAGACCGTGGCCTACATCTTTCCTCAAGGGGGCACCAAGAGCGTCTTGGTGGCCCGGGAGGTGGCCAAGCACCTGTAGTGGGCAGAGAAGTTTGTCCCAGCCCTTTCTGCTGTACAATCTGGTAAGGCTGGTCGTCAATGCTCCTTGGAGACTTCCTTTCAGGTAAGATCTGCTGTCTCAAGGGGCGATCTTATGTCCTGCTTTACAGTAGCTGGCCTTAACTGCATGGCTGTTAAAAGCCCGGTATTGAAGGATGGCTCCTCTGAGGAGATCCCTGTTATTCTATGGGATCCTAATAGGGTTTTATCTGTTTTTTTCAAAAACCTTCCTTTTGAGTACATCAGAGAGATTCCTCTGCTTACATTGACACAGAAGGTTGCCTTTTTGGGTGGCTACTGCTTCTGATCCGCAGAGTGTCGGAATTGGCGGCGTTGTCCTGCTGCTCACCTTATTTAGTGGTCCACAGAGATAAGGTGGTACTTAAACCTAATCAGTCTTTGCTTTCTATGGTGGCTCCTGATTTTCATTTGAATGTAGTCATTGTGTTGCCTTCACTCTGTCCCAAGCCCGAGCATCCCAAGAAAGTAGTTTTGCATTCTTTGGATGTGGTTCAGGCAATTAGGGTTTACCTGGCCTCTACTGAGACTTTCAGAAAATCAGACGCTTTCCTTGTCCTTACTGATGGACCTTTTAAAGGATGGCTGCGTTTGCTGTGACCATATCCAGGTGGATCTGGCAGACGGTAGTTTGGGCTTATTCACTGATGGGTCAGGTTTCTCCTTTCCCTTTGACGATGCATTCTACTCGGGCGCTGAGTGCCTCTTCACCATCAGGCATCAGTGATAAAAGTTTGCAAGGCGGCCACTTGGTCACAAAATTCTACAAGGTGGATGTGTTGGCATCTTTGGATGCCTCTTTTGGCCTCAAGGTTTTGCAGGCTGCTGTCTAAAGAGGACTTTTTTCTCTCTGAGGGTGTATGTTTTTTCTAGGTGAGCTCCAGTTGTTCCTGGTTGAGCTCCTTGTTACCTGGTTGGCTATATCTAGCCTTGGGAAATTGCATTCTTCTTTGCATTATTTTTTCCCTCCCCCTCATGCTAATACTGCTTTGGGACATCCCAATAGTCAAGAAGATATGAAGCTGCGTCTGTCAATGAATGATAGAGAAAACTGGATTTTTTAACTTACCGTAAAATCTTTTTCTCTGAAGTTCATTGACAGACGCAGCATCCCGCCCCTCTAATTATAAGTGGAATGGGGTTGTTGTTATCTAAACACTGCTTGCAAGGAAACTGAGGGCTGTAGCAGAGTGTGTGTGGGGTTATGCCTGCGGGGACAGCCCCATAGGCGGCATGGTAAAGCTTTTTCCTACCTAGTATCCTACTCCTGTAGGGGGCAGCATAACCCAATGGTCAAGAAGATATGAAGCTGCGTCTGTCAATGAACTTCAGAGAAAAGGATTTTACGCAAGTTCAAAAATCCAGTTTTTCCCTGAATTGGGCACTGGTTTGGCCACGATTTTTTCACAGGTTACTATTATCAGATTGCTTCATTCCTGATACACTTGCTTTCACTTGTTTAGTTTCAGCATCAGTATGTTATGAAAAATATTGTGCTTTTTGCAAAAATATTTCTTCTCATCCGCCTTTTCATGCTATCCGTTCATATGATTCAAATGTTCTACACACAGTATCGTTTAGCCTAATACAATTACCGTTGCTTCCTTTACTTTCTAGCTTCAGCCTCCCTTAACTCTTTACTAAACGTTTATCAAATTACGAATACGTCAGTATTTTCATATGATTTATTTTTTGTTACTTACCATATTCATGCATAATATTTAGCATCTGCATCTCACTTATCTTTTACTTTGGTTATATCCGTAGCTGCTGTGCTATTGGTTCAATTTTGATACGTTCCTCAGTACATACAATTAACACCTTGTGACTTGTCATGTTGTAACATATTTAAGGTACTTTTTGTTAAATATCCAGCGGCAGTTACTCTTGCTTAAACTGTATATTTGTCATACTTCACATATATTGTCTGGTTGATTAGACACTTGCACTGTGGGTAGATCTTGCTACTTAACCTAGGGCCCAGGTAACATATTGACGGGGCAGTGGTTTTATTTTGTTTGTTTCCCATAGTTCTTGCTTCTACATAATCACAGGACTTACAAGTCTGAGTTTTGGTGCAGTCGATACAGGTGGGTATTTCCTCAACCCTTATAGTCACACACTATATTGTATTAAAAACTTTTGCTTCTTATCACATATATGTCAGTTTTGTTGTACATACATCAGTTATCCTGTTGCTTACGGCGTTACACCACTACAGTTGTCACCCATCACTCTTACGGGTACCTGCGGGATTGAGATGTTTGTTGTTTAATTGACTTGTTGGTGACAAGTCTCCTCATCCATTAACACAAATGTCATACGTTTACGACATATCGTAACACTCATACCTTTTACCTGACACGTTTTTAGGTAACTAAGGCCTGTATTTTATATTGTTAATTTACCTGGTACGCCTCAGGTAACTTGGCCTCTATCACACTCAAGGACTGACACGCTTTCAGTCCTGTGCCACTTGAGTTTTCCTTTGCTAATTGACCCAGTATCACCATGTCCGCTCGCGGGACCACATAACTCACTCTTGTACACTTTGGAAAAAAAAAATAACTTTTCAAATATATATATGTATATTTAAAATAAATTTGTTCTTAATTACATAGGTCATGTCACAGGCTTCAGACATAGAAGAATCTGCCTCCATCCCACCATTTCCTGCCAGGGGATCAGAACATAGTAGCACGCCCTCTCTGAGATCCTGGACCATCCCTAAGCTCAAGACCAAGCTGCAGCGCAGGGGTATCTCGTACCCAGCTTCGGCTTGTAAAGCTGAACTTTTCAGACTATTATTCCCCAGTACACCAAGCCCCAACGCTGAGCAAGTACCTTACGCACAGTCGCCACATCCCTCTCACAAATTCACACTACCCTTAGCTGATTGGAGACCTCCTTGCTTGAGTTATGAGCCAGGGTAGATGCATTGGAAAGCCGCCCAACCCTGACCCCTGAGGCACCCTCCATTTCTGGGATACCAGCAGTTTCCAAGACACCCACTGTCTCAACCCCCTGTGCCATTAGCCTCAGGTAAGGGCGCTAGTACCCTCTCTCACCACAGCTCATTTCATACCAGTAAAAATAAAGAAGGATATTTTAGATGGAAAAGATGTCAATTTGGCCTCCCTTTTAATATCTGCCCTTGATATAGCCAACAAGAAATCATACGCTTGTGATGATGTCTCCGTGGTGGTTCAGACCAGGAACCACAGGCTAAACCGTAAGCTATCCATCCCAGACTTTGTCCTTGTATTTAGTGGTTTTATGGATGTAATCTGCTCCGTAAACCTACATAGGAGGGAAGAGCTTGACCTCTACCTTTACGTGATAGTGGAGTTGGGTCAGAAATAAGGCGGGTCGGCCTTTTATGACTACCATCACTCCTTTTCCGCCAAGGCTGCCGCTATTCTGGCCCAGCACCAGGTAGTTACAGATTGGAGCAACGTAGACACAGATTTATTTTGCCGGCATTTTCTTGGACTTAGGTCACCAGTTTGTGCGATTTTCCAGTCATCCACACACGCCACCTACTGGTGCCCCAATGTGGAACCCCCATCCTACCAGGCACATCCAGAGCATCCACAGGTTTACTCCCGACCCCAGCTCATATAGCACAACTAGATAAGCTAGGGCACCCAATTCAGTTTTTAGATAAGACACAGATTTGCAACAATTTCAATCAAGCCACGTGCATTTTGCAGTGGTTTGCCATTGAAAATAGCAGCGGCCATGATAGTGGAGCCCTGGGGGCGATGATTTCAGTGGTGGGAGCCCCTCCTCATCCCCTGTTGACTGCAGGTGCCTGTTTCTGCTAAGTGGTGAGTCTGGTGGGTTCTCTCCCTCTCTGCTGAGGATCACTTGGTTCTTTGTGCCTGGCGACCAGGGGGTGCTGCCAGCGTGGTGGGGGTTGTCCCTTTGTGGTGTTTTACACTTTTTGTGGGGTCCCCCTGGTGACTTATGGAGTCTTTGGAGCACATGTCCCTACCTGATCCTCTCTCTGAGGCTGTGGGGCCCTCCAGGTCCCATCCATCCATCGATGTACTGTAATGGTCCTGAAGTCCTTTGTGTCCCGGGTGGAGGTGGCTTTCCGGCGATGGACTAGCAAAAAGTGCCCCCTGTCTCATCAGATCCTTAATCTGATTCGGCCGCCACTGACGTGGGTCACCTTGCTGGGTCTGCGACCACGCCCCCGGAATCCTCAGATGGTGAGGATGATTCCTCCACATCTGCAACCGCGCATGAAAAGGCGCTGGTGGAAACACTGATTGTATCTGTACGTGAGACCTTGAAGATGGAGAACGCAACTGACAGGAAGGTGGAGGCTGCGGCCCGCAACATGTACACTCCTGCTGGTTCAGCACTGAGATCGGTATTCACCATTGCCATGGTGTCGCAAACTCTGACCAAGTAGGCTAAGCTTTTACACTGTGACCTGGAGGGAGAACAGCTCCCGCCTGCCTTTGCGGAGCTGGCAGGTTACCTGGTTCAGGGGCTGCAGTTTATCTGTGATGCCTCTTTGGGTGCGGCTTCGCTAGGGGCTCGGCTTTCTGTTTCGGCAGTGGTCCTTCGTCATGTCCTTTGGCCTAAATGCTGGTCTGCGGACCAGACTTCTAAAAAGGCCTTGACTGATTTCTCCTTTCAAGGGAATTGACTGTTTGGGGCTACCCTGGATGACATCATTAAAGGTTTCACAGGGGGAAAGAGTACTTTTCTTCCGCAGGCTACTAAGGGCGAGGAACCTCGTATTAGACGTGGACCCTCCTTCTTGGCTCATAAGAAGTATTTTCGGCCTTCAGGGTCGACTGACAAGGGCTCAAAGCCTTTCAGGGCCTTCTCTGGAGGATCCAAATGAACCTGGTCTGGCAAGCGGAGAGCAGGCTTCTCCAGATCTGTGGACAAGGCTCCTTCAGCATGAAGGTGCACCCTCACCAATATCAGAGATGGGGGGTCATCTGCATTGGTTTCCAGACCCGTGGACCTCCCTGAAACAAGACAAGTCATTCTGTCTGGCTACAAGATCGAATTTCACTCTTGTCCCCCGGCAAGGTTCTTTCCTTCCAACTTGCACTTGTCCCCGGACCGCTTACACTGTCTGTTTAGGGCAGTACAAGACCTCGGTTCTTCAAGGGGTTATTGTCAAGGTTCCGACTTCTGAATTTTTTCAGGGTTTTTACTTAAACCTGTTTACAGTTCCCAGGAAGGAAGGTGCATTCAATCCTGGACCTCAAGGTGGTGAACTTCTTTGTGCGGGTGTAGAAGTTCAGGATGGAGTCTATTCGCACGATGGGGGTATTCCAGCATCAGGGGGATTTTCTTGCCCTTATCGACATCAAGGATGCTTACCTTCACATTCCAATATGTGCTGGTAATCAGCGCTTCCTCCACTTTGCCGTGGGAGAGGAGCATTATCAGTTTGTGGCGTTACCCTTTGGTCTCGCCTCTGCTCCTTGGGTCTTTACAAAAGTGTTAGCCATGGTGCTAGCATTGTTACACCAACGGGTAAACGCGGTACTGAGCTACTTGGACGACCTCCTTCTTGGATCGGAGTCCTCCACTGCTCTGGTGGAAAACCTCAAAATCACCATACAAACTTTGGGAGTCCAGTTGGATTCTGAATTTTCAGAAGTCTGCTCTGGTTCCATCCACAAAGCTGGACTATCTGGGTCCGACTCTGGAATCCGGCCTTAGCCAGAGTGATCCTTCCTCTGAACAAACTCCAAAAATTGCAAGCTGCAATTCGTCTACTGCTGTCCAGCAGATGGTCATCCCTCTTGACTTGCATGCGGATGCTGGGCCTGATGGTGTCTACCTTCGTTGCGGTTCCGTTTGCACAGTTCCATACGAGGTCCCGACAAAGGGACATTCTGGCCAAATGGGACAAGACTCCACCGTCTCTGCACTGCTCATGGTATCTGGACACTGGTAGAGTCCAGACTACTGATCAATGTCTTTGAACTTCAAGCGATCAGACTGTGCCTGGACCATTGGATGAATCGTCTTCAGGGATGTCCAGTGCCCATTCAAATCGGACAATGCCACGACTGTGGCTTATGTCAATCACCAAGGGGCACAAGAAGTGTCCTAGCAGCTCTGGAGGTAGCCGACATTCTAAGGTAGGCAGAACAGTTCGTTCCAGCCCTCTCCACTGCACACATTCCCAGGGTGGAAAACTGGCAGGCGGATTACCTCAGTCAAAAGGTGTTGGACCAGGGGGAGTGGTCCCTTCATCCGAAGGTGTTTCATCAGTTGTGTCTCAGGTGGGACATCCCCGAGGTAGATCTGTTGGCGCCTCGGCTCAACAGAAAGGTGCAGAGGTTTGTGGCTCCGTCACGGGATCCTCTGGTGGACACCACAGACATGCTGCTGTCTGCTCTGCTGTCCCAAGGACCAATCTTCCTTTACAGACGCTGGCTTTGACGACTTGGCTGTTGAACGTCAGGTGCTGATGGATAAAGGTTGATTCAGTGATTCCAATGCTGTTAAAAGCTAGGAAATCTACTTCTAGGATGATCTATCATCATACGTGGAAGACGTACGAGTCTCTTGAGTTTCCTTCTTGCTCCTTTTTGGTGGCTCAGATCTTGACCTTCCTTCAACAGGGAGTTGAACAGAAATTGGCCTTGAGTACCATCAAGGGCCAGGTATCGGCTTTGGCGGTCTTCTTCCAATGACCCTTGGCCACACATCCCCTCGTGCGTACCTTTCTTCAGGGTGTTGGTTCCTCAAGTGCCACCTTGGGGCCTCAATTTGGTGCTTTCAGTCCTCCAGAAGCCTCCCTTTGAGAATCTTTGGGAGATTCCCTTGCTTACACTGTCTCAGAAGATGTTTTTTTGGTGGCTACCACCTCTACACGCAGGGTGTCAGAACTGGCTGCATTATCCTGTTGTTCACCTTACTTGGGGACTCACAGAGAAAGGGTGGTTCTTCGCCCCTGTCCATTGTTCCTCCCAAAGGTTGTCTCTGATTTTCATTTGAATGAAGACATTGTGTTGCCTTCCCTGTGTCCCAGGCTAAAGTATCTAAAGGAAATTGCCTTGCATGCCTTGGATGTGGTCCGGACAATTAGGGTGTACCTGGCAGCTACGGGGTCTTTTAGGAAGTCAGACTCACTATTTGTGCTCACGGATGGGCCTCAGAAGGGGTTGCCTGCTTCCTCTGTTACCATTTCTAGATGGATCAGACAGACGGTTATACAGGCCTTTTCCATCAGGGGTCAGGTTTCTCCTTTCCCTGTCAAGGCGCACTCTACTCGGGCACTTAGTGCCTACTGGGCCTTTCGTCATCAGGCGTCAGTGACACAGGTTTACAAGACATCGGTGCACACTTTCACAAAGTTCTATAAAGTGGATGTGTTGGCATCAGCAGATGCTTTTTTTGGCCGCAAGGTTTTACAGGCTGCTGTTTAGAGGACTTGATCCTCTTTGAGGGTTTTTTTTTTTTTTTTTTCAGGTGGGCTCCAGTTGTTTTGGTTGAGTTCCCGATGTCTGGTTGGCTAATGTTTAGCTTTAGGAATTGTTTTGCTGTTCCCACCCCTCATGTTTAACACTGCTTTGGGACGTCCCAATGGTTATGAAGATCAGGAGCTATGTCCGTCAATGAACCAAAGAGAAAATGGGATTTTTGACTTACCGTAAAATCCATTTCTCTGATGTTCATTGACAGACACAGCACCCACCCCTCTGTGGAGTTGTAATTCTTCTGACACTGCTTGTAACAAGACTGTACCTATAGCAGAGAGAGGGAGTATACCCCCTGGGACTGCCCATAGGATAGCCAGATTCTTTTTTCTGCCTATTGTCCTACTCCAGTAGGGGCAGTATAACCCAATGGTTATGAAGATTAGGAGCTGTGTCCGTCAATGAACATCAGAGAAATTGATTTTACGGTAAGTTAAAAATCCAGTTTTCTGCACTTAACATCCCAATGGCAGCTAAGAAAGTTGAGGGCCCAGTTACTGCATCCACCCTTCTGGGGATTACATACAGGCTAGTCTGCCTGCGAACAAATTAGCCAGAACTAGATACCATATCCATGCGTTTATAATCTCTCAAGCCTGTACCAGGAAGGAACTGCAATCACTGCTGGGTATGCTAAATTTTGCTATGAGGATTATTCCCCAATGTAGGTGCTTAATTTCTAGGTTGCTAGCATTGATACCCACGGTCCCCCGACTCTGATTCTCAGATCAAACTAGATCCTGCGGCCTTATCCAATTTACACATGTGGGACGAATATCTTCGGCATTGGAACGGCATTGTCATGTACATTCCTGCAGTGTCAGTGTCATCTCCCCAAGTTATTACCGATGTTGCAGCTACCAAAGGGTATGCAGCAATTTTTGGCACTCACTGGTTAGCAGGACCGTGGCCAGACAAAAGTGGCAATCCAAATGGTTTGCACAAACGTCATCACTTTTTGAAATCTACCCTATATTTTCCGCAGCACAGGTGTGGGATCACCAATGAACCGATAACATGGTAGTTTTCTCCACAGACAATCAGGCCACCTCCGAAATCATTAACAAAGGTAGTTCCAGTTTATTACTTATGTCCTTCGTACACATGTTCATTTGGCTGTCCCTCCAATACAAATTCCATTTTCGCTGCAAATTCACCAACAGTGTAGATAATACAGCCGCGGATGCTTTATCACAATTAAATTATCTACTGTTTCTAAAGGCCTTGAAGCCCTTAGTCTCGCCAAACCAAACAAAAAAATCTGGAATAAGGCGAAATACTTACAGCATTCTACCGGGTATACGAAGTACAGTCCGATCTGGAACAATAACAATTATCCAGAGATAGCGAAATTGGTGCGTGGCATTCGATGGAAGAGGTAGGGGATAGTATGGATGTCCCAGATCTTTCGAGATGGAGTCCTGATACCTTTTGCACCCCTGCAAGCTGAATACTCTCTACCTGATCATATGCAGTTTTACTACTTGCAATCAAAACATGCAGTCAGGGCGCAGGGGGAAATGCAGGAATGGCGGCTGTCTCCTACTCCTATATTTAATCTTATACAACTGACAGACAGCTCTAAAGGCTTTATATCTCAATGTTACATTATGTTAATATCGGAATTTCATAAAGGCCACCCTAGTAAAGCGACTTTGGGGTGGGAGAATGCTTTTAGGCTAATATCAACTGAGCAATGGAAAGAAGCATATCAGGTGGTGGGTACTTGCTTTTTAAACGCAGCACAGAAGTTGTCACAGCTTTATACTCTTTTACGTGCTCACTATACTCCCATGAAGCTGAGCAAGATGGGATATGGTACAGAGCCACACTGTCCTAGGTGCAAAAGAGACAATGGGGACTTGATCCATCTGCTATGGAAGTGTCCCAAACTCCACCTGTACTGGGACCAAATCATAAATACACTAAACATAATATTTCAGGGGGCGTGGCCGGCTACCGATGTGAGAGCAACGCGGCTCCGGATCTCTCTCCTGCTTGCCCTGATCCTTACTAGATCCTGGTGGACCCCGGTCCCATACTCACCTCAAAAGGACATATTTGCACTCCTGGTCCCTCTGTGCATTGGCGGCCATGGTGAAGATCGGTCATCCCGGTCCAGAGGCGCCTGGATTTCACCCTCCGGCCTTCCAAGATGCCACGGAGCTCGAGCCATCCAGCTGCGGCTGCACGATCCTCACAGATGTCTGCCTCCCTCTCCCAGAGTAGTGCTGCAGGGGATGTTGTCTCTTCTGGATCCTCTTCTTCCAAGCTGCAGGAGGCCGTGAGTACCTTTGTCCCTCCTCCCCTGAGCTCCCCTGCTGCTTCAGAGCTGGCTGTGGATGTGGATAGGCCTGAACCCACCCTAACTGCTATCATGGATGCCATCCATCTCTGTCAGGCCTCTCTCACTACACAGATAGACTCTGTGAGGATGGACTTGTCGTTCCTGAAACAGGATGTCCATAATCTCCACCATAGGGTGGGCAATGCAGAACAACGCATTAGCGACCTGGAGGATGCCCACCGCCCCTTGCAGGCCACTGTGACCGATTTACAGAGGGGTTAGGCAGCCACGACTGACAAGATCACTGATATGGAGAATCGCCTCCGACGCAATAACCTGCGCTTTCTAGGGTTCCCCGAGGGATCGGAGGGAAAGACCCCTGAATCATTCATGGAGAAATGGCTTCTTGACACCTTTGGGAAGGAGGTTTTTTCCCCTTTATTTGCCATTGAGCGGGCACACAGGGTGCCACTACGCCCCCTACCACCAGGGGCGCCACCTCGTCCTCTTCTCATCAAGCTTTAACATTTTCGTGACAGGGAGGCTGTGCTTCGTGCCTCCAGGGATAAAGGTCATGTCCACTATAACAACAATGTCATCTCCATCTTCCCTGACTTTTCTGCAGCTACTCAGAAGCAGAGGGCCTCCTTTATGGCAGTTAAAATGCGGCTGCGGGATTTACAGTTGCCATATAGTATGCTTTATCCTGCCCGCCTGCGGATCATTTCTCAAGGCAAGGCTCACTTCTTCCAGGATCCTCGGGAAGCTGCACAGTGGGTGGACTCCTTGGGCCGTGGGTCTCCTTCCCGCCAAGACCGTCGATCTCCTCCTAGATTAATGACTTTTTGTTTGGTGACCATGCTGCTGGGCCCTGGGCTTGTCCCGGGTGTTCTTCGGACCCCCTCTTGCCAATCTTTTTGGACAGATGAGTATCCTTTTGCTTGGGGTCGGGGACCTTTTTTTCAGTATTTCTTCCTGATGGATGGGCATTTTTGGGATGGGGGCTCCCCCCCTTATCCCCTTTCTTTATTGTTGTCTTCTTTTGTCTGCTACAGGACGAGCAGATCCACGTTTCCCTGCATTTGACTTTTTTGTTGTTATGGGGTGCAAAGCTCTCAACTGTTGGGGCCTGAGGGCCGGGTGGGTTAGGGTGGGGGGGGGAGGGGTTTGTTACTGTTACCTTCCTCAGCCTGCGGGACTCAAGGGATTTTCTTTTTCTTTTGGTTTTCTTGTTTTTTTGCACTACTATGTCTTCCAGGACTTGCACATTATGCCTTTTTTGATTATTGATCTCATGTTTCTTCCTCTTGTCATACAGCCCTTGTCCTTTTATTTTGCTGCTATGGTTATCATTGTGTCTCATGCATATTGCCTCTTCTTAGTTTATCCTAGATGATTGTACTGCTTTGGCACTCGGGGGGTTGCCTTTCTTTTGGCTGACCTTCAGGGTGCCAACGTTGATTTTCCCTGCACTTTTATGTCTACTCTTCGTATAGACTCATGGAACCTCAGGGGGCTTAACGCTTAGGTGAAGCGCTCTTTGGTGTTTGAATATTTAAAACGACATAGTCCTCACATTGTCTTGTTGCAGGAGACGCATCTCCAGGGGTCCAAGGTTATGGCCCTAAAAAGGGCGCACGTGGCATATGCACTGCACTCTACGTACTCCCTCCTATGCCCGTGGCACGTCCATTTTGATTGCCAAATCCGCCCTTGTTACTATTAAGCAACTCAAAACTGACCCTTCGGGGTGCTTTATCATTCTGATTTTTGAATTTCTAGGCAAACCTTATACTTTAGTGAATGTCTATGTCCCTCCGCCGTTTACTAAGTCATTCTTTGACCGAGTTTTGGGTTTGGTTTTGGAAATGGCGACCAAAAAAAAAAAAGACCTCTTCTTATGGTGGGTGACTTTAATACGGTCCTCGACAATGCTCTTGACTGGTCTGGAGTTGTCTCTTCCCAACCTACCCCCTTATGCTCTTATTTGGATAAACTGGACCTCTTGGACGCCTGGAGGTGGAAACATGGAGGGATTACTGAATACTCTTGTTACTCGAGCTCACACAATACTTTGTCTCGGATTGACCTCTGTTTGCTCTCTCGGGAACTGCTGGGTCTACTTTCGGGGATCAGGTATATCCCCGGGCGGTGTCTGACCATTCCCCTCTGATGGTGGACCTTGCTTTGGGGTCACCTCCTAACTACAAACTTTGGAGGCTGAGCCCCTTGTGGCTGGCGGACCCCGCGGTGACCGATCAGGGACTGACGGAGTTGAATTTCTACTGGGCACTCAATGGATTCGGACTTGCTGATTTGGGATGCCTTCAATGCTACAATGTGGGACACCTTCTCGTCTGCCATAGGCAATGCTCGGAATGTTCGGCAGACCAAGTTGGTCGACGCCGAACCGGCATTGCATGCGGCTGAACGGCAATATTCCGACGACCCCACCCCTCAAAATCACGCCTCCTGGCGGTCCAGAGCCCGTGATTTAGATCTCATTCTTGTTGAGCGCACCCAAAAAAATCTTTTATATCAGAATCAAAGAATTTTTGAACTAGGGGATAAAAACAGTCGCCTTTTGGCCTACCTAGCTAGACCAGATTTTCAGCCTTGTGTCATTCCCCCGAGTTACCACTCAAGCCGGTGCCATTGTGGAACAAACTCCTGATATTCTTCATAGCTTTGTTGCTTTTTACTCCTCTTTATATAAAACCCAAGCTCATTATACTATTGTTGAACTTGATGATTTTCTATACGATATTACTTTGCCCGCATTGTCGGTCGATTGATCTCGCTTTTTAGATTCACCCTTGACAACGGATGAGATTGACGCGG
The DNA here is from genome assembly GCF_965119305.1 of Pelophylax lessonae. Lineage (NCBI taxonomy): Eukaryota > Metazoa > Chordata > Amphibia > Anura > Ranidae > Pelophylax > Pelophylax lessonae. The sequence continues at coordinate 287,664,147 of NC_138770.1, forward strand.
CCCTAGGTACGTTCGCTCACAAGAAGACGCCTGGCTTGGATGGTTTCCCCATCGAATGGTACCTTCATTATAGAGAGTTGTTGGTCCCTCATTTATTAACTGTGTTTACTTGTGCCCTGAAGGAAGGACGTCTGCCGCCCTCTATGACGGAGGCCCTTATTGTGCTCATCCCGAAGCCACGCAAAGACCCTCTCCTCTGTGAATCATACCGTCCGATATCGCTTATTAATACTGATGTGAAGATTTTGGCCAAGGTCCTTGCGAGGCGTTTGAATATGGTTGTCACGGACTTGGTAGGGGTGGACCAGTCGGGCTTTATTCCTGGCCATTCCACCTCAATCAACTTGCGTAGACTCTTTACTAACCTTCAGACGACTCATGCTTTTGTGGGGTCCAGGGTTGTGGTGGCCTTGGACACCCACAAAGCTTTTGACTCCGTGGAATGGCCTTACCTATTGGAGGTATTGGCGAAATTTGGTTTTGGGCCGGGATTCATTAATTGGGTGAGGCTTCTCTACTATCTCCTTTGCGCTCGTATCAGATTGAATAACTTTGTGTCGAACTCCTTCCCTATCTTCCGGGGTACCAGGCAGGGTTGCCCGCTATCCCCATTATTGTTCGCCCTGGCTATTGAGCCCTTGGCTGCGCAGATCCGTCAGTGTATGCAAGTACTTTTACCATACACTGTCACTAGATAGACAGCTAGATGGAGAGATAGATATACAGATAGATATACAGATATATGGAGAGATAGATATACAGATAGATGGAGAGATAGATATACAGATAGATGGAGATATAGATGGAGATATAGATATAGATAGATAGAGAAGGAGATATAGATAGATAGATAGAAATACATACACGGGCATAGCAGCATATATATATAGATGCACAGGCATAGCAGCCCACATTACATTATTATATAGCCATCAAGCAGTGTCTAGCCTACCTGGTGATGACTGGTCCTGGCGCTCCGATCCGATGGCCTGGTCATTAAGGGGGCAAATCCTTGCGGCCCAGAAGTGGTTAAACCTGCAGGAGGAGCGGTGTTTTTATTTGTACATTACTTTACTATTGCTTTAGGCCTGGTTCACATGTATGCAGGTTAGCGGTTCACATGTATGTGGGTTGGCGGTTCACATGTATGCGGGTTAGCGGTTCACATGTATGTGGGTTGGCGGCCCATATTTGCACAGGGATAGGGATAGCAGCCCATTTATTTGAATGGGGTTGGGCTGCTATGCCTGCGTTTTCAGCTGAAAAAAGCTGCATGCAGAATTTTAAAAAATGCAGTGGCGGTGAACCCCATCCTGCTTTTGCACCATGCGACTTACTTGCAGTTCCTGCACAAACTGTTTTTAAATGCTGGGCCCATGTATTTAAAAATGCAGAAAGCTTGCCAGAGCAGGAACTGCAGGTAAGTCGCATGGTGCAGAAGTAGGATGGATTTAAAGGCCACTGCATTTTTTTTAAAATGCTGCATGCACCTTTTTTCTGCGTAAAATGAGGGCATAGCAGCCCATTCAAATCAATGGGCTACTATGCCTGTGCAAATGTGGGCCGCCAACCCGCATACATGTGAACCGCCAACCCCCATACATGTGAACCGCCAACCCGCATATATGTGAACTAGGCCTAAAGCATGTGAAAAGTAATTTACAAATAAAAACACCGCTCCTCCTGCAGGTTTAACCACTTCTGGGCCGCAAGGATTTAGCCCCTAATGACCAGGCCATCGGATCAGAGCGCCAGGACCAGTCATCACCAGGTAGGCCAGACACTGCTTGATGGCTTATTTTAGGCCTGGTTCACAGAGTCTGTACTGACTGACTACGTATATAATTATGTGCAAAAGTGAACCAAAGTCCCTAAATTCAGCCATGAAATTGAAGTGAGTTAGAAATTTAATAATTTAAGTTTAATAATTGAATACCGTATACCGTGACAAAACCCTAATCAATTAATCGCAGCATGGAAATCTGATATCGTCACATGCCTAGTTATGGCATTTGACCTGCGGAGAAGCCCTATGTGTTTGTGGGCTTCTTCTCTTTTATACTGTACTGCCTCTTTTGTTTTGTTTTGTTGTGTTTTGTTTGTTCAATAAAAATACCTTTACAGTCGGTTCACACTAAGGCGGCACGACTCCTTACTACTTCGGGGGCGACTTGTGCATTACCATGCACCACGACTTCGGAGCGACTTGCAGGGACTTCACATAATGGAAGTCTATGCAAGTCGCTCCGAGGTCGCCCCGAAGTAGTACAGGACCCTTTTTCTAAGTCGGAGCGACTTGTGTCGCTCCTATTAGAACGGGTCCTGTAGCGGTCAATGGACCGCGAGGGAGCGCGACTTGTCAGGCTGACAAGTCGTCTGACAAGTCGCGGCAGTGTGGACCAGCTCTAAAAAAAACCCATAATATTTAAAGTAAAAATCCCAATAAACCCTAAATTTTGTCTACTGAACATCCTATAATGTGTTTCTAGAGGAGGAGCACCCTCTATAACACATTCTAGGATGTCGGAAGGGCTCTTTTTACATACTCAGAAGTTTATTCTAGTAATGTGGAAACCTGCCAATCCCCCGACACATACAGTAAATCATGGGTGTTAGCCATGGGAAATGCACTACTTTTAGAACATCATATCTACACAAGATGTAACTGTCAGGGTAAATTTGAAAAGCTGTGGGGCGTATGGTTGGATACCCCTGGACTTAGTCCACAGGAACTGGTACTTCAAAGATTGTTGGTATGCCCGAATAAACCATAGAAAATGAAGATATGTCTTTAACAGTAGCATTACAATAGCTGCACTTCTTGTGGATTATTGGTTGGGTTGAACTACAACAGTATAATTTCTGATATATATGTAATGGCCTGACCGTATATAGATACCAATATTTGTATGGCTTCTATGCCCACAAATGCAACCCAAAAAAAAGGGAGGATTGCCAATGTACTGAAACTGTATTTTATTGTACTAGACATTAAGCCCGTTAAATTAAATTAAGTCTCTGCGCTCCAAGTCCCAACGGCTGTCCGTGGGGCACATGCGCAGTAGCGCAATCTCACGGACACAGGGACTTGACGCAGAGACACTCCGCGGCAAACTGTGGGTGTGGCCAATTGCTTAGCAGTGGGAGGGGCTTAAGGGATAGGGTAAACAAAACCCAGACTTCCTAGTACTCATAAAATATGCTTTGATTGCTCAGCCTACCTTAAAGAAGAACTTCAAAAAAATAGTCAGAGACTGCATAGCAACCAGCAACTGTTGAGACAATGAAGACTTTGGTGAGAAGTATATAATGTACATTATTGTGTATATAGTGAAGGAGAGTGTAATGTACAAAATGCAGGAGACAGGAGTATGTACTGTACAGAATGCAGGAGACAGGAGTATGTAATGTACAGAATGCAGGAGACAGGAGTGTGTAATGTACAGAATGCCGGAGACAGGAGTGTGTAATGTACAGAATGCCGGAGACAGGAGTATGTAATGTACAGAGTACATGGGACAGGAGTATGTAATGTACAGAGTACATGGGACAGGAGTGTGTAATGTACAGAATGCAGGAGACAGGAGTATGTAGTGTACAGAGTACATGAGACAGGAGTATGTAGTGTACAGAGTACATGAGACAGGAGTATGTAATGTACAGAGTACATGAGACAGGAGTGTGTAATGTACAGAATGCCGGAGACAGGAGTGTGTAATGTACAGAATGCCGGAGACAGGAGTATGTAATGTACAGAATGCAGGAGACAGGAGTATGTAATGTACAGAGTACACGGGACAGGAGTGTGTAATGTACAGAGTACATGGGACAGGAGTGTGTAATGTACAAAATGCAGGGTTCGGACTCTGCACAATCCACCCCCCAGCTCTATCCACACCAAATGCCCATCCCAGCTCCATCCACCCCCCTGGCTAAATACCTCTCCCAGCTACATCCCTCCCCCAGCTCTATTAACCCAAAATGCCCACCCCAGCTCCACACATCCCCCCTGGTCCATCCACCCCCCAGCTACATCCACCCCAAATGCCCACCCTAGCTCCATACACCCCCCGGCTAAATCCCTCCCCCAGGTCCATCAATCCCCCCAGGTCCATCCACCCCCTAGCTCCAAACACCCCCCCCAGCTACATCCACCCCAAATGCCCACCCAAGCTCCATACACCCCCCCCAGCTAAATCCCTCCCCCAGGTCCATCCATCCCCCCAGCTCCATACACCCCCCAGCTACATCCACCCCAGCTCCATACACCCCCCCTGGCTAAATACCTCCCCCAGGTCCATCCATCCCCCCAGGTCCATCCATCCCCCCAGGACCATTCACCCCAGCTCCATACAACCCCCCCTCGGCTAAATCCCTCCCCCAGGTCCATCCATCCCCCCAGCTCCATCCATCCCCCCAGCTCCATACAACCCCCCCTCGGCTAAATTTCTCCCCCAGGTCCATCCATCCCCCCAGCTACATCTACCCCAGCTCCATACAACCCCCCCCGGCTAAATCCCTCCCCCAGGTCCATCCATCGCCCCAGGTCCATCCATCCCCCCCCCCAGGTCCATACAACTCCCCGACTAAATCCCTCCCCCAGGTCCATCCACCCCCCAGGTCTATCCAGCCCAGCTCCATACAACCCCCCGGCTAAATGATCCCTCCCACAGGTCCATCCATCCCCCCCTAGCTACATCCATCCCAGCTCCATACAACCCCCCCAGCTACATCCACCCCAGCTCCATACAACCCCCCCCCTGGACAAATCCCTCCCCCAGGTCCATCCATCCACCCCCCTAGCTACATTCACCCTCTTCCCATTCTTGAAATGTCAGACCTCAGATCAGAGGACCGTTATGGCAGGCAGCTCCCTCCCCGATTCCTCCTCTGTGTACAGGAAAACACAGGAAGGAGGAGGGGCGGGCTCAGTGCACTCTCTCTCTCTCTCTGCATGTTACAGGCAGCTGAGAAGAGAGAGCGGCTTCTATATTGCTCACGGCGGTGCGGCTTGGTTCAGCCTCTTCCTTCCATAACGGAGCCGCGCTCTTCTCCGACAGGACCGCCACCGAGGTGGAGTACTTCTTCCCGCTGGATGATGGAGTAGGCGCCAATCCTGAGGAGGAAGTGAAGAAGGCGGGGATCTGCTCCTGTGTAACACGCCCACCCAGCGCCAGCCGGCCGCCCTAAGTCTCTCTGCGTCCCAACGGCTGTCCGTGGGGCCCATGCGCAGTAGCGCAATCCCACGGACACAGGGAAAGTGGACGCAGAGACACTTGCATTTTTTAAATATAGAAGATTGTTACATTAAGGGTTTTAAACAATAAAAATTATCCAGTGTTTTTCCAGCAGGTTCCAGACGCAGACGCCTTTGCCACTCCGGCCCCGCACTACTCACTGTTATGGATTAGATGCTCACTGGGCCTGTGCGGTTGCATTGATCGACAAGTCGCTATCAGCCAACTCAAGAAAGACGTACAGTAGGGCTTGGAATACTTTCCAGTCTCAATATCCCAGTCTAAATTACTGCAACTTTAAATACCTGCTGGCTTTCGTAGCCTACTGCCACTCCCAGCTTAAGCTTTCTTACAACACCATAAAGACATATTTGGCAGGAATTCAGCACTTTGCATGCTGATAGGCCCTCTGTTTTTTGGCACATCCCATTAAGGCCATATTTAAATGGATTTCAGAAGAATAGTCCCCCTGCTTTGGCCAGCAGGCTCCCTATTACCGGGCATATATGTTGCAACATGTCCGATATGCTTTCCAGGTCCTGGTCCTCAGGGCAGCCTTCTATGGGTTCTTAAGACCAGGTGAATTTACATTTACAGGTACTAAGTCCCATATTCTCCTGATTAAACAGTTAATCAGATACCCCAACCATTTCCGGTTGCGCCTAGACATCTGGAAGACACAGCAGACTTGAGCCGGCACCGATATTATGTTTTTTGAAACCCAGCAGACTGGAGCCGGCACCGATATTATGTTTTTTGAGACCCATACTGCTTGGTGCCCGGTAGCAGTCCTAGACCAACTTATGGCGCAGTTGGCAGACAAACCCAAGAATAGCCTGCTTCTACCATTCCCAAGTACACCGCTTACTACAACACAATTAATTAAACATTGCCACATCCTTCTAGTGAACCTAGGCTTAGACCCTAAGTTATACTCTGGCCATTCCTTCAGAATAGGAGCTGCTTCGGCAGCCTCTCGCCAAGGCGTTACCGTTCACATCATTAAGACTTTAGGTAATTGGAATTCATCCTGTTACTCCAGGTACTGTATATCCCGGATCCACACATTGAGATGTCTCACGCATTTTCACACTTGGCTGACTAGTCTGTTATATAAACTGTTCAATAAACCCCTTTTTCTTTCATCCTACTGTCTTTATTTTTGCCCTCTTTTAGGCCTACTGTCCATGTGACCACAGCACACACCAGATCACTATTCCCCTCTCCCTCCCTTACCTCCCTGGACTTTTTTTAAGAGACTCCCAAGTACAAATATTGTTTTCTCTGTGCCCTTGCATTGAGCCTGCATTGATCATTGCAGAGATAGTGTGAATGATCCCTTGCTGCACCTTGTACAGTTGTATTTGCCTTATTTAGAGACGTTGAAGTTACAGAGGTTCAGGCCCATCACAGCTATTCTGTATCAAAATGTCAGTTTTACAAGTGTATACTTTCCATGGGTCTGTCATCCCAAGTATGGATAGTCATGAAATAAAGAATCCATCACAAAACAGACTGTTATTGTATCCTGAAGATGTTCAGCAGCTTAATGTGATACAGTTCAGTTTATATTGTGCACTGTTCAACCTGGATTCCAGTAGACAGATTGCTGCCCCTGACGTAGAAATTGCTGTGTTCCCAGAACAGGCAGTAAATCCTGAGATTCTGTGTCTTGGATGGCTTTATGACTGTGTCCTCTTCATCTGATCATTCTGTCTGCCTCAGGAAACACTCTCACTGTGCATTCTAATTAAGCCTTGCTTTAAAGTGATGCTGAACATCATTTTAAGATCATACAGAAATGTCTACCTAACAGTTAAATGCTTTCTGTTAAACTGTGCGCAGTCCCCTGGGGTGTATTTCAGACGGCTTTACACATCATAGAGCCCCCTAACTGGAGTACATAAAAGCCATCTATAAACACGCACAGCAATGAAGAGCGCTTTGTACATCAGAACAAAACTGCTTCCACAGTTACTTTATATGTTAGACATTTCTTCTTTTTCAGAATTACGTCAAGCAACGGTCTACAGCCACTCCAAAATGACCCCTTTATAAATAGGGGCATATTTTGTTAGTATATATTTTAAAATTGAAAGTATTTTAGTAGCCATTATATGTAAATAGAATAGTTATGTTCTGTAGCACTGATGCATTTCTAAAGCATGTTCTATAGAACATTGCACCACCCACATCAGTCCCTCTGCATGATACCTTACAGTGAAATTTTCCTACTCACAATCAGAAAGTGTTGCTTTCCAAAAGGAATGGTTTTATATCCAGTTTGGATGCAATTGATTTCCTTTTGGCCCCATGCACACTGGCTGATTAGCCCTGGTGCATGAGGCTCTGGCATTTAGGTGCCGCTGGCAGTTTGTCAAACTGTGTTAGGATCCATTCACACCTCTGCATTTTGTAGCTTGAAGCTCAAAGCTCCAAAACGCTGGAGGAGAAAAAAATCAATTATTCTCTATGAAGTTGGTTCACATCTCCACTGCAAGTCGCCTGAAGCCAAATGCCTAAAGCTTAAAAAAAGTTCTGGAGATTTTTTGTAGCTTAAATTGGGCAGATTTGTGCATTTTTGGCACATTTTTTTTCACAAAGAATTAAATGGAAATGCAGGATTTGTGCATTTTTGTGCACATTTGCATGCTTTTGCGTGATTTTCTGCTCAAATAGAAAAATGTAAAAACAAGAGTAATAATATACAGTGGTTTGAAAAAGTATTCATACCCCTTAACATTTTATACTCTATGTCATGTTACAACCAAAAACGTAAGTATATTTTATTGGGATTTTATGTGATAGACCAACACAAAGTGGCACATAATTGTGAAGTTGAAAGAAAATTATAAATGGTTTTCAAAATATTTTACAAATAAATATCTGAAAAGTGTGGCATGCATTTGTATTCAGCCCCCTTATTTTGATACCCCTAACTAAAATCTAGTGGAACCAATTGCCTTCAGAAGTCATCTAATTAGTAAATAGAATCCACCTGTGTGTAACTTAATCTCAGTATAAATACAGCTGTTCTGTGAAGCCCTCAGAGATTTTGTTAGAGAACCTAGGTGAACAAACAGCATCATGAATGCCAAGGAACACACCAGACGGGTCAGGGATAAAAAATATCCCAAGCTTTGAACATCTCACAGAACCCTGTTCAATCCATCATCCGAAAATGGAAAGAGTATGGCACAACTTCAAACCTACCAAGACATGGCCGTCCACCTAAACTGACAGGCCGGGCAAGTAGCGCAATTTTAAAGAAGCAGCCAAGAGGCCCATGATAACTCTGGAGGAGCTGCAGAGATCCACAGCTCAGGTGGGAGAATCTGTCCACAGGAAAACTGTTAGTCGTGCACTCCACAAATCCGGCCTTTATGGAAGAGAGGCAAGAAGAAAGCCATTGTTGAAATTAAGCCATAAGAAGTCCTGTTTGCTGTTTGCGAGAAGCCATGTGGGGGACACAGCAAACATGTGGAAGAAGGTGCTCTGGTCAGATGAGACCAAAATCGTACTTTTTGGCCTAAAAACAAAACGTTGTGTGGCAGAAAACTAACACTGCACATCACCCTGAACACACCATCCCCACCATGAAACGTGATGTCAGCATCATGTTGTGGGGATGCTTTTCTTTAGCAGGGACAGGGAAGCAGGTTAGAGTTGATGGGAAGATGGATGGAGCCAAATACAGGGCAATTCGTTTTAGAAGAAAACCTGTTAGAGGCTGCAAAAGACTTTAGACTGGAGCAGAGGTTCACCTTCCAGCAGGACAACGATCCTAAGCATACAGCCAGAGCTACAATGTAATGGTTTAGAAAGCATATTAATGTGTTAGAATGGTCCAGTCAAAGTCCAGACCTAAATCCAATTGAGAATCTGTGGCAAGACTTGAAAATTGCTGTTCACAGATGCTCTTTATCTAATGTGACAGAGCTTGAGCTATTTTGCAAAGAAGAATGGGGCAAAAAGTTTGCTCTCTAGATGTACAAAGCTGGTAGAGACATCCCCAAAAAGACTTGCAGCTGTAAGTGCAGCAAAAGTTGGTTCAACAAAGTATTAACACAGAGGGGCTGAATACAAATGCACACCACACTTTTCAGATATTTATTTGAAAAAAATGTTGAAAACCATTTACCATTTTACTTCCACTTCACAATTATTATTATTACTGTGTGTTGGCCTATCACATAAAATCCCAATAAAATGAATTTCCATTTTTGGTTGTAACATGACAAAGTGTGGAAAATTTCAAGGGATAAGACATTTTTTTCAAGGCACTGTAAGGGCTCAGAAAGGAGGAGTTGGTGTGGTGATGTGTGGCTTTTACAGGAATAAAAGCAACATGAAATCAAAGGAAGAAAGGTGAAAGAGGAGATATAAACACCAGGAATGGCATACTCCGAAGGTTGATAATTTGTAGCAGGAACATCCAAATGCCTATACCAGACATTGCCGGAGAGCACTTTTTTCTATTCATTGCCTACACCAGATTGACATTGCTGGAGAGCACCATTTTCTTATTCATAACAAAAAAGCAGTAGCTTCAAATGTGATGGTAATGAGGCAGTTCTACTATACTCCCTACTGGTTCATGGAAAAATTAATTTTAATTGATTCACAAAAAGAGTAATTTCTTGTAAAGGTCTTCAATAGGTTAAAACCAGGTCACATTTAGATACTAACACTGTTAACATATAAATAATTATGCAGTTTTCCATGTTGCCTTTACATGGCAGAAATGTGGACAATAATAGGAAATTGGCATTGAAAAATATGGCAAAGAGTGCAACGTGCAGTATATATGTATATCTAGGTAAGCCAGGAATTTATAGGTTAGCATTATCATGTTATAGAGGACATTTCATATGCTGGAGAAAATGTGGAGGTAATAACGCAGACTTGCTGCCGTGGGCGGAAAATAAGAACATCTGAATAAATCCTTATTAGAAGTACCCGCTGCTTAAATCCTTGGATTATTTTATTTTATTATTGTTTGATATTGATTCTAGACACCAGTGATTTTGAAATCCTGACAAAACAAGGAAGAAAAGAACAACTTGTTTGAAACTTGAGGACTAAGTACATATTTACCATATTGAATATTATATAGCGGTCAGAAACACTGTTCTAGTACTCTCTTTGATTAAATAATATAAAGCTGTGACCTGGTAATACCCTATTTCAGCTTCCAGGTATTTGGAGGCTACCATATTAGCTCATTACACAGACAGGCTCTGCTCTGCTACACTCTAGGGTTGGTTGGTAAAGAGACAGAGGATGTTCACATAGTATAGTAAATTATTACTTTGTAAAGGAAATGTCAGTTTGAATACCCTATCCTGTGGAAAGGGATTTAAAATAAAGCAGGATTTTTGCTAGCATATTATTGGCTTGGTAAAGTGAGCACATCTTCACCTTATTCACCAACCTCATTAAACATTCACCATGCTATGTGAACAGTCTCTCTTCCTTTAGTAAACCCCACTGCTTTTGCTTTACTGCTCGTCCTCATTAGGGATGAGCATGGGTTTGGTCTGAATTTAGGTATGGACCAAACCCAGAAGCAAGTCAGTGCTCTCACCAAATTAGCGTCCAATTAGTTGTTGCCAAGGTATTCCCTGCCCCACAGCTGCATGTTACACGAGGATGCTCGTGACATCATTGACCTGATATTGGCATATTTGGATGATGTGATTCACTCAATATGTCACAAGTATTCCTAACCTTTGTTATGTTTGACTGCAGGGTGGGGGATGCCCTGGCCCCAGTTGATTGGGCACTGATTTGGCAGAAGTGACAGCTTTTTTCCTTGGTCTGGACCCAAGTTTGGACCAAACCCATGGTTATTCCTACTCCTCATCATGCTTGACTATAAATCTTAGGACCTACTAAAACAATGTACTTCCTTGGTGCTAATAACAGTTGTTCAAGTGGACCTTTCAGGAACAATACAAATCAGCATGAATACAGACTGATCTGTGTCAGACATTTATGAACAAGAACTGCAAAGGGACCAGGATTTACAAGATTGTGTCATCTCTGAGCCAGGTCTCAGTCCAGAAAGTCGATACCGATCCCATTGCTGTCTGAGACAAAATGGCTCTACTCTTTTGAAGAAAAAGGCTAAATAAAGACATTGCCAGAGATAATACTCTGATCTCTGTGACAGGTAATAAGTACCTGTAAATATTACACCAAAGCTGGTCATGCACGTAAGGATTTCTCTTGTACAGCCCATGGGCTCCTTCAATTCCCCCATCCATGCTAAACAACATGAATAGGCTAATACAGTGGAACCTTGGTTTACGAGCATAATTCGTTCCGGAAGCATGCTTGTAATCCAAAGCGCTCTTATATCAAAGCGGATTTTCCCATAGGAAATAATGGAAACTCAGATAATTCGTTCCACAAACATTTATTCATTATGGCAATACAAAATACAGTATAAAGTGTACTGTAGAAATGTAAAACAAACTAAGCTGAACTTCAAAATACAGTACTGTACTGTATACTGTACTGTACATGTACATTATTCTGTTCAGCCCTGTGCAGTGTATTTACTGTACAGTACTTTCACAATTTGACTTCTCTTTTAAATGTACAGTATGCAGGTGCAATTTGACTTCTCTTTTAAATGTACAGTATGCAGGTGCAATTTGACTTCTCTTTTAAATGTACAGTATGCAGGTGCAGGGGTTACTGTACTGTATTCCGGAGTACTGTACTGTATGTACATACTGTACTGTACTGTACATGTACAGTACAGTATTCTGTTCAGCCCTGTGCAGTGTATTACTGTACTGTACTTTGACTCGACTCACGTTTGCCTTCTCTTTACTGTACAGTACATGTATGGGTTCCACCACATCCGCCCATCCGCTCTGCTGTATTCCGGAGACACTCGGCTCGGCTTGGCTCGGCTGATGACGTCACTTCCGGGTGCGGGCGCCGCTCGTATATCAAAGCGGCGCTCGCAAACCAAAGCAAAAAAAAATAAAAATGATTGCTCGTCTTTCAAGTTGCTCGTAAACCGCGGTACTCGTAAACCGAGGTTCCACTGTAATGTCAACTATTGTATTCTGAAAAACGAACTTTTTGTATTAAAAACTGACTTTTGTCAAACAGAATGGTGCCACAGGGCCTTCCACGGAAAGGAAAAAAAATTACCCCATTCATAAGGAAGCAGCTGGCATTTATTCTATGTATAGCCAGCTTTCTACCCATACATTACTGGGCCTGCACCTAACATGAGAAGGTAAATCTGATGCTGGGTTTGCTAATGGTGATGGTAAATGCTTACAGTCAAATATAGACCTCACCCTAGTAGCTAATCTGTAAAATGTTTATGTTTCATACAATAGCAAACATGTGGAACTCTTTTTATTTAAAAAAAAAAAAATCATTTGGAAGAGCAGGAGTATGAAATTGTGAATATCATATAAAAAATGACTTCCACTTACACTCTACAGTAGTAGTCAAAATATAGAAGTCCACATAGATTCTTGCTAATAAATTACCACCAGTGGTGGTTTGATCACATAGAAGGTTCCTAATGCTAGTGTAATTAAATATTTATAACTGTTAAGCTGACCATACAAAGTTTCAGGATAGTTAAAGTGGAAGTCTACCTGTCATGTACCTGGTTATTGAGCCTGACATGCGGAGGAAGGCCTTTCGTACAGCCCCTGGCTCGAGGGCCACTGGTGGTGAGACAGTAGCTGCTGGAGCACAGTGGGGTAAGAGTGCCAATAATCAGTCCAGTAGTCTGCGCAGGTAGTAGCTGGCAAGGAAGCCAGGAGTAGCTGACAGCAGGCAGACGTACCAGCACGATAGCTGGAAGCAGGCAAACTGGCTTGGCTGATGACAGACTGTGGATGCACAGCAGGAAGCAGGTACCAGAAGATGCTGAACTGGACTGAAGGAGCTGTAGCAGGCTGGAAGAGCTGGAAGCAGGGTCAGATGAGCCGAGTGAGTAACAGATGGACAGATCAGCCATATACGGCAGACAGCAGCATAGTCAGAATAGGGCAGAATCGGCAACGGATGTAGGATCAACAGGTGCAGCAGGCAGAGACAGAATCCGAGGTGAAGCCAGGGGTCAGGACAAGTAGCAGACAGTAATGGTCGGAAGCAAGCCAGGTCAAGATCAAAGGTCAAATGCAGGAATCAGGAACATACACCGATTGCCAGCCTTGGTGACAGATGCACGTGCGAATCCGCATTCGCATGTGCATGTTTGCCCACATCTGTTCAGTTCGTTCTTGGATGGCATGTGCATACGTGTGCACCTGGAAACAGCATCTATACCTAAAGCCTTTCCTGACACCACCCTAACACTAAAATCTCTAAATCTATAAGCATCCACGATCTAAGACTAACCAATCTAGCCCTGTAAAGAAGAAATCAGTATACCTTTTTTAATCTGTTCTGGTCCAGTCTCCAGCAGCGGAAGCTCTGCAGAGGAGACAACCGGAAACGGCTGGGAATTATTGGGAAGTAACGTAATCCATAGACTTACTATGGGGCTTTCATTGTCAGCTGCTTCCTCTGCACCCGCCTCCACAGAGAAGCTGCCGCTGACAGTTCAGCGTGGGACTGGATCGGATCGGCTTCAGAAAAGGTACGGAAATCAATTTCTTCTTTAAAGGGTTAGATAGGTTAGTCTTAGATAATGGGTGCCAGTAGATTTAGAGATTTTAGTGTTAGGGTGGGCTTCTACTTTAAGCATTTATGAATGATCCAAAGACAAAAATGTATTATATTGCAGTTTAATAAGAAGTGGTTGCATTAGCTTTTTTCAGGCTTGTTTCCTTTATTGTCACCTGGTGATCCTGCCAGTAATACACTTTCCTGTCCCTGGGTAGCTACAAACACTCCTCCACAGCATCTATGGGGCAGTCATTATTGTCACCCATGCTGGATTTCAAACATATCACTGGATTCCTGGCAGGATCAACAGGTATTTTCTATGCTTGCTGAAAATGTCCTTAGCCTGAAGAAGTAATGAAGCCAATTCCAACCTGGGGCTTAAAGACACAAGGTGGGGGATTTCTACTAGGTTAAGGTCTGGTCACTGACCTGCATTACAACAGAGAAAAGATATACCTGTACTCAAATCCCAATAGCTTGTGCATGTATTTAAACTATCAAGTGCTAAAAGGGTTTGACCACACTACACTACAAACTACAAATTATATATATATGTAGCACCACCCCCGCAGGAGCTGCTGATTATATTATTGGGTCTACACCCTGCCTAACAACCCAATCAAATTGGCTCGATCCCTCCTCAGGCACAACTGACCCAGAATAGGACTGGACTATCAAATAGATACACAGGTTGGAATACAATACTTCACTATGCAACAATACCTTGTTACCTTCTTGAATAGTAGTCCTTCTGGGTGACACAATGGAACAACGCACAAGATTGTAATTAACCAAACTTAGTTTACTATGTATCAAATTGAATAGGGGAGATACAATACAATACAATACAAGTCCATAAAAGGTTATTTAAAACAGCTTTAAAAAGGTAAAAGAATGCCCCCACACTCCTCCTGCATTAAGGCTAGACACAGTACCAGGTAGGTGGGCCTATCTGAGTCCCTCCCCCAGAGTTCTCTTCTTTCTTGTTGATCTTCGCTAGCAAGGTTATTGAATAGAGCTCATTTGTAATCCAGATTAGGAATAAAGATCAAGAGAGAAAAAACAACGAGCTGTTAGTTGTCACCGCAGGGTGTCTGCGTAACTGAGCAATAACTTCTGCGAGAGAGATAAGCCTCTGGCGACTCCTTTACAGACCTTATTGTTTGTCTATGAGTCTCCTGAGAGAGTATGGTGATAAACCCCGGGGTTTTATCACCTCCTGCTGCGCTACCGCTATCTGTAGATAAAACTGTCTCTTCAGCAGATAAAGTCAGTTATTGGGCATGTGCCCTCTCACCAACAGAAGTTTCTCCTTCGCGCGCTTCCACTGCGGTCTCAGTCCTTTGGCTATATGCCAGCCGCACGGGGTCCTTCTGGCGGATGACTTCCGGTCTCGGCAAACAGCAGTATGACCTCCAGGAATGTGCCTCGTGCTTGAGATGGGACGGTTCCACGTCGTCCCTCCAGGCTAAAAGGCTCTGGCCCAATATCCAGTGTCAGTCTTTCACTCTCGCTCGCTGGTTCCTCAGAGTCCAGCACAGAAAGGCCCCCCCCCCTTCGCGCGCTTCTCTCTTCCTTTAAATAACCTCCCCCATAGTGCCGTGCGGTGCAGCCGTGCACCCTGGATCTTGCAAAGCAGCCTGGGAGATGTAGTTTCTTCATCTTGTGAAAAGGAAGTCACAGCCCGGGAAATTCCATGCAGCTACCACTAGAGGGAGCCTAGTTCCTGGATCTTGCAAAGCAGCCTGGGAGATGTAGTTTCTTCATCTTGTGAAAAGGAAGTCACAGCCCGGGAAATTCCATGCAGCTACCACTAGAGGGAGCCTAGTTCCTGGATCTTGCAAAGCAGCCTGGGAGATGTAGTTTCTTCATCTTGTGAAAAGGAAGTCACAGCCCGGGAAATTCCATGCAGCTACCACTAGAGGGAGCCTAGTTCCTTCCCACATATCAAACAGTGTCTTTAAGCATGTTTAACCCCGCTACACACTCCCCCCACTTGAGAAACTTTGGTCCCCAAAGAGGTCAACAGTATGTACCCTAGTGCATAGGTTGGCATTATACAACAAAAACATTAACATTTTGCTGAAATAAGTCAATCTGAATACATCCAACTTTGTATTCTAATAGCAGTGCAACAGTAAAACGATAAAGTGCAATTAATAAACAAATAAGTGATTTCTACAGTGTTAATATAGTGCTGATTTCTAGTGCTTTTATATAGTGCTCCTTTAAAAAGCACATGTGCCTTTGCAATTTCTTAAACACTTACATCTTAAAGTTTGTGTTGAAAAAAAAACATCAAAAGGTGAGAAAGAGAAAAAAACATATAGTGAGGTCAGAGCAACAAAATGTGCGCAAACATTAACTCACAAAGTAAACCAAATTGTGAACATCAAAAACTGTGCTTATTATAATGGCCAAACCCAATATCCTTATGTACAAACTTAAATGCAAACGTTTTCTACTTCAATACTTTGTTCTCATGATCTCTCACAGACCCCCCAAAACTTGGGTGGCTTGTACAGTTGTGCCTGGGGGTGAGCTAGGGTTGTCCCCCACCAAATCTACAGTGGAGGAACTAGGCTGGTCAGGAGATCTTTTGGAGGTAAAAACAGCTTCTTCCGAACATTCACCCAATTGATCATAGGTCAGTCTCTTAGGTGGGTGAATGACTCTCCTTTCCCTCTGTTCCCGTGGAGGCATGCTCTCAGAGGTGCTAGGATCAGGCACTTCTGAGGATTCTTCAATGTCCCCCTCCTCATGTTCCAACACAGAGGAACCTGATGGTTCAAGAGAGGTCAGTTCTTCTTCAGAGAAGGGTGCAACCTCCTCCTCAGGATCTTCATCCTCAGCTGCTTCTTCTGGAAGCATATGAAAGGGTATGAATTCAGGGGCTTCTGCCCGAAGGGCTCCTCTATCAGCCAAGTCAGATGAAGACAGGGAGGCAGGTGTGGGTTCTGGCAACTGAGATGACCACAACCAGTCGGGTACCTCCTCTTCATCTTCCAAATCTTCAGATGGAGAACTTCCCTCTCCCTCATCTGGGAGCGTCGTCTGAGATCTGGTAACTGGTCTGGACCGGCGAGAAGTCGAAGGGGCCTCTGACAAGTCTTCCACAGGGGGCATACGAACCGCTTCAGAGAGAGGCAGCAAATGGTTCCGATGCCAAGCCTTCAATGGACCCACACTTCCTTCAGGCCGAATTTGGTACACAGGAAGGTTTGGCAGTTGCTTGCAGATAACATAAGGTTGGGACTTCCAGCGGTCTGCCAACTTGTGTTTTCCCGGGACACCCAAGTTTCTCAACAAAACCCTGTCCCCTGGTTGCAGGTCATGGATCCGAACTTTTAGGTCGAAATTTTTTTTATTCCGCAGTCCACGTTGATCAGATGTGGCCTGAGCCTTGTCATAGGCCGCTTTCAGACTCTTCCGCAGTCGGTCCACATATCCTCTATGCGATGCTGAAGAGGTATGATCAGGCGAAATGCCAAAGGCCAAATCCACTGGCAACCGAGCCTCCCTTCCAAACATCAGCCGATAAGGGGAATATCCAGTAGCATCACTGACAGTGCTGTTGTAGGCATGCACAATGGCAGCTACGTGCTTGCCCCAATGCTGTTTCTTCTCTGAGCTCAAAGTCCCCAACATATCCAAAAGAGTCCTGTTAAATCGTTCAGGCTGGGCATCCCCCTGTGGATGGTAGGGAGTGGTTCTAGTCTTTTGAATGCCTAACATATCTAACAGTCTCTTGATCAGTCTGCTTTCAAAGTCCCTTCCCTGATCAGAATGGAGGCGTTGTGGTAACCCATAATGTACAAAGAACTTCTCTACAAGAACTTTGGCTACCGTTGAGGCCTTCTGATCCCTTGTTGGGAATGCTTGAGCATATCTGGTAAAATGGTCTGTTACCACAAGGACATTCCCCTGGCCACTCAGATCAGGCTCTAAGCAAAGGAAATCAATGCACACCAGCTCCATGGGTCCCTGACTTTGTAGATGGCCCATTGGGGCTGCTTGACGTGGCAGAGTCTTCCTCTGTATACACCGGACACAAGAATGACAGTATCCTTCAACTTCGGCCCTCATACAAGGCCAGTAGAACCTGTCCCTGACAAGCTGAAAGGTTCTTTCGGGCCCCAGATGGCCATGATTATCATGAAGAGCGGCCAGAACTCCCTCTCTGTATTTAGCTGGTAAGAACAGTTGCCACTTCTCCTCCAGATCTTCAGATGGACCTCTCCGGTAGGCCACTCCTTCTCTGATCTGTAACCGGGTCCACTCTCTATGCAACAGACGGGCCCCCTGAGGGGAGTCAGTTAGAAGCAACTCAGGGCTCTGGATCTCCAGGGCTTCCAAGAGAAGTTTTCCCAAAGGGTCTTCCAACTGCTCCTTCCGCAAGTCCCTTTTGGACAGCCGGGGCAAACCCTCCCCTTCAACTTGGGTCACCTGGCAGTAGCATTTGGGTACTCCGATAGCCGAAACCCCAATCTCTTCTGCTCTTGACCCTCCTCGGGATCGAAATTCAGTTCCCTGATATAGGGCACGCACCCCTTCTGGAGCCAAATGAGTCCATTCTTCCGCAGGTTCCTGTGGAACATGCAACCTTCTGGATAGGGCATCTGCATCCCTATTTCCGATTCCTGGCCGATACTTCAGGCTAAAATTGAAGCTAGAGAGGGCAGCCAACCATCGATGTCCTGTTGCATCCAGCTTGGCCGTAGTCAACAGATAGGTGAGGGGATTATTATCTGTCTTGACAATGAATTCAGCTCCGTACAGGTAGTCTTTCAATTTGTCAACCACTGCCCACTTCAAGGCCAAGAATTCAAGTTTGTGAGTAGGATAATTCCTTTCAGCAGGCAGTAGGCTTCTGCTCACATAGGCAACAGGTCGCAGATGACCCTCATGCTCCTGATAAAGTACCCCCCCCAGCCCATCTCGGCTGGCATCAACATGCAGTTCATATGGTTTTGTGGGGTCCGCATAGGCCAACACAGGGGCAGTGGTTAGGGTTTCCTTCAGCTGGACAAAGGCCCCTTCGCATTCCGGGGTCCACTGATCCTGGATGGATTCCTTAGCCTTCCGGGGGCCTATGGTGGACTTCGCCGGCTTTACCAACTCAGGGACATCATCTTCTTCATTCTTCAGGAGCTCATTTAGGGGTCGGGCAATCTGGGCGAACCCCTCCACAAACCTCCTGTAATAGGAGCAAAAGCCCAAGAATGACCGGAGTTCGGTCACATTTGTGGGTCTCGGCCAGGAAGCAACAGCATCCAGCTTGTCCGGGTCAGTGGCCACCCCTTCTTCAGACACGATATGGCCCAGGTAATGGACCGAGGACTGATAGAATTGGCACTTCTCAGGAGAAAGTTTCAGACCTTCTTCATGTAGCCTCTTCAAGACCTTTTCCAACCTCTCCTCATGTTCTTCTAAAGTTCTGCCAAACACGATAACATCATCCAAGTATACCAGTACCTCTATCAAATTCATATCTCCAACGGTCCTTTCCATCAGCCTTTGGAAGGTAGCAGGGGCCCCGGACAACCCCTGAGGCATGCGATTGAACTCAAAGAACCCCACAGGGGTGATGAAGGCTGTTTTCTCCCGATCTTCAGGGTGCATGGGGATCTGATAATACCCACTCTTTAAGTCCATCACACTGAACCACTTCGCCCCTGACAGACTCTGTAGGGCATCTTCGATTCGAGGAGTGGTATACTGGTCTGGGATGGTTCTTCTGTTCAGCGTTCGGTAGTCGATACAAAGCCTCAAAGATCCATTTTTCTTCCGGACTACCACTATCGGGGAAGCATACGGGCTCCTGGATTCTCGGATAATCCCGATCTTTTTGAGCTCTGCCAGCTGTTGACGTAGATCTTCTAAGTCACCTAAGGGGACTCGCCGGACTCTCTCCCTGAAAGGCTTGTCCTCACTCAGGCGGATCTTATGAGTGGCGCTCCTGGCACATCCCACGTCAAACTCGTCCTTAGAGAATATTTCCCTACATCGAGCAAGTTGTGCCTTGGCCCTCTTCACCCATTCCGGCGGGAGGGCAGCGTTTCCAGAGCAAAGCTCCTCTATAACCGCTTCACCCTGTTCCTTTTCTTTGAAATCAATGGGGGCAACTGGGGTAGCCGGGTTGACTTGGCCCAGGAGCACTCTAGCCGGTACCTTCACTGGTGTAATAGAGGTGTTTCTGACACTCACTAAAACCCTTCCACGGTTTTCCTGTAACACCTTCAAAGGGATCACCTCAGGGATCACTTCTATCCCTCTCTGTCTCTCCTTTTGACCTGATTCAAAGATAATGAAGGGACCCGGCTGTTGCCATGTGAGTTTAACAGAAGCCTTAAAACAGGCCACCTCTCCTGGCTGTAAGACCTTTTCTGCTCTATCCAGCTTCCAGAGTCGTCCAACTCCTTCTGCGGGGGTCTCTTGCTCCAACACTAATCGTTGGTAGGCCTGCCGTAGCATGGGATGGATCCTTGGCGCCTGAGCATCTTGTCCCTGGACCAGTTGTATCAGAAGGCGCCTTACCAGGTCAGTGTTTGTTCCTACGATGAGAGAGCTTTTGTTGGCCCCTGGTGGACGAGGACAGACCACCGCTAAGGTGTCGAAGGTTTCCGCTTCACCAGCCACTGATGGATCAAAGGTCAACTTGATTGGCAGATACCCGTCATAGGGAAAACTTTGGGTCCCAATACCCCATATCTCCAGATCTTCCAACTTCTGCAAAGGTAGATGGGTAAGATATTTATCATAGAAGTCTCTATACAAAAGAGTCACCTGGGCCCCTGTGTCAAGGAGGGCTCTTGTGTAAATTCCTTCCACCTGAACCGAGACCACTGGGGAGGGCCCGACCAAGTTAGTTGGGAATTCTCTTGATGTAGCCTGGTTGTCTGATTCAGTTCTCTGTACCCTGGCCCTCTTCTCCTTTTTCTTCCTTGATCTGGGCCCCCGCTGAACCCGGTGTGCATTGACTTTCCTTCCCTCAGTAACCCGGAGTCTAGAACTGGGGGTATTATATTTGGGTCTGACCCCCTGACTCAGTTTCCCTGATCCTGCACCACTTCTGGAGTCCCTTAAGACTGGCGGACACCCGGTTGACTCCTTCACCGGTGTCCTCTGAAGTTTCCCGCTGGCTCGCGAGGTTTCGCGGCAGCATTTCCTGAGCTGGGACATACCCTTCTAACATGCCCAACTCCCCCGCAGCTGAAACAAGTTAACAATCTTGCAGGCCGTGGCTCTGGATCTGTGCTGAGACTAACAGGTTCATCTGGCCTCTCCGATATACTCCCCTTGGGTAGAGTGGATACCTGACCAGTCAGGATGGACACCATTTCTATCAACTGAGACACTTGGGTCTTTAGGAGTTCAACTTGAGAGTCACCCTCTTCCACACTTATCACTCCAACCCGGGCAGTTGAGTCAAACTGCCGACTTTTCTTCTTGTTGTCCAACATAACCTCTTCCTCTCTGACCATTCGAATCAGATCGGGGTATTCTAGAATGCCGCCATCTCGACGAGTTCGTAACAGTATGGCAATGGGATCTAAAGGTTGAGCCCCTTTCAGAACCTGTCGTGCACGAGTCTCATCTATTTTCCGGTGGTCTATTCCTTTCTTTAACAGAATCTGGTGGATAATCCTATCCAGACGTTTAATGAATTCGGACAACTTCTCCCCCTCTTCTTGATAACAGTGGTCCAACTGGTAGAGAAGTTCAGCCGCGTTCTCCGTCCGACCAAACACATCTTGCAGAATGTCCAAATAATCCTGTGCAGTGCAGTTCTTCTTGCTAAGCTTTAGATTACGTACAGCCTCTAATGCAGGTCCCCTTAAACTCTCTGTGATTCTCTGCTTCTTGTGCTGTTCTGGTACCTCCCATTCCTCCAAAGCCTGAGTGGCGGTATCTAACCACTCTTCGAACCCATCTTCTGCTGAAGGCACAGGCTGTTTCCCAGAGAATGTCCGGAGCTTCCTATATCCAGTCATCAAATAGCTCGAGGAGTCCCTACTACATTTTGCCACAATCTCCCCAAGAACAGCACACAGTTCTGAGCTAAAAGTCGACAAAGGTGATGACTCAGGATGCCCTTCTTGGACACCTTTTTCTTGGCTGGATACCCCAGGGGTGGTGGATGAGGGACCCGCAATAGGAACTCCTGGATGTATCAGGAAAAGTTCTGTTTGGTCAGTAGTTTTTACACTGTTTCCGTTGAAATAATCAGGGACCCCCTTCCTCCACTCACACAGTGCATACGTGTGTGGGACAGTGGTGTCAGTTTTCATGTCAATCACCCAAAATTTCCTGTCTGTGGATAGTGCCCTCAAAACAGGGAGGAGCTTTTCTTCAGTCCAGGCTTCTCCCTTGATTTCAACCACCAGGCCATTTTCCACTATGACATTCTCTTCCTTGCACCACTCAGCAGCAGCGACAGGATCCATTTCTGCGTGGGAGGGGATTCTATGGCTGAGAGGGTTGTATTGCAGGACTGTAGAAATCCCGGACGAGCCCCCACGTGTAGCACCACCCCCGCAGGAGCTGCTGATTATATTATTGGGTCTACACCCTGCCTAACAACCCAATCAAATTGGCTCGATCCCTCCTCAGGCACAACTGACCCAGAATAGGACTGGACTATCAAATAGATACACAGGTTGGAATACAATACTTCACTATGCAACAATACCTTGTTACCTTCTTGAATAGTAGTCCTTCTGGGTGACACAATGGAACAACGCACAAGATTGTAATTAACCAAACTTAGTTTACTATGTATCAAATTGAATAGGGGAGATACAATACAATACAATACAAGTCCATAAAAGGTTATTTAAAACAGCTTTAAAAAGGTAAAAGAATGCCCCCACACTCCTCCTGCATTAAGGCTAGACACAGTACCAGGTAGGTGGGCCTATCTGAGTCCCTCCCCCAGAGTTCTCTTCTTTCTTGTTGATCTTCGCTAGCAAGGTTATTGAATAGAGCTCATTTGTAATCCAGATTAGGAATAAAGATCAAGAGAGAAAAAACAACGAGCTGTTAGTTGTCACCGCAGGGTGTCTGCGTAACTGAGCAATAACTTCTGCGAGAGAGATAAGCCTCTGGCGACTCCTTTACAGACCTTATTGTTTGTCTATGAGTCTCCTGAGAGAGTATGGTGATAAACCCCGGGGTTTTATCACCTCCTGCTGCGCTACCGCTATCTGTAGATAAAACTGTCTCTTCAGCAGATAAAGTCAGTTATTGGGCATGTGCCCTCTCACCAACAGAAGTTTCTCCTTCGCGCGCTTCCACTGCGGTCTCAGTCCTTTGGCTATATGCCAGCCGCACGGGGTCCTTCTGGCGGATGACTTCCGGTCTCGGCAAACAGCAGTATGACCTCCAGGAATGTGCCTCGTGCTTGAGATGGGACGGTTCCACGTCGTCCCTCCAGGCTAAAAGGCTCTGGCCCAATATCCAGTGTCAGTCTTTCACTCTCGCTCGCTGGTTCCTCAGAGTCCAGCGCAGAAAGGCCCCCCCCCCTTCGCGCGCTTCTCTCTTCCTTTAAATAACCTCCCCCATAGTGCCGTGCGGTGCAGCCGTGCACCCTGGATCTTGCAAAGCAGCCTGGGAGATGTAGTTTCTTCATCTTGTGAAAAGGAAGTCACAGCCCGGGAAATTCCATGCAGCTACCACTAGAGGGAGCCTAGTTCCTGGATCTTGCAAAGCAGCCTGGGAGATGTAGTTTCTTCATCTTGTGAAAAGGAAGTCACAGCCCGGGAAATTCCATGCAGCTACCACTAGAGGGAGCCTAGTTCCTGGATCTTGCAAAGCAGCCTGGGAGATGTAGTTTCTTCATCTTGTGAAAAGGAAGTCACAGCCCGGGAAATTCCATGCAGCTACCACTAGAGGGAGCCTAGTTCCTTCCCACATATCAAACAGTGTCTTTAAGCATGTTTAACCCCGCTACATATATATATATATATATATATATATATATATATAAAATCAAGTTTTATTGAGGCCTTACAACCAAAGATAAAAAATAAACACAAACAGCGCATAAATCACAGACTTGTAGAATATGTTGTACACACCTATAAGTAACAGACTCAGATGTACACAATCTTTGTTATAGCATGAACACTTAGTAAGGCAGTAAAGTATAGAAATCAGTCAAGCTCAAGTAATAACAGTAACAATATGTATCAGCCGAATATGTGACCACCAAAGAAAGATGAAAAAAAAAACAACAAACAAGGATAAAATAAAATAATAAAAAAAGGGGGGGAGAGAAAAAGGAGTTTATGCAAAAAAACAAAACAAATTGAAAATGGTGTTAAAGATGACTCTGGGAGCGAATCTACAGAAAGTCATCAAAAATGGTTAGTGGGGATACTAAGCGTGGGGTTGTGCCAGCACATTTATGCGTCAGGTATCTCCCTGAAATAATACATCCAACCTGCCCATGTATTCCTGAATTTATCCTGTAGGTTTTTAATTGAGTGAAGCTAATAATCTTCTTCCATGATCTCGTCTACCTCTCTCTTCCAATCTAGTAGAGAGGGACAATTAGCTTGTTTCCAGAAACATGGAATAAGAGATTTTACTGCATTTTGCAGATGGGGAATAACACTTTTCTTGTAGGATTTAACAGACGATGGAGTATCATGGAATAGAAATTGCAGAGGGCTACAAGTTACAGGTGTAAGGGTAAATTATTTAATCCAATGTTTGAACGCTTCCTAAAAGACCTTAATGTTGAAGCATGACCACCCAATATGGAGAAATGTTCCCCTCTGGTTGCAGCCCCACAAGCATTGATGGTCAACAGTGGGGAACATCTGTGCCAGATGGGAAGGGGTTCTATACCATCTGGTAAGGAATTCATAAGAAAATTCCTAAGTGCGAGT
The DNA here is from genome assembly GCF_965119305.1 of Pelophylax lessonae. NCBI lineage: Eukaryota > Metazoa > Chordata > Amphibia > Anura > Ranidae > Pelophylax > Pelophylax lessonae. The sequence continues at coordinate 287,688,934 of NC_138770.1, forward strand.
ACTGATGGAGGTAGTATGTATCAGCTGGATCATTATCTGGATTTGGGGAGGTGTAAACTCCAAGCCCAGTTCCCTCTTCCATTTTCTGATATAATAGGAGGTGGACACCGGTTTCTCACTCAAAACAAGCTTGTACATGTGGGAGAGGAGATGTCCAGAATATGGTGATTCAAATGGGGACAGCGAGTCTTGCGGTCATAGGTTGCACTCTAGCTTTTTAAAGAAGTCTGCTAGGTGGCGATACCTCCAGTCTACTAAGGGGAATGTTCCATAAAGGGACTGAAAAACATTGAGTAATAGAAGTTTACCCCGAGGAGCAGGTCTCTCCGTCAGTTCCACAGAAGAACCATGCATCTTCACCTAGCAGAAACCATGGAAATCCCCCCCAGTGGTGCTAAGGGAGAAAACAAATTATCCCTTCCTATTTAGGCTGTCCCAAACAGGGAGCGTGTGATCAGTCAAAGGAGACGACCAGTCTGAAAGTCCCCTGTCAGCTGCTGGAATCCCCGGTGCCCCCACCAGTTTTTTACCTGCCATCATTTTCTCCAATGGGACCCAGAGCTTAGTTGTGATGTAATGGCGCCAATTCATGATTCGAAGCCTTATAATAAAGCTTTATGGCAGGGAGACCCACACCCCTGTCTACTTTACGTCTGTGTAATATGTCAAACAACAATCCAGATCTTTCCCCCTGCCAAACAAAGGTCACAAACGCCCTTCTCAATTGTTTAAAGAAAGGTAAGGGGATGGGGACTGTATATACCAGGTAAATAATACGTGGTAGGATGGTCATTTTAAGCATGTTTACCTTCCCAAACCGTGTTAAGGAACATCCTTGCCATTGCTTCAAATCCCGTAGGATGCCACCTAGCAGGGTACCATAGCTAAGGTTATACAGACGTTTAGGGTCAGATAAGATATGAGTTCCCAAATAAGGAAGTGATCACTCCCGCCAGATGAATTGAGAGGTCTGCCTCAAATTTGCTGACCTAGCCTATGGAACATGAATGTTCCAAAAGTTGTGTATCTCCTCTATTAATACTGGCAAGGAAGTTTGTGATTGTGTTAAAGAGAATAGGAGATTATCCACATAAGCCGATAGTTTATGTCCTGATGAGCCTATATGGACCCATGTTATATCGTTAGTGTTTCTAATTGTCATAAGCAAGGGTTCTAGCACCAAGGCGAATAGTAAGGGTGACAAAGGGCATCCCTGATGTGTCCCATGTCCTATAGGGAGGGGATCAGAAGATAGCATCCCGTTCACTTTTACTCAAGCTCAAGGTTTACAATACAGAGCTAAAATCTAGCCCATAATCCTCTCTCCCAGGCCCAATCCCTAGAGCAGCTCTGTCATGTACATCCAATTGACCGTCTAAGGCCTTTTGGGCATCCATCGACAAAACCACGCATGATGTATACAGGACCATGTGCAGCCCAGCACAAGATGTGTAAGGCTCTGATTGTGTTGTCTCTAGCTTCGCAGCCCACCACAAAGCCAGTTTGGTCTAGGTGAACTAAGCCCATCACATGGTCCTGGACACGGATAGCCAACAACTTTGCCAGAATTGTGGTATTAGAATTCAATAAGCAAATCGGCCTATAGTTGGCATAATGTTTGGCGGCCCAGGTTTGGGCAGTACCGTGATATGAGCCATAAGAGCCTACAATGGTAACATTGTTAAAATAGAGTCCACCTGATTGGACTCAAATTCAGTTGATTGGACATGATTTGGAAAAGCAACGCCTATCTATATACGGTCCCACAGTTAATTGTGCATTTCAGAGCACAAACCAATGTCATAAAGTCAAAGGAATTGTCTGTAGATTGCCTAGACAGGGTTGTTTTAACCACTTTACGACCGGCGCACGACGATCTACGTCGGCACTCAGCCCCGGCCAGGCAAACTGACGTAGGCCTACGTCAGCACAATTTGCCGGCCCTGTGCGCGCTCCCGCGCGTCCCCGCCGCCGATGATGACTCGATTGGGTTCAGAACCGATCAGTCATCAGGTCCAGGCCAATCATTTTTGGTCTGGACCTGTTGATCGGTCCTGCCCAATCAGATCATCCTCTAAGCCTGTGAAATGTAAACACAGGCTTAGAGGAGATGTGCCCTCCCCCCACAACGGTCTTTTCGGATCCAGCGTGAGAGGAGAGCACATCTTACTGTGAGTACTGCACCAAGCACACCCACACACAGTTAGATAGGCACATTTCACCCCCGATCGCCCCCCCAATTAACCCCTACAGCACCTGACACAACACACACTATATACAGCATATAGCATATACCTATATACCTGTATAAGTGTGATTTGTGAACAGGTGTAGCCCTTGCGACCCCCCCTTTTCCACTCAAATTACCCCCCACCCCCCCCTAATAAAGATTTAACCCACTGATCCCCCCTGAACCCCCCCTGATCACCGCCGTTAACCCCTACACCCTCTGTCACATCAGCACTAATACAAACGCAATATACGGTGTTATTGTATTTTTGTATTAGTGTCATTGTGATCAGAATTAGCGCAGGCGACTAAGTTTCTGTCCCAAGAAGGTTTAGGGTCCCCGCCACCCGCCCAATAAAGATTTAAGCCCCTGACCCCCCCCTGATCACCCCTACACCCCCTGCCATAACACACACCGTATACAGTATATAGCATTTTGCTATATACCCGTATAAGTGTGATTTGTGGTCAGGTCTAGCGCTTGCGACCCCCCTTTTTCCACTTGAATTACCCGCCACCCCCCCCTAATAAAGATTTAAGCCCCTGATCCCACCTGATCCCCCCCTGATCACCGCTAGTTAACCCCTACACCCTCTGTCACATCAGCACTAATACAAACGTAATATACTGTGTTTTTGTATTTTTGTATTAGTGTCATTGTGATCAGAATTAGCGCAGGCGACTAAGTTTGTGTCCCAAGCAGGTTTAGGGTCCCCCCCACCCGCCCAATAAAGATTTAATCGCCTGATCCCCTCCTGATCACCCCTACACCCCCTGCCACAACGCACACTGTATACAGTATATAGCATTTTCTATATACCCGTATAAGTGTGACTTGTGACCAGGTTTAGCGCTTGCCACCGTTCCTTTTATCCTTAGGATACCCGCCAGTCCCTTCCAATAAAGATTTAAACCCCTGATCCCCCCCTGATCACATCCCGTTAACCCCTACACCCTCTGTCACATTAGCACTAATACACACATAATATACTGTTTTTACTGTATTTTGTATTGGTGTCATTGTGACTTGAGGTTGCGCTAGCTAGCTAGTTTCTTTCCCAAAGGAGGTTTAGGGTCCCCGCCACCCCCCCCAGATCCCCAGCGCATAGTTTAGAAGTAACCCCTTGATTGCCACACACGCACGCACGCACGCACGCACGCACCTACACTTCCATTTCTAGTATAGTGTTTGAACAGATCAATATCTGATCTGATCAGAACTATACTAGCGCCCCCATAGTTTAGGGTTCCCAAAACGCGGTGTTTGCACGATCAGTACTGATTCCGGCCAGCACCTGCGTTTAACCCTTTCACCCAGGCAAGTGTAGTAATCAATAGATTACTGTCACTTGCAAAAAAACACAAGACACAAAACCGCTGTGTTAGCAGAGTCAGGCCTGATCCCTGCTAGCATTAGTAGTTTTTTTTGTAGCGCTTGAAATAGTCTTCGACAACCAGGTGCTTTTATTACCTGTGAGTCGCATCACTGTACGAGTAAATTTAGTTGCCAAAATGACCAAACGTTCGTACAGGGATGAAGAGCTTCTCAGTTATATGCTGACCGAGTCATCTGATAGCGAAGGGGAAGCTACAATGACCGAATTAGTGTCAGTATATGAACCTGATGACGGCAGCGGCTCCCTGACAGATAGCTCCGACGACAGATGGGTCCCTGTTAGACCCAGGCGTACCCGACCCCATTCTGAAGTTGTTGTGATGCAGGAATCGCAGGGTGCTCGTATGGAGCAGAGTGTGGGTACTAGTGCCGCTCATCCTTCTGGCGACCTGGCAAGCGCCAGCGGCCTAGTACAACCTGGACCTAGTACAACCAGCACTGCAGTAAGACCTGGTGACGTGGCGAGTCCCCTAAGTGCAGTTGAAGCTGGTGCGGTGGCTAGCACAAGTAGTGGCCCGCAGCCACCGCGTATTCGAAGACAGGCCCGTAGAGCCCATAGTGCCCTCCCTGATGCGCTGGCATTTCCTAATTGGCAACCCACCGATACTACAGCGCCAGTACTTCCCCCATTCACCGCCCAACCTGGAATCCACGTGGAGACAGCTGGTTTTACGCCCCTGAACTTTTTTGAGCTGTTCTTCACGGAAGATCTTTACAGATCTATTGTGGATCAATCAAATTTGTATGCACAACAGTTCATCGCCGCCAACCCAAATTCACACCTTGCCAGACAATTCGGCTGGAAACCTATAACGGTTTCCGAATTTAAGATCTTTCTGGGCCTTTCCCTCCACATGGGCATAACTAAACAGAGTGAATTGCGGCTATATTGGTCCACTAGCCCAATTCACCATATGCGCATGTACTCTGCCTCTATGTCCAGGACGAGATACGAGCAAATTCTGCGATTTATGCATTTCAGCGACAATGAACTCTGTCGTCCTCGGGGAGACCCTGCATACGATCGGCTCCACAAAATTCGGCCCCTCATAGACCACTTCAATCAGCGGTTTGCAGCCTTGTTTACCCCCGAACAAGTTGTCTGCGTTGACGAGTCCCTGATTAAATTTACTGGCCGCCTTGCTATGAAACAGTACCTCCCCAGCAAGCGTGCCAAGTACGGGGTCAAACTGTATAAATTGTGTGACAGGGCCACAGGCTATACAGTTAGTTTCCGGGTCTATGAGGGAAAAGATAGCTGTGTGGAGCCCCCCAACTGCCCAGACTACATAGGGAGCAGCGGTAAGATCGTTTGGGACTTGGTGTCACCCTTATCCGGAAAGGGGTACCATTTGTACGTGGACAACTTTTATACAAGCGTGCCACTATTTAGTCACCTTCTTGATTTACAAATTGGCGCATGTGGCACCGTGCGACCTAATCGCCGGGGCTTCCCCCAACGGCTTGTAGATTCCCGTCTTAGTCGGGGGGCGAGAGCCTGCTTGAAAACGGACAAATTACTTGCGGTGAAGTGGAAGGATACACGGGATGTTTATGTTCTGTCCTCCCTTCACCCAGACACGACGATCCAAATTCCTACGGCAACTGGCGTTGTGGAGAAACCCCTCTGTGTCCACGAATATAACCTTAACATGGGAGGGGTGGACCTTAACGACCAGCTTTTGGCGCCGTATTTAGTTGCCCGTAAAGCCAGACGCTGGTACAAAAAAGTGTCTGTTTACCTATACCAATTGGCTATGCTGAACGCCTTTGTCCTATACAGGGCGTCAGGACGAACTGGATCTTTCCGGGAATTCCAGGAAGAGATCATCCTTGCCTACCTGTACCCAGGAGGCATGCCTGCCCAACTTCCCCTTCCAGATGCAGTGAGCCGGCTGCATGAGAGGCATTTTTCACATGTCCTCCCGAGTACCCCTACCCAAAGATGGCCCCAAAGAAGATGTCGTGTCTGTAGCAAGCGCGGATTTAGGCGTGACACCCGTTATTATTGTCCCAAATGTCCTGACCAACCTGGTCTCTGCATCGGGGAATGTTTCGAGCGCTACCATACACTAGTGGATTATTAGCGTAGGGTACAGCACGACACAGTGTAGGGCACATAAACACAGGGTCTCGAAGGATGTTGGATGTCCATCGACATTTTGAGAGACCCAAGCTGGAAGAGAAGATCGCAGATGATCGCAGTCCCTCCCAAATCAAGAAGTAAAGGAACAGTTAGAAAGAAAAATAAAAGGATCCAAAAACTGTTGTGGTGTCAGTAATTTTATATGTCCTTCTACTCCTTCCTACTATACTTTTTTTCAATGTCCTTTGTTTGTTTTTTCATTCTTTTGTGACCTGTTTCTCTTGCAGGTCCCTCGTCGGCTACCACGCATTGATTTTATATATTCTGACACAAACAGCGTTTGCGCTCAGCATATATGGATACCTTTGCTGATAGCAGCTGTGGTGATTTTCTGATTTCAGCACTGCAGTTAAAATCCTATTTTGGTATACGTGGATAGCGCCGTGTATACCCATCATTAAATTCAGTGGGTGGTTGTTTGGGCGGTTAATGATGAAAATCCAAAAACTGTTGTTGTCAGTCATTTTATATGTCCTTCTACTCCTTCCTACTATACTTTTTTTCAATGTCCTTTGTTTGTTTTTTCATTCTTTTGTGACCTGTTTCTCTTGCAGGTCCCTCGTCGGCTACCACGCATTGATTTTATATATTCTGACACAAACAGCGTTTGCGCTCAGCATATATGGATACCTTTGCTGATAGCAGCTGTGGTGATTTTCTGATTTCAGCACTGCAGTTAAAATCCTATTTTGGTATACGTGGATAGCGCCGTGTATACCCATCATTAAATTCAGTGGGTGGTTGTTTGGGCGGTTAATGATGAAAATCCAAAAACTGTTGTTGTCAGTCATTTTATATGTCCTTCTACTCCTTCCTACTATACTTTTTTTCAATGTCCTTTGTTTGTTTTTTCATTCTTTTGTGACCTGTTTCTCTTGCAGGTCCCTCGTCGGCTACCACGCATTGATTTTATATATTCTGACACAAACAGCGTTTGCGCTCAGCATATATGGATACCTTTGCTGATAGCAGCTGTGGTGATTTTCTGATTTCAGCACTGCAGTTAAAATCCTATTTTGGTATACGTGGATAGTGTCGTGTATACCCATCATTAAATTCAGTGGGTGGTTGTTTGGGCGGTTAATGATGAGTAATACTACGCATTATTCCTGTGCTGATTTCTGATAGGTTCTCTTTTTTTCCGTTCAGCCCACAGGCTGCATGAAAAAAAAAAAAACCTATATGCCAAACAAGGACCAGCAATGTACTGGTACGTTGCTGGACTTTGAGTGGTTATACCAGGATGATGCCTGCAGATTTAGGCATCATCTTGGTATCGTTTTTTACAGCCAGCGGTCGGCTTACATGTAAAAGCAATTCTAGCAGGTAATTGGCCGCTAGACTGCTTTTACATGCAGTGGGAGGGGCCTCCCCCCCCCCCACCGCCGCCTTCCGCAGCCTTCCATGGTTTTTCTCTGGCTCTCCTGTCCCACCGGTTAACCCGAGAGTGCAGCCGGTGGTTCAATTATCTAACCATAGAGCTAATTGGAGATGAGAATGGCTCCAATCATCTCTATGGCCTAAGATGCCGGAGGCTACGAGCATTTTATGACTTCTGTTTCGCCAGAAATAAACAGGGCCATTGGGAAATTGGGAAAGTATTTTATCACACCAATTTTGGTGTGGTCAGATGCGTTAAGGTCAGAGGAGAGATCTAGAGTCTAAAAGACCCCAATTTTTTTTAAAAAGAGTACCTGTCACTACAGATTGCTATCATAGGGGATATTTAAATTCACTATGATAACAATAAAAATGATTTAAAAAAAAAAAAATTAAAGGAAAGGTGTCAAAATAACATAAAAAAGCAAAAGAAAAAAAAAAAAAAAAAAAAATTGAGCCCCCCCCCTTACCCCCGGTGCTTGCGCGCAATGGCGCACGCAAGCGGTGGTCTAGTGTCATATGTAAACCACAATTGCAGCATGCATGTGAGGTATCGCCGCGATCGCCAGATCGAGTGCAGTAATTCTTGCAGTAGACCTCCTCTGTAAGTCTAAAGTGGTAACCTGTAGAGACTTTTAAAGGTTTTCAAAAATGTACATACGTTTTTGTCGCTGCGCAGGCATGCGCAATTTTTAAAGCATGTCATGTTAGGTGTCTATGAACTCGGCATAAGATCATCTTTTAAATTTTACCAAAAAAATTGGAATTATATAGTGTATTTGTGCAATAAATTAAAAAAAAATGTATTTTTTTCGCAAAAATTGCGTTTGGAAAATCTGTGCGCAAATACCGTGTGACAAAAAAATTTGCAACATCCACCATTTTATTCTATAGGGCCTCTGCTTTAAAAAAATATATAATGTTTGGGGGTTCAAAGTAATTTTCTAGTAAAAAAAAAATATTTTTTCATGTAAACAAAAAGGCACAGAAAAGGCTTGGTTTTCAAGTGGTTAGAAGAGTGGGTGATGTGTGGATAAGATTGAGTATAAAATGCCGGAACTGTTCAAACACCCCCCTAATGACCCCTTTTTGAAAAGTAGACACCCAAAGCTTTTTTCTGAGAGGCATGGTGAGTCCATGGAGTATTTTATATTTTGCCACAAGTTTCGGGAAAATTATTATTTTTTTTTTTTTTGTTGTTTTTTTACAGAAAGTTGTCACTAAATGATATATTGCTCATGCATGCCATGGGAATATGTGAAATGACACCCCAAAATACATTCTTTTGCTTCTCCTGAGTACAGGGATACCACATGTGTGAGACTTTTTGGGAGCCTAGCTGTGTACGCGCCCCCGAAAACCAATCCACATCTTCAGGTTTTCTAATGGCGTAAATTGCTGATTTTACCCCTGACTACCTGTCACAGTTTCAGAGGCCCTGAAATTTCAAGATGGCACAAAACCCCCCCAAATGACCCCATTTTGCAAAGTAGACACTCCAAGCTACTGGCTGAGAAGTATGGTGAGTCCATGGAATAGTTTATATTTTGCCACAAGTTTCGAGGAAAAAAATTTTTTTTATTTTTTTTTATTTTTTTACACAAAGTTGTCAGTAAATGATATATTGCTCACACAGGCCATGGGTATATGTGAAATGACACCCCAAAATACATTCTGCTGCTTCTCCTGAGTACAATGATACCCCATGTGTGAGACTTTTTGCCAGTCTAGCCGCGTACAGGACCCGGAAAACCAATGCGCACCTTTAGGCTTTCTAAGGGCGTAAATTGTTGATCTCACTCCTTACTACCTATCACAGTTTTGAAGTCCATAAAAAGCCAAGATTGCACAAACCCCCCCCAAATGACCCCATTTTGCAAAGTAGACACTCCAATCTATTTGCTGAGAGGCATGGTGAGTATTTTGCAGCTCTAATTTTTTTTGGAAAATGAAGAAAAAACAGGAAAATGCATTTTTTTTCCTCTTTTTTCAATTTCCAAAACTTTGTGACAAAAAGTGAGATCTGCAAAACACTCAACATGCCTCTCTGCAAATAGCTCAGGGTGTCTACTTTCCGAAAAGGGGTCATTTGGGGGGGGGTTGTGCTGTCTTGGCATTTCATGGCCTCCAAAACTGTGATAGGTAGTCAGGAGTGAAATCAACAATTTACGCCCTTGGAAAGCCTGAAGGCGATGATTGGTTTTCGGGGTCCTGTACTCGGCTAGACTGCAAAAAAGTCTCACACATGGGGTATCCCTATACTCAGGAGAAGCAGCAGAATGTATTTTGGGGTGTCAGTTCACATATACCCATGGCATGTGTGAGCAATATATCATTTACTGACAACTTTGTGTAAAAAAAAAAAAAAAATATATATATATATATATATTTCCCGGAACTTGTGGCAAAATATAAAATATTCCATGGACTCACCATGCCTCTCAGCAAATAGCTTGGGGTGTCTACTTTCCAAAATGGGGTCATTTGGGGGGGTTTTGTGCTATCTTGGAATTTTAGGGCCTCCGAAACTGTGATAGGTAGTCAGGAGTGAAATCAACAATTTACGCCCTTGGAAAGCCTGAAAGTGGGGACTGGTTTTCGGGGACCTGTACTCGGCTAGACTGCAAAAAAGTCTCACACATGGGGTATCCCTGTACTCAGGAGAAGCAGCAGAATGTATTTTGGGGTGTCATTTCACATATACCCATGGCATGTGTGAGCAATATTTCATTTACTGACAACTTTGTGAAAAAAAAAAAAAATATATATATATATATATATTTCCCGGAACTTGTGGCAAAATATAAAATATTCCATGGACTCACCATGCCTCTCAGCAAATAGCTTGGGGTGTCTACTTTCCAAAATGGGGTCATTTGGGGGGGTTTTGTGCTATCTTGGAATTTTAGGGCCTCCGAAACTGTGATAGGTAGTCAGGAGTGAAATCAACAATTTACGCCCTTGGAAAGCCTGAAAGCGGGGACTGGTTTTCGGGGACCTGTACTCGGCTAGACTGCAAAAAAGTCTCACACATGGGGTATCCCTGTACTCAGGAGAAGCAGCAGAATGTATTTTGGGGTGTCATTTCACATATACCCATGGCATGTGTGAGCAATATTTCATTTACTGACAACTTTGTGAAAAAAAAAAAAAAAAATATATATATATATGTATTTCCCGGAACTTGTGGCAGAATATAAAATATTCCATGGACTCACCATGCCTCTCAACAAATAGCTTGGGGTGTCTACTTTCCAAAATGGGGTCATTTGGGGGGGGTTTGTGCTATCTTGGAATTTTAGGGCCTCCGAAACTGTGACAGGTAGTGCAGAGGTGACATGCACAATTTACGCCATTAGAAAACCTGGGAGTGTTGATTGGTTTTCGCGGTCCTGTACACAGCTAGGCTCCCAAAAAGTCTCACACATGGGGCATCCCCATACTCAGGAGAAGTGGCAGAATGTATTTTGGGGTGTAATTCCACATATACCCATGTCATGTGTGAGAATTTTATCTTTTAGTGACAACGTTGTGTAAAAAAAAAAAAATAAAAAAAAAAAATAGTAATATTCCCAAAACTTGTGGTAAAATATAAAATATTCCATGGACTCACCATGCCTCTTAGCAAACAGCTTGGGGTGTCTACTTTCCAAAATGGGGTCATTTGGGGGGGTTTTGTGGTATCTTGACATTTCAGGGCCTCCTAAACCGTTAGAGGTAGTGAGAAAATGCAATGAAAAATGTACGCCCTTTGAAATTCTGATGGTGGGGATTTGTTTTTGTGGTCCCGTACACAGCTAGGCTCCCAAAAAGTCCCACATATGTGGTATCCCTGTACTCAGGAGAAGCAGCAGAATATATTTTGGGGTGTAATTACACATATACCCATGGCATGTGTGAGCAATATATCATTTCAATGACAACTTTGTGTAAAAAAAAAAAAAAAAAAATTTTTAGTCATTTTTCAAACACCTGTGACAAAAAAATGAAATATTCAATGAGCTCAACATGCCTCTCAGAACATTCCTTAGGATGTCTACTTTCCAAAAAGTGGTAGTTTGGGGGGGTTTTGTACTGCCCTGCCATTTTAGCACTTCATGAAATGAGATAGGCAGTCAAAAATTAAAGCTGCGTAAATTTCTGTATTTACACCATAGTTTGTAGACGCTATAACTTTTGCGCAAACCAATAAAAATACGCTCATTGAATTTTTTTTTGTCAAAGACATGTAGCTAAATATATTTTGGCCAAAAAAAAATACATAAATTGAGTATATTGGATATTTTTTAAAAGACAAAGTTGAAAATGTCATTTTTTTGCAAAATTTTCGCTCTTTTTTTATTAATATCGCAAAAAATAAAAAGCGCAGAGGTGATCAAATACCACCAAAAGAAAGCTCTGTTTGTGGGAAAAAAAGGACGTAAATTTCGTTTGGGTACCACATTGCATGACCGCACAATTGTCAGTTAAAGTCACGCAGTGCCGAGTCGTAAAATACCCCCTGGTCGGAATGGGGGTAAAATCTTCCGGGGCTTAAGTGGTTAAGGCACAAATCTGGGGAAGGGTACAGAAAAATTTCTGCAGCATTGAAGGTCCCAATAAGCATAGTGGTCTCCATAATCTGTAAATTGGAGAAGTTTGGAACCACCAGGTCTCTTCCTAAAGCAGGATGCCCGGCCAAACTGAGCGATCAGGAGAGAAGGTTCTTAGCCAGGGAGGTGACCAAGAACCCCATGGTCACTCCGGCAGAGCTCCAGCGTTTCTCTGTAGAGAGAGGAGATACTTCCAGAAGAACAACCAACTCTACAGCACTCCACCAATCAGGCCTGTATGGTAGAGTGGCCAGAAGGAAGCCACTCCTCAGTAAAAGGCACATGATGGCCCACCTGGAGTTTGCCAAAAGGCACCTGAAGGAGTCTCAGACCATGAGAAAATAAATTCTCTGGTCTGATTAAACAAAGATTGAACTCTTTGGCCTAAATGGCAAGCCTCATGTCTGAAGGAAACCAGGCACTGTTCATCACCTGGCCAATACTATCCCAACAGTGATGGTGGGAGCATCATGCTGTGGGATGTTTTTCAGCGGCAGAAACTTTGAGACTAGTCAGGATTAAGGGAAAGATAAATTCAGCATTGTACAGTGAAATCCTTGATGAAAACCTGCTCCAGAGCTCTCTGGACCACAGACTGGGGCAAAGGTTCGTCTTTCAACAGGACAACGACTCTAAGCACACAGCCAAGATAACATAACAGTGGCTACGGGACAACTCTGTGAATGTCCTTCACAGAGCCTGAGAGGTCCTGCAAAGAAGAATGGGAGAAACTGCCAAAAAATAAGTGTGCCAAAGTTTGTAGCATCATACTCAAAAAGGCTTGAGACTAATTGGTGCCAAAGGTGGCTTCAACAAAGTATTGAGCAAAGGCTGTGTACATCTGTTTTTGTTAGTTTTTTATTTTTAATAAATTAGCAAAGATTTCAAACAAACTTATTTCACTTTGTCATTGATTGTAGAATTTTGAAGAAAATAAGGAACTTAATCCATTTTGGAATTAGGCTGTAACATAACAAAATGTGTAAAAAGTGAGATGCTTTAAATACTTACCGGATGCACTGTAAATTGATTTAACCCCTAATGCCGACCATACGCAAATATGCGGCCCCTGTGGACTGGGCTTTTTTCCATAGTGCTGCTTATTTGCGTATCTTCTTTTGTGTGGGGAGCGAGCCACATACGCTCTCCCAGCACAGAGACTTGGGTCTCACCATAAGCTCCAGGCCCTGTACTAATGACTCGGACCTGGAACTCGAGATTCTGGGTCACCAGATTGCTGTAATGGCCTCTGATTGGATCAATCATTGTGAAGCCTGCCACTGTGTTTTTTTTTCTCTGTAAATGGAGGTTGGGAATACATCATCTCTTTCTCTCTCTCCTTGCAGAGAAAAAAAAAAGCGTCAGTAAAAAATAAAATAAATTAAATAATAATATAAAAAAATACCTAGACAAAGATGTGATCTTGGTCAGTGCCAGGGTTAGTGTTTGGGTTAAGAATTAAAGATCATGGTCAGTATTTTTTTTATGGACAGAATTTTTTTTCATTCGTATCATTGTCAGTGTATTTTAGGTAGGATTAAAAAAAAAAAAAAAAGTAAGATGTGCACTATTGTTTTTTGGTTGTACTACAGGTACATACAACAACTAATATACACATATGTGGTATCGCTGCGATCGACAGGAGTGGGAGACTTTAGGTCCTGTTGTTCTTTGGTGGAAGATTATAGTAGTACCAAAAAATATAAGCTGAATTTAATTTTTTTTTTTTCTATTATGGACCAGTTTTCTTTTGATAAAAAAAAAAAAAATCAGGAGATATCCATTACTATTTACCACCAAATTAAAGCACAATTTGTCCGGAAAAAAAAAACAGGTATAGTCCACCTGGATGCACAAAATATTTGTGGTGATATGTACGGTTTTATTAACACATGTCAAAGTTGCTAAATTGTGCTTAGGCATTTCTATGTGTTTTACCCTTAGGCGCGAAGGGGTTAAATTACCTTCAAATGTTTACACAATTCTTCTGTTTAGAACCAGACCCTTGAATGCAAACAATAAAGAGGAAGACTAGCAAAGTGGCCTGTAAACCATGGAGCAGAAAGGCCTGCAATTCTTTTTTAGAGATTAGATTGCCACTAGTTCCTTTTGCTGAGAGCTTGCAGGATGATAAATAATTTTATCCACTAACGTCACCCAGTGCTATTTATGATTTCAGATCTGTTTCAAGGCAATAAAAGAATCTCATCTGATTTTTATTACTAAATTGTTGCATTACTTTCTTTTACATCTGCGTCATTCAGATGCATAATATCTTAGCCGTTTGGTTTCGAAATATAAGCTTAAATTATCCGACAGAATTTTTTCTTTGGCTGCTACTCCAGTAAATATAATGATCCAAATGACCTATGCAGACAGTACTTCAGTTATTCAGACAATACTTCAGTTATACTACTATAAAAACTGTATTTTATTCCCCCACACTGTAATACGCTGTGCAAACTGTTGGCGCTATATAAATCCTGTATAATAATATAAAAGAGATCATGAACAAACAACAAAATATACCCAAATCACCCAGTTAATAAACACAAAAAATTATCTAAATCATTTATTATATACTCTACCCAAATCATTCAATTACCTAAACATTTTTTACGAACAAAAATAACTTAATTAATGCATTCCACAGTAAACCAATACAGTCATCATCACATTGATTAGTATAAATGACTTCCATTTATTAGTACTGACAGTAGACCAATCAATTAGTACAATGGTGTTGATTTTCTTAAGACAAATAGGCTGTTAACATGCAAGAGATTTTTTCCATAACTTAATACATGTGGTAAAAAGTCACTTACAAGCTAATAACATACAATATGTCTAAAAGACAGTATTTTTTCCTGCACATAATTGAATGATGGAATTCAGCATAGCTCACTAAGCTGAGGGAAAATTGACATACAAAATCAGCAGCCTGTTTGCCTTTCGTAAAACAACCCCCACGTTTCCACGACAAGCCACCAATCAAACTAAAATGTGTTCCTCCTTTTGGTTTAATAAATTCCAATGCCCTTTTTTTTTTGCTATGTAGAAGGATATGGAGAAGTTCTGAGCAGTTACAACAACTGTTGTGGTAAAAAATACTGCGCTAACAAAAATAGTGAACAAATAGCCGCTGACACTCCAACAGACTGTGATGGCAACCAAATATAAACATAAATTGTGCAGCGTCAAATGTTAAAGTGAATTCAGTGGGATACACACTAAAATGCAAAAATATAGTCCAATATTTAAAATTAGACAAAAAAGGGAAGGTGACCAGTCCCACATAGAAGAGTGAATACTTGTGATAAATCCCACACCAAAAAGAGAATATGATTCGCTCACCAGATGGCATGGACCCAAAGTACCTTACAGCAATTAGGTCATGCAGGCTGAAAGTGATGATCTCCTTGGAACAGATGTCAGAGGCTTCTACGAATTCTCCTCCAAATGGTGGATATAGGAAGGTCACTCAAGGATGGTACACGTATGGATATCTGGAAATCCCCACTCAGAAAGGTGTATGTGGGATAAATCGAAAAGACACCATAGCGTGATACCGTTTAAATGGTTTATTAAAGCAAAGAAAGTAATGCACTTACAATGGGTCAGATGGTAAGAAGCATTCAATACAATTCGGCACTCTTGACTGATCACCAATGGTATAGGGTGACCCTCAAAGGGTAAATCCAAATTTTTTAAGTGACATCAGGAGTAAAGAAGAAGTCATCTATGGTGTATACTTATTTCTGTGACAACTGCCTAAAAGGGGATTATAATCACTTTGGAAAGATATCTTATCTCTTCCTGATGAGTCTACAGGACAGGAAGTGAAGAAAATTAAAAGTGGTTCTAAAGGAAATAAAAAAAAAAAACTAAACATGTTATTATTACGTGCTCTGTAAAAAATGGTTTTGCACAGAACAACCCTGATCCTCTTCTTTTTGATTCCCCCGCTGGCAGTCATGGCTCCTCCCCCCTGCTGAGTTTATTAGCAATGGATAATTTCCTCTCCTTATGTTTCTGGTGTGACAGTGTTATACATAGCTAAAGGGCCGTACAAACTTGACGAAAATCGGACAAAATATCCTCCGATTTTTCTCTGTCTTCTGCGTTTATAACCGTTTTTAGTTTAAATTTCTCGTCCGATTTTTCTTTTTTTTGGCACATTTGTTCCTATAGATCTGAGGTTGTCAGCAACTTCAGATCATGCGTGGTCTTTCGTATCCGATTTTTCACGGACGTACTGCATACACATTAAACGAAAATCGGTCATCTGGGGACGGACGAAAAAAATTTTGGTGTTTGTCCCTCCCTTTTTTTCGTTCAAAAAGTCGGCATCGGCTGCTGAAAGTTGTGTACACACTAGGCGAAAATCGGACGATTTTACCTCGGACGGGAATTTTCGGCCGATTTTCTACTAGTGTGTACCCCACTTAAAGGGTGTTCACAAGCTGGAATTTAGGGTTATACAAAGTCCGCTATCTGATATATAGTTTACATCAGGGGTATTGAATTAATTTTTACAGAGGTCCAATTAGTAAAATTTTCTTCCAGCAGAGGTCCGAATCGCATGTTTATGCGAAGGCTCAGATCCTTCCCATCACAACCACCCCCCCCCCTATATCACAATCCTGTTCTTACATCAGTGTTCTCAGTCCCCTGCACATCACAGTCCCCCACTTCACTTTACAGTCCCCCCTTCACAGTAGTTTATTGAACCCCCTTTCAAATTTTCACCCCCCCCCCACAGTACTGTCCTATACCCCTTCACATCAACCCTCCCCCCCACACACACAAAGCACTGCCCCTCCTTCAGCATTGCCCCCCTTCACATTACAAATCCCTCCCCAAAGCACTCCCCTCTTCACATCACCCCCCCCCAGCACTGCCTCTCACATCACAATACCCCCCCCCCCCTCACACACAAAGTAGTGTGCTCTTCACATCACTCCCCCACCGCACTGCCCCACTTCACATCACCTGCCTCTCTTCACATACCCCCACAGCACTGCCCCCCCCACACATCACCCACCCTCCCTTTATATCACCTGCACCCCTTTACATCATACCCTCACTGCCCCCCCTTAAATCCCCCCACGTCACTGCCTCTCTTCAAAGCCACCCCATAGCACTACCCCCTTTACATTACTGCCCCTATACATCAACCCCCTCGCACAGCATTGCCTCCTACAGTGGTGTACTCTGCCCCTTTGACATCCAGCTTGCCCCCTTTACATCACACCCCCTTCCCCCCCAGAAGTATCTTCTGCTCCCTTACCTTACCTTAGACAGCATGGAGAGTGGGAGGCAGCATAGGAATGCACCAAGTGTGGGGGGCACAACTCAGCACCGGATAGATGGCGGGAGTGGAAGCTGCAAGAGTTTACTTTCCAGATTAACCAGCAGATTTATTAGCAGCTGATTGGTTGCTAGGACAAGTGGCGGCCCTAGCAGCAAATCACTTGCAGCCTGCAAGTTGCAGGTTAATATGAAAAGTTGACCGCTATCAGCTCCTGCTCCTGCTGTCCATCCAGGCTGAGCTGTGCCTCCCACACTTGGTGCATTCCTATCCTGCCTCCCGCTCTCCACACTGTCTTGAGAATGACAGCGGCAGAGAATGGGAGATAGAAGCAGCTCCTAAATGGCGCGACAGGGTTCGAATGGTCTGCCATATAGTGATGCCTGGTTTACTTGTATCTTGGGGCCAGGTATACATAGCACAATCTATGTGCTGGGCTGATAATAAGGGGTAGCACCTGTCTTTTTATACTGGGCCCAGATGAGCAGGGGGGCCTGGGCAGCAGAGGCATCATATGTGGGCAGAAGAGGGGGTAATCAGTATAGCGGGGGGGGGGGCAACTACAGGAACTAATCCTCTGTATAGCTCTACCTTTAAGAGCTCTACCTTCTCCTCTCTTTCCCGCCCGCCAGCTGCTGCAAGGAGAAACACACAGGGGATCGGTTCCTGTAATTTCCCTCGCACTGCAATGATCACCCTCCCTTTCCAGAATTTGATTCCCCCTGCTGCCCAGACCCCCCTGTGTGCCTCCTTCCATGGCACTACTGGCTTCCCAGTAGTGGCTACTGTAGGGCAGCCCATTCATTTCAATAGGCTTCTCCACCCGAAGAAATACAGGGAAAGTCCGCTCCAGGGAAATACAGGGAAAGTCCGCTCCAGCAGACGTCCTCTGACGAAACGCGTAGGGCGGAGTTGCAACGTCATTACGTCACTTCCGGCTTCGGAGCCTGGGCCACTATCGCTGATCTTGGACAGCCTAAGCGTGAGTCTTTTGCTCTCTTTGTCCTAAACTGCAGATTGTATACAACATCATGGGGCCCTCTTTTTCTATTTGAGGGATTTAAAGCTACGTTCATTCCGCTGGAGAACCCCGGGAATTAACTTACCACCTACAGCAATACAGGTCGTATATCCGGGGTGACATCTAGTGGACGTATGTAAAATTGCAACCCCATTTTTTTATTTTAAATGTTCACTCTTCACTAAGTGGTAATTTAAAAACACCACACACAGCACCGATATTATTTACAATCACTTGTTTATCTATGTATTTGATTATAATTTGCTGAAGCTAATTAGCATGTATCACTAATAAATTGCACTTTTTGGAATCCACTGTTTCTCCATTGATCTAATATATATATAGCACAGCATTAGCACTTTATATGGTTGCACCTCTTGGGTCCAGGATAAATAATTGGTTATCCTTGTCACACCACAAGTCACTAGTGCACTTTACTTTGGACCCAACTTTTATATGTTATATTTTTTAACATACTGGCACTTTATTTTAGTTGGCACTTATATAGCACTTATTCACTTTAAAGGTAGCGCCGGTACAACCTCCTTGTATTTATTTCACTCTTTAACCCCTTGTGGGTTCGGTTGTTGGCAGCTTACACCTTTTCAATTGTTTAGGATCTCTTACTCCATAGCGCTGGTCACCCCCATCTTCTCACAGGGAAAAAGTCCCTGACCCTTTTTTTTAATTATGCCGCACCAAAAGCACCCCATGTTTTTCAATGTGTGGGGTACAATTAAGAATTAATGGCACCCTTGAAAATCTGAGCATTTGTCTGCGTGTCAGGAACGAGCACGATTTTGTGCGTGTTCCGTGACATACAGTAATGTGAGATAACACCTTGGGTATACCTATTCCTTCAAAATAGTATAAAGTGCAGGTGTGCTATAATTGATTGCTTAATGATTTTTAGTGCAATTAATGAATGAAAAAAACAGCCCTATGGCTGCTTAAAAAATTTTTAACCTAAAAAACTATTTTAAAACTTTAAAATATATATAGTGCAAATATAAAATCAACAATATTGTCCTGCAAACCAATCGTGCACAGTTTGGTTGTGCTGATACAAAAATCGGCATGCGGTTCAAGGAAAGGGACCAGATCAAGGCAGCGTTCGTTGCAACTTGATGCGTTTCGTCATAGAAATGACGTCATCGGAAGACGAAACGCGTCAAGTTGCAACGCACGCTGCCTCGATCTGGTCCCTTTCCTTGAACCGCATGCCAATTCCTCCACTTCTGGGTACGGCGCGAGTTTACACGAGCAGACTCGGGACACAGCTGCGAGGCTTACGAGTCTGCAAAAGGTGTACCAGCTAACTTTTTTCTTCAAATATCCAGCATATATTTTTTACTATACTTGCATGATTGGCGTGATGTGTGTTTTCTATACAAATAAAGAATTTTTGGAACCGTCTACATTATGAGGAGTCTTCTTCACTCTATATTTTGAGCATACACAGGTGAAAGAACCGCGGATCCTTATTTTTAACCAGGAGACCGGAGTATTGTGACCAAAGCGCATATCAATTCCTGCTGGCGTACGCCACCGGGAATCCACCACATCTGGTAAGTGGGAATTCTTACCATTCCATACTGAAGCAGAGAGTCACAACATTGCGGCATATATGTATGCATCGACACCGGCACTTTTAAGAGTCACTTGAAAAGACTGTTTTGTGTATTTGCACTATTTTGCACTATTTTGCACTATTTTTGCATGAGCACAACTGCAGCACGGACTTTATTCACCATTTATTTTCTTATTTATGCACGATTGGTTTGCAGGACAATATTGTTGATTTTATATTTGCACTATATATATTTTAAAGTTTTAAAATAGTTTTTTAGATTGGAACTTTTTTAAGCAGCCATAGGGCTGTTTTTTTCATTCATTAATTGCACTAAAAATCATTGAGCAATCAATTATAGCACACCTGCACTTTATACTATTTTGAAGGAATAGGTATACACAAGGTGTTATTTCACAATTTATGCATTGCACTTTACAAAAATAATTACTTATAAATTTATTTTCACACTAGCACTTTACAAATAGGGGTAGCGCGTTTTTTATTCACCTGCATTTACACAATACTCATTGTTTGAACTAGCAGCTCCCATTTTAAGTCATTTATTTATTTATTCCATTTGATTGATTTCCATATTTGGATACACCAGTGGCGCGAGTGATACATCAATCTAAATATACAGTAATGTGAACTGAACCTTGGACAGGGGTGCCTCAAGACTAAGAAACACTCTTCAAGTGCGCCCCAACTGGAAAAAGTATGAGAAACACTGCACTAACTGACACTTCTGACACTTTTTTGGGAACCAGTGACACTAATACAGTGATCAGTGCTAAAAACACTGGCTGGGAAGGGGTTAACATCAGGGGCGATTAAAGAGTTAACTAGCCAGTGTTTGTGCGCTGTGTAGGAGGTGCTTTTACTAAGGAAAGGCATGGATTCTGTGTATCTGCTTTACAGGAACACAGGATTCATGCTGTCTGTACTGACAGAATGGCAATCTGCCTTGTTTACATGGGAAGACTACCATTCTGCCTGTGTAACAAATGATCGGCGGGTGCTAGCGGACACCAAGTCCACGGTACCCCCTGATCGGCTCCCACTGTGCATAATCACCTGCTACCCGGAAGTGTGGGATCACCACGTATATATATATATATATATATATATACGTGATTTTGCGCACAGCCACTGCCCTGTAGCAGTAAAACTGCTATAAGGCAGTAGGCAAGTGGGTATTAACTAAGGACTAGTAAACTGTGATTGTGAATGAACAGGAGCCTCTGTGCAGAAAGTTTCTGTTCATTCACTGTCCAGTGAAGCTGAGGCTGCAGAGAAAGGGATTGAGGAATGATACTAAAACGGATGATACTAAACTAAGCTTGCCAATATCTTCTATGCAGGATGTGGAAACCTTGCAAGCGGACCTGAACAAAATAACGGGGTGGGCAACTACATGGCAGATGAGGTTTAATGTTGAAAAATGTAAAGTAATGCACTTGGGGGCCAGAAACCAGAAAGCAAGCTACTCACTAGGGGGGGAACCTCTGGGTGAGTCTAGGATGGAAAAGGACTTGGGGGTACTGGTAGACAACAGGCTTGGCAGTGGCATGCAATGCCAAGCCGCCGCAAGCAAAGCCAACAGAATACTGGGATGTATAAAAAAGGGGATTCACTCCAGAAATAAAGAGATTATTCTCCCGCTCTACAAGACTCTGGTCCGGCCACATCTGGAGTATGCTGTCCAGTTCTGGGCACCGGTCTTCAGGAAGGATGTGCTGGAACTGGAGAAAGTCCAGAGAAGGGCAACAAAAATAATTAGGGGAATGGAGGACATCAGCTATGAGGAAAGACTACAAGCACTGAACTTATTCTCTCTGGGGAATAGACGATTGAGGGGGGATATGATATCAATGTACAAATACTGTACTGGCGACCCTAGCATAAGGAACAAACTATTCAGAGAAAGGAGATACAATAAGACACGTGGCCACTCACTAAAACTTGAGGAAAGGCGGTTTAACCTTAAAGTGCGTAAGGGGTTCTTCACTGTAAGAGCGGTAAGGATGTGGAATTCTCTTCCACAAGCAGTCGTATCAGCAGGGAGCATTGATAGTTTCAAAAAACTATTAGATGGACACCTTAAGGACCACAACATACAGGGATATACAATGTACGGTTAAAAGCAAACACACACACACACATCATAGGTTGAACTGGATGGACTGATGTCTTTTTTCAACCTCACTAACTATGTAACTATGTAAGGAATCTATGTCCTTAGTCCCTTTCTTTGTCTCAAAAGTGAGACATCAGGGTTGTGTTTAGACTCCTGATATTTCACCAAACCACTCCCATGAGCTTGTTCACATGGGTTCATTGGCCCATATATTGTGAATCAGTGGTCTGTTTATGCAGCTGGAGCTGCCTTTTACTCTGAGAACGCAATAGCTGTACAAACACAGCCACAGGTCCTGATTGAACAGGTGTGCAGGTGTGGGTGGGTGGCCCCCGAATGCACACTGTCTGTGTCGGGGCCGTATACCTGGATCCGCATGACTATCAAATTAGGATCTACAGCTGTATTCATACCAGTGCTGTGTCCCTTAACCCCTCATGCCGACCGGCTTTTTATTCGAGGGGACACATATGTGTGTATCTCCCAGCACAGAGACCGGGGTCTCATCAAGAGATAATATAATAATAATTTAAAAAAAATACCTAGATCAAGGTTTGATCTAGGTCAGCCACAGGGTTATTGTTTGGGTCAGGGTCAGTATTTTTTGGACAGGATTCTTTTTTTAAAAATTAGTATCAGTGTCAGTTAGTGTCAGGCTCGGTTCACACTAATGCGATGCCACAAATGCACGAGATTCGTTGCTTTCCCCCCATGGCATTCTAAGCAATCACATGGCGTCCATGTGATCTGTTGCGGGTGTCAATGTTATCTTAACAACACCCTGAAACAGATGGCAAAATGCGCGCAATTGCCAGAATTGTTTTGCATGGTGTGAGTGAGCACCCATGCAATGTGATTCAGGTGCAGGAGAAAAAAAGGGTCCTGCACCATTTTGGTGCGGATGTGATGCAATTTCAGCCATACAAAATGTATGGATAAAATTGCACCGCACAGACATCGCATGTGATGTGCACAGGAATGCGGTGTGATTCCTGTGCGAATCACATGCAGTGTTTTCCCACGCATCAGTGTGAATCTAGCCTGAGTGTCAGTGTGTTTTTAGGTAGGATAAAAAAAAAAGAAGCAAAATGCGCACTATTGTTTCTGGGCTGTACTACGGGTACAAACAACAACTAACATACACATATGTGGTATTGCTGCGATCATCAGGAGCGGAAGAATTTTAGTTTATTTTCAGTGAAAATATATTTTTTATATATTTTGGGGGTGTAGACCCTGTCTGGTAGAGGTCCCTTGATGTCTAACAGTAGCCCTGTCTGTGTGGCTCAATGGACACTAAAGCCCCTTACACACGTACCGATTGTCGGCCGTAAATATTCGGCCGACGACCGATCGGCCAATTGTAGGCTTGTTAGTATGATGCTTCCGACAGCCGACAGCGCATTTTCGGCCGAACAGAATCTGTCGTGCAGGCATTAAAATTTTTGTTGGCCAACTCCAGAACGGCCGATTGTTCGCCAGTCAGTACAGAATTCGGCCGACAGACAGCAGATTAGCAAGACTGGGCATGCTTAGAAAAGAAAAAAGACAAGGAAAGTTAACCATCATATGACATCACTTCTGCAGTCGGCTGTTGTTGGCCGAGAAAATTCGTGTGCAGTCTTTTGCAGTTTTCAACAGACACGACAGCCCTGGACAAAAGACGGCCGATCGTTCGGCCGACGATCGGTACGTGTGTACGGGGCTTTACCTGCACTGCGATTTGCTGCTTCTTTTAACTGCTCCTATTGTTTCCTGTATAGGTCTTACATAATACTGTTTTTATTGCAATACAATTACAGAATTACTACATAGGATCTAGTGTAAAAAGACATTGCTACGGGGAAGAAAATCCTTGGATAAATTAAATGTGTTACATTCAATTAGTGTCTGCTGGCTATGGATTCATTAAAATTCAATTTGTAATACAGGGCATAAGTAATGATCGATTATTTGACTCATATAGGTCAAGACAATGGTGAAAAGCTGCATCAATTAGATCACATTTATCATTAATGAAATCACACAATAGCTATCCCCCAGGTGATAACTAACTCGCATGCATTATCTGTGCTCTGCTCTGCCAGAGGACTCTGCTGTCACAGATTGAGAACAAAATAAAATGAACATGCTCCAACTACACAGCCCAGCTTGTTCAGAATCCAGTAGCCTGTAGCATCAATATCACCATCAATTTTCTTTTGATAATATTGGGTAATATTTGCAGTCATAGATAGCAAGCATTTAAATAAAAATGACTGTTTTTTTAAATTTGAAACATTCTGTTGCCCATGAGCCTAGACCATTGTAAAGGGCCATCTACACTATACAATTGTCTTTAGATTTACCAAAACCATATAATATGAGGTCTAAACACTTTCACTTTGTATGCAATCAGGCCGGCCCTTGCACTACATAGTTGAAGGTAAATCTAAAGGAAATCTAGCAACAAAAGTTGTATAGTGTGTGTCCAGCTTTAAGCTGGATACACACTATACAACTTTTGTTGTCAGATTTCCTTTAGATTTACCTTTTCTATGTAGTGCAAGGGCCTGCCAGATTGCATACAAATTGAAAGTGTTTAGGTTTGACCTCATATTATATGGTTTTGGCAAGTCTGAAGGAAAAAGTGTAAAGAAAATTGTATAGTGTGTATGGCCCATTAGGCTGGGTTCACATATATGTGGTGCGTGATACCGCATGTGATTCAGATAGGAATCGCACCACATTCCTATTCAAATCGCATGTAATGTCTGTGTGGTACAATTTGAGGCATTCATTTGCTTGGCTCAAATTGCACTGCATCTCCACAAAGAAAAGGCGCAGGACCCTTTTTTCCCCCACACTGGAATCGGATGGCATGGGTTTTCACACCTATGAGATCCGATTCTGTCAATTGCACTGCATTTCGCAAACCGCTTGGGGGTGTCATTAACTTAACATTGACACCCACTGCAGTTCACATGAATGTAGTGTGATTTCAATGCAGTGCGCTGCATACATGTAAACTGAGCCTAACTATTTTAATGAAGAAGTCTGATATGGCTGAATACTTTTAAAACTAAACTCCAGGAATTGTGTTTTTTGAGAATTTTGCTTCTGTCCAGCTTGGCTTGATGTAAGTATCCATATCTTATATCTGAAGGGCCACTAGGAGATGCTGAATCACTGTAGTAGTCAGTGCTGCATACAGTGATAGCTGTAATCTTCTGGTTATGGCAGCAATGGCCGCCCCTCTGTACACTGAACACAAGGGGTCGCTCACTCCACACTACCAACGTTCAGAGGATGCCTTGTATTTTTTTCTCTCAATAAATATTGCATTCTCTGATTGGACAGGATAGAGAGGAGGGGCGGATGATGTCATGATCTCTACCTTGCCCAATCAGAGAACACTTTATATTCATTAAAAGAAAACTCTCTAAATGGTGACGTTGCTGAGCAATGGCCCGTTGTGTTCAGTGTGCATAAGGGAAGCACAACTGGAGCAGCACCTGAAAAATCACCTTATGTAGTGCTGACTACTGAAATAATTTTTACCATCCCCAACAAACCTCCAGATATCATATATGGATACTTACATCAAGCCAAGCTGGGCCAATGTTGGTTTGCAACAAAAAATTATTTCTAGAATAATTTATGTGCTGCAGGGGGAGGGAGCATTAACGTAAGCCTGCCTGGCATAGGCAAAGCATAGGTACTTTACTTTACATTACTTTAAAGTGAATCTAAAGCCAGGCTATGAACATTGAAGTATTTACAGATAACTTTATTAAGCAGTAAATGAGCTTTTAAACACAATTTTGCTGACCTCTGTAGCTGAAGACACTGTGGTGTTATTCAACCTCAAAGATTACAACAGAAGCATTGATGTTTTATGGTTATTCTCTCAACATCTCAGTGACTTGGCAACCTTCTAATCCTTATTATATTCAATTGAAGCACTGAGCTGGAGCTCTGGGAGTGGCCAGCACGTTGAGCTGCCATCAACGGACACCAGGATAGCTTTAGCTATCAACTTTAAAAGAGAAATATGGCCAAAGCTCTTTTTGCCATACTTCTCATGTGGTTCACTGGAGTGAACTTACTTTTGCTGTCTTATAACCCAGCCCGCTGCTGGTTGACATCACAGAGCCTCTCCAGACTCTGGAGGGAGCCCGAAAATAATGTCAGGATCCACCTAAATTCTGCACACTGCTGAGAGCCTGAACCAGCCGCTCCTGCCCCCTCCCCCCTCCTGCCTGGCACTCCAGTGAGCACTGAAAGGGGAAGAGCAGAGAGTGGTGACTAATCGAACAGTGGTCATGTGACTGCTCAGTTCTCAGACTTAGAGCCAGCAAGGGCAGCTGCTGCATCGAAGTGATGCAACAGTAGGTAGGTGAGTATGTATGTTTTTTTAATTTTTGTAATTCCTTTATTTTTGAAATGTTGCAACTTACAGATGTGTAGAAGCAATACATAATAAAGTAACAAGGAAAGTTTCAAAGTTGAAACAGATGCAAAAAGGTAGAGTAAAACAAGGCATATGTGATCGTGTACAGCAATGCAGACCTCAGAGTGGTTTGTATGGTTTTTTTTTAGTATCTATATGTAGTAAAGCATGCTTGTTATACTCACTGTGGAATCTAAGGGGTTAATCCTCCGCTTTGTGTAAAAAGGATGCTTGATCCTGTCTTCTCTGATCCTCTCCTCCTTCCACTGACCCCTGATCATTTCCTGATAACACAGAGTCTATGGAGTCAGTTTGCACATGCTCAGTTTGGTGTGTATTGCTAGAGAGTTTTTATTTATTTTCTTGAGAGAGTGCATGTGATCAGCACAGGGCCAATCAGCACTGTCCAGACAGAGGGCCAGGGGATTTGCAGTCTCATAGGACAGTCAGAAAATGTACTAGTAGTAGAGAAGGTATTTAGCTGTTATATTTGCTAAAATAATTGAATTTTTATGTTCTATGTATTGTGGGAGACCAGATATAGTGAATGCTGGATCCTGGGGTTAGTAACACTTTAAGTCGCGGTTCACACTGGTGCGATGTCGGAAACTCTGTGAATCAGTGTCGGTTCCCGCATCGCAGCAGAATCACACAGTGGTTCACACTGAGATCTGCAAATGGGGGTGTCTATGTAAAGTTAATGACACCCCTGGATTGGTTCGCAGATCACAGTGCAAACTGTGAAATGGTGCAGGAATCGGATCGGATAGGTGTGAACACCCATGCAATCCGATTCCAGTGTGAACCAAAAAAGGGTCCTGCACCATTTTGGTGCGAATGCAATGCAATTTCAGCCATACATTTTGTGCCATTTTGCGCAGACATTGCATGTGTAGCAATATTTCCAGGCATTGGGCCTGAGGTGGGTCTGCCATTGTTACCGGAAACACTTCCAACACATTTAAGTTGAAAACCCAAGTGTGAGAACTGAGACAATGACCATTCCGGCATCTTTGGTTTGTTTTGTTTATTTTATATTGGGGATGGGAGAAGGGAATGAGTGGGATACTCCTCTGGCTCAACTAGGTTCAACTGGGACACTTTGTAGAAAAATGCCTATTAGCGCTGTCCTGACACCAGCTGAATGCCGACCAACGCTTCCTGGCGCTTTTAAATTCTTGTTCTGCTGAAAGTGCTGAAACTTCGATTTTAACTCCTTGGTTAACTCAGAAGATCCAGGACTGTAATGCTCCTTGAATCCTTTCTGGATACTCAGGCAGTCACCCAAGACACCCGATCCTTCTGACAGGAGGAGAGACAGCTGTACTCTCCCTCCTGGGACTCTGCTTCCCACCAAAGATGCTGCGTCATGCGTTCCCCTTAAACTTATACCCACTCCCAGAATCCTCTGTGGCAGAATCTGCCTTCTGGGGTAGATACAAGCCTGAATGGGCCACTGATTGGATTTCCTCCGCTGCCCAATGAGAATCCTCTCACAGAGCCAATAGGGAGACTCCCCGCTCAGTAACCACACCTGGGAGACATGACAGCCCAGCTGAAATCATGGCCCTGCTGTTAGGCAGCCAAGGCCCATTATACTTTTACCTAGCACCTACCTGTAGGGTGCTACACATGTGATCTGCACAGCAATTCGGTGCAAATCACATGCGATGTCTGGCATCGCACTAGCGTGAACCGGCACTAAAGATTCCCACACTTTAAGAGTGAGATTCTTGGCAGTTCCTAAAGCTACAGAGGTCAGTGAGGGATTGTTCTAACTAAAGCTCATTTACTGCTTGTTAACCAATTCACGACTGCCCACCGCAGATATACTGCGGCAGGCAGCCGCTCCTGGGCAAAGCGATGTAGGTATACGTCACTCGCTCTCAGAAGGCTAGGGGGCGAGAGCGGATGCCTGTGTCAGGCGGCTCTGATTGCCGTCTGACACCCGCAATCGTTCTCCGCTGAGAGAGAAGAACAGTCAACTGTTGTAAACACAGCTGATCGTTCTTCTCCCTGCAATGATCATAGAGCCCATGTGATCCTTCTATATAGGATCACATGTCTTGGACAGTGTGGACAGTGTGGACGAATCCCTTCGGAGTGTTTCAGAGGAGGTTGCCAGAAGTTCTCCGATTCAGGAACTGAAGATGGCCTCGTCCTTTTTGGGGGAAGCTTCTATTGATCTTATCCGCCTTCTGGCCAGGGTTATGCTGTCCTCAGTTACAGCTAAGCGGGCCCTTCGGCTCTGGCCTTGGGTGGCCGATCCGGCCTCCAAGCAAGTTTGGTGCTGTATTCCCTTTGAAGGTTCTTCCCTCTTCGGGAATAAGTTGGATGATGCCATAACCCGGGCCACGGGTGGCAAATCTGGGTTCCTTCCCCAAGATCGGCGTCATCTCAATCAGCAGAAGGTACAGCCCAGAAGGCATGCCCCAGACCATGCCAGGGAGGCACGTACCTACAGGCCTGGCAGAGAATTTGGGCGCAACTGGAGGTCAAGACAGTCTTCCTTCCGGAAACCATCAAAGAGTGTCCCCTCTGGTGATCGAGAAGCTACCAAGTCCTTTTGAGATTGGGCGGCCTCGATCCGGGACTCTTGGACTGTAAGAACAGTCTCGTCTGGACACACGTGGACATTCGACAGGGCCCCCAAACTAAGGTTCTTCCTTACCTCTCTCAGAAGAAAAGCGTCAAATACTGCTGTCCTATGTGGAGTCCCTGTTGTCCCAAGGGGCCACGTTCCTGTACCAGAGCACGAGCGTGGTCAGGGAATGTATTCCTCTCTCTTCATGGTCCAGAAAAAGAATGGCTCTTGGAGACCCGTCATCGACCTTACATACCTAAATCAGTCCATCAAAAAGGAGAGATTCAAGATGGAAACGCTGTTATCTATCCAGCAGGCGGTCCAGCCAGCAGATTGGCTGGTGTCAATAGATCTAAACGACATCTATTTTCATGTCCCCGTTGCAAGGGATTTTCAACATTATTATTATAATACAGGTTTATATAGCGCCAACAGTTTGAGCTGTGTTTTACATTATAAATAGAAACAATAAAGTTACAATACAATTCAATACAAAAGGGCACTGCTGCAGAGAGTTTACAATCGAATAGGGAGGGGCAAGTGGAATAAAAGGTATTAACTGTGAGGGATCAGCTGATAAAAGATGTATAAAATTAGTTGTTAGGTGAAGGAGGGATAGGTTTCCCTGGAGAGATGAGTTTTCATGGATCACCTAAAAGTGGAGTAGGAGACAAATTGGGATAGAGAGTTCCAGAGAATGAGAGAGACTTTGGAGAAGTCCTGGAGAGGAGATGGGAGAAGGAGACAAGGGAGTTACAGAGCAGAAGATCTTGGGGAGCAGAGAGGACAGTCTGGGGGATATACTGAACCAAGATAGGTAATGTAGCTTGAGGCATAGTTGTAAATGTCTGTTGTTGTTAGTATTTTGGATTTTATTTGCTGGGCAATTGGAAGCCAGTTGAGGAACTGGCAGAGAAAGAAAACAAAAGGAGAAGACAGGGATGCAGAGCAGACTCATAACATAGTGTGTTTTATTCAGTGAAAACAAATAAAAACAATTGGTAATGCACTCAGAAGTCAGGTAGGGGATTTAGCATAGCTGAGCATCAGAGTGTCAAGGTGGTAGGATGCAACCGGGGGGAAGGTCTCTGCTGCAAAAGATGAAGCTGTAACTTCTGGCCCAGGATGGAAGACTCCACACAGAACCACTGCTCAGATCTTTTCCTGCTTGTGTCCAGTCACAAAAGGGAAAAACATCATTGGGAAATGCATTTTTGAGAGACATTCCTCCCTTTCATCAGTACCTCCGGTTTGCCATCGGCCACTCTTACCTGCAGTTCACCTGTCTCCCCTTCGGGCTTTCCACATCGCCACGGACCTTTTCAAAAGTCCTGTTGGCTGTCGTGGCCCTGTTGAGGATAAGAGGCATTCGGCTCCACCACTATTTAGATGACCTCCTCTTTTTGTCCCGGGACAGAGATCAGTAGGTGGAGCACCTGGGTCAAGTCGTGTCTCCCTTCAGAGATTCGGGTGGCTCCTGAACTTGGAAAAGAGCCATCTAATTCCTACTCAGTTCCTTGTTTATCTCGGGGGGCCCTCTTCGATACAGTGAGAGCCACAATTTCTCTCTCGGAGGAGAAAATCCCGGTGATCCGAGACAGGATACTCCGTGCTCTTTCATCTTCTCATCTCCAAGCTCCTCAGTGCCTGAGAATCGTCGGGACCATGGTCCCCATGGCCCCCATGGTGAAGTGGGCTCTGTGGAGAATGCGGCCCTGTTAAGAAAAGTTTTCTCCAGCAATGGGACACATTTCATCTGGATCAGTAAATCTTTCTAACCCCTGCCATGAGGGCAAATCTTCCGTGGTGGCTTCACCGGGAGAATCTCCTCAAATGCCACTCCCTAGCCCCAATCTCCTAAAAAGGGGTGAAGAATCAGCCAATCGGCTGACAGAGTATTTTGCTACCTGTGACTAGACCGAATCATTTATTCGAAGGGGCACTGGAATAGGACACAGCGCCGCAGCATCCCCCTGCCAGGCGACAGCTCCCACACCACATCCCAGCACAAGCAGCCATACTCTGCATAGTCCCCGTACATCCCTGATGCTTCACTTGCTACACTTAATGACCTGACAGACCGCTGCAACGCAAACCCCCCCCCCCCACCCGGGTATATAATACAGGAATAGGAGGGGTGAAGAAACGGCACTACAGCCGTCAGAGTCACAGGATATACCGCCGACTCTGCTTAAGTCCCCATACACTCCAAGATCCTAGATGAGATCAGCTCCACGCCGACTGAGCAGCCATCCCTGCAAGCCTGCTACACAGCACCCCCATTAAGGCGCACTATATACACAAAGAGATTATCCACCCGGATTCTCTAACGCCCGAACCTCCACAGGAACACATCACGGGAAAAGCTACTGATGTGGGATACCCCCACCGCTAAAATATCATCAATACCCCCTGATGTTTATTAATATATATGCACCGGCCGGTACCCTGTTATTTGTTTCATGTTGTATGTCTCGTTTCTTGTAAACACTGGTTTTGTTTATTATCATATACCAATTTTGTATCTGAACGGTAATGTGTTTACATACCACAATTTTTTAAATAAAATGCTATGATTTACACTTACATTGTGTCCCTAATTTTGCCGACCATCTAACCTTCTTTTAAATTCTGACCTCTGTGCAGAATATCTTTTATACACTCCCTAGCCCCAGCCTTGTGCATCATTGTGACCTCTGATGCCAGCAATACGGGGTGAGGCGCTCATTGTCTTTCGGAAGTAGCTCAGGGCAGATGGAGCTTTTCCCCTCGGGGAATAGTTTCAAATGTTCTGGAGCTCCGGGCGGCAATTTGAACGCTCCAAGCATTCTGCCATCTAACAAAAGAGTTCCATTGATGTTTAGAATGGACAATACGTCAGCAGTGGCGTACATAAGGAAGCAAGGGGAAACACGCAGTTGGTCCCTGCTGCGAGAAGTGGAACAGATCATGTCTTGGGCACAGAAAAATTTGTCCGACCTGTCAGAGGTCTATGTCCCCAGAGTCCAGAATGTTCAGGCAGACTTTCTCTCTCATGTGAAGTTGGACAACAACGAGTGGTCTCTCCACGAAGAGGTCTTTAAGTGGATCCTGACCCTGGGAGTCTCTTCAGAGGTCGACCTCTTTGCATCCCCCTGCAACCACAAATTACAGAGGTATTACTCGAGGTTCCGAGATCCCAAGGCCCTCTGAGTGGACACCCTCACGGACCAATGGAGGTTCCGCAGAGCCTACGTCTTCCCTCCAGTCCTGGTAATTCTTCAGTTTTTGCGAAGACTCAGGTCGGAAGCAGCAGAGGTAGTGGCAGTGATACCATTCTGGCCCAACAGGCCTTGGTTTCTTCTCCTGATGCTCCTCAGTGTCCTGATTCCTCTACCCCTCAGGCCAGATCTGTTATCCCAGGGCTCCACGTTACATCCATGTCCAGCTCGGCTGCAACTGAAGGCCTGGTTTTTGAGAGGGGAAGGCTACAGGCCCTAGGCTGCCCTGAAGAAGCCATCCCCACGATGTTAAGCACTAGGTGGAACTCGACTAACAAAGTCTAAGAGAGGATCTGGTCCAGGTTCTCCTCGCATATGGCTGCTAGACCCAATCCTCATTACTCCCCAGAGGTCCAGGATGCTTTGAGCTTCCTGAAATCAGGTCTAGACCTGCCGCTATCCATCAGTTCCCTCAGGGTTCAAGTGTCGGCCATTTCAGCTTTTACTGGGATCCCCTGGTCCAATCACTGCCTTGTCCGACAATTCTTTAAAGGAGCAGTAAGGCTCAGGCTCCAGAAGAGGCCAAGATTCCCCAATGCGATCTTCCGCTAGTCCTCAATTTCCTCTCACAACAGATTCATGAACCAGCTGAGCCTCTTACAGTTAAGGATCTTACTCTTGTGACTGTCTTCCTAGTAGCCATTACTTCAGCTAAGAGGGTCTCCGAGCTTGGGACCTTGGGTGCAAAGGAACCCTATGTTGGAGGTAAGACCAAAGGTTACTTCAGTATTTCATGAAAATCCAGAAATAGTCCTGCCTACCTTTAGGCAGGATGAAGGCTCCTCTGTCCATCCACTCGATGTTGGCAATTGTCTCAATCGGTACTTAGAGGCTACGGCTCCCTTTCGGCAATCCAAGTACTTGTTCATCTCATTCAGTGGGAAGAATAAAGGACTGCATGCTTCTTCAAGATCTATCTCTTCCTGGATCACTCAGACCATCCAGTGGGCTTATAGGGCAAAGGGCTTGGTGCCTCCAGTGGCGGTTACGGCGCATTCAACTCAGAGTGTTTCCACCTCCTGGGCAGTTTCCAGACACATCGCACCTGAAGTGATCTGTAGGGCAGCATCCTGGTCTTCCATGAATACATTTTTGTCACATTATTGTGTTGAGCCAGCGGCTCTATCTTCTGTTAATTTTGGTTTACAAATCCTGTCGGTCGACAGAGTTAATTAAACTTTTGTTCAGCATCTGCCCACCCTGGTGTGTACAGCGAGTTATTTCCTAATACGTATGCTGCCATGGAGTCCATCAGGAAAGGAAAATGACGGTAGTTATTTGATAACAGTTTTCCAGTTTTTTTTTCAAAATTGTCACTCTTTTATTGTTTATAGCGCAAAAAATAACAGGTGATCAAATACCACCAAAAGAAAGCTCTATTTGTGGGAAAAAAAGGACATCAATTTTATTTGGGCACAGCGTCGCACGACCCTGCAATTGTCTGTTAAAGTAACACAGTGCCGAATCGCAAAAGAGGGCCTGGTCATTAAGGGGGAAAATCCTTCCGCTCTTAAAGTGGTTAAAGTATATTCAAAGCCAAACTTTAAAAAAATTGGTTACATTAGGGAATGATTTAGGCCTCATGCACACAGGGCGTTTTTACAGCTGCTGTTAGGAGCTTCAGGTGTTTTTCTTTTTGCAGCTTAAAAACGCCCCTCCATGTTATTCTATGGCCTCATGCACACACAGACATTTTTGAGCTGTAAGTGGCATAGGCGTTTTTAAGCTGCAAGAAGAACCCACGGCCTGCGCGTTCTGAGGACCAGTGTTACAGCTGCAAAAACGCCTGACGCTGCTAAAGGCTAAATAACATTGCTTATACAGGGTTAGGCCACATTTTTTTTTTTATGTTCAAATCAATGGTTCCCTATGGGAGCCTATTGATTTGAATGGAAGGCGCATCGCAAGTCGGATCGAAGCGACTTGCGGTGCCACTTGCGCTTTGAGAATCTTGAAGGGGAACTCCACGCCAAAATGGGAAAAAAAACGGCGTGGGGTCCCCCCCAGGCCCTTCGAGTCTGGTGTGGATTTAGAGGGGAGCCCCACACGCGGGGTTCCCCCCAAATCCATACCAAACCCTTATCTGAGCATGCAGCCCGGTAGGGCAGGAAGAGGGAGGGGATGAGCGAGCAGGCCCCACCCCCCCTGGACCATACCAGGCCACATACCCTCAACATGGGGGTATTGGTGCTTTGGGGCATCTCTGCACCACCCACCCCAAAGCACCTTGCCCCCATGTTGACGAGGACAAGGGCCTCATCCCCACAACCCTGGCCGGTGGTTTTGGGGGTCTGCGGGCAGGGGGCTTCTCTGTATCTGGAAGCCCCCTTTAACAATGGTGGGCCCCCCAGATCCCAGACCCCCTCCCTATGTGAATGGGAATGGGGTACACTGTACCCCTACCCATTTACCCCATAAAAGGCAGTGTATGTAAATAACGACAGGAGACATTTTGGAAAGTTTATTAAAAATCTTCATCCGGTCTTCTCCGCTCTGGTCTTCTCCCCCTCCGCTCTTCTGGTCTTCTGCTCTTTTGCCCTCGGCTCTTCTTCTTTCTCCGGTCCTCCTCAGACAATGTCTCCGGTGATTATGCCGGTCTCCGGTCACAGATGTCATCTGTGACATAAGGGGGCGGGGTCTCCTGGTGATGTCACCGGGCGGCCACGCCCACAATGGCTATATAACAAGCTGCAGAGACCGGAGACCGGCATAATCACCGGAGACATCGTCTGAGGAGGACCAGAGAAAGAAGAAGAGCCGAGGGCAAAAGAGCAGAAGACAAGAAGAGCGGAGGGGGAGAAGACCAAAGCGGAGAAGACCGGATGAAGATTTTTAATAAACTTTCCTAAACGTCTCCTGTTGTTATTTACATACACTGCCTTTTATGGGGTGAATGGGTAGGGGTACAGTGTACCCCATACCCATTCACATAGGGAGGGGGTCCGGGATCTGGGGGCCCCCATTGTTAAAGGGGGCTTCCAGATACCGAGAAGCCCCCTTCCCGCAGACCCCCACAACCACTGGCCAGGGTTGTGGGGATGAGGCCCCTGTCCTCATCAACATGGGGGCAAGGTGCTTTGGGGTGGGGGGTGCAGAACTCCCTCTGCCCCAAAGCACCAACACCCCCCATGTTGAGGGCATGTAGCCTGGTATGGTCCAGGGGGGGTGTGGCCGCTCGCTCGTCCCCTCCCCCTTTCTGCCCTACCGGGCTGCATGCTTGGATAAGGGTCTGGCATGGATTTGGGGGGAACCCCACGCAGTTTTTTCCGGGCGTGGGGCTCCCCTCTAAATCCACACCAGACTCAAAGGGCCTTGTTTGGAACCTGGGGGGGGGGACCCCACGCTGTTTTTTTTCCACTTTGGCGTGGAGTTCCCCCTCAAGATTCTCAGAGCGCAAGTCGCACTGCAAGTCGGATCATCCTGATCCGACTTGCGATGCGCCCTCCATTTAAATCAATAGGTTCCCATATAGGCAGAAAAAACGCTGCTAAAAGCGACGTGGCCAAACGTGCAATAACGCCAATGGAAAAAGCTACTGAAAGCATGTTTTTACAGCTGCTTTTTCCCGGCATCAGAAGTAGCTTTGCAGCACGTTTTTTCTAACGCCCCGTGTGCATGAGGCCTTAATGTATCCAAAGTAGGAGAAATCCCCTTTAAAAAGGTTGTCACTGGAACATGTCCCCATTGGAAGATTTCCTTTCTATTCCTCTTCTGGTGAAAACCTAATTTGTTGGATTCTGCTTAACTTTCGGTCCCAATAACACCAAAACAAATTGAAAGGGATAAAGCTCCCCAGCAGGACACAAATTCTTAGGCTTCTCTACTCAGTACAGTACAATATACAATAACATGTTTCTGCCTGGCCACAGGTTCTCTTTAATGAACCTGAATGTGAAAGAACCGGACCTAGAATACTCTGTGCTTAGAGAGTTTATATAATGTACACAGATGTTCTTAGTCTCTTTCCGCAGCAACTCCAATCTCCTTTTTCTGCCTGCTACTTACTATTGTACTTCAATGTTACTACATCATTTTCTTTTTATATTATGTAGGTCAGATCTGTGGGCGCTTATTAGAAGCTGCAAGGCAGAAGAATTAGGTGAAGCTCTGAACATGTATATTTGTGCACCCTCAGCTACAAATTATGCGTCACTAAAGCGCTTGCATAACAAGGGGAAGCCAATTATTACAAGAATATTTTTCTAGAATTTTTAATCTGCTTTATGGTCATAAAAGGTTAGCAAATGGAAGAACACATCTTGTTTTTTTATGACCTATATTTCTGACAGCGGGGTATGCACAATAGGCACTGAATGGCATCAAGGGCAGTCCGTTCTTGCGCATGGCAGATAATAGCTATGAATGGAATATGGAACACTGACCTATGTCTTACTGCTGGGCTCCCTGATTCATTTTTTTTTTTCAAGCATCTTTACAAAAAGCTAATTTCTTACCGGAAGCTGCAGCTGTTTAAACAATTACACATGAATAGACCACAGAGTTTTCTGTTAGGTTAAAAGCATCAGCTCCATTATAGCAGCCACCAATTCATTGCTGGTTAAAGGAGCAAATAGTAAAACAGTGTTAATTTCTAAGAGCAATTTATTGTGCATTTGTTTGTGTATACTTAAAGCTGACCTTCAGCTTCCCTTCGGTCCTGTACAGTTGTACAGGCTTCTCTCCTGTACTGCAATTCCAGAGGATGGGATAAACAGCACAATCTCTGTATTTGCGGATGATACTAAACTAAGCATGCCAATATCTTCTATGCAGGATGTGGAAACCTTACAAGCAGACCTGAACAAAATAACGGGGTGGGCAACTACACGGCAGATGAGGTTTAATGTTTAAAAATGTAAAGTAATGCACTTGGGTGTCATAAATACTAATGCAACTTACTCACTAGGGGGGGAACCTCTGGATGAATCTAGGATGGAAAAGGACCTGGGGGTATTAGGGGACAACAGGCTTGGCAGTGGCATGCAATGTGAAGCCGCTGCAAGCAAAGCCAACAGAATACTGACATGTATAAAAAAGGGGATTCACTCCAGAAATAAAGAAATTATTCTCCCACTTTACAAGACTTTGGTCCGGCCACATTTGGAGTATTCCGTCCAGTTCTGGGCACCGGTCCTCAGAAAGGATGTGCTAGAACTGGAGAGAGTCCAGAGAAGGGCAACAAAAATAAATAGGGGAATGGAGGACATCAGCTATGAGGAAAGACTACAAGCATTGAACTTATTCTCTCTGGAGAAGAGACGATTGAGGGGGGATATGTAATCAATGTGCAAATACTGTACTGGCGACCCTAGCATAAGGAACAAACTTTTCAGAGAAAGGGAATACAATAAGACACGTGGCCACTCACTAAAACTAGAAGAAAAACGGTTTAATCTTAAACTACGTAAGGGGTTCTTTACTGTCAGAGCAGTAAGGATGTGGAATTCTCTTCCACAAGCAGTGGTATCAGCAGGGAGCATCGATAGTTTCAAAAACTATTAGATGCGCACCTTAAAGACCACAACATACAGGGATATACAATGTACGGTTAACAGCAAACACACACACATTATGGGTTGAACTGGATGGACTGATGTCTTTTTTCAACCTCACTAACTATGTAAATTGCACACTCTGATTTCACTGCACACTGTAACAATGTGCATTAGAAGCTACAGCAAATCAGACAGAGCCCACCTCATCATCTAGCCCAGGCATGTCCAACCTGCGGCCCAGGGGCCACATGCGGCCCGGAACCGCAGGCAATGCGGCCCACTGCCCCCTGACAATTTTTTTTTTTGCTGGGTAGGAAGGAAGTCGGCTTGGGGGCACAGCCACAGCGGCTCCCAATCAACTGTAGGCAGAGGCTGCCTCGGAAGGGATCATACTCTAGTTGTGTTAAATTAGTGCTGAGGGGGGGGGGCGCGGTAGCGTGGGAAGGGCGTGGTGGCGTTTTATTACTTATATACCTTAACTATAGTATATATTTTATATGCGGCCCGAGAAAATTTCCCTACACTCAATGTGGCCCAGAGAAGCCAAAAGGTTGGACACCCATGATCTAGCCCTTTCCTCTGCAGTCTGACTGTCCCTGGCCCACCCCTTTCATTCACCAGTTCTGTCAATCTTAAGATGGCTACACATTGTACAATTTTCCTTTAGATTTACCAAAGCCATATGATATGAGGTCAAACCTAAACACTTTCAAATTGTATGCAATCAGGCAGGCTCTTGCACCACATAGTAAGGTAAATCTAAAGGGAATTGAGCAAGAAAATTGTATAATGTGTGGCCAGCTTATTAGACTTAAGCCTATTACACACAATGAGATTATCAGACGAATGATCGTCTGTTTTTTGTGGGGTTTTTTGCATGATAGTCTCCATATCTCGTACGGCAGAATAAAAATTTGCAAGTGATGTAATTGTTTGTATTGTATTTTCAGCCAAAAACTGTAATGATTAACCACTTCAGCCCCGGAAGATTTTACCCCCTTAATGACGACGCCATTTTTTGCGATTCCCACTGTGCTGCTTTAACTGACAATTACGCGGTCCTGCAATGCAATACCCAAATACAATTCTACTTTTTGCTATAAAACATTCCCAATAAAAAAATTGAAAAAATCTATTTTTTTTATCAGTTTAGGCCAATTTGTATTCTGCTACATATTTTTGGTAAAAGAAAATCCCAAAAAGTGTGTAATAATTGGTTTGCGCAAAAGTTATAGCATTTACAAACTACTGGATAGATTTATGGACTTTTTATTTTTTTATTAGTAATGGCGGCGATCAGCAATTTTTATCGGAACTGCAACATTGCGGCGGACAAATCTGACACTAAGTGACACTTTTTGGGGACCAGTGACAATACAGTGATCAGTGCTAAATAATATGCACTGTTTCAAGCGTTTTGTTGCAAAGAGTCAACAGGGTCGCAAGAAACGTGTTGAGAAAAGAGATGCAAATTACCTGCCAAACATGAAGTTCCAGGAACCCATTATCCTCCAGCTGAAAACTGACCACCACTGAACAAGACACATATAGTAAGTTGGTTTAAACATCAGGATTAGGCCAAGAAATATCTAAAGACAGATTTTTCAAATGTTTTATGGACTGATGAGATAAGAGTTACTCTTAATGAACAAGACGGATGGACCTGTGGCTGTATCAGTAATGGGCACAGAGCTCCACTTCGAGATTTAAAGTGAAGGAAAACAGTACACCTCTCTGAACAGTGTCTTGGAGGCTGTGGTTGCTGCTGCACAAAAAGTTGATTGTCAACAGATGAAGAAACTGACAGACTCCAAGAAGGGTGGCTATATTGGTCACTGATTTCTTTTTTTGTTAAATGTCAGAAATGTTTATTTGTAAACTTTGCTTATTATTCTCACTTTACCAGATGAAAATAAACAGGTTAGATGGGAAAATTTTAGTTTTTCATTTAGTTGCATAATAATTCTGCACATTAATAGTTGGCCAATAATTGTGCACACATAGATATTCTCCTAAGAAAGCCAAAACCGTAATTTTACTCTCTTAAAGCGGAGTTCCACCCTGAAAACATTTTTTTAGATAAAAATACCCCCGGGACAGTCAGGGGTAGTGCATTTAAGCAACGATAGCCTCTGAACTGTCCCCTGTTTCACTTACCTTTTAGAAGAAATGCTTACCTTGAAAATGTCTTGTCCAGCGTTGCCATCTCTGGTGTGGGCAGCTGAAGCTGGAGCATCCTCTTCGGTGTCCTCTTCGGTGATGTCGGAGTCCCAGAATGCCCTGCACCGGAAGTGACGAGCAGGGCCGTTAGAGGCGCATTGACTCCTGGGATCGATGACGCTCATCTCCCAGGAGTCAATTCAAGCAGGAAGTGACGTCGGCGGCTGTGTCCGCAGCGGGAGGAAGAGGAAGGAAGGTAAGTATATATTCTTTAAAAACAAGGTAAGTGAATCAAAAAAACTATTTTAATTATCCAATTCTTTTTCAGGTAATTTAGAGTAAGCGGATGGGGAAAACTTCTTTTTGAGGGTGGAACTCCGCTTTAAATATTCAGGTTTGAGGTTTAAAGCGGAGTTCCGGGCTCAAAAACAACTTTGGCCCATCGGTTTGCTGTAAACCCCCAAAAAAACAAATGGATACTCCCGATTTTTTTTTCTTTACTTACCTTGTTTTTGAAGAAAGTATACTTATCTTCCTTCTACTTCCTCCCTCTTCGACCGCGGCCCACGCCGTCACTTCCTGCTTGCGATGACTCCTGAGAGCTGAACATCATCGTTCTCAGGAGTCAATGCACCTGCACCGGCCCCGCTCGTCAGTTCCGGTGCAGGTGCGTCATTCCCTGCTAAACAGCCTCTGGGCATGCCCAGAAGCTGTGCAGGGATGACGTGCCTGCCCTTGAAGTGACAAGCGTGGTCAGTGCAGGGCATTCTGGGACGAAGAGGACACGGAAGAGGACGCAGAAGAGGACGCGCTGGCTTCAGCTGCCCACACCTGAGATGGCAGCGCTGGAGAAGAAATTTTAAAGATAAGTATTTCTTCTAAAAGGTAAGTGCGACCTGGGACAGTTCAGAGGCTATCCATTATGAAATGTACTAGCCCTGACTGTCCCGGGGGTATTTTTATTGAAAAAACATTTCCGAGGCCGGAACTCCACTTTAATAACATTTTGGAATGACCGAGAGCACTGTAGTTGTTCAATAATGAAATGAATCCTCAAAAATACAACTTGCCTAATAATTGTGAACAAAGTGTAAGGTTATACCCGTTCTCGTCGAACTTCATTGAGTGACCAGGTATCCTCTTGAGTGACCTAAAACTAAACAGTTTCCTCGAAATGCTAGGATCTCCATTTAGATATTTACTGTATATATTGTGATTATATCTCCCCTTAGGGCTCTTGAGAGGAATACTGAGATAGAGTGCTGTGATGTTTTCAGGAAGCAGGGACATAGATAAGGGGGGGGGTATACATTTAAAAAAAAACATATTTTTTTGGCGCTGCACTAGGCTCTAATGCATTGTTATTTTAATGCTGCTGCCTGCTGTTACTCCACCTGACCACCTGGAGTGCCACCCGGGCTGTAGGCTTGGCTTGGGATGAGGGAGGCTCTGGCTGACAGTGCTCTCGTCTGTCTGCTCTGCCTCCACACCTCCTCTCTAGTCCAGACTGAGACTCCAGAGACATGTCTTGACTTGTCCAGCCACTTACAGAAGCTTCCAGGAGGACAGCAGCACTGAGAGCAGAGCGGGAGGGAGCGGGCAGCACCTATCCCGCCCACTGACACATATGATCAGCTCCTTCTCTCTTTAAGCCGGTTCAATCCTGCCTTTGGCTCTTGCTTGGGGAAGGAGCTGCCTGAGCCTGAGTCTGAGTGCTGTTAGCTCAGCTGAGCCTGCCTGCCTGCTTGCCAGTACCACGTGGAAGGATCATTCCAATTTTCTCTGAAGTGCTGCTGTGCTGTGCTGGAGTCTGGACCTTAACCTGAACTCCAGGAGGACAGGTCACCAACAATCACCAGGTGTGTCTCTCTCTGTGTGCTGTGTTCTAGATCTGAACTTCAACCATGGACAAGTTCAGGGCTGGTAAAACAGTTGGAGTTCATTTTTTTCTTCTGTTTTTCTCTTACAAAGCCAATCCTGCCATTCTGAATATAAGCACAGTCAGGATGGATTTTTTTCTTTGCTCTTGTGTTATCTATTTTATGACAAAGATTGGCACTGAAAAAAAGGAAGGAGACCTACAAATGAACAGGCTCTCTCTCCCCATGTGTGTGCTATCTGCACATTCACATAACTGGGAACATTCTGAGATTTACCCTTAGCTGTATGGAGTGCTGTGCTACTACATTTGAATGCTGCCCTGAAGGTTATTAATCCCTATTTAAATGTATGCTGCTA
Source organism: Pelophylax lessonae (assembly GCF_965119305.1). Taxonomy (NCBI): domain Eukaryota; kingdom Metazoa; phylum Chordata; class Amphibia; order Anura; family Ranidae; genus Pelophylax; species Pelophylax lessonae. The sequence continues at coordinate 287,730,888 of NC_138770.1, forward strand.
GCCTGCTACATTGCAGTCCTGCTGAGGAAGTTGTTGACCCATTCCATGCGATGCTAGGCCTACTGGTCTTAGCTTAAAGTGGTAGTAAACAACAAAAAATCTTCTCCCTGAAAGTTAATGGCATAATGTGCTAGTATGCATCGCATACATTATTATTATTATCACATTATTTTTATTATCACTTTATTTTTTGCATGGCTGTTTTGTTACATATTTGAATGTATTCTGTGTTAATTATCTCACAGCAGAGCAGAGTCACTGCTTATATCACCAATTAGTTGTGGTTTCAATAATGATGTTTTCCAAACGCAGTTTCGACTTTTGGATTTTATATGTGTGTGTGTGTGTGTGCGCCTCTTTCCCTTGTGTGCTCCTCAGGCTAAAACTGCAGTGCAGAATTTCTTCCTGTCATTGATTCATACTATATCTAGGTATCTGAGATTGTGGGAACTGCTGGCAAAGTTTGTTGATTGAGGTGCTGGGTGCTGAGTCTTCTATAATTGCTGTTGTGTTAGCCTGTTCGGCCCTGACTGTTCACATGTAGCAATTTGGGATTGTGGGCAGAATATCCCTGTGATTCTGCCCGCTGCCACACCCAGATTCCAATCCAAATCACACGGCAATGCTGACAAAACGCAGCACGTGTGTTTGTGTTCTATTCGTTTTTAGTGACACCAAAATGTGGTGTGGTTTTGCTGTGATTGTTGAGCGATTTATCACACAAGGATCCAAAACTACACCATGTTTTGGGGCCACTAAAAATGAAAGGAACACAAACACACGTGCTGAGTTTTGCCAGCATTGCAGTGTGATTTGGAATTGTAGGCAGAATCACGGGGATACTGCCAGCCCAAGATCCCAAATCACTACATGTGAACAGGGCCTTATTGACATTGACTAAGGCTGGGCTGAGTCTTCCATTGGTGTTGTGATACGGTTGTGTTTCCCGGGTTCGCTGCATTCTAAGTATCTTTTTTTTTTCTGTATGTATGGACTCTGCGGTGTCTGCAAAGTACCACTTCTCTTGTCCTGTATGCTTGTTTAACAAAAAATCAGTGTGTGCTTTGCTGCTTCCTTCCACAAGATGGTGCCCTTTGCATCTGCCCAGTAAAGATCCCAAATTGCTACATATGAAAAGTCAGGACCTAACAGGCTAACACAATAGCAATTATGGAGGCCCCGGCCTCAATGTATTTTATAGGTACAAGGAAGCCCAGATTTTGTTTAACCTTGTCTCTTAGACCCTCCTACTCTAATGTTTTGCCACACCCAGTTATTTGCTGCGGCACGCTAAGCGCCCTGCAAGTCACTTCCTCCCTGTCATGTCCCTCATTCTCGGAAGCTCGGAAGTTGTGAGGTATGTTCTGTATGTATGAACAATGCACAGTGCCGCTTCTCTTGTCTGGTATGCCAGGTTAACAAAATAATCAGTGAATGCTTCCTTCCAGAAGATGGTGCCCTTGCACCTGCCCAGTAAGATTGGCTACTACAGTGCCCCACCCTGTGGGCAGTCCAATGGCTGAGGGGGGGGGGACACAATAGCACAGCTGGGGAGATCGCTGTACTAACACAGCAAATTTTAGTACAGTTATTTGTCAGTTTTTTCCTTCAGCCAGTACCCAACTTTAGGCTGGACAATAGGCAATCAAACTGGGCAATGTTCATAAGAACTGGAAGAAGGCAAAACGGAAATCAGGCTCAATTTTAAAGAGGATCAGAGAAAATAGAATCAAGAATGTGATTGCTTACCTTGAGCAACACATCGTTTTTTTCCCTTTTTCCAGCTTTTTTTTAATTTGGCGCAATTTATTTTTATTTTTTTAAGACTTTTACTTAGTACCTACTGCTGAATCCCCCCCCCCCCCACAGAACAAAAATGTATCTATGCAGGCCCGGATTGGGTAATCGGGAGCACCGGGAGAATTCCCGGTGGGCTGGTCGATTTGGGGAGCAGGCAGGGCCGATGTACTGCCGAAAGTTACAAGCATCATCTGCCCTGGACGTGTCCATATCTGTGATGAAGGGGGGGGGCGCACTGGGAGCTTCTGCCTTCTCCTGCCTGACAAGGGTGAATGTCATTCTCCCTCCTGTCACTGTATAATGTATGATCCCTGGACTTGTCCGTTCCATCCACTTCACCTCTGCCTTATCTCTCCTTCAGCTGTTTATCACTCTACTCCTTACAAGCTCCCCTCCCCCTGTCAGCTTGTTCTTCGGCCAGGTCACTTGAATCTTCCTTGTTGGTCACTTTCACTTTGTCCGTCTCTTTACCTTCCCTGCACAATAGTAAGTCAGCACTGAGTCTTCTGCTCCTCTCTCCTGTTCACATTAACCCTTCACCTTCTTCTTTCAGCCGTCCCCTCCATAAATCTGCACTGCATGTCCTGCAGCCTCTGGTCCCAACTCTGGGCTATCCAAGCAGCCATTTAGCTGACCCTGTCCTGTCCTAAAATGCAGCATTAGCACTTTCTCTACAGTCCTTCACTCTGCTCTTCATTAACACATGTTCTTATTACCCAGACCTGCCCTCCCCCCCCCTATCCCTATCCCCCCCTATACCTATCCCCCTATATCTATCCCTCCTATACCTATCCCCCCCCTATCCCTATCCCCCCCCATACCTACCCCCGCTATACTTACCCCCCCCTATACCTATACCTAATAACCTGTGCACTGCGATTTGGTCACAGTGTGATTGTTGTGCGTTTTACCTGGATTTAGGTGGACTTCTATTGAATTTCTATTACAAAGTGCGTTTTCATGAAAGTACATCAAAGTCCTGCATGTTGCATCTTTGATGCGGTTTCAGAAAACACACTGTGTAATGGAATTCAATAGAAGTGCACCTAAATCCAGGTAAAACGCACACACAATCACACTGTGACCAAACCGCAGCGCACCGTTGTGACCCCACTATAAGGCGAGGTTCACACCTTTGAATGTCAGTCACAAGATTGTGGCTTTCCTGACACACACACACAGAAACAAATCATCCATTAGGAGAAGTGGGACAGTGCCATTTATTGGTAATGGCACCCCACACATCTGCTATCACATGCACCAAACCACATGGTGTCTCAAAAGTGAAACATCTGGGGTCTGTTTAGAGCCCTGATATTTCATAAAAGCCCCCCAACAGGGCAGTTAAAAATGTAAAAAGTATATATATATACACTGTACATATAAGTTCTAAAACAATATAAATAATGTAAAACATTTGTAAAAAATAAATAATTAAGGGCTTGTTCACACGTGTTTTGGTCTTTGAAAAGCAACCATCATGCAGATTGCTCTTCAGAGAGCATTTGACAGGAGGTAAGGAGCCGTTGTATCGTCTCCCTACTGCCTGAAACAAACCTTCTACCATTATTAGCCTTATCTATAGATGGGGTGGGGGGGGGGCACAGCTTGCCATGTTTGCCCTGGGCACTGAATGACCTTGTCTCGGCACTGGGTGCAGGGGGTCCGGCCGCACCGGGCGCAACATCTGGGGGGGTGTCATGTACTGTAGCATGACAGTGAAGGCAGTTTTATTCCAGGACAAAGCAGTGTCTCAAAATTAAACGCACGCTGTGTGATTCCTGAACTGGTTGCTATCCACCTGGCATCTAGCAACCAGTGACATCAGGCAGACACAGGCAGAGGCCCAGCATTCATAGCGGAAGAGGGTTTAAATTCCTCCTCCTCCGCGCCAAGAAAGTAGCTCCACCCACCTCCTCATCGCTGCAGGTAAGTGGATTGTTCATGTTGTCCTCGCTGTGGCTCTGCTCTTCTTCCTGCTAAAAATCACTGCCATGCCACAGTTTAGGATTGTCTTCTCATGAGCTTTGCATTACTCAATATTCCCCAGGATCTCACCAGAAGGAGATGACGTCCTCCTTGATTAGCTACCTCTGGAGGAAGCTGGGGGAAAGATAAGTAAATTGGCTAATTTTTTTTTTTTTTCCCCTACAGGTATTTAGGGGATATATATATTTTTTTTTTTGCAGTTTTAACTAGCATTTTATGGAGGGTGAGGTGAAGGATGGCATTGAATAAGGAGATATTGCCCCTGAGTTGCAAGGTCCTCTTGTTGCCATCATTCATTTTGGTGTTCCTGAGACAACTGCACAGTACAGGAACAAGTAACAAGAAGCATGCGTTCAATGTGGGAGCTTGCATGAATCTTAGATTTTTGCATAATTCTTAGAAATACATAAAATTCAGATTAAGGTGAAGTAAATTAATTTCTGACTGTAGCACAGTTGCAGGGTTTGGTAGTTTACTGAAGCAAAATAGGAAAAAAGCCTCCAATGGACGCTGCTTAGGTGCTTTTGAGGTCCTTGAACAAATGCACATACACCATACATGACCGAATGTAACCGTCACCTTTCACCAAACTGAATCTGTGGATTCTACATCGTTGCATGTCTGTGTATTTCTCTAGAAATTTGTACAGGGTAGAGGTTTTATTTGAGCTATAGCCGGAGAACAGATACAAAAGTTCCCCACTTTAGATCACTGCAATGTTTAATCTCATTTTTAATACTAAGCTAAAACTTGGAATAGGCTGCTTTGGCAGCACTAGGAATTAGTGATCGACCGATATAGTTTTTTTATTGCCGATACCGATATTTTGGCCATTGAATATCGGCTTTGGCCGATATTTTCGTACATTTAAAAAAAACTATGTGGCAAATGAGGTTTAATGTTGATAAATGTAAAGTTATGCACTTGGGGGCTAAGAATATGCATGCATAATACATACTAGGGGGGGAAGGATCTGGGGTAATCCATGGCGGAGAAGGCTACTACTGTATTTGCACTGAATTGCAAATTTTGATATTTTTTGAAAAATACAATGAATTACAAGGCTGTAGAGAACAGTGCGCTATTGCAAACTTATATTCTGAGGTTTTAATTACATTATTTTTAATATAGTCAGTCGTGAACTAAAGTGGGCCGGTCTAAGGCATGAAACTCAGGGCTGAAAATTAGCCCTGTATCTATGACCCTGTCAGGAATTACAGCACCCTGCCAGCCCCTTTCCACCAGCAATGATCTGCCTTCATTGCAGAGAGGGAGGTTAGGAGGAACCAGGGACGGCAAAGTATAAGTAGATTAAATGTCAGCTTTTATTTGTGACACAAACAAATATAATGTATATTTCAAAAACGTGAAACATCTGAACAGATCAAGATTGATTTCTGTCTTACTAAAGCAAATTGAAGCTTTTATGTATCTCCAGCAGTTTGAGGTAATGATCTTTTTCATAGCTCACAGCATATTGCATTCTGTAGTCTGAAGTTGCTTATTGGCCGTAAAAATGACCCTGTCAGGTTTGCAAAAAAATCCATATGAAATGTCCCTGCTGTAGAAGAAGATTCTACTAACCTCCCTGGTGTTCCAGATCTCCTACCTTTCCGTAGTTACAATGTTGCAGCCTCTGTAACCCTCTTCGGCATTCTACACTTCCAGGAGCACTGAATGCCTGTGCTCCCACTACGTAACGCTATTCCATCCACCGACCCCTACAATACTACAGGCCACTGGAGTGACATAGGATCAAAGGATAAAACCACAGCATGCTGCGGGAGACACAGCCATCTGACACTCTTGGCATTGTTGAATGACAAAGATTCCTACAGAAACTGCAGTGCTGGATTAGAGAGCAGGTAGGGGACCCAGGCCCCAGAGCGATGAAAACAGCAATGATTCTATTGAAGAGACAATTCATTTAGATTTATTTTGTTAATTGACAGGGTTATTTCAAAGGAAACCAGTTATGAGAGGTACTGTATATGGAGGCTTCCATTGCTAAAGCTGTTATGCTGCTTTGTCACATTCATTATTACGCCTCTGAATTTACTTGCTGCATGCTCGTTGTGGGTTAGTAGTACCTCGAGCTAGGATCATCATGGTAACCAGGCAGATATAACTTTTAGAATGATGTCAGCAATGGCAGCCTTCATATTTCTTACAGTACAGGCTTACTTGAAGCACTGTTGTTTCTGTGGCTTCTCAAAGGAACCTGTCTTATGTACATACAGCATGAGCTGTGTGCAAGAGCAGACCACAAGGTAGAAATGTATGCTGCCATCGCCATGCTGTCATCAGTGGAACAATCAGCTTTTTGGTACTACTGTTTTATTCTTCATCTCTTTTTTGGTTAGCAATTTCCTCATAAGATATATTGTATGGTGTTTTTTTTTTTTACATATAAATATGAACTATTTTTTACATATAAATATAAACTGATAGAGGCCTCCTCTATCAGCTGCTCCTACCATGCAGTTGTACCAAGGTCTCTTTACCAGCTATCACAGACGTAGTCCCTGTGAATCTCCAGGCTCCTAAAATGTATATGATGAACGATTTTGTGTTCTATAAGTGATGCAATTAATTCACCAACTAGTATGACATTGTTCCTATCTAAAGCAATATTATCTTATGGTTAAGAGGACATTTTGAACTTTGCCTTTTTTTTTATAAGACAAAATCACCTGTTTCTATCCTTTGAAATTATCAGGTCAGTGTAGAATCAGGTACAATGACCTAGCTAGAGAATATGTACAAGCAAATAAGCTCCTGAAGAAGCTAAATATTGCAAAACTGGACACAGACAGTTTACTCCTAGGATGCATATTAGCCCCTAATTGTTGGTAATTGTTCTGCTTATAATTACATATGAATAGCTGTGGATTGCCATGGACTGTGTCGGCCTGTCAATGATTTGTACAGGCTTACAGTACTTTCTGCAGCTGAATAAAACCTATTGACCATACCGCCACAGGAATACGCTGATCTGGGAGGTGTCTGCCATTAATCATCCATGTGCATGAGCCATAAAATGAAAACTATGCAAAGAGAAATTTACAGGCTGCCATTGATAACCTGCCTTTTGAAAATGCTAGTTGCCTTGCTATGTCTGGACTCAATGACTCCCCAAGAACTAGAATGCAGCTCGTGAAGCCAGAAGAAAGTCAGAATTCCTGATCTGCATACTTTCTATGGGTCAGTCGTTCAGAATGTTTTAAAACCTCTGCATCCGCATAGCAGCCCAGTTACTAACATTTTCATTGAAAAGTTCAGTAATGGCTGCCCTTTAATTTTCCCAGTACAAGTGTTCATTATTTACACTTGAAGAATTCCCACTTCAAAAATCATTTTAAAAAAATATTTTTCTTCAGATTTCAGAAAATAAAAAGAATGAAAAAAAAAAAAGAAAGAAAATTGAAAAGACATCAACTTGATATAAATAATCTTATCAGTGATTGATAAACATTAATACAAGAAAGGGCAGTGATATCTGCGCTTAGAAAAAAACGTATAAACCATACGTGATAAATGAATAAGGCAGCCAACTAAATAAGTGGATTACAAACTTATAACATGAATAAAAAAGATAAAAGCAGCGCCAAAAATGAAATATAAACGTCCAGTATATTGTGATACAGTCCAAATTGTTAGAGTCCCATATAGAGGCAATGAACAGGGGAGAACCAGAGCAAAGTCCCGGATACCAGTGATTGAAATCAGAAGGGATGTGCACCCAATCGTGATAGTCTCACAAATTGCTTACCAGAAACGATTGACCCCCGGTGGTCAAACCAGGCGTGTAAACCTCAACAGATAAATCAGCCAGGGAAAGCCAAAGGACAAGATACTGGAACTATCCAAACAAAACTCTCCAAACCATCTCCAAATTACCTAAAAAAAGTAAGGATGAACAATAGTGCAGACTGTACAAACAGGCGTTTATTGAATAAAAGTATTGCACTTACAATCTTGTGAAAGAATCAGAGCATATCTTAAAAGAACCGCGGTGTAAAAAGCGTGCTGACCGTTCCATCAGTTGTGTCGCCTTACGTGTGTCATCATAGGAAATGACATCGTCAGAGGCGGAGCTTGTAGGGACGTCAGCACGCAGAATTAGTAACATGCCGGAAGTGACGAAAGCGGAAATAACCACTAATGCGCTCCACTCGGCAGGCACCAGAAACCGGAAATACAAGGGGCGAACGCAACGTTCATACATATCCCAAGAATACCGGGACAGATTCCGAACAACGAGTGGAGCATTGATTTTAAACCTAACCAGCCGGCCAAATGTTAAAATACATATTTAGCAATAAAAACAGGCTAAATTTGCACAAACATAACCGAGTGGAGCGCATTAGTGGTTATTTCCGCTTTCTTCACTTCCAGCATGTTACTATTTCTGCGTGCTGACGTCCCTACAAGCTCCGCCTCTGACGATGTCATTTCCTATGAAGACACGCGTAAGGCGACACAACTGATGGAACGGTCAGCACGCTTTTTACACCGCGGTTCTTTTAAGATATGCCATACTCGGGATTACCCTACAATCAAACTTACCTTCCACTGCGATTCCCCGCCATCCTCCAGCCATTCTCCCGCTGTCCTCCCGCTGTGTGCTCGGCTGATGCCATCACCTGTCTTCCGGTTCCCTTTACCGCAAGCGTCACGACACAGTGGGGTGGAACCGGTGGGAGATTAAAAAAAATAAATAAAACAAATGACATGATACAATGTAATCTGTTAGGATTACAACTTTGTATTATGCCATTTCACCACAGGTTTTCACCTAGTGACTTTTCCAGTGCCCTGCCTGTACTTTTTGCGGTTCTTTGTGCCTAGAAAATTGAGAATGTCCATAGCGTCCAAAAAGCGTTCGTTTAGCTCAAAAGCGCTTTTGGATGAACTGGAAAACAGTGACAGTGAATCCGAATTATTTGAAGAACTGAGCGATAGTAATTTGTGGGAAAATTCGTCATCGGGTACTAAAAGTGACGACAGTGACAATTCTGCGAATGAGCTCAGTGATGTCTGAACTTGGTGCTCTATTGACTGCAGTATGGATCAGGCAACACCCCAAGATTCCCATTTACTGGAGCACCTGGTATGAAAGTTTACGTTGACCATGACAACCCCTTGGCATACCTACAATGCTTTCTGACCGATGAGGTTATTGAAAAAATAGTTACCCAGACCAACCGGTACAAAGAGCAACAATTGGCTACGCTTTCTAAGTTTCCAAGATGCAGAAAGTGGGAACCAGTGACCAAAGATGACATTTGGAAATTTCTGGGCATAATAGTTCTTCAGGGAGTGGTGGGGAAACCCCTGCAGAAGTGGTATGGATAACCAATACATTACTTGCCACTCCATTCTTTGGCACGGTCATGTCAGAATACAGATTCTCCTTCATAATGAAATATCTCCACTTCAAAAACAATGAAGACTTTGATGAAATTATTATTATTATTTTATTATAATTTATGATTTCGTGTTTCAAACTTTATCATACCCGGGATGTATACTAGACTCTTGTTTGGACAGATTTAAGTGAGTTGTTAGTAGGAATTACAGGCGTAAAGTATAAAACAACAGATTTCCATGCAAAACAATGTACCACTTTTAGCACACAAATTCTGACATAATCAGACCGTCAGGGAGGTTAAGGGAGGAGAGCTATTACATTTACGGTATTTAACTTACAGGTAAGTATAAAAATGCACAATACCTTTCATAACACAATAGTGTGAATGGGTCCTTATATATAGTTTTTATTGAATAAAGCAGCAGGTAAGGGTAGGACAAAGTACAATCCAGCTGCTTTTATTGAAAATCAGCTTTCTGCATTCTATTTTTATGTGTCATTCCAGTAATCATACCAACTGTACACATGGAAAGAATTTAGCGTATTAGGATAAAATAATTAAAGTGATGAAACAACTTTGCTTTGGCTTTAGAATGATCTTCTGGTATTGATTGTACAGAATTCTGAAAACGTGATACTGTGATGTTGAAGGTCACATGCTATTGTTCCCATTTTTTTAAATTATCCTGCTATTTGTCCTTGTGTGTGTCTAAAGAATGTATATGGTTAATATGTTTTATTAGATTGTAGCTTTCAGGTTTCTGGGAACCTCAGTTTTTTTATCAGTTATACACACAGTACATTAGAAAGCCTTTTTGTATTTTTTTTTCATAAAAGCAGAAATATATGGCAGCATCAAATATATTATCATTACAATGTTCTGTATATTTGCAATGACAATGAAGAGTGCGCCTATTATTTGTGTGCCTAATTATAAAAGTGTTTTCATTATTTTCTTTTAAAAAATGGCAGTTCTCAGGCTCTATAACAAAATATGTATTCCTACAATCTTGCCATAGGAATTGGGGAATCCAACAAAAAGCCTATGAAAAGCACACAGTTTGTACTGTATATGTATACGCATACAGCCACTAGTGCTTTTAAAAACACATTTTCTTCCTAAATAAATGTATAAAACAAACATATGGTAGACTTATGGTGTAAAAGCCCAGTTTCTATAACACCCACTTGAAATTCTATTTGCGTTTTTCCCCTAGAGAGAAGTGTAGCATAATGAAAGAAAAATATAATATAAAAATATATAATTTTTTTTTCTATATATAATAGAAAAATATAACATAATGAGCCTTACTTTCCTGTCTTAATAGACTTTTTCACCAAATAGTAAATGACTGTAGAAACAAGTCCCTTAAAATGCAGATTTATTCAAAAACATTGCCTGGATTTTTGTTATAGTTGCTGGAACTACTTTCCCATTTCTGTTTTCTGGTTGGTATATTAGAATGCTCCCTCACTGTTGTCAACTGAAACAGGTAATCAAAAAGAGGTCAACAAGGCACTTACAGATCCTCTCTGATAATAACTGGTCCATGTTTGGGCTGCAGTGACTTTTGGATATTGAATAGCCAATGTGTATGATGCAGTAGTATCAGGGCCATGCCACCCATGAGGCCAATTGAGGCATCTGTCTTAGGGAACGCTCATGGGGATATGTTGATGGGTGGCACTGAGACTGGGATGTTCATAGCAGACATGCTGTCCTCAGTGCAAGTTAAGTTCTGGACCGCCTGCACCATAACAAGCATTGTACGATCCAATCACCTGCCTTACCCTACCAGCATTCTAGCAACCAGTCAGGCTAACATGGCCTCCTCAAGGAGGAACCTCCCCTGGCACAGCCCTGAATAGCATGCAGCCCTTCAAAAGATTAATCAACATATTTCTTAGATTTGACTATCAGTTTGGAAGGTAAAATGAATTACAGGTACTGTAGGGCTGCCTACAGCCATGTAGAGTAGTACCCAGTGACCTGATCCACCATGTATGACCAGCTTATTGAAGAAAGGAGATAAACCCATAGCCGAGGAACATACGGTTCTAAGCACCAGTCTGTTCATGTAATAGCCAAGAGGGGCTTTACATGCACATATCAATATGTTTCAGCTTTATCATATGTGTTTATTCTTTTTTTTCTTCCAATTCTTGATAATGATGTTTATACCAAGTAGTAAATAGTAAAAATATTCATGCTTCTCAGGCTTCATGGAAGGATCACAAAGCCATAGCATAATCCATTTGAAGAGAAAAAGCTTTTCTATAATGGATGAATATTAAAGTACTACTTTGCTTTAAGAACTTCTTCTCTTCTTAGAGGACACTTTGTATAGATATTTTCTTAATATACACAATGTGTTGTTTCTAAGAATCTGGGTTCAGTAATTTGTAATGTATTGTATGTAATGCATTGAAATGTTATATATTATAAAAATCATGCTCGCGGTGGAAGCTCTTTTCATTGCGCTTTATGTGGAATCGAGATACAAGCAGGCTTATTTAACAGAGTTTTTTTTATTATTATTAAGAATTGATATTTAACCACCTCAATACTGGGCACTTTGACCCCCTTCCTTCCCTGGCCAATTTTTAGCTTTCTGCGCTATTACAATTTGAATGACAATTACGCAGTCATGCAACACTATACACAAATTACATTTTTATCATTTTTTTCACATGAATAGAGCTTTCTTTTGGTGGTATTTATTCAACACTGGGATTTGTGCTACAAATAAAAAAAAGAACGAAAATTTAGAAAAAACAAATGCATTTTTTTTGTTTCTGTTATACAATTTCGCAAATAAGTAAGAAGACCTGTCTGACAGCACACAGGTTCATTTAAAGTAAGTGCTAAATAGTAGATACATTGTAGTGCCTGGTTACACCTGTGTGGAACAAAAAGTCTTCTCTTCTTTTGGTGCCTGAATGACTTGTTGCCAGGCTTAACCCTCCTCTTATGTTAGGGTCAGAACCGACCCGTTTTCAGGTTTTGAATGTCTATAAGTATCACATAAATTTGTTTATTGCATCAAGATGTTTTTACTTTGTCAGGAACCTCTATTTAAACAATGTAATAGAAAAAGAATCCTTTTCACTAAATTATAAAATACTGTGGTGAAAATTAAGACGTTCATGGTGTTAGGGTCAATTCTGACCCAGTTATAATATAGGATTTTAGGACACTAATAAGTGCCAAAACTGAAATCATAAACACTCTCTCTGCTTAGTAACACTGACAGCCAATCCCCTCTCAACCCTGTGAGCTGTAGTTAGGGAGGGGCCTATCTCTTTTCCTGCTTGTCTGCTTCTCTAAATAAAGTGAAGAAACATAGGACAAATACATTTCAGAGTTGCTGGCTTTATTTTACCATTTTTTAAATTTGAAAATGAGAGGTATGCTATCAAAAGAAAGGTCTAAGGGGTCACACCAAAAATATTAAAACCAATCTTTTCAAGGATAAAGAAGCCTAACAAGGTAACCAAGAGGTAAGAAACAAATTTGATGATAAATAATTATTCAGAGGGTATTTTATGGCTGATTTAAAACACGGGTCAAAACCGACCCTAAACATCATGGATAGTAACGGAATTCTAACATAAGAGGAGGGTTAAGCAATGGTGGTGGTTATAATGGGTGTGTATTTCTATAGCTATGCAAATACTGACTTTCAGGAAGGGGCCATGTGGTTCTGGCAGAAAGCTTTTAAATAATTCTTGGGGGAGTTATCAAAACTGTAATTGAAAACTGTCAGGAGTGATGTGTGCCATATTAACTAAGCTAGTAAGACCTGTTTCAGGTCTATCTGTGCCACCTGAACCAGTTTCTATTTCAGCGTGAAATACTGTAGAAACTAGGGCACGCCTGCATTTAATTCACAGAGGGAATACAGCGGTTTTCAATATAGAGAACTTCTGTAGATTCTCGCCAGGTGTGACCTTGTCATATGAGATGTGAGTTTTCAGCAGACAGCTCACAATACTTTCTCTGCTTGAGCAGCCTGCAGGGTTAACAACCCTCCCCCACCCTCCCACTTTGAGCTGAGTGTGAGAGTGGGGATACAGGGACAAGCATAGAAATTTGAGCATGCAACTCCAGTGGCGTCGCTAGGGGAGGCAGAGGGGGCCATGCCCCCCCAACATTACACTGTGCCCCCCCAATTAAAATGCAGTTTTAGCCCTGTATTTGCCAGCGCAGAGAAAGCCTTAAATTGTAAGGCCAAGGCGCCGCCACGGCGAAACGCTCCCTCGCATCGCCTATACAATCCAGGACAGGCCAGCGACAGGGAGGGCATTCCTGATGGAGGCATGCCAGCAGCGTGATGTCACGAGACGCGGCAAAGGGAGAGTGCACACGCTTGCGCTGTCACAGTCTGTGCAGTGCACCAACCACCAGCCCAGCCCTTCAAAGCGCCGTGGACAGCAGTGGAAGGAAGGGACAAGTGAAGCAGCAGAGGAGGAGCCAGAGCACAAGACATGAGGAGCAGGCCAGGGCATTCTTCTTAGAGATGGCACCATGGCGGGTGAGTTGAGCAGTGAGTGCACTGCTCATTTACATTCTCATATCACCCTCACCCTGCAAAGAACAATGTGGACTGACAGAGTTTTACAGCTGAACATGGCAAACATGTATAATACATGTTAGTAAGTTGTCTATGTGCAGCTGTAAAATTTTCAGGAATATTTCATGTTTATGCGTTTAATGCCCATTTTCAGGAATATTTCATGTTTATGCATTTGATGCCCATTATCAAGAAACAAAGGGCATCAAACGCATAAACCTGAAATATTCCTGACAATGGGCATCAAACGCATAAAAATTAAATTTCTCTATTGTTCATCGACAGACGCAGCTCCATCTAGTCAGAGACTATAGGGTTATGCTCCTCCTATAAGGAATAGGCACTAGGCAGGAAAAAAGCTTAACCACACCTATGGGGACTTTCCCTGCAGGCATAACCCCACACACCCTGCTATCACCAAACAGTTTGTTACCAAACAGTTTGTTTCTTCCTAGTTTAAGGAATATGACCTAGTTTCCTGCTGGGACTTCGGTCTTAGCTTTTATAGGAAAGTTTGTTAGTTTGTTTTTTTATTTTCACTAGTTAGTTCCTGAGGATGAAGATCCAAAGGAACTACAAGCAACAGCCGGCTGAGGTTTCGGACTGGATAATCTAGATCCTTAAGGTCTCCCAGCCTGGTCAGTGAGCATGAGCAGGTTATAGTCCAGAACTAGGCCTCGCCATGACAGTGTCCCGATGGATGGGGACGAGCCTGTGAGTGGACTGTCCCGCTGGGACGTACACTACCTGCAACGCCCTGAGTCACAGCCTCCCCTTGGCTGACAGCACCCCCATCCTGGGTGGGAGGTGATTTGTTTCAGAAGTGCGCCCATCTGGTACTGTGGTCTGTCGAGTAAATTGTCCCCCTGAAAACCCCTGGTGGTCTCGGGGCAGATATGGGCCCTTCCCTGGAATAGTCGGACCTTGGGGGCTCCCTCCGTTCCCCTGGTACCTCGGAGGACTAGTCCTGTGTTCCCCTACCCCTAGCAGGTTTTTACTTTGGGGGGCAGTAATAATGCAGCCATTGTGGCGCTTATTTGAGGGGGGTGACTTGTCCTGTGTGGGCCCCTGGCCAGGGACCTTTCGAAGCCTATTGTTCTGGGCCCCCTTTTGGGGGTCCTGGAGACCGCATAGTGCTCTGTGGGAGCTGCCATTTTGCTGTGGATCATGATTTTTATATTCCCATTAGTTTATATGGGCAGCCTTTTTCTATAATTCCCCATTGAGAATGCATGAGCGGCCATTTCCCTGAGGTCCATAGGCTGGACAGGCATGTGGCATGGATGTTTAAAATATAGAGACTGAGTTTTCTTTTCCCCTTCCTGTACAGTCAGTGTCAGTTTTGTTTTTTGCACAGATCGTGCTGGAAGTCTTCTTTGTGGTCTGGTAATGTTTTTCCTGGGGTTTCCTGTGGGGTTTTTTTCATTCCCTCTGCTATTATCTTATAATAACCAGGGATTGTAAGCCCGCACTTATAGCGGTGGGACCGCGTTTTTGGTGGTCTTAAAGAGACACTGCCCAAAAGTGTAACATGGAGTCCCAGGATAATATTTCACCTGCAGACCCCCTGGGAGTGATTGCAGGACCTTCTGGTTCTCAGTCTCAGCCAGAGATTGCAGCTTTTTTGCAAAATTTGATGTCTAAGGTAGATTTTGTCACTGCTAGTGCTGCCAGCTGCAAATGCCCTCTGCCCACACCTCCATCTGCAGGGTCTTGGGACTCTGAGATAGACATGGCCGCCGCAGATGCAGACCACCCTGAGTGGTCGGTGTGGTCACATTCTGATGGTGAAGAGGACCTGTCCTCATCAGCCGCCGCGTGGGGACACGCTTTGGTGGAAGCTCTGATAGTTTCAGCGCTGGGTACGCAGGTGTCTTTTGGCTCCCGCAAATCCCATGAATCGGGCAAGGTGTTCCCTTGCCCAGAATTGTTTCAACTATTGTGGATGAACAATGGCAGTGTATTAAGCACTAGGGATGATCGAACTTTTCAAAAGTTCGGTTCGGCCAGAACATCCGAACTTCCCGAAAGTTCGGCCCGGATTTCAGAACCCCATTGAAATCAATGGGACCCGAACTTCGGTAATCAAAAAACACAATTTTGAAGCCCTAAAACCCAATAAATGCCCCTAAAAAGTGCCTAGGGTTCTGGGTCATACCCCAGGGACTAATAATCACACAAAAAAAAGTTCTTAAAAATTGTCATTTTTGATAGAGAGCCAATTATTGAAAAAATTAAAAAAAAAAAGATTTTTTGATTTTGAATTTAGTATCTGGGGGGGTCTAAAAAGTGTACCTGTGAAGTTTCAGCTCTGTAGCATGTCCAGAACCATAAAAAAAAGATCATTTGTATTAGTGCAATTATAGATCTGTAATATGGCTTCCCTCTTTTCACACCTTGCCGGTTTAATAGCAGGCGTTTTTTTTGGGCATTTTTTGGGTTCTTTTGAGGCAGGAAAAACATCTGAACTTGTGTATATGGGTATATATACCACTATACACAAGTTCAGATGTTTTGCCTGCCTCTAAAGAACCCAAAAAAATGCCCAAAAAAACGCCTGCTACTAAACCGGCAAGGTGTGAAAAGAGGGAAGCCATAATACAGAACTATAATTGCACTAATACAAATGATCTTTTTTTATGGTTCTGGACATGCTACAGATGCTGAAACTTCACAGGTACACATTTTAGACCCCCCCCCCCCCGACACAAAATCACACAAAAAAAGTTCTTAAAAATTGTCATTTTTGATAGAGAGCCAATTATTGAAAAAATTAAAAAAAATTAAAAAAAATTTAAAATTTCTTTGGATTTAGTATCTGGGGGGTCTAAAAAGTGTACCTGTGAAGATTCAGCTCTGTAGCATGTCCAGAACCAGAAAAAATATAATTTTTCAGTAGAGCAGGGATGGTGGGACCCTCCTTTTACACCTATAGGATATTTTTTTTCTGGTTCTGGACATGCTACAGAGCTGAAACTTCACAGGTACACCTTTTACACCCCCCAGACACAAAATCACACAAACAAAGTTCTTAAAAATTGTCATTTTGATAGAGAGACAATTATTGAAAAAAAAAAAAAAAAAAATAAAAAAAAAAAAAAATTCTTTGGATTTAGTATCTGGGGGTCTAAAAAGTGTATCTGTGAAGTTTCAGCTCTGTAGCATGTACAGAACCATAAAAAAAAGATTGTTTGTATTTTGTCACTTAGAACACAGGTTGTTGGCTTCTCGCTTTTCACACATTGCCGGTTTAGTAGCAAGCGTTTTTTTTGGGCATTTTTTGGGTTCTTTGGAGTCAGGAAAAACATCTGAACTTGTGTATAGTGGTTAGGCTTGTGACGGTATCAGATTTTCATGCTGCGATTAATTGATTAAGGTTTTGCCACGGTATACAGTATTATCACGGTATTCTATTATTAAATTTAAATTATTAAATTTCCACCTCACTTCAATTTCATTGCTGAATTTAGGGGCTTTGGTTCACTTATGCACATTATTATATAGTCAGTCAGTACAGACTCTGTGAACCAGGCCTAAAATAGGTAATCAAGCAGTGTCTGGCCTAACTGGTGATAACTGGTTCTGGCGCTCGGCTCCGATCCGATGGCCTGGTCATTAAGAGGGCAAATCCTTGTGGTCAAGAAGTGGTTAAACCTGAAGGAGGTGTTGTTTATAAATTACTTTACTATTGCTTTAGGCCTGGTTCACATGTATGCGGGTTGGTGGTTCGCATGTATGCGGGTTGGCGGTTCACATGTATGCGGGTTGGTGGTTCACATGTATGAGGGTTGGCAGCCCACATTTGCACAGGCATAGCAGCCCATTGATTTTAACGGGCTGCTATGCCCTCATTTTCCGCAGAAAAAAGGTGCATGCAGCATTTTTTTAAAATTCAGTGGCCTTGAAATCCATCCTGCTTTTGCACCATGCGACTAACCTGCAGTTCCTGCTCTGGCAAGCTTTCTGCATTTTTTGTATACGTGGGCACGGCATTTAAAAACAGTTTGCATGTGCAGCAACGGCAGGTAAGTCGCATGGTGCAAAAGAAGGATGGATTTCATGGCCACTGCATTTTTTTAAATTCTGCATGCACCTTTTTTCAGCTGAAAACGCAGGCATAGCAGCTCAAGCCCATTCACATCAATGGGCTGCTATGCCTGTGCAAATGTGGGCCCCCAACCCGCATACATGTGAACCAGCCCTAAAGCAATAGTAAAGTCATTAATTGGTTAAACCTGCAGGAGGACCGGTGTTTTTATCTATTAATGACTTTACTATTGCTTTAGGCCTGGTTCACATGTATGCGGGTTGGTGGTTCACATGTATGCGGGTTGGTGGTTCACATGTATGCGGGTTGGTGGTTCACATGTATGCGGGTTGGGGGCCCACATTTGCACAGGCATAGCAGCCCATTGATGTGAATGGGCTTGAGCTGCTATGCCTGCGTTTTCAGCTGAAAAAAGGTGCATGCAGAATTTAAAAAAATGCAGTGGCAGTGAAATCCATCCTTCTTTTGCACCATGCGACTTACCTGCCGTTGCTGCACACGCAAACTGTTTATTTTTAAATGCCGTGCCCACGTATACAAAAAATGCAGAAAGCTTGCCAGAGCAGGAACTGCAGGTTAGTCGCATGGTGCAAAAGCAGGATGGATTTCAAGGCCACTGAATTTTAAAAAAATGCTGCATGCACCTTTTTTCTGCGGAAAATGAGGGCATAGCAGCCCGTTCAAATCAATGGGCTGCTATGCCTGTGCAAATGTGGGCCGCCAACCCGCATACATGTGAACCGCCAACCCGCATACATGTGAACCAGGCCTAAAGCAATAGTAAAGTCATTAATAGATAAAAACACCGGTCCTCCTGCAGGTTTAACCACTTCTGGATCGCAAGGATTTGCCCCTTTAAAGACCAGGCCATCGGATCAGAGCGCCAGGACCAGTCATCACCAGGTAGGCCAGACACTGCTTGATGGCTATATAATAATGTAATGTGGGCTGCTATGCGTGTGTGTGTGTGTGTGTGTGTGTGTGTGTGTGTGTGTGTGTGTGTATATATATATATTAGAGCTGCACGATTCTGGCCAAAATGAGAATCACGATTTTTTAGCTTGGAATAAAGATCCCGATTCTCTGTGTAACAAAAAAAAAAAAATGGGATAACTTTACTGTTACGTTTTTTTTTTTTTTTTTTTATTCATTAAAGTCTAATCATTGCGTTTGAAAGACTGCTGCGCAAATACAGTGTGACATAAAATATTACAACAATCGCCATTTTATTCTGTAGGGTCTCTGCTAAAAAAATATATAAAATGTTTGGGGGTTCTAAGTACTTTTCTAGCAAAAAAAAAACTGATTTTAACTTGCAAGCAGCAAGTGTCAGAAAAAGATCCAGTCTTTAAGAGGTTAAACTTCCTTTCTCCCTGGCAGAGGGAAGGAAAAGATACAAATGTAATCATTTTTGTTTATAGTTAGGAGACTTAATGCTGAAAGGTGTTAGCTGAGTGAGTGAATGAGTCATCCAGCTCACTGAAATGTATCAATTCACAAGTCAGGCAGACTTGACAGAGAAACTCGGTATTTTAAAAATGCCACAATAACAATACCGTGGCTATGCAATACCGCGATATATCGAATTACCGAAAACCGGCATATGTCTAATAGTGGTATATATACCACTATACACAAGTTCAGATGTTTTGCCTGCCTCCAAAGAACCCAAAAAAATGCCCAAAAAAACGCTAGCGTCAAAAAAAAAAAACGCCCAGGTGTGTTGTTGCAGGCATTTTTTTGGGGTTTTTGGAGGCAGGCAAAACATCTGAACTTCTGTACACACACATACTTATATGTATTTTACACTTAGACATATATAGGTGTTATAGGAGCGTAACTATATTAGTGTAAATGATTTAATTAGCGCAAGCATATATTTCTGCTACTATCACACCTATATATGTCTAGGTGTGTATATACATATAAGTATGTGTGTATATATACCCGTATACACAAGTTCAGATGTTTAGCCTGCCTCCTAAAACCCCAAAAAAATGCCTGCAACAACACACCTGGGCGTTTTTTTTTTAAGCGCTAGCGTTTTATTGGGCATTTTTTGGGTTCTTTGGAGGCAGGCAAAACATTTGAACTTCTGTATACGGGTATATATACACACATACTTATATGTATATACACACCTAGACATATATAGGTGTGATAGTAGCAGAAATATATGCTTGCGCTAATGAAATCATTTACACTAATATAGTTACGCTCCTATAACACCTATATATGTCTAAGTGTAAAATACATATAAGTATGTGTGTGTACAGAAGTTCAGATGTTTTGCCTGCCTCCAAAAACCCCCAAAAAATGCCTGCAACAACACACCTGGGCGTTTTTTTTTTGACGCTAGCGTTTTTTTTGGCATTTTTTTGGGTTCTTTGGAGGCAGGCAAAACATCTGAACTTGTGTATAGTGGTATATATACCACTATACACAAGTTCAGATGTTTTTCCTGACTCCAAAGAACCCAAAAAATGCCCAAAAAAAGCTTGCTACTAAACCGGCAATGTGTGAAAAGTGAGAAGCCAACAACCTGTGTTCTAAGTGACAAAATACAAACGATCTTTTTTTTATGGTTCTGTACAAGCTACAGAGCTGAAACTTCACAGGTACACTTTTTAGACCCCCCAGATTTTTTCAATAATTGTCTCTCTATCAAAAATGACAATTTTTAAGAACTTTTTTTGTGTGATTTTGTGTCTGGGGGGTCTAAAAGGTGTACCTATGAAGTTTCAGCTCTGTAGCATGTCCAGAACCATAAAAAAAAGGATTGTTTGTATTAGTGCAATTATAGAACAGGTTGTTTGCTTCTCGCTTTTCACACCTTGCCAGTTTAGTGGCAGGCGTTATTTGGGCATTTTTTTTTGAGTTCTTTAGAGGCAGGCAAAACATCTGAACTTGTGTATAGTGGTATATATACCCGTATACACAAGTTCAGATGTTTTGCCTGCCTCCAAAAACCCCAAAAAAATGCCTGCAACAACACACCTGGGCGGTTTTTTTTTTTTGACGCTAGCGTTTTTTTGGGCATTTTTTTGGGTTCTTTGGAGGCAGGCAAAACATCTGAACTTGTGTATAGTGGTGTATATACACACATACTTATATGTATATACACACCTAGCCATATATAGGTGTGATAGGAGCGTAACTATATTGGTGTTAATTATTTCTTTAGCGCAAGTAGTTTTTTCTGCTCCTTTCACACCTATATATGTCTAGGTGTATATATATACAGACATGGGTGTGTATATATACCCCCTATACACATGTTCAGATGTCATGTCTGACTCCAAACATGTGCTCAAAAAATCACTAGCAACGCCTGCAGCCAAAAAGAATGCTGGCGGTGGCGAAGCCATATTACTGCAGCGAAAGTGACTTGAGAGAAACTAGCTTTTCTCTATAGTGGTCACCCTGCTATGGAAGGGTTTGGTCACCCTGCCATAGCAGTCACTGTCAGTTAACCCTACACTACACTACGGTCCCCTTACACTTAACACTTTCCCTACAGAAACTGAATAAATTAAAGCTAACTAAAGTGTAAAATAGCACTCTAACTACACTAGATATCCCTTTCCTCACACTAATAAATGCTAAATGACACTTTGTAACACTTTGTAACAGAAGTAACAGAACAGCATTCCACTCTCTTCCATGTCCCGTATAAGAATGCTAGGAATTTGGCGGGGGCTATCTTATATACTGGGGGGCGTATTCACTAATGATTGGACTATGGACCCCCTAGTCACTCCAATCACATTCCTAGCATTCTCCTGCCCCCTCAATTGGCTTTTGCTAATGGTTCTGGTCCAATCACAGGCTTTTAAAGCCCATTTCCTGTCCCATTGCATTTTGGTCGGTTCTGGTTGCCGAATTCCAAACTTTTTGGGCAAAAAGTTCTAAATTCGGCCGAACCTCGAACACCCAATGTTCGGGCCGAACCGATGGTCGACCCGAACCGTTCGATCATCCCTATTAAGCACATGTTAGTGGTGCCTAAGCATTTTGCACGCCATTACCCTTTTGCGGAGGCAGTGTCCACTAGGTGGAATGTACCACCAAAAGTGGATCCCCCGGTGTCCAGGTTGAATAAAGCGACTCTGGTACCGGTTGAAGAGTCTCCAACTTTTGCGGACCCCGTAGATAGATGGGTGGAATCCTTGTCCCGCCTTTACCAGGTGGTAGCAGGTCACATATTAAAGACTACCTTTGTAAATGTTTTGGTAGCACAGACTGCTACAGAATGGGAAGTTACTTAAAAATAACTTGGAAGCTGAACGGCTCCCCCACTGGACCAGTTGGCTCAAGCACTGGTGTTCATGTGTGATACGTCCCTGGATTTAGCCCTGTTGGTGGCCAGGGCATTGGCAGTGGGGATTGCTATTAGGCGCATGGTGTGGCTGAAAAAGCTGGTCGGCGGACCAGATTTTTAAAAAGGCCTTGATTGATCTTCCCTTCTTAGGGGAGAGGCTGTTTGGGTCCTCTCTGGACAAGTTGATCAAAGGTATCACGAGGGGTAAGAGCACTCATCTTCCCCAATCCTCTAAGGGCAACGCGGCACATGCTAGGCGGGGGCCTTCCTTTAATGTTCATAAATGTCTTTTTCGTGCCTCCGGGTTGTAAGAAAAAGGTAAATCATTCAGGTCTTCTAGGGGGTTCCAAGAAGCCGTGGTCGGGGAAAGCAAAGACGGGCCAATCTGGACCTGCAGAAAAGTCCTTGTCTGCATGAAGGGGTGCCCTCACCCGATTCTGGGGTGGGGGGACGTCTTTGTTTCTTTCTAGAACCCTGGACCTCCTTGATTCAGGACAAATGGGTTTATGAACTGATCCGATCGTGGTACAAGATCGAATTCCAGTCTCGCCTGTCGGACAGGTTCTTCCCATCCAATCTTCGACTATCCCCAGTCCGGTTAAGGGACTTGCAAGGGGCAGTACACAATTTGCACCTGTATTGGCATTGCTACACCAGCGGGAGATTGCGGTACTGGGGTACCTAGAAGTCTTGTTGGGGATCTGACGGTCATTGTCAGAACTCTGCAGGATTTTGGTTGGAACATTAATTTCAAGAAACTCGTGCTGACATCTGTCTTGAGACTGGATTATCTGGGCTTGACTCTGGATTCAGCCTTGGCCAAGGTGTTTCTTCCCCCAGACAAGCTGCAAAAGTTGCAGGAGGCGAATCGGTTGTTGTTGGCGAACAATCTGTCCTCTCTTTGAGTTTGCATGATTGGCCTTGGGTCTGATGGTATCGACCTTCGAGGCAGTTCCATTTGCTCATTTCCATACCAGACCCTTGCAAAGGGAGATTCTTGTCAAATGGAATAAGGATCCAAAGTCCTTGGACTCTTTGATTCGGTTAGGCCACAACACAAGGTTTGCTCTGTTGTGGTGGTTCCAGTCTTCAGCACTTTGCCAGGGCAAGTCCCTCCTTTCATTATTTTGGACGGTGGTGACCATGGACACCAGCCTATCAGGCTGGGGCAGGGTCCTGGGGAAGTTCTGTGCCCAGGGTACCTAGATGATGGAAGAGTCTAAACTACTGATAAATGTTTTGGAGCTCAGAGCAATAAAACTTTGTCTGAGCCATTGGACGACTTGGAAGTCAATCAGACAACGCCATGGCTTACATCAATCACCAGGGGGGCACCAAGAGTGTCTTGGCAGCCAAAGAGGTGGCTGAGATTCTGACCTCAGCTGAAAAATGTATTCCAGCCCTCTCTCTGCTGTACACATTCCAGGTGTGGAGAACTGGCAAGCAGATTACCTGAGTCGTCAGGTGTTGAATCAATGGGAGTGGTCCCTCCACCCGGATGTGTTTCATCTCCTGTGTGTTCGGTGGGGGACTCCAGAGGTAGATCTGTTTGCTTCTCGCCTCAACAAAAAGGTTTTGGAGATTCGTAGTCAGGTCTCGAGATTCCTCTGGCCAATGCCACAGATGCTTTGGTGGCACCTTGGGGTCAGTATCGGCTAATTTATGCCTTTCCTCCCTTGAAACTCCTGCCGAGGCTTCTGCGCAGGATAGAGGTGGAAGGGATTCTGGCCTCGCTGATCTTGGTACGCAGACCTAGTAAAGTTGGTCGCTTCATGGAGACTTCCTTTCAGGGAAGATCTGTTGTCTCAAGGTCCAATCTTCCATCCTGCTTTACAGTCGCCGACTTTAACGGCATAGCTTTTGAAAGCCAGGTGTTGAGGTCTTTCTGACTCTGTGATTCCTATGCTGTTGAAGGCTAGGTAGTTGACTGCTAGGAAGATATATCATCTTACCTGGAAATCACATATTTCATGGTGTGAATCACTGAAGGTGCATCCTCGCTTGCTTCGATAGCTAGGGTCTTGGCATTTGTCTATATATTTCCAATGCCCGTTAGCTACGCATGCTTTGCTTCGTACCTTTATACAGGGAGTGCGCCAAATGGCTTCCCCGAGAAGGTCCCTGTTACCTCCATAATACCTCAATCTGATATTATCTGTTCTTCAAAAGCCTCCTTTTGAGAACATTTGGGAGAATTCTCTGCTTTCGTTGTCCCAGAAAGTTTCCTTCTTAGTGTAAAATATAAAATAGTGTTGCGCAGAATAAAAATCCTCTTAGATAAGAATGTATATATGATGTAAAGAGATTTATAAAAATATTATATGCTCCTTCAATAAATAAACAGATATATCTATATGTTCAAGAAGATAAATCCCTAATTATCCTCGCCAGTGTTAAATCATAATACATATAAATATTGACCAGAAATAAAAAATATATAAAGTGACTGGTGAATAATTTAGTATGATAAAACACACTATCTTCTCAATAAAGCTGCATCAATCCTCATAAAAGTGCGTAGTGCAAAAAAATTTTGTGCAATAAAAAACTTGTTACCAATTTACAAATCACAGTGGTAAGGAATCAAAATACAGTCCAACGTATATTAATTCAAAAATAAATAAAGTAGTGTCAAAAATAGAAAAATCCAAGTCTTTGTGAGTCAGAGCATATAACAATTTAGAATCTTCTATAAAGTGCTCAAGACCACCTGAGGATGGTGCTCCCCAAGAAAGTGAGTGACCATAGTGTCACAGATCATAAAACAACTGTGCACCCCCTTGTGAGTGGGTGCTCACCTTATACACGATTAACCACTTGCCGACCGCCGCAAGTACATATACTGCGGCGGTCAGCCCCTCACAGGCAAAGTGACGTATGGGTACGTCACTAGCCTGTGAGGCTCTGGGGAGCGAGCGCGCGCTACCGGAGGCGCGCTCCCGCTCGGTCACGGACCCCCCCGCGCGTGTGCCGGCGGACCCGATGTCCGCTGGGCACTCACGATCGTCCGTGACAGCGGGAGAAATGATTCCCCCTGAGGAAGACACGAGGTCCCTGGTGTCGTCACGCGTAGGGGAGGGGCAAGGACGGACGGAGTGCTTCACTGATCGTGAGACTGTCGGGGCTGTACCAGCGTAGGAGAAGGTATACGGCCATCGCGTCTCCCGCTTTACCATTACGGCTTGGTTCGATGTATGGATAATTATATGTCGCTTGTAAAAAGTGCAAGGATGCACTGAAATATGTGAGTTCAATTTATCTTTCCTTTATTAAAATAAACATTTAAAGAGGTATAAGCACTATTGGAGGTTTCTTTTTTGCATATGCCACGCTGATACTTGCTGCTGGAGTGTCACGCTTTGAATGGATCATTTTCCCTGATTCCCTGTATATGGGCCAGTTTAAACCGTATCTGAGCTACGGACCACTGGAATAATAGGATCTGGAAGGGTCAACCCTAAGAAGGAGCCCCTGCATATGTGCCTGTTTTAATCATGTATAAGGTGAGCACCCACTCACAAGGGGGTGCACAGTTGTTTTATGATCTGTGACACTCTGGTCACTCACTTTCTTGGGGAGCACCTACCACCCTCAGGTGGTCTAACCTGATTCTCGATTGGATTCAGGTCTGGACTTTGACTTGGCCATTCTAACACCTGGATATGTTAATTTGTGAACCATTCCATTGTAGATTTTGCTTAATGTTTTGGATCATTGTCTTGTTGGAAGACAAATCTCCGTCCCAGTCTCAGGTCTTTTGCAGACTCCATCAGGTTTTCTTCCAGAATGGTCCTTTATTTGGCTCCATCCATCTTCCCATCAATTTTAACCATCTTCCCTGTCCCTGCTGAAGAAAAGCAGGCCCAAACCATGATGCTGCCATCACCATGTTTGACAGTGGGGATGGTGTGTTCAGGGTGATGAGCTGTGTTGCTTTTACGCCAAACATAAAGTTTTGCATTGTTGCCAAAAAGTTAGATTTTGGTTTCATCTGACCAGAGCACCTTCTTCCACATTTTTGGTGTGGCAAACGTTAAACAACACTTTTTATGGATATTTTTAAGAAATGGCTTTCTTCTTGCCACTCTTCCATAAAGGCCAGATTTGTGCAGTATACGACTGATTGTTGTCCTATGGACAGAGTCTCCCACCTCAGCTGTAGATCTCTGCAGTTCATTCAGAGTGATCATGGGCCTCTTGGCTGCATCTCTGATCAGTCTTCTCCTTGTATGAGCTGAAAGTTTAGAGGGACGGCCAGGTCTTCGTAGATTTGCAGTAGTCTGATACTCCTTCCATTTCCATATTCTCGCTTGCACAGTGCTCCTTGGGAGGTTTAAAGCTTGGGAAATCTTTTTGTATCCAAATACGGCTTTAAACTTCTCCACAACAGTATCTCAGACCTGCCTGGTGTGTTCCTTGTTCTTCATGATGCTCTCTGCACTTTAAACTGACCTCTGAGACTATCACAGAGCAGGTGCATTTATACGGATAGTTTATTACACACAGGTGGATTCTATTTATCATCATTAGTCATTTAGGTCAACATTGGATCATTCAGAGATCCTCAATGAACTTCTGGATAGAGTTTGCTGCACTGAAAGTAAAGGGGCTGAATAATTTTGCACGCCCAATTTTTCAGTTTTTTTTTTCCAAAAATTTCAGTTTTTTATTTGTTAAAAAAGTTTGAAATATCCAATAAATCTCGTTCCACTTCATGATTGTGTCCCACTTGTTGTTGATTCTTCAAAAAAATGACAGTTTTATATCTTTATGTTTGAAGCCTGAAATGTGGCAAAAGGTCGCAAAGTTCAAGGGGGCCGAATACTTTCGCAAGGCACTGTATATACAATTGCCTTTTATAGTTGGCCCCCCTACTTTTGTCTCTGTGCCCCCCCCCCTAAATATAAAAGCTGGAGATGCCACTGTGCAACTCCAGTTCTCTATTCTTTGTGCTGTGAATGTCACACAGGGCAGAATCGAGAACTGATTGCCCCTAATTAGCAAAGGAGCTTTTACCTCTTTAGTAATTAGGAGCAGCATTTTTATGTTTAGAAAAGTAGTGCAAGTTTGTGCTTGCACCTCTCTTTGTAAATTCTTCCCTTTATCTTTTACATTACCTACTCAAACCCTAATGTGTCATACTTTGTTTTTTGTAGATAGATAGATAGATAGATAGATAGATAGATAGATAGATAGATAGATAGATAGATAGATAGATAGATAGATAGATAGATAGATAGATAGATAGATAGATAGATAGATAGATAGATAGATAGATAGATAGATAGATAGATAGATAGATAGATAGATAGATAGAATGCATTTCCTCTCATTTCTCTCAACCCAATGCTTACATAATTTGTGCAACAATCCCCCCACCATATTATTACCCCAAAATGGAGTTTAAAAAGGCTGCTGAATAAATATACAGTATATCACATTGGTGAAACTTTTAAGTGATAGCAGACTGGTAAAACTCAAAGTGAACGTATGCATTTTATTTAAGGAGACCTTTATTCCCCTTTCCACACTACATTGCAACGAACACAGCAGAAAAAAATGGTTGTAATAAATTGTTAGTGTAATATTAAGAAAAGATAAAGTTTAGCTCACATGGGCACATATTATCGTGATGACTATCTTTTACAGGTTTTGCAATCGATAAAAATTCCAATGGCCTCACATTCACTAGCACCTGATTAACAGAGGGAATATGGCAGTTTTCTATATATCAGATTCCAGCCAGGTGTGTCTATTCGAACAGGATGTGAGCTCTCAGTAGATAGCCTGCTGAAACACGTCAATGCATTTCCCTACCTGTTTATCTGGGCTTGTCCGTATATTGGATGTTATGGAATAACATAAAGAATAGAATAAAGCATTTTGGATTTTTTACTTTCTGGAGTGCGGTCACCTACCTTCACTTTTAGATACCTCACATCCCTCACTCTGCTTGTGCAGTTATTACACTTTATGAGCAGAGTCTCAGAGTTAACACCATCCTTCCTCTCTCCCGCTCTGAGCTGAGGTGGGTGCGGTAATAATAGAGAGATTGGAGCTTGCAGCAATTAGAAGCAGCATTTGCACCATTTTCTAAATTTAAAAGTGTTGTGGAATTATTGAGCTTACACAACTATTGATTAATTCATCCCATTGTGTCTACCATTTAGCTTTTCCCTTAGAACGATATCTTGACCATTACAGGAACACTGAAAAAAATGGGGGATACCATTACTAGATAGTTGTCCAGCTGCCATTCTAAATTAACATGACAGCCTAACAAGTTTTTGTTTTCTTTTTCCTAAAGAATGTGCTACATAACTTCATGTTCATCCTGTATCCCCTTCCAAAGTAAGTTTTACTGCTTCCCACCCACGCCATTGTAAAATGGCGGTCAAGCGGGAACCCTACGTCATATGAAGTCCTCCCAAGATCGGGCCGCACTCTGGTGCGATCTGTCACCAGACACAGCGGGTAACTAATCAGTGTATCGGCCCGCTGCCAGTACCATGTGACTGCTGTGACTAATCACAACAAATCACATGACAGTTGTAAACAATTAATGGCTTACTCTAATGCCATTCATTCTATACAATTGTGTTGCTAGCTGTGATTGGTTACAGTGATCACTTGGTACAGAAAGGGTCAATCACAGCCCATTTCTACCATGTGATTAGTTGTGGCCAATCACAGCTAAACACAACAATTCACAGTGTCTACACACTGTTATTCGGTAAAAATGTTTTCTTATAGCAGTGAAATTCACTGCTATAAGCAATCGGAGTATGTAAAAAAAAGTCTGATCAACTCCCCAGAGTGGTACAGTGTTACAATAGCAACTGCTGTTTTTTATTTACATACTGCAGAGATGCAGACGTGAGAACTGTGGAATGAAAGGTGGATGCAGAGGTGACAACTGTGGATGGAAGGAAAGGCGGGGGACAAGGTGAAAACTGTGGATGGAGAAAGGAGGATGCAAAGGTACAATTGTGGATGGAGGGGAGGGGATACAGAGGTAACAACTGTGACTGTGTAAAGAGGATGTAGAGCTGACAACTGCGGATTGAGGAAGTGGGATGAAGCGGTGACAACTGTGGATGGATGAAGGAGGATGCAGAGGAGGCAAATATGGATGGAGGAAGGGATGCAGAGGTGACAACTGTGGACTGAGGAAGGGTGATTTAGAGCTGCCAACTGTGGAAGGAGGAAGTTGTATGCAGAAATGTCAGCTGTGGGTGGAGAAAGGGGGATGCAGAGGTGACAGAATGTAGCTGTGGGGAGGTCACAGCTGTGGATGGAGGGATTTGTGTGTTTGGCACAGTTTACAGAGTGCTGTGGTCAAGAGTATAATCTGACCTAATGTACAGACAGCAGAGGTCAGGATTGTATAATATGTAGCTCAGCATACAGGGGTAGTGGTCAGGAATATACAATGTAAAACACAGCAAACAAATTTCAGCAGTCAGGATTATGTCATGTCCAGTATATATTACATACTTATGACCATATATGTGGTGCTGTATGATACATACATTTTACTGTTATATCTTACATACTTATGGATGCTGCACTCAATACTATGTATTGTACATTAAATACCTTTGACCGCTGCACATGACATACTCCTGACTATTGCGCTCTGTATGTTATATACTTCCAACCCCTGCACTGTTTTAATGAAGTGCTGCTTGAAGGTAGAGTCAGACAAAGTTTTAACTCTCTGTCTATATTTTGTATGCAGAAAAGCAAATTTAATTAAATTTTTGGTTTTTAAAAAGATTGTACTGAGGTTTATATGTGTCTGTGAGACTCCTGTTTGTCACACAATAACTAAAGCATATTTTGTGGGTATAAGGACTGTTGCATATGTATGCTGTGCATAGTGAGTAGACTCGAGTTCTATTTAAAGGGTAACTCCACTTTCATGAGGAAAAAAATAGCATATACAATTGCGTCTGTAGCACAATTACCAGCATAGGTGCTGGCTGTGGGTCCCCCTGGGTCACCGGGTGCAACAAAAGTACCTTTGAACATGTTTCTCCAAGTGTGAGCACTCAGGCAAGGACCAGTCCAGTATCTTTGTTTTTTTTTGGTTTATTTAGGAACTTGGATGGGAGAAGGGATGCGAGAAGGGATGAGTGGGATACTCCTGCATCTGAACTATACACAACTTGACGGGGACTCTGAGTAAATGCTGATTAACGCTGATTAGTGCTGGCTTGATGTTGGTTAACGTTGGCTGGATGCCAGGTTAATGCTGACTTGATGCTGTAACTTCCCTTTTTTACTGCGGAAGTCTCTCTTTAGCTCCCTAAAGTACTCTTGCCTGAGGCAACTACTTGTACACCTTTGCTGCACTGCTGAACGCTTCAGGGCCCACACTGGCGCCCCCTTTCACTTCCCTACCTTCAGGGCTTTGAACACTTGGCACTCCCTTTCGCTGCCAATACTACTGGTTAGCTGGCTCCTTGATCCCCTTGACCTTCTGGAGTGGTCCTCTCTCCTAGGCAGACCCCTGGGCAGATCTTGAGTACTCACGATACTGTTTTTCCTAAAGACTTCTGCCCAGCAGCTCCACTCAGTCAGCAACACTCTGGATCTCTCTCTGTGCAACAGCTCAACCTCTGGTCCCCTTAGACCGACTGCCTGGACCAACTTCACTCTCTGATAGGATGAGAGACAGCTGTCACCTCCTCCTGGGACTGATGCTCCCGGCAAAAGATGCTCTGTCATATACTCTGGTGTGCCATTGGCTAGGTTTCCTCCACTGACCAACAAGATCCCTTATTGGACACAGTGGGAAGACTCCCCAGACTCAATAGACACACCTGGAAACTTGTGACAGCTAGCTAACAATGCAGGCCCTCCTTATAAGCAGACAGGGCCACATATGCATTTTCCTAGCACCTACCTAGAAGGGTGCTACATGACACAAGTCATATTGTAACTGAATGTTATTAAAAATTACCTTTCCTTTTCAATCTGCAGCTGTTGTAATTTTCTGGAAATGCAATGCAATATGGCTACCTGGAGCTGTTCTGTACACAGAATGTGTACTGACCACACCCCAGAAACATAATTTTCTGCTTGTGTGATTGGCTAACCAATTTTCCCAGAAGTCTGCCTAAGAAACAAGTTAGATTTCTGGCATCCCCTGCAACAAAAACATCATCTTTGGTGAGATATTTCCAATAAGAACACGTCTAAAGGGATGCAGGCCCAGCAGCTTTTCTCATTAGAGCTCTGCAACTGCCACACCTGACAGATAATTATGAAACCACTCCCATTTGACCCACTCAGCACAGAGGCACAGAGGAACAAACAATGATTTCTTCAGAATAATAAAAGGTAGGAATATGCAACAAGGTTTGTTAAAATCCTTGTAATGTACATAGATCACCCAGAGGGGAATGTTTTTTTCTGAACAAAAGTGGAGTTATGCTTTAAGTCTTCCCCTTTAAGTGCAGTGGGGCCACACCCATGGTTTGCACTTTACTGTAGGCTCCAAACCTATTCTTCAAGCCACTCCCACTTTAAGAGCAATTTGGCAACATAAACAATTTAGAGCAATGCGCTTAGCATACTGAAGAGAGACCTGCTCACCACTTCGCCACCATTTGTAGTCATTACAATTTTCAAAAGTTCTCAGTTCAAAAGTTCTTATGACCAGTAAGCCCAATCAGTGATGCAGGAGAGCACTGGACAGTAACGTGTTAAAACTTGCAAGCTACAGTATATAGAATTGAAAGAAAAAATTACAAGAACTTAGATTAAAAAGTACAGCCTTCAGTTGCCTTGCATTCAGGGCACCTGGGTGCAGAGGAAGACATTTAACCACTTCCATACAGAGCAGTTAGACCCCCTTCCTGCCCAGACCAATTTTCAGCTTTCGGCACTCTCACATTTTGAATGACAATTGCTCCGTCATGCTACACTGTAACCAAACAAAAATTTTATAATTTTTTTCACACAAATTTCGTGATATAAGCAAAAAAAGAGCAAACATTTTGAGAAAAAAAAAACACTTTTTTTTAGTTTCTATTATAAAATTTTGCAAAAAATTTATTTTTATTCATACATTTGGGCCAAAATGTATACTGCTACATATCTCTGGTAAAATTAACCCAAATTAGTGTATATTATTTAGTCTGTGAGAAAGTTATTGAGTCTAGAAACTATGGTACCAATTACTGAAAATTGATCACACCAGATGTACTGATGGCCTATCCCCTTTCTTGAGGCCCTGAAATGTCAGGACAGTACAAATACCCCCCAAATGACCCATTTTTGTAAAGTAGACAGTCCAAGGTATTTAGTAAGAGGCATGGTGAGTTTTTTTAAGTTATAATTTTTTCTCACAATTCTTGGGAAAATGAAGAAAACATTTTTTTTCTTTTTTTTTTCCCACAAAGTTGTCAATTTATAAGCTATTTCTAACACATAGCATGTGCACAGCAAAAATGACACCCCAAAATACATTCTGCTACTCCTCCTGAGTATGGTGATACCACATGATACACTTTTACACAGCCTGGCCACAAAAAGAGACTTCACATCCAAGTAGCACCTTCAAGCGTTCTAGGAGCATAAATACACATAAAACTTTCTGACTATCTATCACCCTTTTGAAGGCCCTAGAGCACCAATACAATGGAAATGCCCACAAAACAACCCCATTTTGGAAAGCAAACACTCCAACGTATATTCTATGAGGCATTATGGGTCGTTTGAACATATAATTTTTTTCCACAAGTTTTTGGAAAATGTGGGAAAAAATGAAAACCTATGTTTTTTACACAAAGTTGTCAATTTATAGGATATTTCTAACACATAGCAAAAATGATACCCCAAAATAAATTCTGCTACTCCTCCTGAGTATGGCAATACCACATGTGTGAGACTTTTACATGGCCTGGCCACATAAAAAGACTCAACATCCAAGTAGCACCTTCAGGCATTCTAGGAGCATAAATACACATAGAACTTTCTGACTACCTATCACACTTTTGAAGGCCCTAGAGCACCAAGACAATGGAAAAGCCCACAAAATGACCCAATTTTGAAAAGCATACACTCCAACGTATATTCTATGAGGCATTATGGGTCTTTTAAACATGTCATTTTTTTCCACAAGTCTTTGGAAAATGTGGGGGAAAAAAATGAAAACCTTTTTTTTTTTTTTTACACAAAGTTGTCAAATTATAGGATATTCCTAACACATAGCATGTACACAGCAAAAATGACACCCCAAAATACATTCTGCCACTCCTCCTGAGTATGGCAGTACCACATGTGTGAGACTTTTTCACAGCCTAGCCATATAGAGGGGCCCAACATCCAAGGAGCACCATCATGCGTCCTAGGGACATAAATCACGCACATAAATTCCTAACAACCTATCACATTGTTGAAGGCCCCTAACACATAGCATAATACATACCAAAATACATTCTGCTGAGCAAAGGATAAACAAAAGATTACCTGTGGTTTTAGCAGTGCAGTGGTCCAGGCAGCAGGCAGGAACGTAGACAGCGACAGTGAAAGGATTGTCCAGGCAGCAGGCAGGAATACTGTCCATAGTCAGTACAGGTAGAGATATTGTTAACACAGCCAAAGCATTGGTCCAGGTAGTAGGCAGGGATATGGTCAGCAGCAGCAAAAGGATTGTCCATGCAGCAGGCAGGAATACTGTCCATCATTTGTACAGGCAGCAGGCAGAGATATGGTCAGTACAGCCCAAGTATTGGTCCAGTCAACAGGCACATGTTCCATAAAAAGACCTGGGTCAGCGTGGGCAGGGATATTATCAGCAAAGCCAAAGTATTGGTCCAGGCAGCAGGCAGGACCATCAAGCTTCGGGCCTCAGTTGGGAAAGAATGGGGACAGGGGTAGAGGCTTCTGCCACCCAAATTGCTTTGAAGCCTCCGGACTCCAGACCCTGTTCCGAGATTACAAACTCACAGAAAACCAAAAACTGGTTTTCTCATATCAGAACACTATATTCTGAAGCCCCTCACAAAAGTGAGACCCCTGTGTCATTTTGAATCCCACTACTACAGTAACAGGGCGAAGGATCAGTCTAAGTGGCAGGCAAAAAACATGGTCGTAACAGGCCGAGGTCAGTGCAGGTAAAAGGCAGAAATAGACGGTAGGCTAAGGCATAATCGATAAACAGTCCAGGGTCAGTTCACGTGAAAGGCAGAAACATGGGGGATAAACAATGCAGACGGCAGGCAGAGGCATAGTCGATATACAGGTCAGGGTCGGTTCACATGGAAGGCAGTGATATGGTTGGTTGAGGCAGCAGGAAAATATTCAGCACAAAAATTGAAAAAGGGGAAATGGCATTCTGATTGAAATATGGGCTAAAAGTTTAGGGCAGTGTGATAGATTTTGAAGCAATCTCCGATGCATAGGCCAGGTTGGGAGGGACAATCGCTACAATGGAAACTGGTGTCTTTCCTAACTCCTTTTTTGTTACACACCTGGCACCTTTTTTGGTGTCTTCTTCCGGTTTCTGATGGTGGATATGGTAAGGGAAATGGCACTCATGAAGTCTGCTGACACAATCAGAACAAATGATTTCTGGGGGGGATCCTTGCTGGTAAATCAGGGCAGTGGCAAAATCTTCAATAAAATGGAGGAAGGGCATTGGTGTTATTGTTGACTTTTGATAGGTGACATATACGTTGTACTGTACATGGCCAAATGGAAAAAGTAAACTGCAACTTTTTTGTACCAAAAGAGGGTCTTTGGTGTCGGGAAACAGGGCTGCAGCATTTGATCATTTAAAATGCTCCCCCCCCCCCCATGTACTTTTTGTACTCATGGATACAAGCAGGCTTTCGAACGCGACTTCGAACGGGGCCGCGTCGTCTTCGAATTTCCACTGAGGTGTCATCGTGGATGGTGGACATGATGTAAACGTCCTTACTGTCCCTCCACTTCAAAGCCATTACTTCCTCATTCCTTAGGCTTGCGGATTCCCCGATTTGTAATGGAGTGGTGACAAGACTGCGGGAAGCCCTTCTGTTTTTTTCTTACTGTACCGCAGGCCAAGGTTTTTTTGAGGTACAGGTGGCGGAAAAGGGGCAAACTGGTGTAGTAGTTGTCCATATAAATGTGGTACCCCTTTTGCAACAGTGGGAAGGCTAGGTCCCAGACAATCTTCCCACTTATTCCCATGTACGTTGGGCACTCAGGGGGCTGGAGCTGGGAGTCTCTGCCTTTGTACACGCGAAAGGCGTACACATATCCAGCTTTACTTTCGCAGAGGTTGTTACGTTTTAAGCCGTACCTAGCCCTCTTGCTGGGAATGTACTGCTTAAATGCCAGCTGGCATGTCAAATGGACCAGTGATTCGTCCACAGTGATGTTTTGGTCAGGGACATAAACTTCAGGAAACCGTCTAGAAAAGAAATCAATTAGGGGGCAAATTTTAAAGAGTTGATCAAAATTGGGATCATCTCGGGGAGGGCACTGCGAATTATCATTGAAATGCAGGAAGCGCATTATATTTTCACAGCGGGACCTGGACATGACCGATGAATAAAGTGGCATATGGTGGATGGGTTTGGTGGACCAATAGGAATGCAGCTCGTTTTTTTTTTTTTGTAACCCCCATATTGATGGTAAGGCCCAAAAACACTTTTAACTTTTCTAATGTTAGGGGTCTCCATTCGAAAGGACGGGCATGATATAAGGTGGGGTTGTTCTCTATGAACTGTTGGGCAAAAATATTTGTTTGGTCCACGATGCCTTGAAGGAACTCAATAGGGAAAAATAAATTAAAAAAATCAATGAGAACAAAATTTTCGGTGTTGACCTGCAAACCTGGCTGTGCTATGAAGGGGGGGATTGTAGCTGACCCAGAGCTAGAAGGCAGCCACTATGGGTTTGCCAAGGCATCTGGAAGCTGCATTTGGGCTCTGCTTCTTTGGGGCTGGTGTGAAATTCCAGTGCTTGTACTGGGCATTTCCTCCTGGGGTCCAGCGCCATTGGCATTTGCCGATTGGCCATTGGCGCTGCTGGTGTCTGCCTGGTTTTCAGTGCGGTGTCTTTTAGGGCTCTTTCACACGGGCGTTCCTTTTTTTTTGCCCGATCAGGTTCTTTTTTTTTTTTTTTTTTGTAACGGACACGGATGACACTTGTGTCATTCGGTCCGTATGTCCGTTTTTCATCCCATCCGTTTGCGGATGAAAAACTGACATAATGCATGTCTATGTAAATACGGATGTCTGCAGATGACACCACTGACATCCGTTTTTGCTTCCGTTCCGTTTTTTGAAAGGAAGAAAAAATAGGGTTCTCCTCCGCTCAAAAAAACTGAACTGAACTGAACTGACAAAAAACGGATGTCAGAGGATGATCATCCGATGACATCCGTATTTACATAGAGATACATTATGTCCGTTTTTCATCCGCAAACGGATGGGATGAAAAACGGACATACGGAACGCCCATGTGAAAGAGCCCTTAG